>NC_065923.1:51801236-52494688 GCF_024586455.1 Bactrocera neohumeralis
GGATAAATACAGTGCATACTTATTTTTGTGATGCACTGTATGTTTTTAATTAAATTGTTACACTAAAATACTAATGTTTGTGTTAATAAGTAATTAAACGATGTGAATATTTTTAATGCCAAAAACAGTTGTTGTTCGTTGTGAAATCGCTGCGGTAGTGTTACATGTTCTATCAGTAAATTATTGTTGCACATCTGTTACGCATCACTAGCGTAATAAACGCATCACTAGCGTAACAAACGCACCATAAACTATTTTAAATGCTCAATAAAATGGAGGAGTTGAAAGTAAGTTTTGTATTAATTATTCATTATAAGTATGTTGGATATTATTTTTTTTTTTAATTTATATTGAATCAAATGAAGGCACTGATAAAGAACAAAATTTAGAATTTAACATCAGAAACAAGAAACGGAAAGCGCCAGTGAACGAATTATTGGAAAAGTCGAGGACTTTTGGAAAGCAAAAACATTGATGCATTGGCAGTAAGTCCACCCCTAAATCGCATCGAACATCTTTGGGGTATGCATTCTATCCAAGAAAGTATATGCCAATGGGACCCAATACAAAACAATATTGTTAGAATTGAAAAGAGCAAGCCTAAAAGAATGGGCAAATTTAAATTTATCTGTATTGCAAAATTTTATTAGGTCGATGCCATTTCATATATCTTCAGTAATAAATAACAAGGGAGGTCATATTGATTACTAACATCATCAAAACAGTTTGTATTTTTTAAAGTTAGCGAAAAAAAGGTTTATAAAGAAGTTATGAATTAAAAAGCACTTCAACTCACTTCCTCTATCGGCTCTTTCATTGGTATCATTAATATCATTAATATCGGTATCAGAAATATGCACAAAATCTCTATCGGTATTTGATGTTAAGATTACGCCATCAGAAATGTGCGAATCTTCACTATTATTAATTATAAAGTTGTACAATATAGCGCAAGACAATACCAGATTTGAAACCCCTTTAAGAGTTAACGCATTTGTGTGATTTAATATTTTAAATTTTTTCTAAGGGGATGGTTGAATTTTCTATCAGCACTAGTGAGATGTCCATTATCCTTATGTTATTTTGTCAGCAGATAGGCGGAATCTGCTAAAATTATAGCACCACTTGCTATTTGAACCTCACCAAACATTAATCCCTTACACACGGGACTATTTTTCCAAACATTATCGTCATGGCAACTTCCAGGAAAACCTATAAATACATCTAAGAAGCGAAGCTTACTATCACTTATGGCCTAAAATACCAGAAGATAGAATAATTTATACTTATAGATATGTAATATGTAAGTCTTCAAGAACATGCATAATTATTGAATGAGTTCCTTTAAGGTCATAGTAACTTATTGCATCATTTTTGATGTATTAATCTTGAAATGAATTTCGTCCATGACCCAAAATCGAAAAGAAAATAATGCACTCTATTCGTTCGAAAAACTTCCACAATGTTTTGCTACTCAATAATTGTAGGCCGGGAAATTTGTCTTTTGAGGCAGCATATTGCTGTTATCGTTTTAAAAAACAGTTTACGTGCTGTTCCTTTTCGAACATTGAAACGATTAGACAGGTCGCAGTTATTTACCCTGTTGTTGGCAAGTTTCCGAAAGTGATAGAAAAAGATGTCATCGGATATAATTTATTACTTCTGAAAAAGGCTTTTGCCCTTATCACTTTTTTGCAGTATTTTATAAACAAAAGACGTGTTCTTCTACATCTACTTTGCTTTCTTTTCTTATTATTTTTAATAAAATTGTCCAATATCCATTTTCCAATATTTCGTTAACTATTATAGACGTTAAAATTTCTATAATTCTAAGGAACAGAGCACAGCCATAATGATGCCCTATTGCGCTAAGTTACAATAATTGTATTTCTACGGAAACTTTCCGACTCCGAACTTCCGAATTCCTTGTTTAAGTTACTAATATTGGAGAGTACCCACCCAGTCTATTAAAAGTCATTAACTTTTAATAGGGCATTTTGCATTGACCCAACTAGGTTGGCTATTGTTTCTGGACTTATGTATAGCTTCCCATTATTTAAGCGCTGCCTATTTTGTCTCTAAGTATAGTGTTAAATTGGGTTCAGGTCAGGTTATTTCGGGGGTGTATGAATTTGTTTTGGAATATTATACAGAAACCACCGTTTTTCCTGATGCGTGCATAGGGTCGTTGTCTTGCTGGAAGATAAATCGTTCAGCAGCTTGCCTAATCTTCATTTTACATTTGTTTTTAAAATATCAAGATAATCATATTTGTTTCTCCTCGATTCAATAAACTGAAAAGTTCCAACGATCGGATTTGCCACACATCATTAACACCTTCACCACCATGCTTTACGATATTTTGCTTATTCAGTGCGGTTCTACTTTCCCCCCAACAATCTTACAATCTTTTACACCAAAGATGCAAAACTTACTCTCATCTGAAAAGATAATGCTTTTCCAATTTCTGGAAGCTTGTTTGAGTACTCTTTTGCAAAGGCCATCCTCTTAAGTCGATTTACTCTCCATATGAAGGGCTGTCTACATGTCACTCTGCCGTGAAATCCGGCACTTTTCATATACAAATGTTATACCCCTGTCCAGAAAGTATCGGGAATTCTTCATTTCCCCCTCTCATCTCCCGCTTATATGGAAGACAGGTAAATTTTTTTCCTAGATTGGTACAACTGTCCTTAATTATGATGCCAAAAATTAGTGCGATCTGTCGTGTGTGTTTACAGCAGCAGTTTATGTCAGTCGACCTCAGTAGTGTTTGTCGAATTTTACAAAATTTTTTAACGTTTTTTTGTTAAATTTTGGTCAAACACTCAACAAATATCATTGAGCAAGCACCCTATTGGACTTGGACTCATAAGATTTTGTTTGACTGTAAATGTTTGTTACTCTCTGGACTGAGGAGCACTGTCTCCCCACAATTTTTGTGATTTTTCGATAACTTTTGTCATTTTTCCACAAATAAACAATTATTTTTCTTTCGCTAATATCTATTTCTTTTTTTAAGTGATCGAATTGTCTTCAAAAGACCATAAGTGAAAAAAATTAGTGACTTAATGAATAAATGAATATATGTATATTTTTTGGTAAATACTACTTAAATACAGTGCGTGAACGCAGAGTTCCTGTCTGTCACTTTGCGATCTTCTGTAAATTACATCTTCTCGACTAAACCATCTTGTTTGTAAAATACTGGGAATTTTATGCGGTTTCACGGAACACGGTAGGAAATCCATCAACGAAAATGATAAATTATGTGTTATGCAAAATATCAATAGCGTGACTCTACGTACCAAACTTGACCATTTACCCTTTCCTTCTTTGAATTGACAAAGGTTAACACATGTGCTGTTGGTTATTTTGGGCCTCAAATACTTGAATGTGGTTCTTTGAGCACTAAAACTTCCACCTTTCTTTTTCTTGAACAAACATTTTCATTCACTGCCTAGAAATTTACGCTTTGAAGAACATTTATTAAATGTAAAAAAAAACTAATCAATATAGCCTATTTTTTTCCTTTAATCACTATTAAGGTAAATATTAGCGCACAAATATAAAAAAATTTGGATTTTGCTGAATAATATTCCGCATTGACTTTGGAAGCGATATTTAAAATAAATAAGTGAAGTGACAATTCATATGTATGTATGTATATAGAAGTTTTCGTAAGTGAGCCATTCATGGGAGTGGCCAGAAACGTTTTTTTACAAATGCCTCAAGCAGCTCACAACTTCCGGTCTTAGACCAATTATCCACTTAGTAGCCAAAAAACATCCATTTTAATGCGTGCTAAGGTGACAAAACGAAACATTCCCTCCACAGGGTTGTGCGCTGGGTTTGGGATCCGCCACGTAAAAAACATTACCAGTGAAAAGAAGAAAACACCCACGGATGATAGCCCTCCTTTTGGTGACCTCTGCAAATATGCTAAGGATTACATTTACCACAGTGGCCATACAAAGGAGCGTAAATTCGGTGTGGGATTCGTGATGGGAGACAGACTCCGTCGCCGTGGTCTGGCATTCACCCCGTTGAATGAACGTCTAGCCACAATATCCACAATCCGCATCAAAGCGAAGGCGGAATCGGCGACTCATCTTATATGAGCGGTTAGAGCGCATCTATGAGATCTGTCCCGTCAAGTTGACAAAATCGTGCTTAGCGACTTTAACGTCAGTGTGGGCAAAGAAGGTATTTTTGGCACAACGGTCGGTAAATCCAGCCTCCGTGATGAAACATCTCCAAATGGGTTGAGGCTGATCGACTTCGGGAAGAACCTCTCCGAGCCGTTCGATATCAAACGAGGTTTCAGACAAGGCTACTCCCTATCGTGCGATTTCTTCAATCTACTGTTGGAGAAAATAATTCAAACTGAAGAACTGAATTGAGAGCCACAATCTTTTATAAGAGTGTACGGCTGCTGATACGCCGATGATATTTATACCATTGGCTTTAACAACCGCGCGGTTAGTTCTGCTTTCTCTAGACTGGATATGGAAGCGAAGCAAATGGACAAGACGAAATATCACCTGCCACGTCACTATTGACAGTCATAACTTCGAAGTCGTAGATAATTTTGTCTATTTTGAAACCAACCAACAAATATGCCAGCCTGAAAACCAACGCAGAACACCTCTTGCGAACAGGTGCTACTTCGGCATAGATAAATTGATCAGAAACTTGTTTCTTACTCTCTCGCTTGTTCGCAAGGAGCAAACCCTGATCTTTTTTCTGAGCTGGCAACAAAACACAATCAGGGTCCCGTCAATCAGCAGTTAGTGAAAAAGGCGCGATGCCAGAAGAATAGCGCTAAAACGAACTGCTACAATTAGTGCGTTGTTGAAATTCTGGAAAACTAGATGTCGGTAATTTGTTAAATTATTTACATATATATATATATATGGGTGATAATCTTTTTTTGGTATACCCGAGCACAAAAAATTAATATGGTTAACGCGTTATTTGCATATCTCAGTGGTAGTGTCGAAAATTCAAAATACCCAAAAGTAATTTATAAAATGTCCATCTAATATTTTTCAGCAGTGGCATCATTGGCAAATGTTATAAAAAATGCGAGTTTTGACAGCTTTCTCTCGTATCAAAGAGTTTCGTATCAATTTATCTATGACTTCGGACTGAGCGGGGAATTGAGTCAATTGAAGTCCTCTCTCGATGAACAAAGACCAAATTCTACAAGGCGCACATTATTCCCGTCCTGCTATATGGTGCATGGACGATGACAACATGTGATAAGTCAACGTTACGAGTTTTCGAAGGAAAAGTTCTGCGGAAGATTTATGTACGAGTTACAGTCAGTTCCTTGAGTATTCGACGCAGTACCCGCCGGGGGAATCAGAGAAAGAGAAAAACCTCCACTCTGTTGGAGAGATCAGGTGAAGAAAGACCAGGCTGCACTTGCAGAAATCTTTCTGTCAAATCCTGTAGCCGAGTCGACCACGGTTTTTCTGTCAAGAAATAATTCCTTGGGTGTTGAAAAGCTCTTTGGCATACTGCGTTATGGATCGAAAATTTTCTCCTAAAAATCATCTGCAATATTTTTCGAATTTGCTGAAGTAAGATTGCTTATAATTTTTTCTCAGTTTTGCACTGAATTTGTTTGACTTTATTTTATAAACAAAAGGTACATTTGTATAAGCAAATAATTTTTTTGTTTAATATGGTTAATTAAAAAAAGTGCACTAGGCCGGCTGGTTTTATATGATGCAAAACTTTTCTTGGTATACTCAAATATATACATAAGTACTTTCATTTCCGATCGTTGAACGTTTGAAAATTCATAACTCCATATTTTCAAATTGTGTCGAGATGAAACCATACGACGTACACGAGATATCTTGGAATGTCAATTTTGAATGGAATGGTCCATTTAGTATATTGTAACTAAAGTTACTCTTCGCTGGAGTTTTATAAAGAGACTAAATAACTGTAATGCATTAAATAATTTGGGCCGAAATCCCGGTGGTACTGCAATACCGGGCCAACCCGTGATGGAGGTGGAGCAAGCTCCTAAAACACTCCGTCGATTTCCAAAAATCAGTTTAACATTTGTTGTCCTCCGATGGAGGATCTATCAGATGTTAAGCTGATAAGAACAGATACTACACTTTGATCTTAGCCATAAGGCCGAGAAGCGATAACTAAACCAGCCAATGGTTAACTATTTCTGCAAAACTGTATATAAAACGGATGAGAATTTCTGCAGCAGGATAACGACAAAAAGGATGAAAAAAGAACATACCCATAACAGACATGTATACACACAAATATACATACATAGGTATGTACAGAGCATGCCTTTGAAAAAGGTGGAGGATATTGCAGGTAAGAAGGAATACACAGCTGAAAATCACATTGACTAGTTTTATTGTTGTAAGCAGAAGAAGAAGAAGAAGAAGAAGATCAGCAACGCGAGGTGAAGGTGTACGACGTGCGGCAAGATTGAGCAGAAGTAGCTTTAATATACTTATAAATCTATAAATCGTTTTGCTTTGTATTTACATATAAATCGTTTAACTTTGTATACTTAAATAATGTTTTTTAATAAACCACATCAGTAATTTGTCAGTATAACTAATCTTGCCCACAAATTTGGGGGCTCAACCTAAAAGTAATATACGTGTGTAATTGCGTGATTGGATTTTTCAAGATGGCGAATCTACAAAGCTTTGATAAAGTACGTGAAAATATACGACGAATGCGCAAGGAAGCCATTAACGCATTGCATAGATTTATTTTCGAAGACGAAGGTGATAGACGAAACAGACAGAGGCTGCGCGAATTCGAAGGTTTTAATTACGACGAGCATGACGACGAGTATGCGCAAAAGTCCGCATACATTGCATCAAATTTATCGGTAGCAGAATTGATTTCCATTTGCAACTTGCTACAATTGAGCTGCAAACAGGAAAATGTACAGTTGCACATCTTTCGAAATCTACAAAAAGGGAATTTGCTTGGTTGCAACAACAACGAAGAAGACGATAATGACGACGATGAAGATGACGACGAAGAAAATGACGACGATTGCGAAGGTGATTACAGCGGTGAAGTAGCAGCAGGCAACATGAACGACGATAGAAGCAGAAATTGCGGCGAATTGGCGGACAAGTGTACTAATCAGTCTAATCCAATTAGAAAAACCACCAACACTCATGAAAGAGAAAACGACGATTGCTTTGTATCATTTTTAAACGACGATTATGGCACCGAGAAAGAGAACACAATAACACCGAGAAGCAGAAGAGCGCAACCATCACAATTGTCTAGATTTGCAATGAATTTTCGCGATGTAGAAGAAACAGTACGACAATACGATGGAACAGACAATTTACCAGTTGAAGTTTGGATAAACGAATTCGAGGAGACATCAGCTGTTATGGGATGGGATGATTTCCAAAAGTATGTGTTTGCAAAAAAATCTATTAAGGGTACTGCAAACTTATTTCTGAACAGCGAAAGGGGAATTGTTTCCTGGGAAAAGTTAAAATATGCATTGTTGAAAGAATTTCAAACAGCAACGAACAGTGCTACCATACATAAACAATTAAGTGAAAGAAAAATCAAAAAAGACGAAAACGTACAAGATTATTTTTTTAAAATGAAAGAAATAGCATCAAGGGGAAACGTGGAGAATGCTGCTTTTATCCAGTATGTGATCGATGGCATAAAAGATTTAAGTTTAAACAAAAGCATTTTATACGGCGCTCATGATATGGCGGAATTTAAACAAAAACTGAAAATATACGAAATGGTGCGATCAAAAACAAAAGATGAAGAAAAAGAAAAAGAAAAGAACAAGAAAGTAAATAGTGATTTTAACAAAGAAATAATAAATTCAGAAGAACGAAGTATAAATAAATTCAGAAAAACAGTGAATAATGTTGAAGCGAAAGTGGACATTCGTTGTTATAATTGTGGTGTAAAAGGCCATAAAAGTATTGATTGTAAAGACAGAGAGAAAGGTGTAAAGTGTTTTGGATGTAATAACTTTGGTCATATGTCAAAAAATTGTCCAAACAAAAGCATACAAAGTGACAAACGTAATTTACAAATTGTTAAAACAAGTAAAGATATAATGATGAAAGAAGTAGGAATGGCAGATAAGAAGTGGTTAGCTTTGTTTGATACAGGCAGTAAATTTAATGTTGTTACATATAGAGTGTACGAATTATTGAAGAAACCGAAGTTGGTAGAATCAAACTTTTATTTAGTGGGATTTGGACAAAAATCAAATGAGAACAAAGTGAAACCGATTGGACATTTTGAAAAAAGTGTAGAAATAGACAATAACATTTTCAATTTAAATTTTCACGTCGTACCATCAAACAGCATAGACGTTAACATTATTATAGGTGAAGAATTATACTCCCAAGCTGAAGTGCGAATTAATTCAAGTGGTATTTTTGTACAAAAATTAAATACGTGTAATATATTTGAAGAACATGCGCTGATGAAAATTGATAAATGTAAAGAAGATGTAAACGTTGACCCACTTGCTAGTGCTGCTGCAAAGCAAAAAGTTTTTGATTTAATTGAACTATATACGCCTAATAAAACTAAAACAACAAATGTGAAAATGACAATAGTGTTAAAAGACGATACGCCAATTTTTTCTGCACCTAGAAGACTTCCTTTTAGTGAAAGGCAGATAATTGATAGGCAAGTTGAACAATGGCTTGAAGATGGAATTGTTGGAACTTCAGAGTCTGAATTCTGCAGTCAGTCCAGTAGTATTGGTGAAAAAACGCGATGGCACACCCAGGTTGTGTATAGACTACCGACGCATAAACAAAGTAATAATTAAGGACAGATTCCCACTGCCTTTAATTGAAGACCAACTCGATCGACTACAAGGCTCCAAGGTATTTAGCACGATTGATCTAACAAACGGGTTCTTCCACGTTGACGTTTCTGATGCAAGCCGCAAGTATACATCATTTGTAACACATAACGGTCAATATCAATTTGTTAAGGTTCCATTTGGATTGTGCAACTCTCCTGGCGTTTTTCAGAGGTATGTAAATGCTATATTTCGAGATTTTACAAAAGAGGGAATTGCTCTCCCTTACATCGACGACGTTATAATTCCGGCAACTGACGAAAAAGAAGCGCTAATTCGATTAGAAAAGGTTCTAAACTTGTGCAAAGATTATGGGCTTCAAATTAACAAAAGAAATGCCAATTTTTACAAAGACGAGTGGAATTTTTAGGCCACGTTATAGAAAATAACCAAGTCGCTCCATCAAGTGCGAAAATAGAAGCAGTTATGAAGTATCCATTACCAAAAACGTTGAAACAGTTAGATAGTTTCCTTGGCTTAGCCGGGTACTTTAGAAAGTTCATACGCAACTTTGCATTAATTGCAAAGCCGCTGAATGATTTGAAGAAGCAAAACATTGTATTTAACATGGGGGATGAACAAATGAAATCATTTAATACTTTAAAAACACTTTTAAGTCAAAAACCAGTATTAAGTATATACAATCAGACGTATGAAACGCAAGTACATACAGACGCATCCATAAATGGTTACGGCGCTGTTTTATTACAAAAATCTCCAGATGATAGTCAATGGCACCCCGTGTATTATATGAGTAAAAAGACGATGGAAGCTGAGCGAAAATTTTGCAGCTACGAACTCGAAGTACTTGCTGTAATAGAGGCTCTTAAAAAGTTTAAAGTTTATTTATTGGGTTTACATTTTACCATTGTAACCGATTGTAACGCGTTTGCCAAAACAATAGACAAAAAAGATTTATGTACGAGAGTAGCTAGGTGGATAATGTTGTTGCAAGAGTATGACTACGCTATCGAACACCGTTCTGGTTCAAGTATGAAACACGTAAACGCATTGAGTAGATTTCCGATTTTAACAATTACCATAGATGACGTTACTTTAAAGATCAAAGGTGCGCAAACACAAGATGACGAACTGCGACTAATTAAAGAAATTTTGCAAGAGAAGGAAAGTTATGAAGATTATTTTATGAAGGGTGACATTTTATATAAATTAGTAAACGACTGCGAGTTATTAGTCATACCCAAATGCATGCAAAAAGAAATTATACGACGAGCCCACGAAAAAGGGCATTTCGCTTTAGCAAAAACTAAAGATATTATATCCAGAGAATTCTATTTTTCCAAACTGAATGAAAAAATTCAAAAATGTATTTCCAATTGCGTTCAATGCATCGTTGCCAATCGCAAAAGAGGAAAACAAGAGGGCGAGTTACATCCATTACATAAAATAGATACTCCATTACATACGTACCACGTCGATCATTTAGGACCGTTAGAATCCACAAGCAAAATGTATAAGTATATATTTGCAGTAATCGACGCATTTACAAAATTTTCTTGGCTATATCCTACCAAATCAACATCAGCAAAAGAGGTCATCAGTAAGCTAATGACGCAAAGCATCAATTTTGGTAATCCAGTTAAAATTATCTCTGATAGAGGTTCGGCATTCACGTCCGACGAATTTAAAGAATACTGTCGATCAGAGAACATAAAACACGTTAAGATAACTACAGGACTACCACGTGCCAACGGCCAAATTGAAAGATTGAACAGCACAATAATTGCAGTTTTATCGAAACTAAGTATCGAAGATGCAACAAAGTGGTATCGTTATGTCGACCGAGTACAACAGGTACTAAATTCCACATATCATCGAAGCATAAATATGACACCATTTGAAATGATGATTGGGACCCGAATGAGGTCTAAAGAAGATATTTATATTAAAGAACTCATCGAAGAACAATTAGTACAACAGTTTAATCAAAATAGAGACGAAATGCGCAACGACGGGAAAAAACAAATCCTTAAGATTCAAGAAGAAAACAAAAAATCATACAATCTGCGACGTAAAAAAGCTCATATTTACAAACTAAATGATATTGTTGCTATAAAACGCACACAATTAGGTAGCGGTTTAAAGCTCAAACAAAAGTTTTTAGGCCCCTATCGAATTACTAACGTAAAACCGAACAACACTTACGATGTCCAAAAACTGGGTAACGGCGAAGGTCCAAAAACAACAACAACGTGCGCAGAATTTATGAAAGAATGGCTAAATACATTTGATGACGACGATTCTACTTAGTTATTCGAGACGAATATCACGCAGGATGGCCGATGTGTGGGAATGAAACGATATGGCAGCACAGAAAAGCCAGAAGAAGAAGAAGAAGAAGAAGAAGAAGATCAGCAACGCGAGGTGAAGGTGTACGACGTGCGGCAAGATGCTTAACTTGGCTTGTATACTTAAATAATACACACGTCTCTTTCCAATATAGCCAACTTGTCGTGTAAACTTCATCACCATATGTTTCCGCCACAATGAATTCCAATGAGTGAAGAACTGATCTTTCAAAACTTTTCAAATAGTTCAGATACTATTATAATTTTTCAAGACTTCGGACTATGGCTAAAATTAAGTTTCAAGAAGTAGTTGTGGCGTAGACTTGGTAAAACATTATTCACTTCACTTTGAGGTTTCTTTTAAAAACACAGAATCAAAACATTTTGAGTTGAACTTTCAGTTAAACAATTGTTTACCTTGAGCACTCTGTATACGGCTTTAAGTCAATTCAATTCTAACCTTTTAAGTGATTATATATAAAGATATAAATATGTATGTATATCCGTCATGATAGTCTTGATAAATGGAATAAACCGTCTTTTCACACTGTCTACTCAATAAGTCACGCAAAAATTAATCCTGTTTCGGAGTTTCGGAATTCTGGTAAAACTTGAATCATAATCCGAATCTATTTAACGGCGTGTGATATCTTCGAATAGAGTATATTATTTTAAAGGTCTGCAATGGCTTTCTTGAGGACATTTAGTTCAATTGAGTTACGAATGTTCTCCCACTCACCTGGTCGCTGATAATCCAAATTTCCGGGACTTCGTTGTGAACCGGTTAAATAACCCAAAGTGAATACCTCTGCTGCTGCTTGGCCGATACAGTTACGTTTGATATTTGTATTTGTTGGTAATAGCAAGATGTTCAAATGAAAATCACCAATTAATAGTAAAAGGATAATTACAAATAATGATCGCGATAACGATAACGATAGTAAATGCGTCGCTGACGTGCAGGGGAATGTCTTCATTACGTGACAACAACAATTGTGTTAATTTTCGACTATGCAAAATTGCTGCGTTGACAGTATTTCATAAAAATATAATATAATTTATACTTTCAGGTGTGGTGAGTATATATTTAAGTGTGGTGAGCTTAAAATGCTGCCACTAACTTTTCAAGCCTTAAGTAATTCTCTCACTTTAAGGGCCTTTATAATTTAAGTAAATTTGGCACGACATAGACGATTTGTTGGCAGTGTTGTTTGCTTGCTGAGCGATAAAGAATCTTCCGCTGCAACAAATTCAGCATTTCGATACTTTCTTATAATAATTTACTTATTTTCATTAAATTTCTCTTAATTTTAAGTACTTTTTCAATGCAATCCACAAGATCCAAGTTTATCTCTTCTTCGCTTCATTATTTTTTGCACTTAATGCTGTTGTTTCCTCCACTTTATTTTGTTGTTTGTCATCATTTTCATTTTCCTTTTACTTTCACTATTCTACTTTATTTTAATAATATTTGGCAAGCCGCCTCCCTCCAGCCGGTGGCGTCTGGTAAGCAGTGAATGTTCTTTTTGCTTTGTGCGCTTTCTAGAGACATTTTGTTTATTTGCTTTCTTAATATTTTATTAATTTCACGCTATCCTTCTTTTAGCTTCGCTGTGACGCTGTGACGCTGGGATAAATGCATATGTGACCATCTTGAGTGAGTGATTTGCTTTGTGGTCTTGGCTCTTTATGTTAGCCTCTAATACTCCTACTTAATGTCCATTTACTCCTTCTCTTCGAACATATTCGTAAATTCCCGAAACAATATGTTTGTAGGTGTGTATGTAGCGTCGCTTACAATTACTCAATTTCCTTTCAGACGCCCCACTCTTATCTTTACTACATCATTTATTTGGCTTTCATTTGTTTTGGTGTCGGTGTTAGCTCATTTCACTTTTAGGACCTTCGAATGTCTTACTGGCGCTTGTCTATGTTGAGAAATATCTATGTATGTATGTGTATATACACTCATACAAAGCCATTAAGTTTAGCTAAAAATAAAGAATAATAAGTTCAGTTAGCCATTAAAAGCATTCAGTAGCTTTAAGAGGTCATAAATGAATATATGTATGTATATACATATGTATATATACAATTGTAGTAAATTTACCTATTTTATATACTGAAAGATATGTCATCACAAGTACCAAATTTTATCTACCTCAATTCATCTTTAAATCACTTTGAAGAGTTGACCAACTGCATTCAATGTAACATCTAGTTTATTCGGATATAGTACCTCGAACTATTGGCGAAAGCGAGGAAACCCTAACAATGTTAAATAATTTTTTTTTCCATCTCCATTTTATCACCTATAACTTGTATATAGCGCAAATTTATGATCTGAGAGTTTACGCTTTATTGGATGTTCATTGAGTGGATCAAGATAGCGGAATTAGCGTAAATAAAATATGCCAAAGTAGAAAAAACAGAATAGTTGGGTTCACTTTTAAAATAGAAACTAGAGTTTCAGTGGCATTTCTTCGAATTGCAAAGCTTTTAATAAATTGTTTTAACCCTCATCGAGACCAACGCGTCTGGCCAGGCATATTTTGTTTTTAAATGTTATTTAAACATATTTAGAGTGTAGCAAACGACTTGCGCTTCCAGGTATTTTATTGTCTATAGAATTCAGAAAAAAAAAATTCAAGGATATCGTATCGAAAAGGACGAAAAGAGGATATTATAATATTACACCTTAGTCGAGACCAATGGTGCTTGGCATATTTCGCGCCAGTTCTCATCTTGTTTTTTATTATTCTGTTCGCTTTGGTTATAATAATGAGTGATGAAGTGGAATATGTGTATAATACACGATTACGTTCTAGAAACATGAGTGTAGATTTTTATGATCGCTTAACATCAGCATTGGTAAATGACATTCAAAATGAAAATAATGATGAAGAAGTGGATGCATTCGAAAGCGATGACGATGATAGAGATGTCGATTATGTGCCATTTGAAGATGCATCGGATATTGAAAATGAAATCGAAATCGAGCCGAATGAAATATTAGATAGCGACGAAGAGGAAGTAATCGATGGTGTAGAAGAAGAAGAGCGTGAAACTCCAGCTGCTACTGAAACTTCTTACTACGGTAAAGATGGGACAGAATGGAAAAAAGAGCCTAATGAAGCAATTCGTACTCGTGCACACAATATTATGCGCTTTAGGCCTGGACCGAAGCAACAAAACTCTGTTCCCATTGATGTATTCAAACAGTTTTTTACTGCCAATATTTCATTCATTATCATCAGTCAAATAAATCGTTATGGAAGAGACCAATTTGCAAAATGGAGTGCAGAAAATCTAACCTCAAAACCTAAAGTTTGGGTGGATTTCACTAGCACCGAACTTGATTCATTTATTGGCGTTCTTATTGCTTCTGGTGTAACACACAATAATATGCAGTTTACACCACTTTTGTGGCAAACAGATGCTCTTCCCATCTTTCGAGCGGCGATGCCACTCAAACGATTCAAGCTATTGACGCGATATATCCGTTTCGATGATGGCCGCACACGTTCATTCCGACCACAATCTGATAAGGCTGCCGCAATTCGCGATATATGGAATTTTTTAAATGAAAACCTCGCCAGAAACTATGAGCCGCATGAAAATGTAACGATTGATGAGCAATTGTTTCCGTATCGTGGCAAGACAAAGTTTACGCAATTCATGCCATCAAAACCAGCCAAATGCGGTGTGAAAATCTGGTGGGCATGTGACTCACAAACAAAATACCCATTGCAAGGTATATTGTACACGGGAAAAAAGGATGGCGAAGAGCGTGAAGTGAACCAAGGAGAAAATGTATTGCTCAAACTTGTGAAACGGTACGAAAACACCGGCAGAACAATAGTAGCTGACAACTTTTTCACAACACTGACAGGAGCCAAACGATTGGCTACCATTGGACTTGCTTTCGTCGGTACTATTCGCGCCAATAAGAAGTGTTTACCCGAAGAATTGAAAAAAAATCCGTCTCGTCCGTTGCTTTCTACTCTTTTCGGGTTTCACTATAATCTCGTTTCGATTTGATATGTTCCGAAAAAGAACGAGCAGTCAATTTGATTTCAACCCTACACTACACAAAGGATTGTGAAGGTGAAGCCAAAAAACCGGAAGCAATTTTATTTTATAATTCAACAAAGGCGTTGACTGCATGGATCAGATGGTTACCCATTACACTACAAAACGGCCAACGAAACGATGGACATTTGCCTTTTTTTGCAACTTGTTGGATGTGATGGGATTGGCTGCTTTCGTAGTTTGCAAAGAAATCGACCATCTAGATAAAAAGAATGCACGACGCACTTCTCTTTACAATTTATCGAGAACATTGTCTACGCCCAATATCGAAAATCTTATGAACAATCCCAATGTCATCAAACATCTATCATGTCGTTTGGCTTTTGAATCCTTTTTCGATCGTTCACTCAACATCCCATCACCATTAGTAGCTTCAACATCAAAAGGTGCTGACACACTCAAAGGAAGGAGAGATTGCAGACTTTGTTTACATACATATACATATTTAATTTTTTCATTACAGCCAATGTCGGCTCATATGTCTGTCCACAAATAAGTGAAAAAGCTCTATACTGTTCAATTTCTATAACCAAAATTTCCTGAACGACTGATATTTGAAGGATGTACCATTGACCGTCGACATAGACCCACAGATTTTACTCCATGTGACTTATGCTTCAGTTAGTGACCGTCGCGTAACCGTAGACCGAATCAGCTGATACCAGCTATCTTATGAGGGCTCAATTTAAATGAACACTCATCACTACTTACATATACATATATAATAATATAATTCATCAGAATGACGAGACGATTTGAACTGTCTGTCTGTCCGTCCGTGCAAGCTGCAACTTGAGTAAAAATTAAGATATCTTGATGAAACTTGGTACACATGTTCCTTGGCAAAAAAGTGAGGAGTTTGTAGATGGGTAGTAATTGAACCACCGCTGCGCCCATAAAACGCCATTTAACGAATATTTATAAAGTACCATGACTAAGCCGAAAATTAAGATACAAAGCTGTTGCTCTTGCGACAGCTCGAAATAGATGGAATCGGTTAATAACCACGCGATAAATCAATAATGATACAAGAGGAGTCGGTGTCAAAATTGTACAATTGAAACTTGATTCCGATCGTTCAATCAGTATGGCAGCTAAGTATATGCTATAGTGATCCCATATCGGTGGTTCAGACAAATGAGTTGCTACTTGGTGAGAGAAGGATGTGGGCAATATCTGAAACTCTAAGGGTCTAGTTCGCGTATATATAGACTGACGGGCAGCCGGGACGTTATATATACATTTCTTTGATAAGGTCTACTATGTATCATTCCGGGTGTTACAGACATCGTGGCAAGCATAAAATACTCGGTTAATGCATAAATATGTATACGCCCTAACTACAAATAAAACGTTCCCACTTGTGGGATGGTTTCCAAAGTAAAGTGAACCATTTTGAAGTTTACACCACCTATATTTATATCCCCGCAAAATCCAATTTATTGCATTCAGCATATTGAAACAGAACAGGCCACTACAAGCTTGAGAGCCATTTGAATCGCTACAAAAAGTATTTACACCCAGCATTACGAGCGGATCCGTGTCTTGCAGCTTATTTGCATGAGATAGCGAGCAGTGTCATCATTTACTTTAATGTCCGTCCACTTTGACTCTATTTACTTTCACTTAAGTTCTTGAATTAACAACAAAGGATGCAATATCCCACGGCAGGATGTAATATGAGCTGCATTCCTTACCTCCCACCCACTTCGCTGCCATTCACAGCAGACGCTTGTTGTGCGCCGCTCTTAAGACCTATTGTTGTTGGATGCTGAACGCACATGTTGTTGTTATTGTTTTTGTTGCTGCTGTTTCCTGCTATACATGCCGAGCATAATTTAATTTCACATATTTTATGCTGTCCGTATAAATTGTTGTTACTGTTGGGGGTGCAGTGACGAATGGAGTGAGAGGATGTTGCTGGAGGTACAGCACTATTCAGCATAAAAAGTGGTATATGTATATGAAGAGAGGGCATTTGAATGAGAGTGATTGCGGGTTCAATGATTCGATTAAGCTGTACTCAACACCGAGTGCAATTAATACTTCAAGAGACATTCGGTTGATTATTTAAGAAATGCGTTGCCAAAAATTAAAAAAAAATGGTAGTTATTATACGATAGCTCATATCCTAAAACTTTCATAAAAAAATATTTAAATTCTTCGCGTTTTTAATCACCATATACATTTCCAACCTTACCAATTACCTATTATAGTGCGACCATACCAAGTCTTCCAGGAGATTTTAGGTTAAGTGCTTTATTGACCTTTTATTTCTCTTAAGCTTAAATGTTATATTGATATATTCCGAAGATTCTGTTTAACTACAAGGATTGTGTATGTCATACCAGCGCTAGTCTCAAGATAGCTTTTAAACACTCTAAATTCATCCCTATTTTAAATAGAGTATATGTACATCCATGCGATTTTTGAAAGCTCTTCTTTTTCAGTGAGGTTGTTATTGGATTGTTTTCTATATTGCTTTGCCAATGTTTGCTGGAAACAAAGGGAGACCACGAATACATTTTTGCATATTAAGCTTAAGTTCGTTTTGTAAATTTTATTTTTTCCTATAAAATCGCATATTTGAAAAATGTTCTATGGATCTTTCTGAACAACTTTGCTCAAGAGACTAGTGGTATAAAACCGGTTTCGAGCCAGCGATTTTTAAGGCGAAATTTAAAAAATCTATGGGAGATATGTGATATAGTTGGCTATACTGGCCGATTCCGACAAATTATCTATAGATTATCAAAATGACTCTGGGGATGTTCGAGCAAGCAAATAACTGAGGCAATATTGCAACCCTGATGTTTTTTTTGCAGATACTCAGCTGATACTTAAACAAATATTTTGCGCGGTGTGCAGGTGCATTGAAGAAGTGAAGTTTAAGAAGTCTTAAAACTGAATTTTGAATCAATTTAACAGTGGTGTATAATTATCTTAAATACAAAAAAGCAAGGAAACAAAGTTTTTGCGTAAAAAAGTGGCTTATGACCGAAATTTTAAAGAAGAGGGCAATAGTAAAATCGCAAAACTTCTTTAAAACAAATTCGATTTTATCCTCCAGATATATATTTATCACATTTTCAATGTCTCGTGAAACACAATTAATGATAATAATTAGTTATAAACAAAAATAAAGAGCGATTTCGTTTGCCTCATTTTTTCCATCATAAATTTTGTTGATGCCGATTTTGTCACTTTTGCGCGCAAGAAATGTCAAAATTTGAGTTGCTCGAACGTTTGACATTTGCAAAAGTCGCTACATTTTTGCGTCGAACATGATGCTTTGCAATATTGCCGCAGTGATTGAGACTCGAACATCCCCTCTATGTATTAAATCTCATTCAGATATCTCGAAAACTGACGGGAAAGTTTTATGAATCCTAAAAGCTTCGCCTTAAAAGTCGGTGGATTGAAACCGGTTTTAGACCCATATTCTTTTGGGCAAAGTTGTATAGAACAATAAGTAGAACATTTCCCGCATATGCGATTTTTCCGTTTTGTTAGCTCCAGTAAATCGGCCCGATTATTGAACTACTGGAAAGCTTATCAAAAACTTACTTTCCTCCAACAAAAATCCATCCTCCAGCATAAATCAATATTTCATAAATATTTTCTTTATCGATGCAAAGTCATAGATTTATTGAATTTTTGGTGTTTTTATGCAGAAAACAAATAAAACTTGGCATTTCAAATGTACAACAAAAGCAGCTGTGCCCAGTTTGTGTCTCTGGCTGTGCCCGTTTTATGGCATTTGAAAATATTCAAATAAGACATATGAGCGGAATATTCGAAGCTAACAAAAAACTATCGCAACGTCCACACCTGCTATTTGCATAGTTTTTCTTCGTTTTCCACTTTTTTGCTGGAACTGGCAGTTGGTGCTAACTTTATGGCAAATAAATAGTAATAAAAAACTGGCATGGAAGATTGTGATTCAATAAATATGTGGGTGAATGTCTATCAAGAATATTGATATATTGACATGTACCAAATGTGAGCGAAAGAAATAAACAATTTAATTAAATATCTTCCATATTGCAAATTACGGATATTATGTGCTCGGTTTGAGGGCTAAAACTTTAAACATAACCTAATTTTTGGGTATTGTGCCCTTTTATACGTATCAATTGCGTAGTCAATAATACTAATTTTCTTTATAATATTCAATGTAGAACAAACCTGCACTGTTTCTCGATATAAATAATCACTATGTTATGATTGTTTTCCTATTGCTTTAAATATTTGCTATTTATTCAATAATTTGGGCCGAATTCCCGGTGGTACTGCAATACCGGGCCAACCCGTGATGGAGGTGGAGCAAGCCCCTAAAACACTCCGTCGATTTCCAAAAATCAGTTTAACATTTGTTGTCCTCCGATGGAGGATCTATCAGATGTTAAGCTGATAAGAACAGATACTACACTTTGATCTTAGCCATAAGGCCGAGAAGCGATAACTAAATACAGCCAATGGTAAACTATTTCTGGGAAAATGCATCTAAAGTGTATGAGAATTGATAGATATAAACGAAAGTCAAAGAAATAGTCAGTGACAGTTCAGGCGTGCAACCTCTTCCGCACATCGAAGGATGAAAGGAAAAGGTCGCTAAACCTCAAGCAGGTAAAGCACCTTTACGGCTTGTTGTTGCTTCCTGCGCATTTTAACTGCATTGAATAATGATTCGGGAACGTATGTTGCATTTTTATATTTCTGCTAGAAAGTTTTGCTCTGCTTATCCATTTATTTTAAATTAAAGTCGTGAAAAGAACTGAGTTTTGACTACGCTTATTTTCATTATTTGCAGCGTTGTTTTGTTTTTGGGATAAAAAATATATAATTTGCTATACCTTTTCTATACTAGAGCTGCGCTAAATATTTTGGATAAGTCGTAGCTGTATATTATTAATAATGTACATATGTATGTAAATGAAATGTTTATAGTTCAGAAGGAGATTAAAGCGAGTTATTAAAATTTGGCTACTATAAGGAAGACGAAACAAAACAGAACTACCAAGTAAAACATATAAGTCGTCATGTACAGGATACCATAATCCAGGTATTATTTTTCCTTAACCCTTGATCAAAGAGTAATAAATGGTTCTGAAAAAGTTTATTTCAAACGCCAAGAATCAAATCAAAACAATTGTCAATAAGACCGATTGATTTTTCGAGCAAAAATTTCAAAGCTGACTCAGTGTACTTCTGTACTGCACTGAATTTAAGGCAAATAATTTAATAGCTTTGGAGAAAGAAATACATACTATCGTTATTTAAGTGAATTTAACATGAAGTTCTTCAAACCTTTTATCATCGAGACGAGAATTATCTCAGAAAATATATACTATCACTTTAAATCATTCAAAACTTATCGGGGTTTTTTCTCTCGGGAAATAATTTACAAACAAATTATCATAGCCTGAATATATATACGAGTATTATTAAGTTTTTCTCAAAGTTTTCAACACCTAGAAGGGGAGTGTCGGACAACCCGTAAACATATATGTAAGCTGATTATTAAAATATAATTAAAATTAATTTTGTAATTTTCTTTAACATTTGAAGTTCGTTTATAACTTTCCTTACTGTAGCTTTATAACTTCATTTGAGAGCATTTTGTACTGCTTGAAAATGTCAATTTCTAACCAAGACGGAAAGAATAGTTTTAGACGCCGATAAACTTGTGCTGTTCTATATTTTTTTGAATACATGTTTTGGTTAACGACACAGGTATTTGTTAGAACCCACTTTTATTGTTATTTTTCCAACTGACCCATCACCTTCTCAACCACCAAATTTACTACCGCTGCTCGGCTGCCAAGCTATGAAAATAACTTTATGACATCCTCTCTATTTTAACATTTTTCTTTTCAATTACCTTCGTCGAGGCTCTAAAAATCAAACTCATCAGCAATCACTCATCACACTTCAAAACCGGAAGCGATAGCGTGTTCAACTCCCTACCTCCCTTCGTCGGTTGCTGAGTAATGGCCATGTCTGAAGTGATTTTTCATTGCTGTCATGGCACAAATATTTTACAATGCGTATAATTTTATCACACTTCACGCACAAGCTAACGGAAAATCTGGCAGGCCAAGGAAGCAAAGTTGTGGGTGAGAAGAATAGGAGTAAATTACAGGACATTAATTCTTCTGCTCCTGATTTTTGAAAGAAAGTTCATGGCATAGGCGAGATATATGTGTATTTAGGTTGTATAGTTATATGAAAAAGTCCTCTGATAGAATGGCAAGGTAGCAAATGAAATCTGACAATAAGCTTTTTAGCAGCTTAACCGTAATCCAGCTACTTTGTAGTGCGGAGATACAACTTAGAAGCAAATGTGTGTCTATGTGCATTTGAGTTGAAGAGTTTCCTGCTATTGAAGGAAGTAATATTCCAAAGCCCTTAAACGGCATTTGCATAGTAAATTATAAGCACTCGCATTTACTATCCATGCGGAAAGTTTAAAATATACTTAAGAAAATATTTTGTGATTCGCTAACTTTTTAATAAAAGAATAATACTTTCAATGTAATAATCATTAAATTACATAAATGCCTTCTTGGCTTTCTACATTCCCACTTTTAATATACATTACTGAATATTTCGTGTCCTTGTTGTTGTAGAAATTTAGTCATTTGTTGCCTCTGTACATAAATTATGAAATTTAATAACGGTGTTAACGAGGTGTTTGCCATAAATGCTGGTGTAATTAAATGACAAGGAATTCAAAAAGTAATAGACTGCTTTTTTGGGAAAATGGGTATGAATCAGATTATGCTTGAATTTACATTAAAGGAAAGCGTGTAAGAGTCAATGAACTTTCCAAAAGATATCCACACGGGAGTGAGTTTTATCTTCTAAATTTGTAGGTTGCCATATGGATAAATATATGAAGTGAGGAATTCTTGTACCAGATATTAAGTGAGAAATTATGTATTATACCAGCGAATAACTTCCACTAAAAATGACAAGATTGCGATATGTCACGTCATAAACAAAACGAACTGTCAAATTTTCATTTATAGGGTCATTAACCAATTTATTATTTCTGTCAAATTATCTAGTCAACAGACACTTTGCCTTGCTTTCTATTTCTTTTTAAGATATTTCACAGTTTGGAAATTTTATTTTAAAGCAAGAAGGCAATTCACTATCGGCTATCGTTTCTTTTGACATTAATCAGAACCTGTTGACTTGATTTTGATCGAGCAAATATAATCATAGTGGTGAGACATCGGCGGTTCCGACAAATGAGCAACTTCATGAGGAGAAAAGAAGAAAAAAATAATCAACTCAGTTCGTCGCACTGGACATATTTAAACATACTTTATGGGGAATCCGACGTTCTTTTCTCGGTTTTACAAACTTCTTGATATACTTGGGGTAAATTAAGTTTGTTTAGTGTATAAAAATGCAAAATTCACAAAGTGAACGGTATATGTATGTCCATGTGACATCGTGGGACTATTATCTATAGAGATATATAATTGGGTCTCAAAACCAAATTGAAAACTTCAAATAGAATTTTACATATTCTGTTATTAAATGAAATTCTTCCTTTAGCGCAATAGTTACATATACAAATTAAGTTTCTTTTACGCCTTCAACAAACCATTGTGGGGTCTTCAGTTTAAACTAAACGGCTTTACGCGCTACGTGTGCTAAATCGTATGTCGTCACTATTTTATTGCGCAGATTTGCTTTTAATTCCTCACAACACTTTCGGCATAATCGCTTACAAGGTCATAAAACCCCTTTTTATTGCTTTGCAAAAGTCAAGAGACGCGCTGCCAAAGTATTGTTGAAAACTGTAAAATTCCGTTATAAAATGTGGGAGCCTGGGAAAACACACCAAAGCCAACGCCGGCGCGAGTGAGTAAAGGATGAAACACATAGACGACGGCAAGCGACAGGCAGCAACTGAGCACCGTTACTTAGAGAACAGACAGCACGACTTCACGGCAGTAGGCTTGCAGTTAGTAATTTAAAACAGTGAATCGGCCTATTTACATAGTTTTTGCACCCAAAATATTACTCTGTACACAATATTTAAATTTCTTTCATACATCCACAATGGAGAGCTTTTATGGATGGAAGGAAATTGCGGTACGCACGAAGTGGAGTCGTAAGGTAAACTCTATATAAAATAGATTACATTCTGATCTTTAAGTCTTTAATAGAACTAGAGTGCAAAAAAGGTGGAAAAGCCACCGTGGATCCTCGAAAAGGTGTAAGAGAATAGAGAAAGTCGCTTCGGACAGTGGCGCTGAAACTTTGAGAAAAAATGGAGGTATTTAGAAGAGATACCAGGCGATAAGTATGTAATTATATTTTATTACATGTTACGTTTATTTCATAATATATTTAACAGTACTATTGGAAATTCAAGTGAAAAAAGAGGTAAGTGAAGTGCTGGAAATAATAGATGGGTATTTAGCTAATATTTCACTGTCCGCAAACGAAAGTTTACAAGGTAAATCTTCTGATGTACGTCTTTTAACAATTTTCTAATTATTTTATAATCCATGCTCGCAGGAAGATCAAAGTGAGTTTTTGGAGTTTGGCAGGCGCATTTCAGAAACTTGCGCAGCATTCGTGGGTCAAGCACAAAAGCAGGACTATAACGCACTTAATTTTCCTCGTTTAGCCGCGAAAATAGTAGAAGATGATCTTCCGCCAAACGTTGTTAACCATTTAGAGGCCAAAGTTTCGGTTTAAGTGTTTATTTTTATTCATGACATCTTTCTATTGTATAATTGTTCTATTCGTTTTCCTAATAGTGATCACAATAAATCGAAGCTAGAAACCTTCATACGAGTAGCTTTAAAAAATGCTCTCAAAACTCCGTATAAAATCAGCTGCAGTCCTCAAAATGTTCATGAGGCTGGCTTCAAGCCGATATTTGAAAACAAGAAAATTTCGCTGTCGCTACGTCGCGTCATGCAGCCGTCTATGTGTTTAAAGCTTCAAGCTTTAAGTGAAGCAAATATAGGTAGCTGGCAAACAGCTGGGGAAATGTTTATGAAAGTGCAAGAATGAAAAGTGAATAGTAAACAGTTAGTCGAGAGTGGTGGCGAGTAGTGACGAGTGTAGCGTGAGCACTGCGGAGTGAGCTGTGCGCTCTGCAGAGTACATTAAAAAAGTGATGATACTTGATATGCAGCGAAATTAAAGCACTGCTTCAGCTGGCTGCTACGTGCTCAGCGTTGCGCTCAGTAATTTGTTGGCATTAAAGAATAGTTTGTTTTTTCCTCAGGCATAAAATATTTCATTTATTTAAGCGCTTGCATTTGCTGCCGTCAAGCTAATCTATTTTGCGCCAAAAAGTATGCTATAGAATATGAAAATTAACAATCTGTTTAACACAGGCAATTAATTGTATAAATTTGTAAATTGTCATTAATCCTCTGATAGCTTAAAGTTGGAAAAGTAGTTTAATTTCAAGGGCGCCCAGACAAAATTGAATATTTTTAACAGAGGAAAGGATACAAGATTAAGATCAGCAGTGTGAGGTTCAGAGCTCTTAAAAGTTCTGAAGATTGTTGAACCTGCTTTACAATTTTTAAGTATTTAGTATCATTTCTTTTAAGATTAGTATTTAATGTTTCCTAATCTTGTACATAGTATATTGGTGATCTGGATAAAAAATCAGCAATATGGAATATATTCTTTCTCAAACGACTGCAGGCTGGATATTCGCAGAGGTCATGTTTTAAAGTTTCATTACCTTTTGCGCCTACCTACATTCTATTAGTACTACTATTAGTACTACTTACCAGCTTGCGGAGACCTCTGGCATAAATGCCTCGGCATCTGTCCTATGCCGAAGTGTATTATTGATGTTACAAGAGCTGGGGCATTCCTCCAGCATTAACTAACTGGCTTTTGTCAAAGCACAATTATCCAGTTGGATCAATATGAACAAGAGATTTTTCATATTGGAATTAATGCTCCCTTTCTCATAATTACTTTAAAACTTCATTTTTAAATTTCTAAAGTAGTATTCTGCATGAACAACTCTTCAGTGCATGGTCACGTTCGCTTCGTCTAAACTACTCCATTAGTATAAATGTTGGAAGCAGATTTTTGTTACTCATTCTAAAAGTAAAAACATACCCTGGCTTATTGATGTCTCCTAGTTTCCAAAACTATCATTACAATCGGATGGCGTGCCGAAAATAGCCCTGGATTAGTAAAATAGTATTATTGTTCGGTTCAAAAGAGTCCCAGCTTTTCAGCGACTGTATGCAAAACCAAAATTGCGGCCCTTAGGTTTGGAAACTGGCTCGAGTTCACTCGAAATTCAAACAGTTTTGAAAATTTGGAAATTTTTTAGTGAAAGGTCTATTTTTTCTAGAAAAATTGATGGTTTTTGATACCTATGATGGTAAATTTTAAAACAGATTTTTTAAATTTAAGACTACGTCGATTTTACTATAACCAAAGACGCCAAATAGAACCTTTCCTTCTTTCCTTCATTCATCCATTTCGTTAAGATTTTTCCAAAAAATATTCAAGAAAGCAGTTTTCGGGGCTCTACCGAACTTTTGGATTTCCAAAATAGATTACAGGTCTTTGCAGTTAAACCGCTTTAAGGGATTATATGCAGTAAGAATTAAAAAAAAAAATCGATTTTTTAATGTACATTATTTCAGAATACACACAGAAAATTTCATATCGTGCCGGTGAATATTTTCGAAGTTACATGCGAATTTGACAAGGCGTTTCAGAGTGCTTGGAAGTACAAGGTCAAACTTTAAACACGTTTTTCTCAAAATGGTGTTTTCAAAGTCGGTGCCCAACATTACTCGAAAACGGTCAAAAATTTTTATTTTGCTTATTTCTTCAATTTATTTTAATAGATTGACATTACTTCAACGAAATTTGCTTGGTTTTTTAATTTCATAGGATCCAGTTCAAAGGTATAGTGGTAACCGCAAAACTACTTTTTTGAGAGGAGCTCCCAAAGATCAGCTGTACTTTCTTTCCAAATAAATATTTTTATTAATACTGAGTCTTAAAATACAGTTAAAGGATACCAATGTATATTTTTTGCGAAAAATTTAAAAATTTTCCTAGAAAAAATTCTAGAAATGCGCTTTTTTCGACCTTCTAACTGTTTTTAACCCCTTTAGGACTGTCCCGAATGAATTTTCGATAAACATAAATTTCAAAACCAATGCCTTCAAAAAATCACAGAATTTACATAAAACAAGAAAAAACGTTAACTTCGGCTACACCGAAGCTGGGTATATTAGTAGTATATTATTAGGTATTATATATGTATTCACAGGTGCATTTCTTTTAGTAACTATGTGTTCAGTTTGTATGGAAGCTATATGCTATAGTAATCCGATCTGAACAATTTTTTCGGAGATTACATTGTTGCCTTAAAAAATAATCTATACCAAATTTGGTGAAGATACATTGTCAAATGCAAAAGTTTTCCATACAAGTACTTGATCCCGATCGTTCAGTTTGTATGGCAGCTATATGTTATAGTGATCCGATATCGGCAGTTCCGACAAATGAGCAGCTTCTTGAAGAGAAAATGATGTTTGCAAAATTTCAAAACGATATCTTAAAAACTGAGGGACTAGTTCGTATGTATACAGACAGACAGACGGACATAGCTAAATCGACTCAGCTCAACATACTGATCATTTATATATGTATATACTTTATAGGGTCTCCGACGCTTCCTTCTGGGTGTTACAAACTTCGTAACAAACTTAATATACCCTGTTCAGGGTATAAATATACGGTCTTCTAGCCAGAAAGAAGATATGCTAAAATATTGGCATTTACTTTGCATCAATGTGACAGCTGTTGAAGAGTTTGCCGCATGCATAGCCTACTTTTAGGCAGCAAGAGCGAGAGGAAACACCCAGTGGCGAATATTAAAGCCTGGGAAAGTTTGCGCAGACACATTGGCTGCCATTGAGCGTTACTTTTTTACTTCTCCATATTATTGCCACATTGCATGCCACATAAACTTTATGGTGCATACTTGGTGGACTCGTAGAATGTTATCTGTCAGGGCGCACACGCCTCGTTGCGCTGAATATTGCCATTTATGGCGTGCCTTGGCTATTTTTACGCTAACCACATTCGAGTGCCAGCTACAACAAACAAAACATAACAACACCAACAACAAAAAGCAGTCAACAAATGCAATAAAAGCTGTGCGCAATGAGCTGTCCACATCCTGTTGGCCTTTCTTCCCTTGTTGCACACTTATCTAAGTATCTTTTATGAGACAACGCAGTTCATGTGTGTGTGTGTGTGTGTGTGTGTTATTTTGAGCTATATGTTTGCCAAGTAATTCAATATTGCTAGACTGCTATCGCTTACGCTCTAAGCGCCATACAAACTCCGTGTGCGCCACTGCGTATACGCAACATGCCGATAATGCCATAGACGTCGCAAACACACACACACACACACACAGAAAACTGCTACAGCTTTCTTGTTTTGTTTACTTTGGCTTTTGCCGTCTGCATGCATCTTCCCGTTATTTAATACTATTATTGTTGTCATTCAGTTGCTGACAGTTAGAAAATCAATTTCAAATGGCATACTTTGCACGCTTTGCACACTTTTCATCAGCGCGCGCTCGCCGTGGAAATTATCTGCAGCATTCGCCACGCTGAGTGCAATCAATTGAAAATGGCAATACAATTATTTATGTTTATTTAATTTCGTTGTGTGTGACAAAGACATTATACACATACGTACGTCGCTAAGTGTCTGCGGTCACATATGAGTGACTTTGGCATTTGAGTACCGAAGCGTGTTTGGCGCAGTTTCTTAAAGTTGTCGCTCTTTCTTAGCTTAAACACACATCGTTGATTTGCTTTCTGCGATTATGGCAAATTGCTTTCTTCGAGCAGGGAGTGTGTAATAAATTGTAAAAGCTGACAGTTTAGCAGATAGTCAAAGGCAAGAAAAGTCCTTTTGTAGATTATGCCACGTTTATTTGTCTGAAAAATATTGAGCTCTTAAGTCGAGTTCGTATTAAAGCAAGCTGATAAGTGGTTATCATATGATAATGCCAAAGAAAAATTTAAGACGAGACATATAAAGCTAATTTAAACGCATTTGAAGAGGTAAAATATATTTTGATGATTTGCTATATCTCACTTATTCTTCTATATATCCAGTGTAAGGTTTATATATTCACTATGTGTGTCTTATAAGATGATCTCTTTTAGAGCAATGCGATTTAGTATCAAATGTATTGAGATGCCAAATATTATGGTTTATAGAAGGGCTGAATCCTCGGAAAAGAGAGAAGAGAAAGCGACGGAGAGACCTTTCTGACTTTAGATTCTATTGAAAACTAAAATGTGTGGCATTTTCCTACTAACGGGAGATCTAAGTGGAGCTCTTTTTTGACAGATCACACGAATTACGAAAATTCACGTTCTCTAAAGAATGTGCTTCGCGCGCTTCGTTCAATTTATGGTAAGCATAACCGGCTTACTTAGCGTACTATTCGCAACACCATCACCCCACTTCAGATCCAACATTTATTATTGGATAAAATTCGACCGCAGACCACTCCCAGCACGCGGTGAAGAAAATATAACAGCCGGAGCTGAGAGTGTACACGAAACCATGACACGGCACATTGTTTTGGTGAAAGAGCACTTTCTTTTTCTTTAAATGCGCCCATTTTTCGGCGATTTCGTCCATAAAACAATATCGCTGATCATGGTTCTCCCTTTTACGAGTTAGTCAATAAAAATTATTTCATTCGCATTCCATTATCACATATCGTCGTAAATCTCGGGTTTATTGCGCTTTAACATCTTCAAAATTATTTTGTGGGCACTTTTGATGTTTTCGTCGGTAATATGGATTTAATTTGCAAAACTTTGGACATGATTCTGTCATGTAAGAACACCCACGTTTAGTGGGGCTTGATTCATTTCGATTGGTGGGGATAAAATCATTTTCGTGGGGTTTAATGCATTTTTTTTTTCGTGGGGATTCCGTCATTTTTGGTGGGGAAAGATTCACTGAGAAATTGGTGGGGCTTAAGTCATTTTGCCCGGTGGGGGTTAATTCAGTGGGGGCTAATTCATACACCCTGCAATAATGGTAGCAATTTGAGCGGTAAATATGAAAGCGATAAATATGAAAGAGCGCAAAATCACATCCAACGTAGAAATAAGAATGCAGTTCTTTTGCTCTGTGGTGTTCTCATACTGAATTTGGCTGGAGTCAACTCGGCTAAATGCTGTTTTAATATTTTCCATAACGGCACACAACTTTGGGAAATTCTGAAATCTAAATTACCCAGCTCACTGTGGTGGTTTGTCAGAATCGAGGCCATCAAAGCATTTGCGAAAAACCTTCCAGGAATGATAAAAGCTTTAAAGGAAGTTAAAAAACCCAACCTTACGCCAGAAACTCGACGAGATGTTGATGAAATTTTAAAAATATATGAGCAAATTTGAATGCGTTTGGTGGCCTCCATATAATTTAAAATTCCTTGGTCAATCAATGAAAGCAGAGAGATCAATGCCACTATCGACTCTAAGGTTTGAAATATAGAAAGCTTTCTTGTGAATTTGCAATTTCTGCGCGCCGAGTGGAAAGAAATTCATAATGAATTCAAAATTGTTGCAGGCAAGCTTACGATGCAACTTATTGAATGCCATTAATGTCCGAAAATTAGAAAGATTTTTCCCAAATATTAGCATCGCTTTGAAAATAATTCGCTCTTAGGCTACACCGTGCCCAAAGGGCAAAAGTTGGATTTCCAGACTGTTATCGACGCATTTGCTGCCACCATGTTCAAAAACTTAATCACGATAGTCACCACATTTCAAAACAGCTGTTTTTCATTAATTAAATTGTTAAATAAATGTTTGAATGAGATGTTTTTGTCTTCTTATGAACTCTCAAGCCTTGCAATCTATATATTCACTCGTATATCCTTCTTTAATGGTATAGACGCCGCTTAAGCGGTTATAATCGAGTCAACAACAAGTGCAACCAGGTCCTTCTGCGCCTGATCTCTCCAACGTAATGGAAGTCTTCCTCTTCCTCTGCTTCCACCGGCTGGCACTGAATCCAAAACCTTTAAAGCTGGAGTGATCTCTCCCATCCGGACAACATGACCTAGCCAGCGCAAACTATGTCAATGGTGCCTACTCTGTCCAAAGTAGCACCTGTTGGCAAGAATGATTCTGCGTTGGATTTCAAGGCTGATATTATTGTTGGTGTTGATGATGGTTCCCAGATAGACAAAATTATCTATGACATCAAAGTTATCACAGTCAACAGCGACGTGTGGGCAAAGTCGCGAAAGGAATGACTGTTCATTTGATGACAGGAGTTATTTCGTTTTGTCTTCATTCACTACCAGACCCATTTTTTCGCTTCTTTATCCATTCTGGAAAAAACAGAAGCTGATGCATGCACCTTGCTAGTTCCCCTCAGCCGTATTTGAATAGCTCGACCGGTAATCCATCGGCCCCTGCCGCTTTGCTGTTCTTCAGGCGGGTAATTGCTATCCGAACATCTATTCCAACGTCATCGATTGGGGAATGGGGTTTGTTATATATTCCGGTGTAATCTGAAAAAATGTTTTTTACCGAAAATCCACTTTTTGACCCCTGGTCCGGGTTTTTTCTCGGCGGTCCTGTGTGGAAGTCTCGAATTAACAGAAGGTTATGCAATGGTTAGAAACAATGATAATACAAGGCGTTCCAAAGTAAACAGGACTTTTAGAATTCAGCGCCCCCTGGTAGCACTATCTATATGTCGACTAACGCGTTAGAATCTGCTATCTTAATCGATTGTCCAGTGAGAATTTCATGATATTTCATTGATTGGAAGTGAAGTTATTGCGTTTTAAGTGTCAGTATGTTTGTGTTATCGTTGCGAAAATGAGCTTCGAATAAAGAGCCAACATTAAATTTTGTTTTAAAATTGGTAAAACTTTTAGCAAAACGTTTCAATTGATGGCGTTGATTGCCTATCCCGTAGCAGAGTGCATGAGTGGATTCAAAGTTTTCAAACTGGTCGTGAGGAAATAAATGACGATCAACATTTGGGCCAATCAAAATCCGTGATCACCGGAAATTCCATCGAAACTGTGAGTGAATTCATCAAAAATCAGCCGAAATCATCATTGAAATTCATGGAAATGAAATTGAACATCTCCAAGACATCGATTTATCGCATTTTGACCGAACATTTGGGTTTACGAAAGGTGTGTGTACCGTTTGTTCCGCACAAATTGACTGACGACCAAAAATTGCTCAGAATCCAACATTCGAAAGACGATTATTTGACTTAAAATCACATTTTAACCATTAAACACTCCCCGTATTCACCTGATATGGCACCGTGCGACTTCTTCCTTTTCGGAAAAATGCATTTGCCCATGAAAGGAAAGCGTTATGCAGACGTAGAGGCCATTCAAAAGGCTTGCACCGGCATACTGGCGGCCATACCGGCCAACGAGCTAAAACACTCATTCGACATGCTTTTGAACCGTGCAAAAAGCTGTATTGAAGCGGAAGGAGACTATTTTGAATAAAATAAATTGATTTTGCCGAAAAAATCATTTGTTCTGTTTTTTCTTTAAGTCCTGTTTACTTTGGAACGCACCTTGTATAACGATAATCAAGGACAATTGTAGTCAAAACAATGAAAACGTTTGTAATTTAATTTTTTTCATAAGGGGGAAGATAAATTAAAACAATTTCAATGTCATTCATTCGTTGGAATAATTGTCAAAAAAGAATAAAAAAAAAAAAACTTTTTTCTCTGAATAAAAATAGTTAAAATGTCATATGCCTTCAAAAGTCGTTGAATTTCGGGTATAAGTCGCAGTGTGATATTTTTGAAGGGAAAATTCATTATTTCTGTAAGAGTTGGTCTATACTTTGGGTCGGTACATGCCATATCTCATATCTTCATAGGATAACATCTTCAATGGTTCACTACAGATTTTGGAATTCTCCTCGGATTCTTTGTTATATGAGGTGTTGATTATGTCAAATTCAATGACTATCAGATTTAAAATAATGAGATCAATTGTAAATTTATTTCAATAGCAACTCATGACTATCGAAGGAAAATGATGACCTAGAAAAATATAACATTTATTTGTGTGAAACATAAGCTAAACTTTTATTGAAAAGCATTAAAATCATATTCTTCTCCCTGCTTTGAAAATTTGTCAACCGAATTTTGACAAATATTGTCAAAATAGCTGAATTATTGCCATATAATTTAACATAACATGAAGCGAGTACTAGTCTGTAAGTCACCTTCTTGATCCTTCGCATCCAAAATTTTATGTAACATTTTCATTTAAAGAGAGGAAAAACCACTGAATAAACAAAATTGTTATGAAATTATATCATAGAAGCTGGTTTGTTTAACCTTAGCTTAGGTGTCTATTAGAGAAAAAATGGGTTTCGTTTGTTGTGGCATATCAGTTAAACCAAATTAAATTCCTTGGGGACTGACATGATTTGGTCGCCTTAGCTCATCTTCAGAGTCTTTAACTGCTCACTTTTATTCCTTGTTAGTGTTTAGCAAAATGTCCTATTTAATTTTCGTCAATTCCATATTGGGGTCACTGACATTTCGCTTAATATATTCACGAAAGTTTCTGTAAATAAAAGAGTTTTCGGCAAACAGCATCGTGAAGAGCTATTAAGTATTTCAGCAAAACACTGAAGGCGACTGCCATTTACTTTCCACCTGATTATGCAAATTTTTTTATTTCCACTAAAATATTTGCCATTTTTTGTTTATTTTTTAATATCTTTCAATATCTGCAAGCAGCAATTTCTCAAATATTCGCATTATTTTGGTTTTTCAATCAAAATTTGGCACCATTAATTTGGTTATTTTTCTGATAGCATTTCGTTTTGCCTAACAAAATATGTGCACAGCTGGCAGCATGCTTACAATGTGCCAAGATTTATGCCAAACAAGCGGCATTGTAAATTTATTGCTTATGCCTATATATAAGAAACACACACATATATATGTATATATAGACATGAATCATATAATTTAGCCGACAAAAGCTAGAAAATGCCTAAGCAAATAAAAAATGTATAAAAAAGTAAACAAGAAATTGCCGCAGCAAATTTATCGCCGAGCGTTCATCTCAGTGCCGGCAACGGACACGTGTCGCACGCGCGTTCTTCACACGTCTTTCGCTTTTTCTTCGTTAATGGACAACGTCTTATTTGCCGCATACACCCGCTCCGACCGCTCACTTGTGCAAGTATGCAAATTAGTAGCATAAGCTGAGGCGTGTCGGCTGCCAATAACAGAAATTTTGCATCTCCCACAAATTAGGGCGCACGTACGTCACTCAACATGCGCAATTACCAAAATACGAGATGTCATTGTGGCAAAAAAGTGTGCAGAAAAAAATAAAACAACAACAATAACAAAGTGCTGTCACACAGAATGCCGTTGCTGTCACTTCAAATTCATAAGCAAGCGGCGAAGGAGTTCTCATTTGCATAAGTGTTGTAATAAACCTGTGTGTATTTGTGTGTGTATGGGAGAGAGATGACTGAAAGAGCACGCGCACATAAATACACAATAAGAGTTGTGTTAGCCAGCGAAGGAACGCGTGCGGACCACGACTACTCACAGGAAGTGCGCCAGCGGAAGCAGATAAGCCTTGACAAGGGTTGTCGCCGTTTTGAATTGAATGGAGAATCGCTAAAGTGTGCATTATCGCATAATTTTAGGCAATTTACGCGCATTTATTAAGGGATCTGCTAAATGCCTATTTCACCCATGACCTAATTGTAAATAACTCAAGCGTGTGATGGACGCAAGAGAGGATGCAGGCAGCAATGATGTATTATGATCTCGCTTTTATATAAAAGACTTGATAAATATTGATCCAAATATTCATCGTTTTTGGGTAAAATGAAACAAAAATAATAAAAACTAAATGAATATTGTGAATACCCTCACGGACTGTGAGGGTAATTAATTTAAAGCAGCTTGCGTCTGTAAAATACATAACCAACTCTCTAACGAACAAGCTGTATTCTTTTCTCGCGAACGCTACTTTTTTTGTGTCAAAAATAAAATAAAAGGTAATTAAACGTGTCTGACGCTTTCAAGACCACGAGCGCTGGAAGTGCTTACATGCTAAAAACACCTGGTACACACCCTGTAGGAATTATAATAATATACTAGATTCTGGAGGCAGCTTCGTTGTATGTTCGATTAATCACATTTTAAGTTGCGTGAGCTAATTTCCAGTTTTTTTTCGGTGATAATGATTTGCGACTTCTTCATACGGGAATTGACTGAAAATGAATGTCTAAAACACATTGTTATTAGATTTTGTCTAGCTTTGGAGAACTTATCCACAAACCTTCTAAAGAGAATGTCCAGCGAGATGAGACCAAATGATTTTCTGCACTTTCATTGTAGCGCTTATTGAGGTAAACGGCAGGTGTGGTCCGGATCGTTTAACTTTTTATAAAAGAAATCGAAGGTGCGCTCACCATTTAGTTGACGTGAACTTTAACGTGATCTTTAGAAACATTCTCGGCAACCAACCGCTGCTCTTCACTCTCAGAATTCTTCGATTCTCGTTGTCGAAAAATTACCGATTGAGGTAGCTTTGCAAAGGAATTTTAAATGTGTATATCGTCACCTAAAATGCAAGACAACGTATCATCAAAAAAAAATTTTTTAATCGTTGTCAGATATAATAACCAATATATAACCCAAACTCAAGTTTTTGTTTCAATATGAGAGGTTTTTATTCTTCGCATGTAAACTTATGAGAAAGGATGTTAGGTTATTTTGCATTTTAGGTGACGATAACTATGTTTTATCTTGTTTTGAGTTTTACATTTTTTGCATCATTGGGAAGACTACCCAATTCCTACAAAAGCAGAAGAGAAACCAAGCTCATCTAAAAAGGTTTGATAATTTTACAGAAGAGAAATCAGCTCTGTTTGCAGAAAAAAATCAAAGTTCTTGTTTTCGTAAATAACGTTTCCGTCGTTAAACAAGTCTCCACTTCCCGCTCTTTGTCCATGACACTTTTATATGTCTGAAACGTAAAATAGGGAATACTTGTAGTAGTCTCTGATGTAAATATGGCTTAACCCTTTAATTCAGAAAGAGAAGTTTGTGCTCTTGCTATTATTAGATATTTTTCTTCGTTTTCTAAGAAGCTCCATTTAGTTTTGAATGAAAAGGAAAGATCTTTCCGAACTTTAGTAGGGATACACCGTTCTCCAATATTCGGCTAAGAACTTTAAATGGATAAATACCGGATTAATCATACCGAAATGAGGTGTGGTCAACTAAACTCGTAGGTAATTTTTTATAGAAAAGACAAGGTTGTCTGTAGAAACCGTGATATAACGGTAGAAAACTTATTGTAATAGTGATTGCTTACGGTAGATAACCTTGAACGTTCTTTAAAACTTGTAAAATCATTCATTTTTCATTCACAAACAGTGGAATCTTGGTAAATTATTTATTAAAGGTGTAAGTGTGTTTCTATATAAAGGATTGAAGAGAAAATGGAGCTTTTTATTTTTCAGTAATTAAATGTATTAATTATTTGTATTATTTATTACATATATATTCCACCTACATACTTATGTTCAGGTTCCTACTGAGTTTGCTTGTGCATTGAAATTTATTCTGCGCACCACGTTTGACTCAAAATTAAAAACACTCCAATTATTACAAAAGTATTTCTGCCACAACACAAAAACACCGAGAGAAGAAAGTTGCTTCTTAGCCAGTATATTTCTAAAATACCAACCGAGGAGATAGCTCCGCAAAAACTGAGAATGAAAAAGCGGGCGGAAGAAGCAAGTTAACAACGTTTTAAAAAAATGTAAACTTCAAGCACAAAACGAAATAATTTGAGTGAGGAGGAAATGGAAGGCATAATCAGTAACTAGAAATGGAGGTAAAATGTCCCATTTAACGACGTGGAAATGTTAAATGAGTGAGTAAAGTATTTCCGAAAGCAATTACGGGCCAAGAATTTGGGTGCCTATGAGTATAAGAGGAATCAAAAAGAGGAAACATTTACTGTGATTTTTTTTCCTATACTGAACACATATACTATATGTAGGCTCATACAAACAAAACTCAGGAGAGCGGAGTTACAAAATCAAATTTTAGTTAAAACTAAAAAAAAAAACATAACAATAATTGTAATAAATAGTTTAGTTATTCTGACGGCAAAAAAAAAAACTGCAATTAAAATTATTTTCAGTAAAGAATTATTTTATGAAAAACATAAAAAGGATAGATTTTACGTTTTACACATTCTCCATACCTGAGAAATTTATTGATTCTCAAAGCACAGCCGAGAGATCCAGCAATCACACTATCCTCATGAAATAAAATTTAGGCATGATACTCTTTCAATAAAAAATAGTTAAAAAAAAAAATTATCGTTAATAGTAGAACTAGTTAAAATACTTCCAGCAAGTTTCTAGCTAAGACTGTTCTTTTTAAATATATTTCATTGTAAAATAGTACTATTCGAAATGTTGACGATGTAAATAGAGTTGTGACGTCTTGCATATGTTGTTATAGGTTTTCTCTCGGAACTGGCCGACACCACGCTTCTGATTGTCTTTAGCAAAGTATACACCACGTCACTGTTGACAGTAATAACTTCGAAGTCGTAGATAATTTCGTCTATTTAGAACCGGAACCAACAATAATGTCAACATCGAAATGCAACGCAGAATAACTCTTGCCAACAGGTGCTACCCTGGGCCGAGTAGGCAATTGAGAAGTAAAGTCCTCCTCTGGACGAACAAAAACCAAACACTATAAGTCATTCATTATTCCCGTCCTGCTATATGGTGCAGAGACATGGACGATGACAACATCAGATGAGTCGACGTTGCGAGTTTTCGAGAGAAAGGTTCTGTGAAAGATTTATTGTCCTTTGTGCGTTGGCCACGGCGAATATCGCATTCGATGGAACGATGAGCTGTATGAGATATAAGACGACATTGACATAGTTCAGCGTATTAAAAGACAGCGGCAACGCTGGCTAGGTCATGTCGTCTGAATGGAGGAAAACCCTCCAGCTCTGTGAGTATTCGACGCAGTACCCGCCGGGGGAAGCAAAGGAAGAGAAAGACCTCCACTCAGTTGGAAGGACCAGGTGGAGAAGGGCCTGACTTCGCTTGGAATCTCCAATTGGCGTCATATTGCGAAAAGAAGAAACGACTGGCGCGCTGTTGTTAACTCGGCTATAACTGCGTAGGCGGTTTCTACGCCAGTAAAGAAGAAGATATACAAATATATACGAGGGCTGCTATAAATTTCTGGACTAAGGCAACACTAAGTGTTGCCAGGTGAAATCTGACATTTCCATTGGAAAGTTTGACATTTTTTAGCATAACATCACTCAGAACGTTTTGTCATTTAATCGTGAATTGTTTTATTTACAGGAAATTAAAAAATTCATCTCGGCCAAAAAATGGAATTAACTCGTGAACATTTTCGTGCGATCATTTTTCACAACTATCGACGTGGATTATCACGACAAGAGTGCATCGATGAACTAAAATCTTTGTATGGCTATGAAGCACCATCCTATAGCACTGTGAAAAACTGGTACAACGAATTCAATCGTGGCCGACGCTCGCTCAAATACGAATTCCGTGAAGGTCGTCCAAAAACAGCTGTTGTGCCAGAAAACATCGATGCCGTACGTGAACTGATAATGCAAGACCGTCATGTAACATACCTTCAGATAGAGGCATGCCTATGGACGTAAAAAAGGTTTGTTCTCGTTGGATCCCGCACAATTTGACAATCGCTCAAAAAAAGGCTCGTGTGGATCGCGATGCTTCAAAAGACGTTTATAAGATCGTCACAGGTGACGAATCATGGATCTATGCGTATGAGCGCGAAGCAAAACAGCAATCGACCGTGTGGGTCTTCCAAGACGAGCCAAATCCAATGAAAGTTGTTCGTGGAAGAAGCACTTCGAAGCAAATGGTCGCCTGTTACTTCGGCAAAACGTGTCATGTGGCGACTGTACCGCTTGAGCAACGTAGGACGGTCAATTCTGAGTAGTACACCACCATTTGTTTGCCTGAAGTCTTCGGAGAAATTCGAAAAATGAACAAGAGAAGACGAATCATTGTGCACCATGACAATGCGAGCTCTCACACATCGGCTCAAACCAGCGCCTTTTTGACCGGCCAAAACGTCGAATTGATGGGTCATCCGCCGTACAGCCCTGACTTGGCACCCAGTGACTTCTTTTTATTCCCACACATCAAGAAAATAATGCGTGGTCAACGATTTTCGTCGCCAGAAGATGCTGTTGAAGCATTCAAAAACCATGTTTTGGAGGTGTCTCAATCGGAGTAGAAAAAGTGCTTCAAAAATAGGTTTGAGCGCATGCAAAAGTGTATAAATCTTGATGGAGAATATTTTGAAAAACAATAAAACCATTTTCGTTGATAAATATTCCTATTTTCATTATTAGGCCAGAAATATATATAGCAGCCCTCGTATATACTTGTATTTCCATCTAATTTTTGTATTCTTCGTCCAATATTCGAAATGAATTTTAAAACCAGCAAGTTTTACATTATTTTGCAAATGCCACTATAAAAAGAAGAGGGTGTGCCTAACTACCGGTTCTACTTCCATACTCATCTAATATTACCCTTTACTTTTGTAGCTCTTTCAAATACTCGTACCATTTTATTAGCACATGTCAAGTCGACTTAAATTAATCTTGATTGCTAGTAGAAATGTGGACTTAATCATCGCCACATTTATATATGATTTCCAGCTTACGATGTTAAAGTAGAGTTCAAGGTAAAAACAAATTTGATTTCCGGTTAAATTGATCGAAGAAAAGTCGATTTAGGCCACATAACTTAAGTCGACTTAAGCTATTTTAACAGTGATTCAACTTCGCGACGATCTTGCTGAAGCTGAAACAACCGTTATGTGGCAAAGTTATGAACTATATTTAGAGTAATGGCTTGGTATCATTTCAACTCGGAATATGTAAAACGAAACCGAATCTTTCAAATTAGGTGTGAATTTCACATGAAACCGTTATATTTTGTTATTGTAGTTGTTACTTGTTTCATTCAACATTGTCTGCATTAACTTTGTACTTGTAAAACAGGCAATGCAAGTGACACAAATTGTAATTTATTGCCGATGCTTGCGGAATACGTGTAGAGTTGCCAATTGCGAGCGGCTAGCAACCACACGCGCACTCGTATGCACAGTTAAAGCAACGGCAGCGCACACATACATACGTTTCACACTCATATTTATAAGTATGCCGCGCCACACTTGCATTTAAACGGCGATAAAGTCGCTCGGCGTTGGCGGTAATTTGTCAAATTAATCAGTCAAAGCGCAGCGTTGCATTTTAAAGCAGGCGCGCTTTAATTCATTTACATAAATACACATGTATGTAGGCACCTGCCCAGGTAGCTATGCAATGTTGCCGCATTTTATTGCACGAAATTCTTTGAAATGTTTTGGCTCAATTTTAACGCAATTAAATTTTATAAAATTGTTACATTCGCCTTTGTTGTTGTATTTGTTGCAGTTTTTTGCTTACAGCCTTAGTTTCGGCTTTGAATGACATATCAGCGCTCTGATTTGGCACAATGGGGAGTGTGAATGGCAAACAAAATGGATTTTTGCATTATTTAAAAGTAGTCAAATGGACAGCATTGAAAAATCCCATTGACTGGCGTGTGTTTTGTAAATAAAAATGGCGAATTCACATGAAATCTAAATGAACTATCGACTTTAATGACTTTAATTGGAATGTGTCGCCTGCACTCAATGCATTTTATATCAAATTCCCTTTTCATTGCAGCTATTTATATGTATATAGGTTAGGTTAGTTTAATCGGTATGACTAGTTGTCCTACTGATATATTTTTATGTCTATGTGTTAGTTAATGCACTATCCACCAGAATATGTAAAGCAGAACTTACAGTAAATACTACTGTGATCAAATTGAAAGGTGAATTTTTATTTTATACTTCGCGTATTTTTCGAATCGGTACATTTTTTTCTGTAAGCTGGACTTACTGTTAATGACATCTATGCTAAATTTCACGTCAAAATATTCATTAGTATTTGAGATACGTGTCGTTTTTTGAGGCTCTAAAAGTGAATTCTTCGATTTTTTACTATGTCTGAATTTATTGAACAAAGAAGTGCGATAATGCGCCATCTCATACTGCATTGATTATTCGTGATCATTTCGCCACATTTTCAACTAATATCGTGCCGCAACCACCGCATTCGCCTGATTTACCTTCGTGTAATTTCTGGCTATTCAGCAAATTCACATGACCACTCCGAGGACACCGTTTTGACTCAATTGAGGATATAAAAGCTGAATCGAAGAAGGCTCTGATGGCAATCACGACGGAGGATTTTTCCAAGTGCTATGATGATTGAAATATTCGTTGGGAGCGAGAGGGGATGCTTTCTTGTAGTTTATTTTATAAAGAAGCAATTAAATTTACTTTGGTTGTTTTTTTTTTCAATTCTGAATTTGGTCCACTCGGCTTTGTTTTGAGGTATAAAACATATTTTACTATTATGTGCAAAATATAGTAAAACTTTGTTAATAATTTTAAAATTCATAATTTAATATACAAAATCTATGATGTCCTCCACCAAGTAATCCACCTTGGCCCAATACACTTCTGCCAACTTTCATTCCAATCTTCCTTGTTAAAGAAAATTTCCGGAATAGCCGGCGTAGCGATTAACCTTTAATATCTTCTATTGACTCAAAACTGCTTTGACGTGGTTGCTTCGACTTCGGCTCACCTTTGCCAAGATATTCGGCTGATTAATCGTCTATTTCTGTATCATAAACAAAGATCCAAGACTCATCGCCAGTAATAATACGTTGCATTACATCCTCGTAGTCGGAAAACATTATTTCACAGGCATTAGAGCCACGCTTTTTTTGTTAAATTGAGTGATTTTGGAACCAACTGTGATTGCACTTTTCTTAGGACCAAATTATCTTTCAGAATGGTTTTCGATATTCCAACAACGCCAGTAATATCTCTGACGTGTTGATCATCAGCTGATGTTGATGGCCGTCCTGGACGTGGTTCGTCGTCAACACGTTCTCGACCCTCTTTGAATAATTTGGGGGAATCAAAAATACTTGCTCGCGACAGATAATTATCTTCTAAGGCCTTTTCCAACATTCTGAACGTTTCGGCACCAGAAATTTGATTCTGCTCACAAAATTCAATGGAACTTCTTTTTTGAATAATGCATTTTATGTACTTTAGAAAGACAAGCGTATGCTAAACACTAATGATTACTTTGAAGTGTGATGGCACAGATGTCACTGACAGTCATACGAGCCTAGAAAAAAAATTTTACGACTGGGTATTCGGTCGAAATTTAAATTAAGTCTTACTATTTTTTGCCAACTGCTGACATTTTTTAAATTTATGCTTTCTATGTAAATATAACCTTGGATTTGCATGATTTCTAAATTTGCTAATTTCTAAGTTAAGCCAAATCTAAAGTTAAATGTTTATATGTTAATTTTGAGAGAATATCTCTCTTCGGTATTAAAAGTACAATTAAGTACAATTAAGTGTGTAAAGCTAAGGCTTAATAATATTAGAAATTTTAGTAATTTCTATGTCACTTCCAGTGTTGTACCGGGTGGTACTAACTCTCTCAAAAATAACACCAGTACTGAAGAAGAATAGCATTGAATACTTGCTTTTCCTACCTCATTATAAATAATATCAAGTACTCCGAATAAATGGACCACATTTCTTTGGCATCGAGATAGTTTTTTTTATACATTTATTAATAAAACATTTAACATTTGCATATTAATTTATTTATTTTTATCACTTACTCACACTTTCATTTATTCAAATCAAATCGCACACACACTTACACACGTGGGCTTATCTACGAACTTCCACCTGAAAAAGTTAATGAGCCAAATCATATTTTATCGAGTTTACTCAATTTACCGCATTTAATTATTGCCACTTGATTGCATTTTTATTTGCCCACACACAATTATCCGCAATCGCAATTAATCACCGTTAATGACGCCAACAAGCGAATGCATCGAACATTTTTGAAATGCGATAAAGAGCAGAGCAAAATGTGTGACTCATTAACATCTATTCAGACTTAATTAATATGTTTGGATTAATATTTCACAGGCCAGTTCTTTGAAACGGGTTAATAAGCTCTTTTATTGCATTCATAATCCACTTTTCTATAAGTATTATGATTTGAGTTTGTGCAATTATAATTAACTATTTAAATAGCATCTTCGTAAAATTTAAATACGGCACATAAAGAACCGGAAAGATAATTAACATCATTAGTTATGTATACTATAATAACATAGATATATATGACATGGTTACAGTACATAACAGCTTGGGTTATAAAGCTGACTCATTATCTACAAACTTTTATTAAAAAATCAGAAAAATTCTCAGAAAAAAAACCTTTTCTTCTGTTTTCTATTTCAGACTAAGAGAATAGCTGATGATCCCTATTATTATTCCTTTAAAAGCTCTTTTAATCTGTGTACGATAACGCTTACAGTAGTTAATTCTCCTATAATGTTATTTTAAAACCATTCTTTACAACACGGCTTAAGTCTTTTCATTCTCAGTGAACACTCAGATGACATAATCTATGAAAATGTTATATATCCGTCAATATCTGAACCATATACTATTATGTTGCTTTTCACCAGATTTGATTTGACTTTCAGATATGTCTATTTTCAAATAAATTTAAGAATATATTAACAAAAAAAGGTTTGTACTGCGTTTATTCACAGACTGTAAGATTTAACAGACATATCTGAAACTGGAACTGTATATGGCCTCAAACCGAGCTACATTCCCAAACTATGACATAGAGCGCAATACCACTAATGCAGTGGACATTTAATATTTTCTCAGCAAAAATTTAAGTAGAGTCCTCCGATCGTTCCACTGACAGCCCCTTTAAAAATACTGGTTCTTATTCTCATTAATAAATTAATTTACAAACAGGAATAGATACTATACATGATATGCTTTTATAATTGTTGGGTTTGAAGAAGCAGAAAAACGAGCGGATAACATGCTTTAAACGTTCTTTTCTAATATACTAGTTGAACAGAGTCTTTTTAGCTGCAAAGTTCTAATAAATTATTTGTCGTTACACTATGTATGAACTTGGTAAGAGTTACTGGATTTCTAGTCCCGATCTTTTCAGGGAAGAACAATCGATTTTGAGGGCAATAAAAAAACTATCTTAAAGTAATATATCGGGTGATTTTTTAAGAGCTTGATAACTTTTTTTTTAAAAAAAACGCATAAAATTTGCAAAAATCTCATCGGACATTTACTTTTTGAAGAGAATTTCATTTAAATGTTGACCATTTAATGAATAGTGGTCAATGTATTACCATAAAGTAATATATAACCCGTTATAATTGTAACATAATTAATCAAGATTAAAGTTTTTTGGGTATGTATTATATTGAGGTGTTTGAGAGTCTTTAGAAGTGGTTATAAATTTTATAACGATAGAAATATTATATTTGTTAAACACCGAGTTCTTGTTCCAGTTTCGTCAGTCTTAAAGCTCTAATATCACAAATTAAAAAGTGAAACTCTCTTGTAACTATGTTTCAGTCGCCAACAAACTTTCGAAGTAAAGTGCTCCCTCTTGCACTACAATTTTCCAGACTATTTCGACGATTTCCTCGCGCTTATCGTTTTACTTCATGTCAATACTCCCCTACGGCATATACCGTTAGTGTCAATTACCGGTTTACAGCATTCTGGATCATCAACCACAACGAATTTTTGTGCTCACTCAAAAGCATATTTATGTAAACAAGTATGTATGTAGAATGTACACACACTTATGTACATGAATTAAATAAATGTACACCCAGCAGCAGTAATCGAAAACTAGTTACTTTACTAGTTACGACAAAGAGATGGTGTCACCTGTATTTATTTGCGAAAATTTGAATTGTTTATTTTATCCATAAAGAAACTGCTTTTTGTCTCCGGAGATACGGATTACTACCGTCAAGCTACACACAAATGATATAGATATATTGTAGTTTTGCAACTTATCATATTTTTAAGAAAAGTTTCCAATTGTTCCTGGAATAATTGAAATGAAAGGAATTTCCAAGTATTTTGACTTTTGCTTATTTGCTATCCATCCATCCATTAATCCATGTTTAAATAATATAGACGAAGAAATTACTCTACTAATATCCCATGTACATACGATCCGCGACAGAAGAGTGGCTTCTTCATCTTTTGGATCTAGAGTTCCTATTCTCACAAGGCCCGGTGGTTGGATACATTAGTAATTTGCTAGTATTCTACCAAAGAAGTCGTCTAAAGATGTGCAGTATTCTAAGATGATGGAAGGAATGGAAAAATAGTATATAGAGACAATTTAAGCGTCTACGGACCGTTTGAGAACTGTGTGCCTCGAAACTCCAATCAGGTAATAATTTAGAAGTTATGGACTAGATAGGTTATCATCGCTTGATTTTGGTGTCGACTGCTAATCGCTTTCAAAGTATATATTATTAAATCTCCAGAACCTGCAGAATTTAAGAGTTTTTTTGCTTTTTATCTATTCATTACTACTAGACAATGTGAACTCATGACAGTAGGAACTTAACGAAAGTCTACTACAATTTACTTGTTTCCAAATCAACAAGGGGATACCTCCTTTCAAACTTCCAAAATTAATCAAGCTTTGCTAGTCCTCGTTCTTAAAAAATATGGTGTATTGTTAAGCAGTATTCATAGCCGCTTCTTAATACATGGACCTTCCACATCAACAAGTACTTGAAAACATTCGGACGTGTTTCCATCATGACAAATCTTCTCGTAAAATTCAACAGAAAAACCAAACAAATCTAACTTGCAAAGGCATTTTGAAACTTGTAAGACGCTGCATTTGTCAAATAAGTATCTTCAAAGCCAATCAGAGTGTGAGGAAAAGTTAACAAATAAAATAGAAACATTTTTAAACACCAAATAAATAGATAAAGCTGGTTCGGAAATCTAAATGTCAACAAGCTTCTTATGAAAGCCTTCTAAAATTCGTAGATTTCGGGCGAACTTTCGGTCAAGCTTTGACCAAAATTTTATTCTACTCCTTCTTAATTATATATGTAGCTTTTATTGCCAGTAAGAATTTGAAGAAGAACATAGTTGGACTCGTACTAGATCGCAACAAACTAAATTAGTAATTGCTAACTTTCATTTAATCCAGGATTTAGAGTAACGTATGTGAATACATGCAACCGCAGCATCCCCTACAGAAATCGTATAGCACTCACAATAACGATACGTATGTTCGTACGACTAAAAGCTCCGCATCGCTAAAATTACATTTCTTTGCTGGCGAAACCCCAATGCCTTTGTCCACAAAAAAAGGTCCCAAAAGCTATTATTGGCGCTTAGTGTTGCGCGACAAGACACGCCATGCCAGCATATACCGCTAAAATTCTCCCTCATCTGCCAAACACTTAAGTAGAACATCCTCGCTCTATTGATTTTAATGGCTGATGTCTGCGTGGAGTTTGTATCAATTTTCTATATAAGGGTTAAAGCTAAACAAACAGTTATTCAATAGCATCGCCGCAAAGAAAAGAGAAAAATGCGCCAAAATAAAATCCGCTAATATTAAAACAAAACCATTCCGCTCTCGAAGCGTGGAGGGAAACTGTGAAAAACCCTTACAGGAGTTCAAAGACCTCCGTAGGCAACCTACCCTCTTATTTACACGCTCCCAAGCAAATTTGTGTTTTTGATTTGTTTGGTTTATGTTGCGGTAAACTTTGTGATTTCGAAATATTTGCTGTTTTCTTCCTAAATTTGAAACTTTTTTGGGGCTTTTTTCTTAAAGTTTCCAATGCAAATTCGGCAAATAAAGTGTCCCATGTCATTGACATTGAAGCCGTGCATAAATAAGCTGAAGTGAAAGTGAGCATGTAAATATGTCTCTGGGAACATCTGTAGGTCGTGGAAGTACAAGCCAACTTTGTAAATATAATGGCAACAACAAATTGCTATGAACCCTGTGCAAAAATATGTAATGTTTTAGGCAATAAGTTGAAATCACATCTGTTCTCGGTACCTTGACAATCAACAGCTGCTTTGCAACTTGGCAACAGTTCTGTCATTCGAGAAGGCAAGCCCTGCTACCATCTTCTGCTGAAGCAATACAAGGTTCGTTTGATAAACCATTGACATTTGCATTCGTATTGTACACACTTTCTTAACCCCAGTAAAATATCGAACGAAGTACTAATTTTTGTTTACTGACATCTCGCTCTCTCAGACTTTCATTTTTATTCGGAGCAACATCAAACGCGAGTGTGGCCAGTCGGTCTTTATGTCTGTGTGTGTAAATTAATGAAATAAATGATTTCGGTCGAAAAAAAAATAATTTTCAAATCTTTGAAAGTCTTCCAGAACATGTTTAGCTTGTGGAAGAAACAGTTCTTTTTCGACTAAAATATCAGATTATCAAAGACCAAATGTTGAAGATTTGCTAAGGTAGAGCTAATATGATTTTTTTCAAAAACCAATATTAAAGCACTCTTGAAACCATCCACAACAGCTGTCGAAATAAAAAGCCCTAGCAGACTGGTAATGGACCCTAGACTCTCCGTCGATATACAAATGATTCACCTTAATGAAATTTTAGGTTATACGAAAAAAATTATTTTAATTGCCTAACTGTGATAATAACTGTGATAATTGTATAGAATGGAGAATCAGCTGACTTATTTATCCAAATAGTCTATAGGTTAGTAATGTGGATTTACCTATCTTTAAAAATATACTATAATAGTAAAAAAAAAATATATGAAAGATTATCCCAAAATTTGTACTTTCTATTAGTGTTCATTAAATTTCATATATAGTAAGTTTCCTAACCTCTTCAGAATGTAATAAGTGCTCGAAAATAACCGAAACAACGGATTGCCAATAAAAAATCTTTTCACTGTTCACAAAGCCACAAGAAAAGCACAAAACCGACCTAAGCAAGCGTGTCATTCGAAATATATTATTATTCAATAAACCAGGTGTATCGGTATGAAATTGGCGTTTTTTGGTGAAAATGAAATAGTAATTAATGAGAAAATAAGAAAAAAATAATCGAGTTATTAACCAAAACTTATTACAAATGGCAATTTGTGGACACCATGCCTATAGAAATGTTCGTCTTTTGAAGCAAACCATTCAGACAATCAATTTTCTATGTCCTGCTCAGCCAGAGCGTGTCCCATCGATGAAAACAAATGGTAACCGAATCAATCCAATCGATCCGAGTAAATCCATTTTCAGTGCCAGAGACAATTCGATGATTTTTTTACGTGTTTTGAAGCAAAAATTTTCAAGTTATTTTTCGGTTTTCTATTTGTCTTTCATTTAATTCATGTGGCACCCATTTTCCACACTCTTGGATCTTTCCCATAGCTTTTAAAGTATCATCTTCATTCAATATTGCTTGCAGTTCGGTGTTTTCAAACATTTTGGTGGTCTTCCACGTTCTTCATTTCTCACCTCAAAATCATTATCTCAGAACCGTTGAAACCATTTGTTGCATGATTCTTCTGATAGAACCTTGAAAAACATTCGATGCGACTCTGCAGCACTTTTATTCAAATGAAAACAAAAAATTAATGCTTTCGGTAAATCATCTCATTGGAAAAGTATCACGTTGTTTGTTCAATGACTGTAAGGCTATTAAATATGTTTGGCAGATGTCATGCCAACAAACAGGAAAAAATTAAGGCTCATTCACAACAAATGTTCCCTACCAGTACACTTGTATCTTAACGCTCACTTCATACCGACTGATAGGCTTGGACAAACACCATAGTCCTCGTAAAACATATTCTTTACAGATTAGGAGAACATCTATTTAACAAATCAGGTTGTATAATATACTGATTGCACAGATCTGAGATTTATATCAACAGCTTAAACAATGACGATCACGCAAAAGTAATTCAAAACTACAATCTATAAAACATCTTAGAAATAAGTTAAAGGTCTTTAAAACAGTACTCTTTATGGAAAAATAATGAACTACAGCGCATAAAGTGTGTACTCAATTTGTTGAATGAAGTAGTTTGTCTTTTATAATTCTATAAATTTTATATTTGCTACGGAAGTTGCTAGGTATGGACGATGGAACAAACTCATTATTAGATAAGTGATGATAGAGAAATGTGTTACTGCGGTTAGAATCGTTCAGAGAAAAAATATCTTGAAACTTACGCAGAATCATTGACCTAGATTATTCTCCAACCGATGAATTGACCTTAAGCAGAAACAATCGACTTTGTCGAAGAAAAAATTAGAGTCTTTTATGAAAATTATGCGTGGAAAAGTTAAAGAATATACTAAAATAGCGGGATATCAAGACAATGTTAAGGACAAAACGTCTATCTGATTAATCAATTAGTACATTAAAGGTCAAAGTTTTGAATCAACTGAAAATAGCACCCCTGAAATAGTCGCTTGTTTTAACGACTTTAGTAATGCCATATTTTGTATGGAAAACAAATGTTTGCTTCCAACAAGTCACAAACTTGTCGAACGGTCTCTATAATCCAATAGCCAAATTTGTAGGCGTAAATTCACGAACTCACAACACTTTTCGACAGAATTTAGATTAGCTTATATTTTACCACATTTGTTTCTTTGTTATTTGGCTAAAAGTTTGCTTTATTTGTCTACTCGTTTTGGTAATTTGTTTTCGCTCGCAAAAACTTTTATTTTCCCATATGCAAAATTTGCATTATTATTTCAGTCACGTTCAGCGCCCATTCACACATGTGTCTTTTAGATTCTGAGTTTATTTAACTCATATCACTCTCATCTCCACGAAAGAATACATAAAATTCGTTGGAAATCAGGAAATAAGTCTATTAAATAAATTGAATTTGTTAAAATTGAGATTAAGGCTCACATGTGGAATGAGTATCAGGCATTGTAGAGACTTTAAAAAGCTTAAAACTTGTGCTACGCTAGTGGATATACCGTTACAATTAGTTTGCTTAATTTATGGAGTAATTTAAGGAACAGGTGAGACACTTTTTTCCGATGAATCGTGTGAAAATATTAAATATTAATTTATATGATATAAATACAAAACAGCAATAAAGCATTCTTATTTGCAAAACAGCTCATTCTTAATTTTAGCAAATGTAGTAAGTACTCTGATGAGCTTAACTTGTCAGTAATTTCAATCAACAATTGAAATGAAATTAAGGTGGAGGTAGAGGTACAGGGGGATGTAGCTATGTGTAGAAGTTAACGCAAGTGAGAAAAGTTCTCTGAGCGCCATTCACTTGGGAGTGGCAGAATCGATTATTTTACAATGGATTATGGTGCAAGCAGCTCACGATTTCTGTGATCTTATATCAAGTATCCTCTGGGTAGCCAAAAAACATACGTTTGAATGCGATCTAAAGTGAGAAGACGAAGCATTCTTCTCCAAGGTTGTGCGACCCGCCACGTAAAAACCCCTCCAATGAAAAGGACACAACAGCCTTGCATGAGAGATCACCCTTTCGATGATGACCACTGCAAACGCACTAATCCTTAGACTACTATTTAAGGACATGCGCCTGGAATGTCCGGTCCCTTAATTGGGATGGTGTCACCAGCAACAAGCTGGTTGATGCCCTCTTCAAAGTAAAGGCCATTCGCTGTCAAAGAACTGCGATGGACGGGACAAAGACTGAGACGAGTAGGTCCTTGTGGCATATACTACAGTGGCCATATATAGGAGCGCAAGTTCGGTGATGATTCGTAGTGGAAGAGAGGATCTGTCGCCGAGGGTAGATGAACATCTAGCCACTATCCGCATCAAAGTGAAGTTCTTCAACAAATCGCTGATTTGCGTCCACGCTCCGACGGAAGAGAAGGAGGATGAAACCAAAGATGTCTTCTATGAACGCTTGGAGCACACCTATGAGATCTGCCCTCGACACGTTGACAAAATCGTACTTGGCGACTTTAATGCCAGTGTGGGCAAAGAAGGTATCTTTGGCACAAAGGTTGCTAAATTTAGCCTCCATGATGACATTGACTTGGATCGTTATCTTGTTACATCGAAGATACTCATCCGCCTTTGTACAGCAAAACAACGGACGTCTACAAGTACAAGGAAAATTCGATGTCGAGAAGCTGCAATCAGAACAGACAGGCGAACGATATGCTGCTCGACTTGCACTTCTGCTCTCTGAGAGCACTCATCAGCAACTCGGTATAAGGGAACTGTGTGACGGCATTTCAAGCTCTTTACGTACAGCTGCAAACAAAACCATTGGTTTTAGGAGAGAACAGCTGGGACGATGAGGCGTGCCGTATTGCAGTAGAGGGAAAACAGGCAGGATTGGAGAAGGATCTAGTTACACTTGGAATCTCCAATTGGCGCCAAACAGCGAAAAGAAGGGATGACTGGCGCGCTATTGTAAACTCGGCTATAACCGCGTAAGCGATGTCTATGCCAATAAAGAAGAAGAAAAGCTGCATTCTACAGAGCAGCAATACTGGCGCGGTGTGAATGTCTGACGTTCTAAGCTATCCAAGGGAGATCCCTGTTAGGATCGACTTCTTAGCATAACCTAACCTGTTCAGTTATTCGATTTTAAAGGTTTGTATCTATTTTTTGGTCTATTGTGCTATGATTTAATTTATTTTCTATTTAAATGATTTTTTTTTCAAAAGAGTTTGAACATCACTCTCATATCTCTTGAAGATAACTTGAGAATTCTGAATTCACCTAAAGTACGAGCAATCTCAATCAAAGAATTCAAAAACGCGCTTACATTTATGTGTTTTCGAAAAGGCAGTCGAAATACTCCACCGAAGACGACAAGATATTATCATATATTGCTTATAGTCATGAATATATGTAAATACTTGTAGGTTCTTATTACAATAAAGAAATAATTAATTAAAACAAAGCAATATCACTTACTTTTTCGGTAATAACGGTTTTGTGCCAACCCTTTATTCAAGAACAACTAAATGAAAGAGTATTCGACAGTTAACTGCAAGAGAAGAATGTGAAAACAATTATGTTAATTAATAAAGACTGTTATGTTCATAAATGTGTATGTATGTCACTTGTAATTATGTAGAAAGTGTGGAATAATCTCAATTGTTTATTATTATTCCTTTGAGTGTGAAGACAAAACATTTTCTGTTTGTATAAAACAAAACAAAGATGATAAAGATCTCAGCCGAAAAATTATGACAGACAGAGATACCAATGAGGAAGCACTCACACATATGTACATATTTGTATGAACTTCAATATTTACTAATTAAATATTAATGAAGTGCCAGAGTTTCTCACAGTGGCGTGAAATTTCTTAATGAGGTGATGAGAAGTGCCGTTATGAATAGCAAACGTACTAGCTGTTTTCGACACCGCACTTCTTTGCTCGCTAACATGTGAGCTCTGCTAGCTTGTCAGAAATTTTGCAAAGCGAAGCCACAACACACATTCTATTTTAATTGTCTTTGATTATTATGTCAACATACATGTGCATGTACATATGTGGTTTATGCCAGTTGATTGTTCTATACGCTACTCTCTAAATTTTCAAGATATCTAATAATAGTTATTTTTTTAGTTCTTTTATTTTACTATCATCTACCTTTACTTCGGAACCTCTATCAGCCAATATTTTAGTTTTTAATTCCAAGCCAAATAAATAAAGTCTTTAGCCACAATAGTATTGGCTCTTTAACAATCTTTCAATTCTCTAACGGTATTAGCGCTATTTTTTGCAATTTTCTTCGTCCTCTTACATCGTCACACAAGGAACACACAAAGAGAAAAGTGTGTAATTAAAGCCTCTTTCGCTTGCAACTGCGTTCATCAATAGCATCTGCGAGCAATCACTTCCTCTGCCGCGTTGCTGGCGCTCAGTTAATTGAAACTCAATTTGCACTGACTTTATAGAGTGCCAAAGAAAACAAGAACAAACGGGAGTGACAGCATCTGTACGGAAAAAGTAACTTTGCAAAAGTACTAAACAATTGTAGCGAATTAGCTGCGAAGCACTGCAAAAGAGAATTCGATTGTATTTGTCCTTTTACTTAAGCAGAATTTCAAAGCTGAGTAGGTAATACCTGTCCTATATTTCAGTCAAGGTAAAGTCTAGAATTGTTTTAATCGATTTCAAACAAACAAGTTGATTTCTATTATGAGAATTCTTGGCGAAAACGACAATTTCTTCAATCGCACGAATAATTTCACCAAATGTTTGATATAAAGGGCTATATCCACAAGTAATTAAAAAAAATAAATTTTTTTTACATATTTTGATTGTATATATGTACAAGTCTGTACATTTCAAAGTAATGCGGTAAATTGTTTCGGAGTAATGAGCGTATTTGTAAATAGGTCAGATATGTCTTCCTCACCGCCAAATACTTTTTTGGGGAGGACTTTCAGGAGATCTTCTACAGGAACGACGGAACCCAATATTTTTATTAATAAAATATGAATTCTAAGAATACGTTAAACTCGCTAAATTTTCATATATTTTATATATATATTCAATAAAAAGCATCTCCAGAAAAAATGCACGAGAAAAAAAAATTTTTTGAACTCACAGGTGGATGATTTTGATCATTGGGAAATAACCTCAGTACAGAAAAGAACACGTTTGAAAGCTTTTGAAGAATCATATTTGCTGAAAATTAAGTATTGCTACGCAATTGCCGCTCCTACTTTTATAATGTATAAAATTGTAAACCTCAGAAAGTACAAAGATTCCACCATTAATATAGCGAAAATCTTCAGTCGATAATTTCACGGAAATCGAATTTTGTGATTAAATTTTTAATAAAATCTATTTTGCTAAGTTGATAGAACCGTGCTTAGTTACTATGCCAAATATGAGCGCGATCTGTGAACCAGTTTGTTTACAGCAGATAACTAAGTCGGTACACCTCAGTAGTCCGCTGAGATTTTTACAATGGATAAAAATATCGAAAAAAATTTGTCTCAACTTTTGTGTGCGTAACCGTTGGATGAGTTTTGGATCTATGCTTACGTCTGTTTCCGGAAAACAGACGATCAGTCGGCCGAAAATCGTGGCAAAGGTGAGCCAGAGCCGGAAAAAACACAGCAAAACAGGTCAAAAATCAAGGTTATGTTGACAGTTTTCTTTGGTAATCGAGGTGTAGTACACTCTGAATTTCTTCCGACCTGCCAAACTGTCAACTAGGAATAGTATTTGAGTGTTATACGTCGTGTCCGCGAAGCTATTCGTAAAAAGAGACCGGAATTAAGGCCCGACAACGCCGCATATTCGCCTGAATTAGTTTCGAGTGACTTTTTGCCACTCAGCAAGCTCAAACCACCGCTTCGGTGAAACCGTTTTTAGTCAATTGAAGACATTAAACGTTAATTGACTATTATTATAATCATGTTTTGGCGTAAAATCAGTCATTACTTTGAGAGCTGCTTCGACATTTATCACTTTATGAAATTCTTTACCTCAATCTGTCGATATAGTGGACAAAGTTTTTACTCACAGTTAAGAAAACAGTTAGAGACATGGCTGAAATTGTTTCAAAATCTCGTGTACAATTGTTCACAAAGTAATCGGAGTGACTATATGAAAAATGTATTTAACTGCATAACTTTTCTGAATCATATGTACATATATCCGGATTCTGGCATTAAAATTTTAATTTTAAAATTTTTATTGTCATGATCGTTATTCTCGTTCAGGTTTGATAGTTCTCGGATACCGTTTTGATTGATTTCCACAAAAATTTAGTATGTTAGAAATTTCATTTTTAAAATAGTCTTCAACCTAAGAAAAATTCACTAAATTAGAAGAGTAAATAGAGTTCCATAATTGAGATTAGTTATTGTTATTTATTGGAGTGTTAAACATTGGAGTTTTATCAAGTGCGTAGAGGAAAGCACTGTACAGAGATAGTTGCGCCGAGTTGACAGTCCTTGGGCGGATAAAAATCCGCGTCCGTTCCGGTTACGTGGACTCGACTGTTGTGGGAATACGTGCTACCATTCAAACTGGGCGATCAAAATCAAGATTTGACTTGAAGGCTCTTTATGGCAAAAACCGTGGCTAGATAGAACCAGCAAAACGTTTAAAGCTGAAGAATGAAAATGTGGTATCTACTTGTGAAGCTCATTTTGTTGCTGAAAAATTCGTTTATTTTCTATGAAATTTTGTACGCGACAATCTTAAATAGCAAATTTTTAAGTTCGTAGTTTATTTTGAATTTTGTGTGAAGTTCTTGCGAACCAATAAAATTATTTCGACGATATTTCATTAAAATGAGAAGGGGAAAAGCTTTCACACCGGAAGAGATTGCGCTTATGTGCGTTATATGCAAAAAAGGAAAAGCTCGAGCCGAAATTGCTCAAATAGTGCACATTAGAGCAGAGCCGAACCTTTTAAGTCAGCCAGAGAAATTGATCGAAGTTAATAACGAATATGATATGGACGTATCCAGAAAGCTTGTAGGAAGACGACCCAACGAAGCTGAACTTTTTGGACGAATTAGCAGGAAGAAACCACTTCTGTCAAAACGACACATCAAAATTCGATTGGTATTTGCCAAAGCTCACAGATACAAACCAGCACAGTTTTGGAGGAACGTGCTTTGGAGCGACGAAACCAAGATAAATAGGTTGGATCCAGATGGAAAAACATTTGTTGTTGTCCACAAGGTCAAGCCTAAGCCTAACCATTGGTATACCACCAAAACTATTAAGCACGGCGTTGGAACTATCATGTTCTGGGGCGATAAACTGAGCATTTATGCAAGATAATGATCCGAAGCACACCGCAAAGGTAGCGAAAAGCCTGGATCTGAATCGTATAGAAAATTTATGGAATTATGTCAAGACATAACGGGTATTATAGCGTCGGTGCAGCCTAATGAACGTCTTTTCTGTTTTTCTCTCGTTTTGTATACATTTCTGTTTCTGAGTACTGCGCTCTCATTTATTATTATAACGAAGTCTTTTTATCCCTTTTTATTTTCGATTCTGTGGCGCCGGAAGTTGAATAAATTTTATTTTCGCAGGAAATCCGAAGCAAATCTGTGCAACTAATCGCAATAAGACAACTGTAATATTTTCACAACTTGCCCATCTGCATAGTACAAACAAAGTTCTGTTAGCCACCCCCCTGGCGTAAAGTTATTCCCTGTTTCCACGAGAAAAAAAGTCTGTTCTCGCAACTGACGCGCGTCTTCCCGTTAGCAAGTGCAAGACCAAAGGGGTTTTGCCTTTAAAATCTAATTGCGCCACTTGCATATCAATTAACGGTATGTCCACACCCCCTAAACCTCTTCACCACGACAATCGAGTGCAGTCGAAGCAACTGTGAAACACTCGAAGCTCTTTTAAATATTTTACAAATTGTTCCATCTGTTGTTGACGGGATTGTCGGAGTGTGCCTCGAGTACATGCATACACCCTTAAGTGCACACACACACACACACTTACAGCACATGTAAATGAAGTAAAGTAAAAACAGGAGCGTAAATTAACCATTTGAGCTTGGTTGTGGCATCTGCAAGCATACTCTTGCCATTTTACTTCCGCTTTTCTTCTTCCCTTTATACAGTTTCGCTCTAAAATGTTTGCATAAATGCTTATGATGAGATTTGTTTTCTTTATTTTGCATGTGTGCGTGTACATATTTGTTGTTTATTGTGTTTATTACGAGTATTAGTTGTTGTTGCAATGACAATCTTTGCCGGCGGAAAGTATGGAAATGACTACCGATTGAAATAGAGAAAATTGAGGTTTTTTTAAGCAATTAGTTCTGCTTGTTAACTGTAACCGAGTAGACAGACAGCCCTTGAAATTTTGTTTAGAAATAGCCTGGTTGAAAATCATCTTAATTGCAATAGCTATATATAGTTCCATCTAACCTTTTATACTCCGAACAGGGTATATGTTTAGATCGGATCACTGTAGCATGTAGCTATCATACAAACTGAACGATTGGAATATAATTCTCATAATGAATATTTTGTAATGTTTTAAATACACATAACCCGATTTTTACTCCGAAACAGTTATTTTTTATTCATGCAAAAATTTGTAAAATTTTCTTCCATATTTGTTTATATAGTATTCTTGGCAGTTTGGTTGAGATTTTACTATCCATAATACTATACTAACAAAAAACTTCCATAGATGCAAAAACTGTTACTGCACGGATTCAGTATGGCCACCATCCAGTTGATGTAGTGGTTTGGAGGCGAGTCTCCCGGCGTTACACTGCTTCACTTTTGTGAAAAAGGCGTAAAACTGTGAGAAAAATGTAACAGCAGGACGTTTTGGAAGGCGTGATAAAGCAATTAAGCAATACTCACTTCGATGGAGAGATTTGGATCTTCAATCAAGATTCTGCTCCAACATACAAGGCAAAAACCACTCAACAGTGGCAAAATAGCAATATTTCTGGCTTAATAATAGCAGATGACCGAGCAGCTTGATCAATACCAATCAAAGTAGTGAATGCTGCTATTGATCAATGGATGAATGGTTTGAAGGCTTGTGTGAAGCCAAAAGGTGACAGCCTCGAAATCCAACGCAGGATACACACAGCGAATATCGCATTCGATGGAACGATGAGCTGTATAAGATATACGAGGACATTGACAAAGTTCAGCGAATTAAAAGACAGCGGAAGAAAACACTCTAACTCTGAAAGTATTCGAGTACTGCCGCCGGGGGAAGCAGAGGAATAGGAAGACCTCCACTTGTTAACTGGGTTATAAGACCATAAGCAGTATTATAACCACAAGCGGGTCTCAGAAAAAACCCTGAGAAAACGGATCTGCTTGTGTAAGAATGAGAAAAGTAGCAATGTTGCGTGTATGCATATGCTCGCCATAACCTGGGAGCTATCTCCCTCTCACAGCTTTGTAAGGCCAATTCTGTTCTACGGTGCAGTAGTATGGTGGACAGGCGTACGGAAATCCATCTACCGGAAGCCATTAGAAAGATTTAGAGGTTACTTCGTATAATACAAGTACATATTAATTTCATTTGTCTTCAACATTAAGGTTTTGCTCTTTTTTATACTCTCGCAACAAAGTTGCTAAGGAGAGTATTATAGTTTTGTTCACATAACGGTTGTTTGTAAGTCCTAAAACTAAAAGAGTCAGATATAGGGTTATCTATACCAAAGTGATCAGGTGACGAGAGAGTTGAAATCCGGATGTCTGTCTGTCCGTCCGTCCGTGCAAGCTGTAACTTGAGTAAAAATTGAGATATCATGATGAAACTTGGTACACGTATTTCTTGGATCCATAAGAAGGTTAAGTTCGAAGATGGGCAAAATCGGCCCACTACCACGCCCACAAAATGGCGCAAACCGAAAACCTATAAAGTGTCATAACTAAGCCATAAATAAAGATATTAAAGTGAAATTTGGCACAAAGGATCGCATTATGGAGGGGCATATTTGGACGCAATTGTTTTGGAAAAGTAGGCGTGGCCCACCCCCACTAAGTTTTTTATACATATATCGGAAACTACTATAGCTATGTCAACCAAACTCTATAGAGTCGTTTCCTTCAGGCCTTTCCATGTACAGTTCAAAAATGGAAGAAATCGGATAATAACCACGCCCACCTCCCATACAAAGGTTATGTTGAAAATCACTAAAAGTGCGTTAACCGACTAACAAAAAACGTCAGAAACACTAAATTTTACGGAAGAAATGGTAGAAGGAAGCTGAACCCAGACTTTTTTAAAAATTGAAAATGGGCGTGGCGTCGCCCACTTATGGACCAAAAACCATATCTCAGGAACTACTAGACCGATTTCAATGAAATTCGGTATTCAACACCCTGATGACATGTACGAAATATGGGTGAAATCGGTTTACAACCACGCATTCTTCCAATATAACGCTATTTTGAATTCCATCTGATGCCTTCTCTGTATAATATATACATTAGGAACCAATGATGATAGCAGAATAAAACTTTTCACAAATACGGTATTTGAAAAATATGTAAATGACGGATAATGAAATCTCGATTATCACTTTATCATGCAAGAGTATAAAATGTGCGGTGACACCCGAACTTAGCCCTTCCTTACTTGTAATTTTGACATTAACCGTTGGTTACGGTTTGCTGAGAGCATTTGGCAGGAAGTATATTCGTTCGAGGCTTTTCAATGCGAGAGAAAAGGAGAATTTTGTTAAAAATTACTAAGAAAGTTCGACAGTTACATTCTACAAGTATTGACAAAATTATATGTTAAACATTTCTCTCTACCTAATTAAAATACATACATAGGTTACTTTTGAAATTACAAAAGTTTTTTAAGTTCATTAAAATATATTTACTTGTAATATTTTTTAATTTTCAAACAAAAGTTTGGTAATACCTTTTAATACCAGCAACACAACACAGTTATTCCCCCATTTTTTGCCAACCAAAAAATAAACTGTAAGCATCCCGGTAACTTTTACTCGTAAGCAGCTTACACGCAAAGTTAAATGTCTGCAAGAAGAGCTCAGGGGGAAAGAGGGAATAAATAAAATATGTACATACAAACATAACTGTATTTGCCTCCACCTAAATTACTATATTTTTACTGAGGCTTCTTTTTCTGTAATTTTTACTTCTTATTAAGAAATTGAACAAGCTGTTGTCTTTAGCTTCGATTTGAATCTTATTGATTTTTTGAATATTAGGAGTGTTGTGTGTGATACGACTACGAGTCATAAATTTTAAAAGAGTTTATTCGACCAAATATTATCCCCACTTCAGTCATATTCTCAAGTTGATTATTTACTCAATGAAAATTAAAAAAAGATTCAGGTTCGACCCTGATTTCAATCAAAATATAATTTATTTGTTCTTTCGCTTTCAGGGCTAAAGTTTCCAATACATTTTTGCAATCTTAGTTTCACGAGTAAATGATGTGGTCGGCTTGAGAGGTAATAATTGATTAAAAGTGCTCTCAGGGTAATGATCTCAAAAGTGGTTCTATTGACGAGCAAAGTTCTGTATATTTGTAAATATTTGATTATTAAAAATAGATTTTTTTTCAAGAAACTGGCAAATGTTTAAACAAAGTCGAAAAGCCGAAACCTCCGGCCTCCTCCGGTTCTCTGTCGTTTTGTTTTCTCTCTTTTTCTGTCCTTTGTAACGATTTTAAAAATCTTTATTTCATTTAGGATTTTAAATAGTTGTATAAAAAGCTGCTCATTGGTTGGAGCCGCCGATTCGGACCACTTTAGCATATACCTGTATATACCTGTAGCTGTGCTTGTAAGGAATCTTTTGTATTTGTGAAGGGTATTATAGTTTCGGTTCAGCCGATGTTGACGTTTTTTCGTGCGCTCTATATTTTTTGGCCTCATCAACGATTCTAAATGTCTAAATTTCTTTGATTTTCAGATGGCGCTGCTATTATTTTTTTATTTTGGTTGAAGCGCTAGAATCGGATGGACACAGTAGCTGTTCGCTATTTAAAGAGTGTAATTTAATTAAAAATTGCCTGAATAGTGGTTTCCTTCCTTTTGTAAAAGTTGTAAAATAGGATTAATGTGAGTAAAAGTCCCGGTAGAGTTCTGGGATTCTACAACGGATTAATAAGCTTTGTAACAGAGAGTAGTAAGGAAAAAAGTCAGGAGCGTATGCCAACCTAGCTGGTTGTAAGACAACTAGCTTAAACCAACACTACTTCAAGGAGTAAATTTTCAGGAAATAAAAAGACTGAGTTGTAAAAACAAGCATTTAGACGAACATTTCAACTTGCGACAGTTAGGTCAACATAATCATCTTTTGCCTAGCTGAGTTAATTTTAGAAAGTATTGTGTCCAAAGCGAGATGTAAATAAATTAAATTGGTAAAGGTGGCAACTCTACTTCCAATTATGCTTCAAATCTAGCGCTTGATTATATGTATAGAGTTTCATCGTATCTCGAACTATCGATGAATATGTATTATATTTATTTAAAATATTTTAATTTAGGTGGCAACTTAATACATACTTTTTTTCTAAAATATTGCTTACGATCCATTTTGGATACACACATTCCATAATTTTGCAGAAGTTTATCGTTTTTAATATTACTTAAATAAAAACCTGTGGCAATATTGTTATAATTTATTTAGAATAACCCAAAAAATTCTTTTCGTAGTATATTTGACAAATTAATATTAAAATTTTTACGGATTTTGTTATTTTTACCGTTTTATTATTAATCATGCTAATAAGTTCAGAATGAATTATCGTTACAAACTTGTCTCTCTGTTCAATATTTTCTTTTTTAATTTTTCTTGTTCACTTCTCCGTGCGCTCAGAGTTGCATCCTTCACTTTGTTGTAAGTTCGCAATTTTCTCCGCATAAAATCATTGAATGACATGTTTTCGCTTTATCTTTCATACTTTAAATCCTTTTCCAATCAACTCCTCGGGCAGATCCTTTTGTTTGTGTTCGCAAAGTTTGCAACGAAAGTTTTCTGCTAATGACACTCATTAAGATGCCAGCGTTTTCAATGAGGAAGATGCGGAAATTTAATTCAATAAGTGTCATCATACTTGCAACTTTGCCACATCGAAATGAGCAACACACGCACGCACATATGCATACACATACTTATGCAAAGCTTTTCACGAGGAAGGAGAATGCGGGCAGTAGCCACGACAATGCCGTTACAAATTGACAAACGCTGACTTTCCACAGCAAATTAAAAGTAAATTTTTAAACGCTCGCACACATGCATACATACACATTTTCATACTAATTTACAGTTCACTGGTTATGATCCACATGCTTCAATCTATCTACTTAAGTATATGCATATGTATGTATATGTGTGAGTGCGTGAAATACTTAAAAGTTATTTGGGACGACACTTGCCCGCACTCGAATTAGGTCAACGGTGAATTTGGCAAAGTTTTTGGCATTTAAGGTGGAAGCGGGCGCGCATGCAGCAGCCGAGCGTACAAAAACACTGTGAGCAGCGCAAAATATGTAAATACATGCAGCTGGCAGTTTAGTTCAAAACAAAAACCAATCTATGCGGGTACTTAAATAAAGGACCCCGTTGGGAAATTCAAAAGCGTTCGAAGTGATCAAATTATTTTAATTCCAAAAAAATATGGCACAATAACCTCCACAGATACATTTCTTAAAACATAAAATGATATAAAAAAGATGTTTGTCTCGATTTTGATTGGTCAGTTCGAATGGCAGCTATATGGTATAGTTGACCGATCTAATTAATTTATTTGGAAATAATAATAAACAAGTTTTCCATACAATGACATGATTTTGATCCATAGATTTGTAATGACAGTTATATTGTAGAGTGGTCTGATATTGGTGGTTTGCGACAAATGAGCAGCTTCTTGGGGAAAAACGAAGGGTGCCAAATTTAAAATCGATATCTCAAAAACGTTGAGACTTCTTCTTCTATAATAGCGTAGACACCCCTTACGCGGTTATGGCCCAGTTTACAAAAGTGCTCCAGTCGTTCTTCCTTTTCGCTATTTGGCGGCAATTGGAGATTCCAAGTGTAGCCTGGTTCTTCTACACCTGGTCTTTCCAACGGACTGGAGGTCTTGCTCTTCCTCTGCTTCTCCCGGCGGATACTTCATCGAATACTCTCAGAGCTGGAGTGGTTTCATCCATTCGGACGATGATCTAGCCAGCGTAGTCGCTGTCTTTTAATTCGCTGAACTATGTCAATGGCGTCGTATAACTCGTACAGTTCATCATTCCATCGACTACGGTATTCGCCTTTGCCAATGCGCAAAGGACTATAAATCTTGCGCAGAACCTTTCTCTCGAAAACTCGTAATGTCGGCATATGAGATGTTGATGTTGTTGATCAGATAACTCGTAGAGTTTGGTCACTGTTCGTCGAGAGAGGGCTTTACTTCTCAATTGCCTACCCAGTCCGAAGTAGGACCTGTTGGCAAGGGTTATTCTGCGTTGGATTTCAATTGTTGTTGGTGTTAATACTGGTTCCAAGATAGACTAAATTATTTACGACTTCGAAGTTATGAATGTCAACTGTGACGTGGGTGACCCAAGTCGGGAGAGCGACGACTGTTTGTTTGATGATTGGAGATATTTCATCTTGCCTCGTTCAATTCCATTTGCTTCGCTTCTTTGTCCAACCTGGAGAAAGCAGAGCTAACGGCGTGGTTATTTTGGCCAATGACATCGATGTAATCACCGTACGCCAGCAATTGTACACTCCTAAAGAAGATTGTACCTGTTCGATTAAGCTTTTTATTTTCTCCAGCAGTAGATTGAAGAAGTCGCACCATAGGGAGTCGCCTTGTCTGAAACCTCGTTTGGTCCTTACCGAACTGAGAGACTCATAAAATGAGACGGACAGATGAGCATGGCTATATCGACCCAGCTTGTCACTATGATTATTTATATGCATATGTAGAGCAGTTTTCAATGAAGCAATATTACTTAGTTGGTCGTTTCCCATTTCATAAACGTTTCATGCAAATTTGTTATCAAAATAATGGTTCGGTTTGAGCCACACATCGCGCACTAAATCCAAACTTTCGTCGACATAATTGCCCAGCAGAGTTGATAGTTCGAGCAACTATGGATCGGTTTCGCACCAAGTTTACTCTAGTGGATAAGGTGAATTCTCAGGGACGCCGTACAGTGCGCAAAGATGACGCTTTGCTGCTGTGGAGCAGAGTAAGAAGACCCGAATGAGTTCATCCGAAATCGCACGAACCATTGAAGCTGTATCCATCTACTTTATAGAAGATTTTGCGAAAGGAACTTGGTTTACGGGCTTACAAAATCTTACTCGTGCATGAATGGAAGCCGAGTTAAGAGCGTCGCATGTTCGGCGAATGGTCCCAAAACAAAATAGCCACCAATGAATGGGTATAGGGGATGATTGGTCCATATTTCTTCAAAAATTAAGCCGGCTATAATATTACAATCAGCGGTGATTATGATAAATTTATGATTAAAGCATTTCTTGCGCCTGAATTAAAAGATGTTGATGTGTACGACCATTGATTCCAACAAGATGGCGCTATATGCCATGAAGTCAACGAAACAATCAATTTATAGAAGAAAACATTGGCACGTTATTTTGAACATGGGCCTCCATAATTATGCCATTTAACATCTCTGGACTATTTTTGGCTGGTATTTCTCCGACGTTGCTTTCTGTGTGTTACAAAATCCGTGGCGAGTTCAATATACCTTGTTCATGGTATAATTACGACTATGAATGTAATATACCGAACTGAAGGTATTTTCAACTATTTTTAAGAAGTATTATTTCTCGATAAATATTGGTTGTCAAAGTTTTTCCAAGATAGACGAAATTATCTACAACTTCAAAGTTATGACTGTCAACAGTGACGTGAGTGCCAAATCGCGAATGCGACGACTGTTTGTTTGATGACAGGAGATATTTCGTCTTGCCCTCGTTCACTGCCAGACCCATTTTCTGTGCTTCCTTGTCCAGCCTGGAGAAAGCAGAACTAACGGCGCGGGTGTTGAGGCCGATGATATCAATATCGTCGGCATACGCCAGCAACTGTACACTCTTATAGAAGATGGTACCTTCTCTATTTACTTCTGCGGCTCGAACTATTTTCTCCAAAAGCAGGTTGAAAAAGTTGCACGATAGGGAATCGCCTTGTCTGAAACCTCGTTTGGTATCGAACGGCTCGGAGAGGTCCTTCCCGATCCTGATGGAGCTTTTCGTGTTGTTCAACGTCAGTTTACACAGCCGTATTAGTTTTGCGGGGATACCAAATTCAGACATCGCGCCATAAAGGCAGCTCCTTTTCGTGCTGTCGAAAGCAGCTTTGAAATCGACGAAGAGGCGGTGTGTGTCGATTCTCCTTTCACAGGTCTTTTCCAAGATTTGGCGCGTGGTGAATATCTGGTCGGTTGTTGATTTGCCAGGTCTAAAGCCACACTGAAATGGTCCAATCAGTTTGTTGACGGTGGGCTTTAATCTTTCAATCAATTCACAATACGCTCGATAGAACCTTATATGCGATGTTGAGGAGGCTAATCCCACGGTAGTTGGCGCAGACTGTGGGGTCTCCTTTTTTATGGATTGGGCATAGCACACTTAAATTCCAATCGTTGGGCATGTTTTCGTCCGACCATATTTTACAAAGAAGCTGATGCATTAGATATTAATAAACATTTTAACAAGGGGAAACCGTGTCTTGCGAACCTCGGTATTTTGAAACCGATATTTGAATAAATTTTAATTGCCCAAAGATATCGACGGTAAATTTATGTAAATTTAAAAAAAATTAAAACAGGTGGCAACACTTTCCAAAAATATTTTCAGTTGCGAACTTTTGTATTTTAATGCTCACTTTCATAGATTTTATATCAACATTTTATTCAATTTAAAACTCTAAACAGGTAGCAACTCCAATAGGAAAATATTTCAGTTGTGAGACTTTTTAAGACTTTTTTGCCTTAAACTTAATTGTAATAATTTGGTTATCTTATAAATATCTAAAAAATTATTTGAATTGTAAATTCTTTTGAATATCGTTTGTTTAAATAATACTAAATTTATTTAACCTACTAGCAAAAAAATAATTAAAATCAATTAAACTTGGGATATAGTGCCAATTAATGCGTTCAAAACTAGAAACTCTATAATATATAAGTATATCTAAATGATCAATATGATGAGCTGAGTTGATTTAGCTCTATGCGTTTGTCTGTCCGTCCGTCCGTCTGTATTTAAATGAATTAGTCCCTCAGTTTTTGAGATATCGATCTGAAATTTTTTAACCCCAAGAAGTTGCTCATTTGTCGGCCGTTATAGGACCACTATAGTATTTAGCTGCCATACAATCTTCTGGTAGAATCGAGATCTTGTATGGAAACCTTTTTTTATCTAACAAGATTTTTCCACAAAGATTAACAGGGAAGCATTTTTACAATAACTGAATAAATTTAAATCGAGCCGCTATATCAGTTAGTTGCCACACAAAGAACAATTAATGTAATGCACGTAGAATTGTTTTGAAACTTCATGGATAGTTTTTGAAGACTAATTAAGCAATTTCCTATTATAAATTTGTGCTTTCATTTCGTTTATCTCAAATTCGAAGTAGCAACCGGTTTGTGAACCCGAAACCTACTAACCGATTCTCGACCCACAAACCTCATCGACCAAAGGGTATCGTGAGTAGTTTGGCCCACATGCTGGCATCTAAAATACCAAATTATATGCAAATCATATGTGAAAGCATGTGTGGCTTCGCCCGCATATGTTACCTTATACAAATATAAAAGTTTAAGATTACCTATGTATTAGTGTATATGTGTTTATGTATATATGTATCTGTGCTGCAGCAGCAAACGTGGCATCCAGCTGGCAGTATCAGCATATATTTTCAATTTGCGCACAACCGCACACCGGAACTGCAAAATTCGCAACACATTATTACATATTTACATATCATGCCAATTTGGATTGCTAAAGTTTTCTCCACACTCGAATTGTTTCCATTTGGCAAACAAAACGCCTTTCACTGCCGCCGCTTTCGGTTGCTGCATTTGAACTTCGTTGTTTCTATTCTGACTGTGAGTTGTTATTGCTTTTGTGGTTGTTTTGTCAATGTGGGTGAATTTGCTTTTATATTTGTGTGTGTGTGTGTGTGGTTTTTGCATTTGCTACAAATCATCTCTGAATTGCCTTTAAATTGAATGCGTGCAAATGTTTTCACTTACTTGTTTATGCCGCTGCGGTTTGCTCACACACGCTTGAACACACTTCACTTTGGCTATTCATTTAATTTGTAGATAATTCTGTTAATTAAACGCAGTAGTTTCTGAAATTGACAGAAAGTTGTAATTTATTTACTGCCAAGAAGCAATTTGAATAACGAGATTTTAAGATAAGCGTTTAATAAGGATAGTGAAACGATAAATGCTGGCAAAATAAGCATATATTCATCTCATAAACGAACTAATTTTGTTAACATATAGCTTCTTTGTAGCAGCATACAGCAATTACGTAATCTAAACTATTTTGAAGAGACATATGAGCATATATATTAGAACGATACCCAAATGCATGCCGGGCGTATGAGTAACATAATATTGCATTTGTGCACTAGTATAAAGCCAGCCTTGCAGTTTAGAATTTTGAAAAAAAATCTATTATTATTTTTGGCTTAAAATATACGTTAGGATCCAAAAATATTATTAATTTGGTAGAATCGTAAAAAAAGTTTTTTTTTTTGGTTAATCCGCTACATGGTCCTAATTAAACTGTGTTTTTGAAGACGGTTGGCAAGAATTCTTGAGAACTACTCAACCGATCTTCATGAAATTTTACACAGGTCTTTGAGATACAATTCTTAAAGACTTAGACGAAGGAATTTTTTTCGATTACAACTCTTTGAGAAAAAAGTCCAGAAATTTTCACTGAAATTTAAAATTTCTCTCTGCTAAAAATCCGATTTTCAGTTTTTTTCCTTCGTCTAAGTACCAACTTAAAGTTTTAACCAAAACACGTATTTTTCTCAGACCGCAGACCGCGGACCGCAAATATGTAAATAACAAGAGTGACAAGATGAGTCGATATAGCGATGTCTAGAGAACCAGACAGACGGTTAGACTCAATTTTGGAGATATCACGCTGAAATTTCGACTGTAAACGGTCTCGAGGGAGTGGCACTTTCAGTTTGGGGAACAAGAAAAAATCTCACGGAGTCAAATCTGGTGAACACGGTGATTGATCGATGGTATTCATTGCGTTTTTGGTTTTAAATTCGGGCACAATCGCGGCTTGATGCGATAGCGCATTATCATCGTCTATAATCCATGAATTGTTCTTCCACAATTCCGGCCGTTTTAGACGGATGTTCTCACGCAAACGCCTCAATACGGCCAAATAGAGCTTCTTATTGACCGTCACTGCTTCTGGAAAAAATTCATGATGCATCGAAACCACGAATATCGAAAAAAGCAATGAGCCCCGCCTTGATTTTTGAGCGGCTTTGGCGTGGTGTTTTTGGCTTTGGTCCGTGAATGTGGGATCGGAATTCGAAAGGATGTCCAAAGACTGATTACGGTACTCTTTTTGAAAAAAGTCATTTTTATCAGAATAAGTCGAGCTAAAGCGCTTTTCATACCCAAAATATACACAAAAATCACTCGAACGGACTCGATGTCAAACCATCTCTCAAACACTTGCCTGACTATTTTCATCAGTTGAAGATGTCGAAGGTGGTTCAGAACTGAGCATGTCTTCAACGATCTCACGACCGTCTTTGAAGGCTTTGTACCACTCGTAGGCTTGTGTTTTTGATAAAACTGAATCACCGTAAGCCTTTTCCATCATTCGCAACTATTACGTACATGACATTCGTTAGAAATATAAATTTTGAAACAAATTCTTTGGGTAATGCTTTTATCGATTGTAAAAATCGCAACGCACTACTGAGGTATACCGGATTCAGCAGCTGCTGTAAACAAACTGGTTGACAGATTACATTTGGCATAGCAATTAAGGGCAGTCCTACCAACTCAGAAAAATATATATTTTTATACTCTCGCAACAATGTCGCTAAGGAGAGTATTATAGTTTTGTTCACATAACGGTTGTTTGTAAGTCCTAAAACTAAAAGAGTCAGATATAGGGTTATATATACAAAAGTGATCAGGGTGACGAGTAGAGTCAAAATCCGGATGTCTGTCTGTCCGTCCGTCCGTGCAAGCTGTAACTTGAGTAGAAATTGAGATATCATGATGAAACTTGGTACACGTATTCCTTGGCTCCATAAGAAGGTTAAGTTCGAAGATGGGCAAAATCGGCTCACTGCCACGCCCACAAAATGGCGGAAACCGAAAACCTATAAAGTGTCATAACTATGCCATAAATAAAGATATTAAAGTGAAATTCGGCACAAAGAATCGCATTAGGGAGGGGCATATTTGGACGTAATTTTTTTGGAAAAGTGGGCGTGGCCCGCCCCCTACTAAGTTTTTTGTACATATCTCGGAAACTATTATAGCTATGTCAACCAAACTCTACAGAATCGTTTTCTTCAGGCATTTCCATATACAGTTCAAAAATGGAAGAAATCGGATAATAACCACGCCCACCTCCCATACAAAGGTTATGTTCAAAATCACTAAAAGTGCGTTAACCTACTAACAAAAAACGTCAGAAACACTAAATTTTACGGATGAAATGTCAGAAGGAAGCTGCACCCAGGCTTTTTTTAAAAATTGAAAATGGGCGTGGCGTCGCCCACTTATGGACCAAAAACCATATCTCAGGAACTACTAAACCGATTTCAATGAAATTCGGTATATACTATTTTCTTAACACCCTGATGACATGTACGAAATATGGGTGAAATCGGTTCACAACCACGCCTTCTTCCAATATAACGCTATTTTGAATTCCATCTGATGCCTTCTCTGTATAATATATAGTACATTAGGAACCAATGATGATAGCGGAATAAAACTTTACACAAATACGGTATTTGAAAAATATGTAAATGACGTATAATGAAATCTCGATTATCACTTTATCGTGCGAGAGTATAAAATGTTCGGTGACACCCGAACTTAGCCCTTCCTTACTTGTTGAAATATCATTTACCTGGGGAATTTAATTAAAAGTTCCAAGTTCTTTTTTGTCACAATGTATAATTAAAATTCAAGGATAATTCTTTCCTGACAATGTCATATGTCTGTGTCATAATGGGTTGAATCGTATCGTGTAGCTCCCATATACCTAACACAATGATTTTCGAACTTCCAGATGACTTTATACGAGTATCACATATTATATACAGTGGACCAATAAAGTTTACATACACCTAGTTCTATTAAATTTCGACACGTTTATTTGTTTCAAAATGGATAAATTTTGTTGTTTTTTTCTATCCATTTCATGATATGTATATTTAGCATTAAATATAGCATATCAAAATATTTTTTTTTTTTACACAAATAAAAAAAATTTAAGTTAAAGCTTAAAATGGGCTTAATTTATATCAAAAAAGTTTACGTACACTTATGAATGTTTATATAAATCAAAAGTAATTACAATACTTTTAACGGGTTTTGGCCTACATTTTGTTGCTATTAGTGTCCCTAGACATCGTTGTATGCTCCCCACTCAATTTCTTGTATTATTTCCGGATATTTTGACCCATTAAGTCCATGATCCAGCTTTTTGGCCTTATTCTGATTAAATTCGATGTTTTCGAATACGGTTTTCCAAAAAGTTCCAGATATTTTGAATAGGAGTAATGTCTAGCGATTGCGGGACCTATGGAGTTATTTTTATTTCCATAACAACCATTCACGTACAAGATAAGTTGTGTGTTTTGGGTCGTTATCCTGTGGTAAATAGAAATGGCTGCTATTAACAGCCGATTTAAGCACATTTAAAATTTAAATCTTTTTCTTAAAATGCTCAGATACATATGCTTATACATTTTTGAAATGTACACAAAAAAATAAATCCCCAAACAGTAAGGAATTTGTTGAAGAGTGCTGGTTATCATAGACGAGTCGCGCGTCGTAAGCCATACATATATAAGGTTAATAAAAAGAAAATGTCGGCGTTTGCTAAACAATATTTAAACAAACCGTATTGGTTTTGGGAAAACATTGTGTTCACCGACGATTCAAAATTTAATAAATTTGGTTCGAATAGATCACGAAAAGTGTGGAGAAAGATCAATGAAGAGTCGCAAGGACAAAATGTATTGCCAATGGTAGAGCACTGTGGGGGTAATGTTATGGTTTGCGGGTGTATTGTTGCATCTAGAGTTGGACATTTGGACTTTATTAGTGAAAACATGGATAAGCATACGTATCTGAACATTTTAGGACAAAAATTTAAATTTTAAGTGTGCTTAAATCGGCTGTTCATAGCAGCCATTTCTATTTACCACAGGATACCGACCCAAAACACACAACTTATCTTGTACGTGAATGGTTGTTATGGAAATAAAAATAACTCCATAGGTCCCGCAATCGCTAGACATTAATCCTATTCAAAATATCTGGAACTTTTTGGAAAACCGTATTCGAAAACATCGAATTTAATCAGAATAAGGCCAAAAAGCTGGATCATGGACTTAATGGGTCAAAATATCCGGAAATAATACAAGAAATTGAGTGGGGAGCATACAACGATGTCTAGGGACACTAATAGCAACAAAATGTAGGCCAAAACCCGTTAAAAGTATTGTAATTACTTTTGATTTATATAAACAATCATAAGTGTACGTAAACTTTTTTGATATAAATTATGCTCATTTTAAGCTTTAACTTTAATTTTTTTTATTTGTGTAAAAAAAAAATATTTTGATATGCTATATTTAATGCTAAATATACATATCATGAAATGGATAGAAAAAAACCACAAAATTTATCCATTTTGAAACAAATAAACGTGTCGAAATTTAATGGAATTAGGTGTATGTAAACTTTATTGGTCCACTGTATGTATACCTAGAATGGCTAAAACTGGGCGAAAACTCGAGCTAGTCTCCATGTAACAAACATATAACATACTGTTGACTTTACTCTATATGATGGTATGCGAGGTACCTTGGTAAAACCCTGGAAGCATTTCAATAATCTATTGCATGTTAAGATGTAGTATTGGCAAAAATAGGTAAATCGGATCAATACTGCCTCCAACCTCCTCTACTACTTATCATGATTCCGGCATAAAGACCACCTGAAGTTTAAGAGATGCTCTCTGAGTTTTTTAAGATATCTCACAGATGCACCATAAAGCAAGTCGGAAGTTTGAAAATCCTTTTTACCCAATGTATTTTTTTGCTTGAGTTATTTACTGTAAGGTTAAATAATCAAGTGGCATTTACAATTGTGTTATACTATAAACAGAAGCCACGGGGTTCGTCCGATTTCACCCGTTTCCAAACTGTATCGTTAAGAACAAGAGGTATGCTGTCAATAATTTGCGATGTTATAGACTTAGAACTTCCGGGAAATATTTAAATTTAAATTTATTATTAAACCTATAAGAAGACGGAAAACGTTTCTAACCCAAGGAACATGTATCTTTCCTTACAGTTTACCATATTTGATTTGATTTATATTTAAAAAAAAATAAGTTTTCACTTAACGACAATTTGTAAAATGATTCCAAACTCGAATAAGTCACTCCGGGCAATAATTTGAGTCCATTTAGAATATCGCCACCACGGAAACCTAGTTAACAAAGTTGGAGAATCGCTGTGCTTTTAACCGACTATCGAGCTAAAACGAGATTATGTTGAGAAATGAATCGTTATTTTGCAAGAACTTTCGTTTGCCCTTGTAGGCTAAACAATTATTACACCATCTTCATGTTTATCTAAAGAAAATCTATAAATATGTATGGGAAAAATCGGTATTCGCCTTAGCTGTTTTAACTTTTCAGGCAAAAACAATGAGTATTAATAAATATATTTATCAGGAAGAGTCTTCAGCAAATATTGAATAACAGATTTCAATCAAAACAATGTCACAACTGCAGCGGAGACAAAGATAATGCGACTCTTATACAAAGTAAGCTCATACGCAAGCACGGCTGTGCTCCGATAAGCCAAAGCGGAAGTAGCGGAAGTACATATTACAGTTATTATGAAGTTATTACGTTGGATTATGGAGCTTATACAAACAGATAAAATGGAGTAATGAAAAAAATGGAAATGAGCAGCATAAAATAACGGAATAATAAAATGAATGAAACCAAAGTAAACAAACCGACAAAGTAGACTCGACGTGACGCGACAGCAAAGCGAGAGAAGGCGGCAAAGTAGCAGAAGGTGGCAGTGCGCACAAGCGCGACAAAGCAAAATGGCTAAGTAAAACATAGCCAGCGATAACCCCGAAAAGTTTGGGCGGCATTTCTCTATCAAGGGACCCCAACTAGTGAAATTTGATCGTTTCGACGCAGTTTATTAGAGTGCTTGCCTTACGCGCCTAAAAGTATGCCGTAGTTATGTGTTTTTACAGTTATTCTTGCAGCGGCTTTTAACCGCCATCATCCTTGATGGCATAGTTTGATGAAATAGTTTTTTGTGTGTTCTCTTTCGTTCTCTATTTTCCTCGATGCCATCATTATTATGCGTTCAATCTCAAATTGAATCGCCGCAGAGCCGTAAATGTGATGAACTCGAGATGTCTGAGTATTTGTATGTAAGAATGGAAGAATATACATTCATATATTTTGACATGTTCTATAAATAAGTATGTATTTTTGGGAAAAAATTGCTCTTAAATATAAATCCCCGTCTGCCACAAGTGATTAAGATAAATGATACGTAAATTGACAAAGTTGTTTGTTTAAGGCGCTAGGTGGCATGCTGAGTAATTTTTGTGTAATTTTTTTGGGTGAATTGAAGGGATAACGATTGAAATTGACATCAGATTAAGTACCTAATTGCAGGATGCTGATAAAGTAGATCATATTGTACTAAACTAATAGGAAGTGTTGAGCTTTAAGATTCTTTTAGAATGAAAGTTAAAAGGAAAAAGTTGCTGGTTGGGAAGTGGTCTGATAATACGATATTGATTCGTAAAGTAGTGCCAATAAACCTAAGCTAGAACTAAAACTCCATATTTGTAACAGTAAATGTATTTGTTAAAAATTAATAGTGTCTGTATAATTCTTTAAAAGTAAGTCTTTGAGTTTTCCTCAAGATCATATTGATCTGAAGGTTAATCCTTCATGATACTAAATGTTCCTTTTATAATTTTTCAATAAAAATAGAATTGCCGAAAGTATATGACTTAATGTTCGAAAGTACAGATAACTCTAGAGAAAGATAAAGAACAAATCACAAGATATTTATATCACACACTACTTATTTATGATATTTATAGCTTCATTCTTACTCAAATCATTGTTTTTGAATTTTATACAATAGATAATTGGTTGGTTTGAGGATATATGAATAATGTAAATTTCAACCCACTAGTTTTTGAAACCTCTCTATATTTAAGCTCTTTGTGCAGCAAGAAAAGCAGTCTCTGCAATTATGCATAGCTCCACACTGCTGGATTATACTATAGATCATAATTAAAAGCATTTTCAAGATTGTTCGACGACAGTCAATGTCAACAAATCTCTCATATCTTCCATATGAGAGTTTAATTTATTTCATTAATTGTTGTTTGAATAACTTCAAAATATAATAAGCCGAAGAAAAACAAATCACTTCGACTTCACTCGTAAGTGGGCTTACTAGGCGCCCTAAAGCTTCTATTTAACGAACTCCGTTTGTGTTCAATCAAGTCACCTCACTGCTCATATTGCCAACATCTGCTGAGATCACCAAATTAAGAGGTCTGTAGGGTAATCTGTTTTCAATTTTTTTGTTTTTGCATTTTCTGTTCCCTTATACCCTTAGAATTAATGAAGAAACCCACTTTACTATTGAAAAGTTTCGAAAAAGGCCCAAAAATAATAATACCGCTCGACTTTTAGAGCGCTCGAAGTACACACCTCAATCTTTAAACGCTTTTTTCTCAAAACACACCTTTTTAAACTGGCGGACATGATTCCAGTCGAACTACTCAACCGATTTTTTTAATTTTTCTTTTTAATATTCACAAAACGAATGGCTATCGTCCCTATATTTTTTGAATTTATTGAGAATGTTATGACAAAATTTATGTAAAAAACATATAGGGAAAAATTAAAAGACAAAACGTGAACTACTTTTTTATTTATCAACATTTTTTCATGATTCTAGTAGGGGCGATAACCATTCACGTACATTCACGTTGGGTTTTTTTGTTTCAGATGATCCAAACATGAAAATCGTGTCCGCCAGTGAAAAAACGCATCTCATTCACGCAGCCAATTCTCCGTCAGATGTCATCAAAAAATTCCGAAAAAATGTGTTTATATACTCCACGATATACCTCATGATATGTGAAAAAAGTTCTATTGTAGAATAAAAATTGCTATGAAAAAAAATGTAAAAAAATCGGCCAGATTACCCTACTAACCTCTTAATAGCGTCATCAGCGAATAACGGTTAGTAATACTCTGTTTTGAAATCGACAAAGTCAGTGCGGTTTTAATAAAATTTCAATAAACAGTTTCTTTGGCTCCTAAGCACCGGTAGATGGTTAATTAGGAGCCTCTTTCCATTCGTTAAGTGTGCCTTAATCCTGAACAGAATATTTCTTCCAGTAAAAAAGGTATTAGAAAAAACTTGTTTCGAATTTTGTCGGAATTTAAATTGAAACCTTGCAGTGGTATCATGTCTAACTATGTGTAATATTTTAGCAGCGTTTCATCCTTCTGATACAAAAAGTAAGTTGCCTTTGTTGAATGAAAAACTTGCTTTCCACAACTTCTATTTCTACTTGAAAAAAGTTATTCTCATTTCTTGAGACACTTTCGAATTTTTTTAATAGATTATCCATTCAGTTTAACCTTTTGTTCAGTTCATTTCTAGCTTTCTGGTAGTTATTATTTCTCTCTTTTACGAAAAAATGTTGATTTTTCTTATCTTTTTACAAAACTTTCTTCCGACAACTCGTTTGCAGTACATATGTATGTATACGTATATATCCTAGACTGTAAAGACACTTTCAGAGACGTACCTTTTCAGTTTGATCTCCTGTTTCGCCACTTGAATTGTGTTCTTTCGTTATTATGTTTCTAAATATTCGAGAATGTATTCTTTCCCAGGCTTGGAATTTCAAGATTTATTTTATTCTGACACTATTTTTCATTAATCGTCATCCAACGAAAGCTTTCATGGTACATATTTCGAATGATTACTAAGTTCTAGGTACAAACTTATATCTTTTCGATTTTTTGCGAACTCTTCAATGCGCTAAATATCTTGTCGTACGCTATACTTGGCATTTATACTCGAATATGAACATCTTTAAAATAACTTTTCCAACAGACACACAAACTTCGCAAACTTCGAGTAATTTTAAGCCACTACAACTGTCCAGGGTCCAGCTGCTGGCAGGAAATTGATTACACCGACACAGTAAATTAAGCAGACATTATCTGTGGCTTAGGTGTGCCCCTCAACTTCAATGAACAGACAGGAGCAGCACTCAGACGCTACGATTTCGCAAAACTAACAAATGTGCGCATTAAGAGGAAAAGTTGAATTTTCAGCTTAACCCTTGACAGCCAAACTAACTTTTAACTGCCGGCCGCAAATCAGCAAACTACATAAATTCTAGAGTCATACGGGCAGAGAAAGGGTGAGGAAGTCAGTGGAGAAGGCAGAATGTGCAGGGTGACAATTTGGTCAGTCAAAGTGTTGGTTAGTAGGGTGTTAAGACGCAGACGGGACATGACTCGGAGAGTCATTGAGGCACAAACCACATTCAGCTGCTGCCGAACTGCAAGGCTGTTGTTGTAACAAGCGTGTGCGGCACGCCCACCTCCGAGTGCATGCTTTGGGCGGACACTACTAATTCGCCACTATCTACTACTGCCACAGACCAAAGTGTGTGCATTCACGTGGCGCAGTTGGCTTTGCCACAACACAGACTTTGCGTGCGGCGATTGCAAGCAATAAAATTTATCAAGTGCACTTGTGGAGCGCACAAAGTGGTTTAAGTCGGCGCCAAGAGCAACACTTTCAGCCATTGGTTGCAGCGTGTGGTGGATGTGGCGGGTGGTGAGTTTAAGCTGCAACCTGTCGCCCACTCCAAAGGCAGAGGCGAGCTCGGTAGGACACCACGTCATGAGTGTTGTCTGCTGACGGCTGCCAACTGCCAGTTGCATACAAATTGCTTCATGTTGCATGCAGTAGTCTGTGCAGTTGTGGGTTGCAACCATTTTATTTGCAGCATTTGTAGAACTCGTTGACTTAACATTTAATATATTTTCCTGTTTGCTCGTTTCTACCGCACAAACTTTCGCTTTATATGGAAGTATTTCTTTTCTATAGTTTCGGTTGGCATGCGCCTGTTGTTGCAGCAATATGTGGCATGCAGCAAAAATTGAAAAAGTTTTCGCATTCCCATTTTTCGGCGTTTCATCGTGTGTGTGAAAAAAGCGCTGTGAAATATTTGTTGCAATCAGAAACTTAATTTTTGTTGTTGTAATTTTCGTTGATGCGCGTTGAAGCGCCGCTGATGGCTTTTCGATTTCGTTGATGCCACTGCATTGAGTGCAAGTTCGGCTGTCAGTTTGATTGCTGAGCTTTCAGCAATAAATTTGATTATCACCTGGACTTAATGGAGTTTAGAGGCTGATAAATTGGTCATTGATGATGTTGTGCAGCTTTGAAGTCATAAACATATTTATATAGAAATTATTATTTAAAAAGTTTACAAAGAGTTGGTAATTGTTATAAGCTTGAAAATCCGTTAGTTGAAAGCTATCAAATTTTATACTCTGAACAGAGTATTTAAGTTTGCCATTATGTTTGTTACACTCAGAACGTCGGATACCACATATGTTTATATAAAGTATATATATACAGGGTTAGGGTTAACGTGACGAGTTGCACCCAACGCAACACTACGAAGTCCGAACATATAGTTTAGAATGGACTACAATAGCATATAACTACCGTAACAAATAACCGATCATTGTTCTCGTATTTAAAAAAATATCGGGAAGAAATTTTTCAAAACAATGAGTAACTATAATTTTTTGTAATTAAAAAACTAAATATGTACGCATCAGTCCCACTGATAAGTTCCCTAATAATTCTAATTTCAATCGTTTACAATACCGACTGTTTTCTCTACTCGAAATTATATATTATGTTTTTTCGAATTTTTCGAAAAAAAAGGCTTTGTTCATAATTTTAAAATTCCTAACTTAATCTTCAAAATCTGTGTCGTCACCTTCAGAGTAATCCCCCTTGGCCTCAATACATTTGTGCCAACGTTTTTTCCAACCCTCGAAACAGTTGTTGAAGTCTATTTCCGGAATAGAATTCAACGAGCGTAGCGGTTCACGTTTAATGTCTTCAATTGACTCAAAACGGTTTCCCCGAAGCGGTTAGAAGTCACACGGCGCTAAGTCAGGCAAATATGGTGCTTGCGGGATGATATTGGTTGAAAATTTGGCAGTTTGCGACGGTGCATAATCGTGGTGCAAAAACCAAGAGTTGTCGGCCCATAATTCAGGTCTCTTTTTACGAATAGCTTCGCGGAAACGACGCGTAACACTCAAATACTATTCCTAGTTGACTGTTTGGGAGATCGGAAGGAATTCGTAGTGTACTACACCTCGATAATCAAAGAAAACTGTGAACAGAACCTTGATTTTTGATCTGCTTTGACGTGGTTTTTTCTGCTTCAGCTCCCCTTTTCCACGACATGCAGCCAATTGATCGTCTGTTTCCGGGTCGTTAGCATAAATCCAAGACTCATCGTCTAATAATACATTTCATGACATCCTGCTACTCAGAAAGCATTGTTCACAGGCGTTAACGCGACGCTGTTTTTGAGTGATTTTGGAACCAATCGTGTTTTCACTTTTCTTTATCCCAAATGATATTCCAAAATGGTTTTCAGACATCCTTCCAATATTCCAACAATACCAGTAAGACCTCTGACAGCTAAACGTCGATTTGCAAGCACCAATTCCTTTATTTCATTGACGTGTCGACCTCCAGTGATGTTAGTGCCCGGTCTGTATGTGGTTGACCGTCAACGCGTTCTCGAATCTCTTAACAAGACAAACTGATATATTAATGGGTTTAAGAAATATTGTTATTTTATCCAATTTAATGATGTATCGTGATAGGAACTGCTAAATATGAGCTCACACATTTCACTTCGTCCATGACATTGTATGCTCTCAATGAAGGTCGGTACCAATATTATCATAATGTGTCATTCCAGACGTTTTTGGAACTTTTAGAAAACGTATTTCTATACGGATGGCGAAATTGGATGGAGGGTGATGGTGGCCCACATTTAGGAGAACTCGAATGTATCCGAATATGTTCGATAAATTTTAACCAAATTCGGCACAGAACAATATTGTAAATTTTTTTTGTTGCTATGCGAAAATGAGCGATATCGGTATTTCTCAACTTTCAAATTTTATATCAAAAAGCTATGAATATTTTGGTATAAAACTTTGCACAAATAGTGCCTTTGAAGAATACTATCTCAAATTTGAAAAATATCAAAATCGGACAATAACTGCTCAGGTCCCCAGTTACCGAATATAGGGTTTTGTTGGATATAACTTTATTTCTATTTCCATTATTTTATGGTATAATAAAAAAAGATGTGCTGAACAAAGCTATTATAATCTATAGATGATGGGGGAGCAGTCGGAGTATACAAATGATATAACTGTTTACGTACATAAGATCCAAGCGGTTCCGTTTGAAGATCGCGAATTTTAATTTTTATGGTTTAATTTTCAGTTTCGGAATAGTGTAAAGTATTTTCATAGCATCAAAAGCTATAAAACACTTTTCCACATACAATATTTATGCATTATATTTACAACAAAAACAAGCGTTGGACGCACAAATTTAATGGCGATGTGCGAAAAAGTTTACAGTGACGGCAACGAAATTACAGGGAAACATTTGAATTGGGGTCACTATTTTTTATGTTTCTCATGGTTATTGCTCATGCCATTGTTGTCATACGCCTAGTTGTTGTGAACAAGTGTATAATATATACATATGTATATGTATAATATGTATAAATTTATATATATGTATCTATGTAAGTAGTTGTGCTACGCAGCTTTCTTATCACTTTTACACACACACACACCTGAGCGACTATCGCACACCCTAATTTGCAATGCAATAAATAAACGACGAAATACAACAACAATAACGAAAAAAGGCATTGTGTACTTTTTTCGTGCGCGAAAGAAAGGCCAAGCGGCGCTGAAAATTGTGCGCGTATAACAGGAATTTAATTAAATTTATGCCGGCTCGCTGGCAAAGTGTGAAAAATCGCTTTTCAATCGAGCCGGGCGATGGGGTGCGCCCACAGTGCGCGCACTTAACTTTGACTCGCATATCGCTTTGCTATATTATCGCTGTGTGTGTGTCTGCATGCGAAATAAAGCCACGGTGTGACATTCAAAGCGAGCGGGCCGGGCCTTTGGGGCATGCAACCGCTTACATAGTGGCTACTTAATGCATGTACATGTGTATGACAGTATGTGTGAGTGTGCGAACTCCATGGAAACCGCAATCGCGCGCAGCAAGTAACGTTACCCACAACCGCCAGCTTTGGTGTTCTTTTCTTATCAGCAACGGTAATTAAATGCTGCTGTTCACTGCTGAATTAAATGCGTTGGAATTAGACGAGCTGCGATTCGCATTACACTCGCGAATGTGGCTTTAGTATGGTGGGGAGATGGGTTAGAAACTGATATGTATATTGTATTTCTCAATGTAAAATGGTTGATTATTATTCGCGTTCACTTATGAGTGTCTAAAGTAGAACGATACGCCTTTACCATAAATGTTTGCAAACTACGAGTTCTTAAATGACTGCATAAAAATACACTGGATACAAAAGAATCTTATGTTAAACAAGCCCCATAGCGACAGTACCCACCTTCTCGACAAGCATATAGGAGCCGCCATTTGTGCAGATTTTGAAAAAAAGCAATATTAGATAATTTACCACTTACTTTTAGCAGCCAGTCCGGAAAGAAAACCTTTTTTTTTACTTTTATAAGCAAGTCGTGGTCATAAAAAGCCGTCCGCTTCCAGGACGAGGGTTTTTCCTCGTTGGGCTGTGGAGACTTATGGTGGGTTGGTGTACTACGTGTATTGGTGTGTTTGTGGGTGTGTACTGCTGCTTCCAGTTCATGTGTGGTGTATGGGGATACTGCTGTCTCCAAGTGTGGTGAGTGTGCCAGTGTTGCTTTGTGAGTGGTGTGTTGTGTGGTGTAGTGGTGTATGGGCGGGAAGCTTAACTAATTTAGCCATTAGTTTTCGATTTTTTAAGGTTTCAATCGTCACCTTGTCTGCTATTTCATCCTGATATATGTATGTATGTGTGAGTTTCAGTAACGGAAAAAGTTATAGACAGCTCTTTTGCTTAACTCTGACTATGCTCGACAATTGTTTTGCAGTTTTTTCCCACCACGCACCATCGAGATCCGTATATTCGTGTTCAAGAAACAATCGCGGCTTTTGCAGATTTAATTCAGGCAAATCCAAGATTTTCGATTCACAACTTAGCGGCAAAACCTGGAGCTAGCAGACATTCATTACAACGGATAATTCATGATAACTTACACCTGTTTTCGTACGAAGTTCAAATAACAAGCCGGTTAAACACTCTAGATTTGCCTATTCGCATGGAATTTTGCCAAAAAGTTATTGAAATGGCCGAAGAAAACAATAACTTGATACATAGCCTGTTTATCAGTGATGCGACCCATTTTGATCTAAACGGAAATGTAAATAAGCAAAATTGCCGTTGTGAATCAAAACCAGAAATAATCCATGAGACGAAACTTTACCCAGAACGAGTCGCTGTGTGGTTTCATAAAGGTGTATCGTCGGGTGATACTACAGTACCGTAACAGTACAGTAATTTATAGATGTTGAATGAGTTTATTTTTCTTAGACTTGCGCCAAAGATGTATCTCTCTCAATAGCGTTTGTAGCGGAGCTCCAACGAAATTTTGAAAAGAAATTAGTATCAAGAAACTCCACTTTCCGCTGACCCAAAAACACCTGACCTGACTACGCCAGACCTTTTTGTAAAAGATTATGTCAAGCAACGAAACCCTGAAGGGGTTACTAGGGTAATCTGGCCTGTTTTTTTGACATTTTATTTTTCATAGAAATTTTTATTGATGGCTGGGTGAATGAGATGCGTTTTTCACAGGCGGACACGATTTCTCATGTTTGGATCATCTGAAATACAAAAACCCAATTTATTTTTAAAAAGTACGTGAATGGTTATCGTCCCTACTAGAATCATATTGATAAATAAAAAAGCTATTATCGTTATTTGTTTTTAATTTCCTCCCTGTTTTTTTACATAAATTTTGTCATAACATAGTCAATAAATTCTAAAAAATATAGGGACGATAGCCAGACGTTTTGTGAACATTAAAAAAATGTTAAGCAAGTCGGTTGAGTTCGACCGGAATCATGTCCGCCAGTTTAAAAAGGTGTGTTTTGAGAAAAATGCGTTTAAAGATTGAGGTGTGTACTCCTCGAGCGCACATGTTCTCAAGGCTGTATCTTCGAAATTACTCAGATCAACTTGAAAACAATACTTTAGGACAATATTCTAGAGGTTTTGTAGAATTTAATAGGACAATAAAAAAAATAGATTTTTTGAAGCCCGTAAGCCCATGTAACTACTTAAAGTTGGTACGGTTAACCTCTAGTCTCAGCAATTACTTCTACAATTTGAACCAAATTTGGTTATTAAATTATTTGCAACCTAAGTTTTAGTAATAAAATGAACGAAATTGGACTATAACTACGCCCTTTTTCCCATATAACATAATTTTTAACTCCATTTGAATATTTGTCTCTATAATATAGTTAAAAACCAGGCACCAATGAAAATGTCGGAGTAAACCTTTCAAAAAATCATTCATCATCTCTTTACTAAAAGTGGTCGGATGAGACTATGACTCACCAACTTGTTTCCGAAAATATTGATCAAACTGTGGGATGTATTATTAAAATTTAAAGGACAAATTCTACTAATAAATGTCCGTGTGTAAAAAATGGGCAAAACGGGTCCATATTTCGCATGTGCCCATATACCAAATATCTTAGGAAAAGCAAGTATAAAGAGTAAATATAAGAGAGTATAAAGAGTTCGGTGACAAATTCATCTGGATAACTTTGTTGTTGCTTTCACGTTTACATTTCTTGAAACAGATGATAAGCTAAGTTGTAATCTCATTTCTGACGAAGATATAAAAAACAATCAGAGATTGTCTGGCTAACTAATCATGGAATAGCGTATATGGCTTTCTTATACCTGCCGTTTTTACTTAGAACAACCTATTTTAGTTTTCCGAGTCAAAAAGTGATTAAGGGGGTATTCTGGTCTAGAAATTTAAAAAAATCGATTTTTTTTTATATTTTCAAAGTCTAACTATTCAATAATATGTGTACAAGAGGATTTTTCAAAATTCAAATTATTTTCGGAGATATAGGCATTTTTCTGACCCGGCGTCCAAACTGGTTCGGCCGGAACTAATCGAACAAAAGACTTTATGCGAAACTTTAAACGCGTTTTTCTCAAAACTGACTTTTTCGGAACGATACCCACGATTTCTCAGGTTCTGGTTGGTATGGTTGTAGCCCCATCCCCAAATTTTCATTTTTATTATTTTTTAAAAAATTCGAAATAGTCAGAAAAAGTGATCCAAAAAAACTTTTTTTTCAGGCAGTCGCCATTTTGTAAAAAAAAAAATTTCCCACTTTTCCGTAGTTCCGGCCATTGCGACATTATTCTAGAGTAATAATCTTTTTTTTTTTTTTTGGTTTCAGATAACTAGGAGGGTTGAAATCATGGGTATGGTCTCGTGGAAATTTTTAGAGACCCCCCACTTCGTCAGCTCATAATTTTTGAAATTTTTAATTTTTTTCTGTACTCTTCTAAAATTAACAAATAACTAATAAAAAAATGGATAGTAAAAATATTATTTGCCTTTTTTTACGACACTTTAAAAATTACCTGAAATTCATGCTTCTAGACCAGAATACCCCCTTAACTTTAGACGAAGTGAAGAAGAAATGGGGTCGGACTCATAGCAACTAGATAGGTCGACCTCTGTCGTGTCGTAATGAAAAAACGGTAATGAAATAAACCACATTTTTTTTGGAAATGTTACAGAATTCACTTTTAAATGCAAGTCATAAAGGCGAAACTGCATTTTTCTCACTTTCCAAAGCATACAATTCACGGCATAAAAATAGTAACAACAAGAAAGTCAAATAAACAAAAACCAGCTAAAGTTAAAATAAACACAACAATCTACGTAAATAATAGGAACTGCCATAAAAAAGTCATAAACACACTTTCCGACGTTCCGATTGTGTCCGCTAGAAAATGAAATAAAATTAAAACAAAAAATAAAATAGTAGCACTGCTGACATTTGCCGCGCTCTGTCAACAACGCGGGTGGGGAAAACAATAAACAAAACGAGCGAGCGGCAAAAATAGAGAAATAGAGTGATAAGAACGCGGACTGGCACGCTGGTAGATGGATATGGCGATGTTGTTGGCGTCAGCAGGTGTTTCAGGGCAGCTCAGCGGGCCGCAGTTCGCACTTAATTGACAACGCCGAGGGGAGGCTGTTGGTAGTAAAATTTTAACCTACATCTGCTTACTTTGACGAGGAACTCATTTTTTGATGAAGTGCAAACAAAAACACTATACTTTGCAATAAAAACTAGCCGTATTTTTTCAAATAGACCTTTGCAACAAATAAACGAATTGATGGACAGAGTCCGTTGTGATTTACGTGAGTACCTGCCTGCGAAGGCCTAACCTCACAGTGTTTTCTACTTCTAGAAGCACGTAGATCAATACAATGCGTTGATCAGCGCCCCAAAGCATAAATGCATTCAGCACTCATACCTTGGTTCCAATTGGTTCGGGTGGATAGGGCCACCCTAGCCGTCTTGGTCGGGTAAGAGGCCGACCTAAAACCTCTGCCGTACTCTGGGTCCGGCACCCGCCGCAATGCGACTCCACATTGGACTAAATGCTCTGCCTGCATTTAGGTACAAACCACAGCCACCACGAATCTCCACAAAGGGCCAAACCCAATGAGCAGATTGGAGTTAACTCCAAGGGCCAACTGCTCCCCGTGGCACCAGGTTAAATTCTCTGGTGAGACCTTGTAGCTTTTGCTACTACCAGTTGAGTCCCCAAAAACTCAATGTCTGGTTGCATTTGTCGCTGTCGCAAATGCTTTATATTATGTGAATAATATAATATGAAGCTTAGAATTTGACTTCAAGCTGAATATTATAGCACTTTTCTGTGCTTGTTTTGTACATAACACTAGAAGACACCACCTACGCCTTACTGTGGCTTTGATGTACCATAATTAAATTATATTATATTACTATATTTATCACGACGAATAAATACACGTTTCTGTACACAACAACAAACCTCAATGTTACGGTGCGAGCTACAGATAGCGGGATCTGGCGAACGCATTCTCTGAGCCCATACCCTTATTCATACTCCGCTGACAAGCATTCCTTTAACGACCTTTTATCAACATTGCGAAAAGCTTAACCCAGCGGCAGATTGCTTCATATCCAAAATATCAAATTTAATCTCAATCCCAGTAATATGTTGAGACTCTCTATTATCTTTCTAAGTCTAACACGTCAACAAGATACAATCTTTCAAATGATCTTTCTAATGATTTCTCAGCTTTAAATTCAAAGTGTCGACACAAGTGTCCAATAATGTTTTTTACTTCAGTCTTGAGAATGAAGGATGCTGAAACCATAAGAAGATGAACTATATACCGTTCCTTAGTGTGATATATTCAGTTCTCTAATATGCGAGCGACAAAAGAATACTTCATAATACATTGCGACAAAAAAGTACCCGGAAATTGTAAATAAAACGCAAAATATTTAATTAATCAGCAATCGCCTTCAAAGTAACCCCCACCAGAAATACTTTTCATAAGCACTTTTTGGAATGGCCTTCAGCGTTTTCAGCGAATTTTATTTTATCTCTTCGATCACTGAAAACGCGTTCCACTCCGATGATTGTTGCGTTGTTTTCATGACAAATTCATGAACCCATGTCTCATCGACAGTTATAATGCTCTCCATGAATGTGGGATCGGAGTTCGCATGATCAAGCATGTCCAAAGATCATTACCCGGGGAATTTTATTACTATTTCCATATAACAATATACTATCACTAAGAAATTACCTAAAAACAAGCGATTTAAAATCAGTAATGTAATGTAATTCGAGAAATAAAAATACTTGATAATCATTTTATGGTAAAATAATTTCAGTGAAACTTTCTCAATACACCAAAAAAGGTGTAGTATAGTAAGAAGAATACAATACAAGGAAATAATAGCCTCAAGAAAATTTAAACAGGGTTTAGTTATATATTTTTTTACTCGCTTACTGAAAAGGAGTTATATGATTGATAATAGCTGGATAATGGGAGATCAAATGTCTTCATTGATATTCAGAATACCATAAAAGTATTAGACAGTCATCAAACTACTTTCAAGTAGTTAGGAAATTAAATATAGGACTTAGAAGCGTTGGACTATATGGGTGTTCTTAAGAACGTGATGTCTGGTCTTTTGTCAAGACTCGATTTCTAAAGGTCTCTAATCAGTATTTGATGCGCTCTTTGTAGGTACACATTTCAATTGGCCTAAGTTCGATCCAACTTTATAAAAACCATTTTAAGTCCTTATCCCTCTGAATAATGTCAAAAAACTTTTGGTTGGTAAGTCATTGGTAAATGGGAGGTTCCGGAGGAAATGAATTAGCTTATAATGAGATTTGTTAAGATTTCGGTAAACGTTTAGAGCAATTATTTGATATAACCAAATGTGAATGAACTCGGCTCCAGAATTTGCAAAAACTTTAAGAAGAGAAAAATCTATATAGAACTTAAATTTTTCATCGTTCTCCAATAACTGTAGTACTTCCTTCAGGTATGCTCAACTTTTTTACTTCATCTTTTATATTATAGCTTTAGAAAGATTTCAAAACATGCGGGTGTAAATAAAAAACACTCATCACTTCAAAATCAACAAACAAAAAATGACGTAGTTAAACAAGATAAACACTCCCAGTTCACACGCATTCTTCAAAAATGAAAACAAACACTCGAGCTCCCCACGTTCGCCTCCGCATGTAGAGTGTGGGTCATTCAACCATCACTTGAGAAACGTTTGAAATAAAACACAAAAAATTTCAAGTTAATAGGCCGAGTTTTTCGGGCGACGAAATCACGTATGCCACAGACTCTCGATAGCAAAGTGGCACTTAGCGGCAGACGTTCGCAGCGCTTAACTACGCACCAGCACTTGGCAACCACCGCAATAAAAGCACCAAGTACTCCACCCTCACCATCTTTACGAGCTTCTAACGAACCGCAAATCACACCGTTAAGTGACAGATTTGTCGGAAACACGGCAAGCTGAATTGGACGCTCGTTTGTCTGAACGGTATGTGGTAACAGTTTGGTAAACGTGTAATCGTATGTTGGAGTAGCTCAAACAGAAGCTTGCATTGTAAGTCGCATAAGTGTCTGAACGAGTGCGGCTGTATTGGTCTGTTACTTTCGGAATAAAAGTTTTATAGTTGTTTCTGAATCTGAGATAATCTTCTTTTAACGCCCTCTTTAGTAAAGAGTTTCTTTGACTTTTTAAACAACCTTTTCTATCACATTTTTTTTAAGATCTTCGATAAGGCATTGGACGATACTTTTCTACTTGTTCAAAAAGTCATAGCACTACCCAATTTCCATAAGTTTTTTAAACGAAAAACAAAAGACAAATTGCTAAATCCACAACATTGAGTAATGGTATATCCATATCCGATTCAAACAGAAAACTGTGGTTAGGATTTTCGGCAAATACGGCTTTATCTGGGATTTCCAGGCTTGAGTTGCTTTTAAACCTCAAAGAGAAATTAAATTTTAATGGATGGAAAAGGCGGTAGTCTGTATTATCTACATTGAACAAAGTAAGGAAATTTTGAGAAAACCTTCGAAAAAACAGTGGAATAAAACTTATTTCAGTAAATTAGGGCCCAATATATTTAATTGCTATAAATTAGAGTAAGAACCTGATAAAATAAGTTTAGCTTTGATTATCTGTCTCGAGTCCCGAATGAAAGAACTTTAACTAACAATTTCTAAGAGCTGGTAGGTTAAAGGGTCTTTGCCAGATTTCTCATCTTTCAAAAGTCCTTCTGTGATTTCGAATCTATAAAATCAATTCCATTTTGGATTAAAGAAATTACATTTAAGATCAAAACTAATTTTAAAAGTTGAAATAAAAATCTACTGGTAACTTTTATTTGGAAAAAATATGTTAAAGGACTTGAAAACGACAGAAATGATGGCTTATGTTTCTTAATAACCTCTACGATTCGAAATTTTCTAATGTTGGACGAACTCATTGCAAATCAGAGCCCTTCTCCATTTTTTTATGAAACCTTTCATTCCGAATATTTAATTATAAGCGACAACCAATATTTTCTCAATTAAAGTTATATAGACTCACACTAGAATGCGTCATACTTTAATGTAATCGTTTTACGATGACAGAATGTCTAAACACAAAAGGCTTTCAGTTGCTTTGTGTGCATATCATTTTGCATTCTGTTTGCGAACAGTTTCGGAAAATTCAAAGGTTGTGCATTGTACTCGTATGAGTTGTTTCTTATGAGCTCGTCAATCATAGTGGATTTTTCAGAATGCAAAACAATCTACTACATGCCCAAAATACTGATTTTATTATATGTATATGTATATGTAAAAGACAAAAAATTGTAGATTCCCATTCTATCAAGTATAATATGGTGGGGGGAAGACAATAGCAAAGATGCTGTCCTCGAGCAACAACACTTTTTTGGTGTCGTTCAAAAATGTTTCAGAATATTTAGTGGCAGCTCGCATTCTGAAATCTAAAATTTCATGGGGCTCTGCGAGATAAAAATCTTTTCGAGACGATGTTACCATCAGCAAGAAAAAAACACGGAAATGACGTACATGCAGATGGGGATGAAAACTGCAGTAAAGAGGAAATTGAACTCAAAAAAAGTCTGTCTCATTTATATGACACCTCCATAATATGAAAGAAAATTAACTCAACGCCGCTGCAAAAAAATATTCCCTTGATGTATCTGTCAAGTTTAATTTATATTCTGTTGAAAATTATTTATTTTTAATTTTTCTACATTTTTTTTCAATGTAAGCAGCTTGATAAACAACATTTTATGGCTTCTGTTCCGGTGCGTAAATGTACAGAGAGGATGGTTTTCCAACTCGTGAACACGCCACGTATAGCTGGCCGTGTGAAACACATAGCATTTCCAGACTTATGCCACACACTTCTAGCGACTCTCTTTGTGTCCTGTTGCTTGTCATCGCAAATGCAATTTTCACTGGAAACGGAATACGTTTGAACTGAAATGGCAAATCGTTAGAACTCACAGGAATTCATAATATCAGGCATTTTGCCTCCTTGTCTTCGATAGCTGCATCACAATCAGTCTGGTTCCATTACAAAATTTCGGCGCATGAAGATTGCGAAACATAATAATGACAGATCCAACTTTGAGATGCAAATGATGCGGTGGCATACAAAGCCTCTCCAAAGAATTTAAAAATTCCACTGGAAAATTCACGGATTCGCCTTCATTGTCAAGACGATCGATCGATTTGTATGAGCGCAAACCTCCAGGAATTTGACTTTGAATCTTCCAGTTTAAGTCATTAACATCGGTAGTTTTGGCAACTAAAATTGTGCATGCTCTCAAAAAATCGTAGTTACGATAATTTGGCCAACATTCGGATAAACATTCGTGATGAGTTCATTTTTCGTGAATTGAAAAAAGGCAGGTGGAATTGATATCAAACTACTGGAAATTTGTCAATATCTAATTCTTAGCGAAAACGATGTAAAATGTCTTCGGCAATGCCATTTTTGTCCGTATCCCATAATTGACGCGGATTTGAAGGCTGATATGTCGAAATGATCATCGCGAAAAGTATACGAACTTCAGTTGCATGCGAAGTAGCATCGTCCATCGTTTGATTCCAGTGATTATCAGGTTCCAGAAATAGTAATTGCTGGCATGCTTCTCGAAAAGTTGCACACACCGTACCATTCACAGTCCGCAATGACTCAAATGAAGTTGAACTGCGTACAGTAATCAATAGCAACCGAAGGTAGAAGTAATCGTCGTTTTTCGGGTGGATTGTGTAAATTCGTCTTAATGCATTAGTTGAGAACACACCTGGATGTCCATCCACTGATTGGCCTTGCTTTCCGCGTAACTATTTCTTCGATGATGCATTCCATGTATAATATCAAGGCATTTCCGAATAGAGCAATGTTCTCGCAAACGGATAACTGACGAAAGTTGAGAAAAAATTCGTCAATGCTAATTTTGTTCCTGGCGATATTTCCACTGGCTGTGCTGTATTCTCTGGGTTGAAATACACTCGTTGGCCATTCTCCAAATTAACTGCGAGATGCACAACAGTCGGAAAACGTTCATGAAATTTAAAAGTAAATATCCTGCAAAGCGTTTTATTGTAGTTCACGTATCGACCGTTTCGTTCAAGACCAATAACTGCCATGTTGCTTCCTTGGGTGACGTACTTAAAAACGTATTTTATCGATTTCACCAAACTACAGTGTGTGAATGATATGAATATGAATTAGACAATAGTGGTGAATTAAGTACGATCCATGTGTTGTCAACTTCGATATTCATTCCTCTAAATTGATTGCAGAATGTTCTGCCATTGTCGTCTGGTGAGCGACGTCGATAGAGTGGATATCCATCATTTCCAGTTTGTGTTTCCGAAAGAAAAGCACGTGGATAGTATTTCGTAAATTTATTGTCAAACATACAAACCGAAGTGGGATTGTGGTGTTCGTAAGGTTCATGAACCATATTGGTTGTCACCACTTCGTATAATTCTAGATCTATCAATGGATCAGGAATTTCCGCAGAAATTATTTCATTAATTTGATCTGGTGTAACCACCATCCATAGAAGAATGTGTGCGTGCGGCAAACCTCTCTTTTGCCACTCAATAGAGTACATCTAGCATCTAACAGCACCACATATACATAAGTTGCTTGAAGATAAAGTCCATCAAACATCGTAATTGGTGTTTGAAAAGTCGTGCTGTGACATCGTGACGATCGCTTGCTGATTGACCGCGATCCATAATTCCGCACGTATGTATGTCATCGCATTCTGGGAGTACTCAGTCACGTGTCTTTGGCTGCCAATGCATGTTGATGCCAAAAAGAATGCCGACCAATATTAACGCTTTTTGTATGAAAAAAAGTTACTTTATGGAATTGTCCCATTATTATGGGCAAATTTAAAGATAATACTTTCAATATCGACTTCTTTAAGTAAGTCATGCTTTATATTCAACAAAGTGAGATGATTAAGACGTTCTTTGCCCATCGTGTTCCTTAATTAATTTTTAATATGTTTTAAAATGTTGAAAAAGACGTTCGCCACTGCAGTTAGTGATCATGAGAGATGAGTAAATTCGCAAAGCAATTTCTAAGTTTGGGAAACACGATTCTAAAGAATTGTTTAATAAAAGTTTATAATATTGCTGTTTCAGAGGCTCCTGTTTCTAGTTGTCAATAACAGTAGCCACATCTGTGTTCAGCAGCTCTGCGAACTGCATTAATTCGCCGCCTAGGCTATTTTCCAAATCATCTTCGTGAGCACTGACCATACTAGAGGATTTTTCCCAAATCTCTTCTGTTGTAAGAGATTTTAGCTATCGTAATACATACTTCAAAAACACCAGTAATTTTATGAAATGCTTTCATACGTTTAGCTAAAGCAGACAGTACGTTGTCAATAATGACAATAAACACCTCAAATTCGAAACGTTGTCCAGGTGTTTGATTTCAATGGACGTAGCCATATAATGATTCATAAAGGGCGTATCCCGTATTAAGGCCTCGATCAGACGACGGCAGCGAAGCGCTAGTCGCTTGCAAGCCTTATAGGACTCCGTTCCACGTAATTGTCATTATTCCCGTTTCTAACGTATTCATCGTTGACAGTTGTCCGTAAGCTTTATTACGATACTCCGCTATTTGATCCACGTTATTGAAAATGTCTTCCAATACTTGCTTAATAGTGATAAAACCACATAAAAGTGCCTCCATAGCATCAACTCGGGCTGACCACCGAGTGTCCGATAACCGTTTCAAAATCGGAATTTTTGAAGTAGAATCTTTAAGTGCGTTCGTAAGACGACCCCATCGGTAGGTGTAGAGTGGAACAAAATGTACAGAGGTTTTCAATGAAATCGAAGAAAAGTAATGCTTCCGTACAGAAGTGTGCAGCGCACTTAGCAACCAAATTTAATGAATGTGCAAGACAGGCATACTTATTCATTTTCTTAATTCAGGCTTGTAAGCCGATGTATTTCCCACTCATGTTGCTGGCATTATAATAGCTTTGCCCACGACAATCTTTGATATTAATGCCACTCTCACTCAAGAAATCTAGTAAACTTTGAGCGAGTTGTTCAGCAGTATGACCTTCCATGTCCAAGAACTTAACAAATCTTTCCACTGGTCCAGATGGCAGAACATGACTTGAGATTCTGAAACACCTTGCTCTTAAGGCTGGGCTGAACTAATAATTTTTGCCCTGTTAAGAGGTTAGCGCCCGCTTGGAAAAGGAAATCACTAGATAAAGCATTTTGATTACTGTGTTTTATGATATAAAATAATGTTTTTTTTTTATAATATGGAAGGTCACAAGAATATCGAAATTTAATAATTATATTTATTTTCTTTTGACGGCCATGAAGCATAAAAAATCTAGAGATATTAGATAATGATTTTTTATATTTTTTAAATACGGTCAGTTGGAGCGCGGGGCCCGTAGCATTTGCTACTCTTGCTACGTGGCTAATCCGGCACTGTTTGTATGGGGAAAAATAAAAGAGCTGTCGGGGTTTTTCGGCAATTATTCGAATTTTTCTCGCCGTAAAAACCATCTTTGAGCTTCAGCGAAAAATTGGCCAAATTGGTCCAGGCTTTGTTGAGTTATGCGCTAAGCGACACATTTTGCGATTCATTTTTATATTATATCGGGTGATTTTTTAAGAGCTTGATAACTTTTTTAAAAAACAAAACGCATAAAATTTGCAAAATCTCATCGGTTCTTTATTTGAAACGTTAGATTGGTTCATGACATTTACTTTTTGAAGATAATTTCATTTAAATGTTGACCGCGGCTGCGTCTTAGGTGGTCCATTCGGAAAGTCCAATTTTGGGCAACTTTTTCGAGCATTTCGCCGGAATAGCCCGAATTTCTTCGGAAATGTTGTCTTCTAAAGCTGGAATAGTTGCTGGCTTATTTCTGTAGACTTTAGACTTGACGTAGCCCCACAAAAAATAGTCTAAAGGCGTTAAATCGCATGATCTTGGTGGCCAACTTACGGGTCCATTTCTTGAGAGGAATTGTTCTCCGAAGTTTTCCCTCAAAATGGCCATAGAATCGCGAGCTGTGTGGCATGTAGCGCCATCTTGTTGAAACCACATGTCAACCAAGTTCAGTTCTTCCATTTTTGGCAACAAAAAGTTTGTTAGCATCGAACGATAGCGATCGCCATTCACCGTAACGTTGCGTCCAACAGCATCTTTGAAAAAATACGGTCCAATGATTCCACCAGCGTACAAACCACACCAAACAGTGCATTTTTCGGGATGCATGGGCAGTTGGCCACCAAGATCATGCGATTTAACTCCTTTAGACTATTTTTGTGGGGCTACGTCAAGTCTAAAGTCTACAGAAATAAGCCAGCAACTATTCCAGCTTTGGAAGACAACATTTCCGAAGAAATTCGGGCTATTGCCGAAATGCTCGAAAAAGTTGCCCAAAATGCCCGCGGTCAACATTTAAATGAAATTATCTTCAAAAAGTAAATGTCATGAACCAATCTAACGTTTCAAATAAAGAACCGATGAGATTTTGCAAATTTTATGCGTTTTTTTTTTAAAAAAAAGTTATCAAGCTCTTAAAAAATCACCCGATAGATTAAAAACAATCCTGTAGGGAGAAGATATTGACAGCTGACACTTTAACAACTTATGATAACGTCTATTTCGTCTGATCCTCTAGACTCACTATTTTCCTGAACGAAACGTTGTCAAATTAGATGAAGTGTGGGAAACATCCTCAATGTAAAACAAAAATTACTAAACGATGGGGGGAGGTATTTTATATGACAAAAATGTGTACAAAGTTTGAAATTAATCGGTTATGTAGTTCTTAAATGACAGTGAACACGGACTTTGAAAAAGTAGTTTTGAGAAAAACGCGTCTAAAATTTATAAACTAAAAAAGTGACGAAAAAAATTACCCTATATTGTCGAAATCGTGCTCAGTAATGTACAAAAGGTCCGAATAAAATTACTCTATCCATATTAAAGAAATAAAATCGCAAAAACAGTGATTTTTTTACCATGAAAACTTTAAAGCATCCAAAATATTTGGTCCGCTTCTATTGCAAGACGATGCGTATGATGACGCGCAAAATGAAACAATACAACACACACTACATTATAAGGTGGATTTCAACAGTAGCTATATACATAATAAAGTAGCATGTTGCACCCAGTTTTGAATTTTTATTTTACGTAGATAAATAATTGTTGAATAAATTTATTAGTTTATATATGTATGTGAAGTGGCTCTATAATTATGGCGAGGGAAAACCCGTAAACGCAAGGAGGAGTGACAAACACAGACGGGAACTGATAAGAATGATGTGGCAAACTAATAAGGTATGGAAAGTAACGTGGTCTTCACATAAAATTTGACAAAAGGTATGTTTGTTCTAAGATTCAGCTTTGCATTTATGAAAAAATTTAGAAGTCAGCAAATTGCGATAAAATCCAATCATGCTTCAGTTCCTTTACAACACCCCTTTAATGCCGTTATCTGATTTTTTAACACAACTAGATATCTCTACAACTAATGCAGTGCCTAGGTTCTATTTTATATTTCGGGTATGGCAACACTAGTTCTGCAATCTGGAAACTCATAATTTTATAGTAAGGTTTCACTTTTTTGGTGGTAAGCATGCTCAGAACGTTTTGCAATACGTGTGCTATTTGCATTGTTTACAGTAACTTCAAATTTTCTTTTCGACCAAAAATGGAATTCAACCACGAATAATTTCAGATGATTGTGTTTACAACCTTCGACGTGGACTAACTTAGCAACATACCATCGACGAACTTTATTAAATTTTTGGTGATGAAGCTTCATTAAAGACCAGTATTTATCAATGGTATGGCGAATTAAATCCAAGTCGTAGATCATTCTAAGACGCATTTTGAAAGGTCATTCAAAATCAGTTGTTGTTCCGGAAACTTTTGATGCCGTTCGCAAACTGATATTGCCAGATCGTAACGTGACCTATCGAGAGATATAGGCATTTGTAGGACCAGCTTACATTCTATATTGCATATTATTTACATTTTTTTTTTTTTGTTGTTAAATACATTTTTAGTAAATAATAAGCAAATTTAACAAAACAACAAAACAATTTAACAAAACCATAATTTGACTTACATATATTTTTGGTCTCCCATGAGATCAAAAATAATATACAATATAACAATATGTTCTAAACTATTTACATTTGACTGTAAAAAATATTTGTTCACGTTGTAGTCCACACAATTTGTCGATCGCTCAAAACAAGGCTCCTGTCGATTGGTCGAGAGCAATATTAAACAAGTAAGGAAGGGCTTAGTTCGGGTGTCACCGAACATTTTGTATTCTCGCAAGATAAAGTGACAACCGAGATTTCGTTATCCGTCATTTACATATTTTTCAAATACCGTATTTGTGTAAAATTTTATTCCGCTATCATCATTGGTTCCTAATGTATATACTCGTATTATACAGCGAAGGTATCAGATGGAATTCAAAATAGCGTTATATTGGAAGAAGGCGTGGTTGTACATGTCATCAGGGTGTTAAGAAAATATTATGTACCGAATTTCATTGAAATCGGTCTAGTAGTTCCTGAGATATGGTTTTTGGTCCATAGGTAGGCGAGGCCACGCCCATTTTCAATTTTTAAAAAAAGCCTGGGTGCAGCTTCCTTCTGCAATTTCTTCCGTAAAATTTAGTGTTTCTGAGGTTTTTTGTTAGTCGGTTAACGCACTTTTAGTGATTTTCAACATAACCTTTGTATGGGAGGTGGGCGTGGTTATTATCCGATTTCTTCCATTTTCGAGCTGTATATGGAAATGCTTGAAGGAAACGACTCTGTAGAGTTTGGTTGACATAGCTATAGTAGTTTCCGAGATATGTACAAAAGACTTAGTAGGGGGCGGGGCCACGCCTACTTTTCCAAAAAAATTGCGTCCAAATATGCCCCTCCCTAATGCGATCCTTTGTGTCAAATTTCACTTTAATATCTTTATTTATGGCTTAGTTATGACACTTTATAGGTTTTCGGTTTCCGCCATTTTGTGGGCGTGGCAGCAAGCCGATTTTGCCCATCTTCGAACTTAACCTTCTTATGGAGCCAAGGAATACGTGTACCAAGTTTCATCATGATATCTCAATTTTTACTCAAGTTACAGCTTGCAGGGGCAGACGGACGGACAGACGGACGGACGGACAGACAGACATCCGGATTTCGACTCTACTCGTCGCCCTGATCACTTTGGTATATATAACCCTATATCTGACTCTTTTAGTTTTAGGACTTACAAACAACCGTTATGTGAACAAAACTATAATACTCTCCTTAGCAACTTTGTTGCGAGAGTATAAAAATACAATAATTGTGCTTCGAAACACTCCTATGAAATCGTGACAGATAGTGAAACGTGGACTTACGCGTATGCGCTTGAAAGTAAGGAACAGTTGCCTGTATAGGTGCTTCAAGATGAGTCGAATCCAACAAAAGTTGTTCACGCACTAAACACTTCCAAACCAATGGTTGCCTGTTTTTTTTTTTTTGAAAAACTGGACATGTCGGAATCATACAACTGGAACAACGCAGAACAGTAAATTCTGAGTGTTTGCCAGTTGTCTTTCAAGAAATCAACCGCCAAAGACGAATCACTCTTCATTACGACAATACAAACTCTAACACATAGACTGAAACAACTGCATTTTTGAGTGCTCAAAACATCGATTTGATGAGTCATCCTATCATCTCTTTAGGCCTGACTTGGCGACGAATGTCTTCTTTTTATTCCCATTCGTAAAAGATAAACTGAGAGATCAACGATTTTCGACACCTGAAGAGGCGGTTGAGGCGTTCAAAAGGCATGTTATGGAATGATCTTAATGGAAAATATTTTGAAAAACAATAACAATTTTCGAGGATTAAAAATTTGTTTTTGTACTCGAATCTCGAAATATAGTACAAGGCAGCCTACGTATCAAAACAGGCAGATGAAATCGGTTCCACTTGAACGAAACGATATAAACCAAACGTCCGTCCCGCCGAGTTTTTACCGTTTACAGCATTAGCATCTAATATATATATTTAAGATCAGTTGGATTTGCAATAATCTTTCGAGCCCCAAGCAAGATATAGAAAAAAGTTTAAGTAAGCACAATCAATTTTTTGAGATGCTTGAAAAACTCCGCACGCCTAGGACTTGTGGTGGTGCTAAAAAAGGTTCTGCGGTTTGCAATTGAAAATAAATAAGCATTTATGAACCAATTTACAGTTAGACGACCGTTATTGCTTCAGTGATTGCAATTCCAGTCGCTTTTTGATTATTTTTCTATATAAATGCCATCAAACGTCCCCAAAAAGCTATCAAAGTTTCGCAGCGACAGAATAAAATGCCGAGCCCATTAATCATGAATGCTCCGGAGCCACACAAAAATAGAAAACAAATTGATACTTTTGATTGCGTGTGGTCAGTGCGGACCGGGCGCCGAGCGCCGAGGCACAACAATGCGTAAGCATACATTTCCATTATACATTATATAAAACAAAAACAAAAACAATTCAAATACTTTAACGCATTTCAATATAAATTTTTTCATACATATGTCGCGTATCTCTGTATTTATATATATACATACATATACACGAGTATATTATAGCATACATGTGCCTATTTTTAATGCATATTATCACATGGACCCAAATGAGCGCGGGAATTTTTCATTTAAATGAATGAGTAATAAAACAAACGGGCAAATATGAAAACCAAAACAGAACGGCAACTGCATACGAGTTAAAATATCGCATTTATTTTCGAAAACAAAAACAAACGCACTGAAAACAAAGGCAACAACAGCAACAGCACACTGCAAAAACAAGCGACAAACAAAAAATTCAAAGTAATTATAATAAAACGCTCGTCGTACATTGTATGCTGATATTACAACAAAAGAGAGGGTGTATGTGCACTAAAACAACAACGAGAACAATAAATAATGAAATTGCCGATTGACCCACTGCCACTGACGTCAACCTCAACACCCCGCCGACAAGTATCGGGGACCGACAAGTGCGCGCAACTCAAATGAGCTGTCAGCGTTTGCGCACACCGTTGCAAACCAATGGATGTACATATGTGTGTGTACTGACAAAAGGGTGTTTCGATAGGTGCATATGTAAATTTATCGGTTGACTCAGTGAACATTTTCCAGATATTACAGTCACTTTATTTTATCAGAGCGATGCCATATCATCATTTTTGCAACTTGACCACGAAGTATGTAACGCCCAGGAAGGGGAGACCCTATAAAATGAAGTGGAGAGCAGAGCAGAGAATAAAAGGTTTTTTCGGCAAAATCAATTTATTTTATTCAAAATAGTCTTCTTCTGCTTCAATACAGCTTTTTGCACGGTCCAAAAGCATGTCGAACGAGTGTTTTAGCTCGTTGGCCGGTATGGCCGAAAGTATGCCGGTGCAAGCCTTTTGAATGGTCTCTAGGTCTCTACGTCTGCATAACGCTTTCCTTTCATGGAAAAATGCATTTTTCCGAAAAGGAAAAAGTCTCACGGTGTCATATCAGGTGAATACGGGAAGTGGTTAATGGTTAAAATGTGATTTTGGTCAAATAATCGGTCGCATGATGTCCTTCGAATGTTGGATTCTGAGCAATTTTTGGTCGTCAGTCGATTTGTGCGGAACAAACCGTGCACACACCTTTCGTAAGCCCAAATGTTCGGTCAAAATGCGATAAATCGATGTTTTGGAGATGTTCAATTCCATTTCCACGAATTTCAATGTCGATTTCGGCTGATTTTTGATGAATTTTCGCACAGTTTCGATAGAATTTCCGGTGATCACGTATTTTGATTCGCCCACATTTTGATCGTCTTTTATTTCCTCACGACCATTTTGAAAACTTTGAATCCACTCGTGCACTCTGCTACGGGATAGGCAATCAACGCCATAAACTTGTTTCATCAATTGAAACGTTTCGGTAAAAGTTTTACCAATTTTAAAACAAAATTTTATGTTGGCTCTTTGTTCGACGCTCATTTTCGCACCGATAACACAGACATACTGACACTTAAAACGCAATAAGTTCGCTTCCAATCAATGAAATGTCATGAAATTCTCACTGGACAATCGTTAAAGATAACAGATTCTAACGCATCAGTCGACATATAGATGGCGCCACCAGGGGGCGCTAGATTCAAAAAGGCCTGTTTATTTTTGAACACACCTTGTAACTCCTATACAGACTGACCGATCAAATGAAGTTCTTATAAATTATCTGTTGTATTCATGAAGGGTATTATAGCTTCGGTTTTTTTTTGTTACTAATTATGTACATACAACAATCGTAGAAATCATTAGTGGTCAAAAACTTTGCATAGCATTTGGTTATGTTAGAACATTATGTACAAGTAGTACGAGTATAAACAGGATATTGAGTGCGTCTAAAATATTATAGAAGGAACTGGTACTAAAAGTATACTTTACATCATAATCAACACATTTACATAGAATCTCAACTAAGGCGTCTAAAATATTCAGATCCCAAACTTCTCCAAATATTCCATTATTGCTCTGTTTTTAACTACTTTTATTACAACAAAAATTCGAGTATTTATATGCTCAGTGAGAATTGGTTGGGTGCAGTGACTCCAATTAGGAAATACACAAATTGTTGTGGATTGAAGAAAAATTCATGGATATTTTTTAAGAGCAGAATATCGACGAAGAGTGAATTCAGGGGTTATATACAGTTAGGAGGTCCAAAAAAAGGCATTTTTCAAGAATTTTTTCTAAGCAAACTATTTGGTTTATTGATTTGAAACTTGGCAGGTATATTATGACAACCTTAAACTATATTCACATATTTTTTATTGTCAAAAATAATTAACGGGAACGTTGATATTGCCAATTTTGCAGAGGTCAGCAAAAAAAGGCCTCTTGCGGTGAGAACGATATCTCTGGACTGGATCATCTAAAATGCAAAAACCAAATAAATTCTATTAATATAATAAATAATCTAGTGATTGATAGAAGGAATTAGCAAAAACAAATTTTTGGCAAAATGGCGGCTACTCAAAGCAAAAGGTTCGATTTTCGACCAAAATTCGGGTCTTTAATTGTTTATAAAAATAAGAAATTTTCATCGGATGGAGAAATCCTTCCATTAGTTACTAAAAAATATAGTTAAGAAGTTTGTGTTAGAATTTCAGTCTGATCGGTTGAGCCGTTTCTGAGAAATCTTGCTCATCGACTTTGAAAACACCGTATCGAGAAAAACCAGTTTAAAATTTTGAAAGCACTTTACATGTAGTCGGCGCGCCTTCACTAATGTGTCTATAACTTCGAAAATATTGTTCGGATCGACTGGAAATTTTGTGTGTGTATACTCAGATATATATATATATTAAGAAAACGCAAAAAAAATCGATTTTTTGAAAATCCTAACTGTATATAACCCCTTCAATGAAAACACCTCTTAACTGATTAACAGCTGTCTCAAAACTTCGGAGAATTAAAAAAAAAATAAGAACTTCGGACTAAACTATATTTGTGAAGAAAGAAAAGATCGTCAAGAGTGCCCTACAGTTTATTTGCTTTTTGGCTCATCGAAGTGTATTAAAGTTATATTATCTATTACTAGATTTTAACGAGCGCTGCTTTGCGCTCAAGAAGTAAGTTAAGGGTTTACATGGGTTTCCTGGGGGAAAAAACAGCCTTTTTCCAATTTTTTCACATATATAAAGTTAAATATTTTATTAGAATTTTTTACTGTTACACACATACACTATCAAGAAAGAAATTTTGAAATTTTTGAAAAAAAATATTTTAAATATTTTCGCGAAATCTGTTAAGCATCTGATTAAAACCATACTATGATGTTATCGTTCAAAATTATAATTTTGAGGCATTTTTTTTATGTTACAAATGGAACGTAATTCAAATCAAGTATTGATTAAAGAAAATCCACGGAAAAGGTAAGAAAGATCAGTTACTGTGAATGAGTTTTATTTTTTTGAATTGATGTAAGATTATAGGTGTGTTTGAATCACTAATTTTTCGCTCGCCAGTTTAATGTGTACCAACAACATGTAAAAGCCAACATGTTAATTTCATTACACCAAAATATATGTATGTATTTTTGTAAATCTAAAATTTATAACCTAATATATATAGTTATATATATATGTATATATTTGTATTTTATTATTATTTATTGTTAGTTGTGTATTTAGTTGGATATGTCAGTATATATAATTTATGACGCTTATTTTTCATCATATTTCAAAATTTTGAAAATACAAAAAAAAAAAATTTTCAAATAGGTTTCGTCTATAAATTTAAATGGCATAAAGCTTTTACATCAAGAAAAAGCTCAAATTGGAGACCCATTATTTGAACAATGTATGTATGGTAACAGTGCTACATGAACTTCGTTTGCTGGATACGAGACAATGACTTGTCTAACAGTCAGCTGGGGGAACGTACAGTCAAATTGACGTTTTGCCAATGCCATAAGTGGAAGATGCAAATATGCAATCGAATTTATTAATATACATTTATTCCACACCAATGTACATACGCATGTGGAATGTGCCAGCCTTTTGTGGTGGTTTTCCATATTTCGTATGGATTTCTGTTGCGGCACGCCGATCGCCTTGCAACAAACCAATAATATAATATTTATTTAATTGTAGGTATTTACTGCTACATGGGTATGCGTTGAAGAAGATAAAGCAGTTGGTTGCAAATGGAAATATGTGGACTATTTAAGGTATGGGAGTATTACGAGTATATAAATTGTCACTGTCGTCACAATTATATATAATCTTACACCTACATATGTACATATATACTATACATACATATGTATATGGAGAAATAGACCATTTTTCACGTGACAGCTGGTAATCAACGGTTACTAGAGTGTAATAATATGACGCATGTCAACCATCATATAGTAGTTGCATGCCACTCAAGCTTAATATCTGAAATCTCGACATTTTTGTATCGATTTCAAAACATGACCTTCAATTATTAGGTTAACTCAAGAATTGGGGACCAAATTCAATTTTAAACCTACTATATAGGTTGAAAAGTTCGTACCGTTTGTTTGAGGGGGTCCTCTAGAATTGAACCATATTGAATTCGTTTTAGTTAGATCTAATCTTCAAAGGCATGCATATGTACATTCCACAGCTATTGGTCAGAAAAATATATAACAAAAAATGGCTTGATGACTGCTTTGGTGTTGATTGAATTACATACATACATATATGGCACACCTAAGGTCTTTGTAACTTATAGAACATATCATTTACGACAATACAGACATATTGTGTCGTGTCACTCCGAATTGCTTATGCAACCACTGTATTTTCTGGATTTGAGCCCCAATGATTTGGAGGCAAAAATATCGTATTACAAAAATATTATCAAAAATTATTAATTTTACTTGCTGAAAAAGAAAAGTGTTTTAAGTATATATCTATAATTTCTCACGTATTCCTTCACGAGGTATATGCGTTTCGAAATGCCCCAAATTTAATTTTTACTTCAGTCATATGCATTATTTCTACATTCATAAATGTTTTTGGCGCCGCCTTTGCTGAAAATTTCGCCTTTTAAAATATATTTTTAATTCACAAACATTTGGCATATGTCAATTGCATCAAGAGACGTCACCTAAACGAACAGCCTTAAGAGTTGCAGATAATTTTGTTGCATTCAGACATGAATGCTTACATACAAATGGCAAATGTGTCAGTTTTGTGTTGAAGCAATTACGAAGAGGAATAAAAAAGGGCCAAAAATTGCTATGTAATTTTGCGGTGAGTCATACAAAGTCAAACCATGAACTAATATACTAATTGTCTCGCCGATAATATGGATTTCACATTGTTTATCTATATTTGGAATTAGTAATTCAGAGCAAAGTAAAATTTACTCGGCACTCCCCATACTACTGATATATTTGCATATAGCGATGTATATACATATGTAATAGTACATATGTTTATACATTAGGGTGGTCTTTAGAAGTATTAAAGATTTTCCACCTCGCTCACTCAATTGGTTTCACTAATATTTAAGGTATTGACAACGCATAAGCCAACTTTATACACCGCTGTACTAGGTCTAGTAACAGAAGGACTCCACTCTTTTTGTACTAAATTGAAGGCTCTAATTAGCATAACAACAATTTCCGATGATTGAAAATATGCACCGTTTTGTCCGATAACTTTTTGCCATTTTGAAGGGATTATCATAATGCTACTCTCCCAGAAACCCTCCTGCCTATTGGCAAAAAACTGGGACATTCGATTTTCACACGCTTCTTTTTAGGCGAATTTTCACAAGCAAAATCAATCCCCATAGACGGGAATAGATAATTATCACTTGGTATAAGGTGGATGCATAAGAACTTCCCTACCAAGCTTCGGGCGAGTGTTACTATCGATGTGTCTGTTCAGGCGTGGTCGTGATGAAACACAATTCCTCTCCTGCCTAAAGCTAGATAGTTCTGAGCGATGGTTGCCATTTTTTTTAAATATTTTTTTACTATTTATTTATCTTAATAGGTTGTCAAAAAAGTCTTGCGGTATTTTCGCTAGTTGGCGCTGAAAGCGCGTAGTTCTAGTTTTATTCGTCGGGTCATGCTATACCTTTTTGGAAAGCTCATTTCACGCGCCAACACGTGTTTGATTGATTGTCGTTTCATTTCAATTTCAATAAAAAAAATTCAATAAAAATACCGCAAGACTTTTTTGACAACCCATTATTTTAAATACAAATATATTTTGCTTTCACATCCTTATATTGCCGTTTGAAAAAGAAAGAAATCGAATTACAACCACGCCTACTTCCTTTAACACAATATTATATTCTACCTAATTACTTCCACTTTGCATCATTCAAGCACCAACGAAGTGTCTTCAAGATGTGACACCTCTTATGAAAATAGTCGAAATCGGCCGAAAACTTTTTCAGCCTTAGACACCTAATATGAAGACCTCAGCGTAGGGCTGATGTTATATCATAAATAGCAGTATTTGTTTAAGGATACCTTAATTGTTTGAATCTTTTCCTGGTAAAAATGTATTAAATTCTCTAGCTTCCATACAGCTTATACAAGGATTTTCAAATAACCGGTTTACTGTATATCGAACAAATATGTATATACCCTGAGATGTCTTAGCAAAATTAAGTGTGCATATAATCGGGGATTTCTCATAAAAATTAAGCGAGAATCGTTTATCATTACGAGATCCGGGAGTAAAAATTAGTAATACCTTCCCCCAATTAAATTTGTGGAATATTGGGAAGGGGCATAACTCAAACAAAAAGTGTGCACAGATGTAGTGAATTCAAAACGAGTAAATAAAAAATATTCCTAAAAAAATCACAGATCTTTTTCCAATAAGGTATATCACTGATAGAGTGGTATGTTAATGGAATTCATATCGTCCAGTGATGCAAAAATTTGAACGCGCAAATCAGCAAAAAATGACAAATTTACTTCGAATTGTTTCGTATCCTCAGGATCTTCAGACCTTAACTTCATTCTCCAGGATAAATAAAATGAAGTCAAACATTATGACTGTTGTTGTCAAATTTTAAATAAAATTTTGTATTAATTATATACCTATTTTCAATACGTACCTTTGTAGATCCAGCAGCTATTTCTTCATTTATGCGTACATATGTATGTATACTTGTACTACTTTTAGTCAATTAGATCGGTCTGTTGGTGATTCACTTGAAGTATTGACATAGTATATACTAAATATATTTTTTGGAATTTTATCTTTATATGTGCTTATATTATTTAATATTTCCAATTTTATTACACTTTAATAAATATTTGTTTATATAAACTGAACACAATTATATAGTATGTACATTTGTGTATATATTTATTTATTTTTATTCATATGAACACAAATCACACATTTTTAATTTTCTCACTTGCCACTTTGATTCAGAAAAAATTTTCCCGACTCGCGCTAAAATAAATTAAACCAAAATTTATTTTTATATTATAAATTTAATGTCACTTGCCAAGAAATTAATATTGTTTCTCTCGCACACAATCTTTTTATTCGTATTCACTTTCATCTGAGTTTTTCGCCAAAACGTTTGCGTCTGCGAAATGAAATCGTGTAACCAGCGAAATGTTAATTTTTCACATGTGTCCAAAAACAACAACCAAACACACGCACACTCACGCATATGTAAAATATAAACATTTTAATAAAATTTGAAGCAAAGACAATAAACACATGGCAAAGAAATTAGTTCAACGTGGAGGCAAACTGAGCATAAAACGGAAAAGTGCACACAAAATTAGGCGATTAAAATTGTTGTCACGTTTCTGCGAAGACATTAAAAGTCTAAAAGTGGAAAATAACCAAAGTGGTAATGAAGTGGGGGCTGTGGACGCACACTGGAAGGCACACGCACTCATACTGATCATACTGAGTAGTTAGTTAGCCAAATTTGCTGGAGACTCACGCTTTTATTTGAATTTTTATTTTTGAACTTTTTTATATTTTTTTATTTTTGAACTTTATTGTTATTGTGCTATTATTTTTAGTCATGATAACGTGTCTATTTCATATTTGCGGTTTATCTATGTACAAATTACCAGCATTTGAAGTAAATAAGCTGAAAATTTATATTAGACACACTTCCACATGAGTTTGATTAAGAATCGCGGGGTGCGCAAGCCGAGCAGCAAACTTTATTAATTTCACTTTATTTGCTCGCTAAACGAATTTTTTTTGCACAGTATGTGAAATGGGCTGGGGAAAATTGAAAACGCAAACAGTGATAAAGGCGGCGCACGTCACGACTAGAAGCCTTCGCAGACAAATCGTTAGCATTTTTCACCGGTTTGTTGTTAGCTTTTTTACTTTTTATTATTAATGGATTGCTTTCTTTGTCATTTTGCACTTCGGTAGACTGAAGAAGGTACATAAATCTTCAGGCAATTCCAAATTTACAATTATAGATGGTGAAAACTACTTTTGAAATTTCTTTTGTAAAAAACACTAAAACAAATTTAGTAGCAATAACGCGTAATATGATTCTTAAGGCGAGGTTTTAAGTTAAGTTAAGTTTTATTTTAAGTTTCTAAGCAAGAAAAGTTGTTTCTGTTTGAATGGCGATCTAAAAATTTGTTCACAGGTTGGAGTGTTTCTTTGGGCAACAATCCACGCCGAATTCCGTGAAGATATTTCGTCACAAGAACTTGATCGTTCAGTTTGAATGCCTGCTGTATGCGATAATGTTCTGATATCGACGGTTCAAGAAATGAGCAGCTTGGGGAAAAAGGACGTTTGAGGGTCTATCAGATCGAATTTACAGTAAATAAATTAAAGCAATAATGCAGAAATGAAAACGAACCTTAACATTTTAAAGAGCCCCTGACATTTGTGAATTCTCATTGAAGCTTTTGAATTTCATCTTTACCTTATCACCCAACACCCAACACCTAAATACTAAATTGACTTCAGAACATAATTTAGTTTAATACCAAAGTTAAGTGCAACCAGTCCAGATCTTCCCCTGTCCCAAATGTACGCAATATAGGGATTTTCGATACTCCGATTGAATTTATACCATATGTATCAATATGTGAGATATTTGACTAACTGAAAAATAGGTCCCACAACATATCTATTATTATTATTTATTGTTATCTGGTAGAATGAAATTTTTCGGTACTATAGGAAAGGAAGTTTATCTTCTGAAATGTCAACAATTTCTTTACTAAATTTGAGAAAGCTCATGTATAATTTATTAAAAACGGAACATTTTTTAATATTTTCTTTCAATATATATATACAAGGTCTGTCGCAAAAGAAACAGAACTTTTTAAATATAACTGTTTCTGGGTTGGTGGGTATATGAAATAAAAAGTTTAATCTCTTGTTGACATTTCGTAAAAATTGTAAGACAATTGGATAACTACAATCGATGTTATCGATCAAAAAGTGACAGCAGCTTTCGGTCATCGGTCGTAAAATGCAAAGAGCAAATATTAAATTTTGTTTTAAACTTGGAAAAACGTTTACTGAAACATTTTAAATGACGAAAAAAGTTTATGGTGATCAGTGCCTATTCCGTAGTAATGCGCATGAGTGGTTTAAGCGATTCCAAGAAGGTCGTGAGGGCCTCTGTGACGATCAGAAGTCGGTCGTCTTCAGAAGTCAAAAATAAAGACAATGCTGATTTGTTTTTACTATTCCGAGGGTATTGTACACCGAGAGTTCGCCCCACCTGGCCAAACGATTAATGCTGTGTTTTACCTTGGTGTTATGAAGCGTCTTTTGTCACGCATTCGTCGTGCTCGACCACAATACCGGGAGGCAGGGTCCTGGCGCCTGTTGCACGATAATGCGCCGTGTCATCGGTCGACGCTTGTCACTGATTTTTTTTACAAAAAACTCCATATTAACCATTAATCACTTATCCTACTCACCTGATCTGGCACCCTGTGATTTTTACCTATTTGGAAAACTTCATTTGCCCATGAAAGGATACTGGTTTCAGGACATTTCAGCTATCCAAAAGACGACGACCGATATTCTCAAGAGCATTCCGAAAAATGACCTTAAACACTCATTTAAAATGCTAATTAACCGGGCTAAACGCTGTATTGAAGCACAAGGAAACTGCTTTGAATAAAAAAATATAACTTTTGAAAAATATAAATTTTTTGTTGTTTTTTTTAACAGTCCTGTTTCTTTTGCGACAGACCTTGGAAAGTGCGCATAACTCAAACAAAAAGTGCGCAAACAAGTAGTGAATTCAAGAGGAAAAAAAATATAGTCACTAATGAAAAATTCAAGATCTATTTGCCATAAGACATATCTCTCAAAAGTCGTAAGAGTCAATGGAACTCATATCGTCAAATAATGCACACAATTTAACCCACAATTCAACGTCATTTTCTTATCCCAACAATACAAAAGAACACTTTCTGTATTGAAATTAACAAACAACGATGAGGCAATAAACGAGTTCGTGGCATATTTCAAAGAAAGAGTGTTTTACAAAAATGGTATTGAAAAGTTAAAAGACCGGTGTATCGTCATCGATATCTAGAATAATAATTTTTTGCTATCGTTGATTAAGGGTGTCTTAATATCACTTCATAGAAAGTGTTTCCAAACTAGGGCGGAAAGGAAAGTTCTCTGAAGAGATATCATAACAAATTATTTGATTATAATACCAACCATAAATAATTAGAAGAAAGCGTACCTGAGTAAATAGAGTTTTAAGTGTGAACTGAGCTTAAAATTAGCTAAAAATTTTTAATTTTTGTTAAAAAAAATTAAACTTGTATGACGTTATTCGAAATATTTGCATAAACGTGTATGCACTTAATTCCTTAAATTATTGTTTTTATTGTTAATGGTTATTGCTATTGCCAATTTGCCATTTCAGAATTAAAGTGCATCGTTATATTAAAGAATTATGCAAAATATTGTTTCGTTTCTATTTCTCTCGCAAAAATATGTAAATGTAGAAACGGGCATGAAATTCAAAAATTTCGCTAAAAAGAAATAACAAAAAAAGTGTGAGTGAATATAATGAAAAACAACAAATAAAAAATTTTAAATTTTTGCTTGTTTTTTAGACCAAAAATGTATAAGTATGCATTATATATTTGGCTATGCTGAAATATACATAAGTATATACATACATATGTATTTATATTTTTTTTATTTTATATTTTTTACAAATATTTTTTCCTTTAATTTTACTGTGTCTGATCGTTGATCGTTGCACTTGCCTGTGATATCAAAAAAATAATAATTTGTTTCGAGGAACAGGCAAACAAGAATAATTTTGCGATACTCTTATAAAAATTTATAGACTTGTGCATGACTATGTGTGGTGTGTTTGCACTTTTTCAAGCAAAGTTTTTTTCCGCTCCGCAACTTGTCAACAAAAGCAAATGCAGTCAGAAATTGTGCAAACAAGAACAAAAGCAAACAGGCCGAAATGGTGGTAGCACAAAATTATAAACAACAATTTAATAGAACTAAAACAAACAAAGAACGCCAAAGCAACAAAAAAAATTAATGGCCTTGTCTTGCTGGCTGGCAAAGCACCTGTTGAACGCGCTTGAAAAATGCAAGAAAATTTGCAAGGCACACAAAAAAGTACAACAACAACAAACGCGCACACACACTTAAGAGCTCGAAACAAAATTGCAGCAACTTGTTTAATTTACTTTTGTTTTTGCAATTTTTTATTGTTTTTGCAAAGTGCAAACCTAAAACAACACAATTGCACATAGCAACAACAAATATTTCATAAAAGTCAAATGCAAAGAAACAAACATTATTTAAATTCCATTTCATTTATGCACTTCATATACTTGTATAGGTATGTGTGTGTGGGAGTTAAAGGCGCTTCGCTGCATTTTTGCATTAATTTATTTATTGCAAACATACATACATATTATAAAAATTACATATTCGCCTTTTAATTTTGCTTAATACATTTCACTTTTATTAGCAACAACAAATTTGCATTTTTTGTTTTCGGTTTTACTTGTATTCATTACACTTTTAACCGTTAACACTGTCGCGGCGGCACGTACCAGACAACACGACACTAAAATCACCGAAAAACTCCAATTAAAGAACGCACAACCACTATCGACGAACGACAAAACGCAACTGAAAGCGGCGACACCGAGCAATGCGGGTCCAACAAGCATTTAGCCAGCCAAAGCACACACTGAAGCCCGTTTGATAGTCAGCTCGTGGCTTACGTATATTTGTGTGTGTGTGCATATCATTTCAACCTGCTCATCGGCACCCAACACACGGCCGACGGTGCGTATGTGGACTGCGTTGTTGCATTGGATGTGCGTCGGCATGTGCCAGCAGCGGGGGCCCACCCTCACGGCTCACCACCACCACTACACGCACATTTCCGATGCCGACGCTTGGCATGCTTTGGCGCGCTTTATTGCCGGCAAAACTAGCGAATACCAAGGCATGTAAATAGCGCCAACAACAAAGTCCCCAACCCACCAGTGCTCACTTCGTTGGTGCGGTGTGTGTTGAATTCGCCCGAAGCGGCGTCGTTGCAATGCCAATTTCATTCATAAGTTTTCACTTTGTTTACATTTGTTGTTGCTGCTTTTTTTTCTTTATTTGCGCTTGTGTAGTAAAAGCTTCCTGCGCGCGCAAACCGTTTTCCGTTTGTAGTGTGGTATATAGTGTTGTAAAGTGGTGTAATAAAATCCTAAAAGCTCTGACTGAATTTCAGTGGATTTTTCCGATTTGTGAATGAGCTATATTTCCAATAATCGGAGGGGTGAGTGAGGTCCAAGTGCCTTTTTGATCCCGTTAAAACCAGTATGACGAAGTAAATAATAAGCAAAAATTGTTGAGCCGGGTTAATGGAAGTTGGTGGTCCCGCGACTCTACATAGTACACAAAGGACTTACATACATATGTTGAGTAAGTCAGGGTCTGGTCTGGATAGGTAGCAGTTTACTCTAATAACAAATAAAACGCAAGGGTCATTGTAGTCTCTGGCCAAACTTGTCGCCTTAAATTGGTGCTGAATTAACATCTAAAGGGAGGCGACATAGCGTTTATTATTTGTTAAAATTTAGATGATTCCGAAGTTCGGACAATCATATGTTGAAAATTGTGTGGGCATTGTAGGAATCGGGAGACGCTTCCGAATCCAGCAAGCGACACCCTAATTTGTATCACTGGAAGAACCTGTTATCACTTTTCAGGGTTCTTGAACAAAAATTGCTATCCGGTTAAAGGTTGTAATTTCAGTCTCTAACTCGGTTTGAATCGGTAAGTAGTACTAATGGTTTACAGGTATTCGCCACAGAATATAACCTTCGCAGTACGACCAATATCGTTTGGTAAATTCACTTCTAGTTTTTAATAAAGTTGATATTTTATAACCTATTTTTCTTCTTTTACAAACAACTCAACGTCTTTTAAAAACGGGTGTTAAAAAATCTTTTTTAAATAACGAACAATAACGCACCACCAAAATTCCTCAATGAAAAATACCCAAAAAACTAAGTATAATGTACTTAAGCAACTCTGGTGCGCGAACAAAGAAAATGTTGAACAAAACAAAACATGGCAAACAGCTGTCAACAAAAGAGAAGAAACAAGTGCCAAAAAATTTTCAATTGATAAGAGCAGCAGTATTTCAATTATTGCATTTTTTGCATTTTAATTTGTGTTAAAGAATGCTGGCGGACGTGGATGTATTCATATCCAACTATACATTAGTGGACCCAGAAATATACCAATTATGGATAGAGGGCTTTTCATGTAAGTATTCAAAGAAATGACTTGTATAAGTGATCGCATTCCCTTGTGTTCCCATTTTAGCGAGCGAGGCCGTCTGCTACTTGAAACAGAAAGGATTCGGCAGCAGTTTTGGCGCACCAATTGATCTTATCGCCTCCGAAGTGCTCGACCATTATCGCACCTACTCCCTGATAGAGCGTCTGCTGCATGCACCAACTAAATTGCTGGAACAATCGTGTTTTCAGTTGGAGCCACAAACGCGTGATTTTATCATTGAAAAGTGGGCAATAATTTTAGCAATATATTTTTAATTAATTGTGCAACGATTTCAGGTATTACTCCATCGATGACTTAGTGGCACGTGAAATTCTAGGCAAAAAATTGTCAAGTCGTTATAGGAAAGATCTGGATGAAGTGTCGGAAAAGACTTGCGTCAAATTGAAGTCATGCAGGTTTGTTGCATATTTCGCTGCGAAGAGTTTTATGTATTGATATCATATTTTTAATTGCAGACGACAATTTGACAATGTTAAACGTATTTTTAAAGCTGTGGAGGAATTACCAGGCAATATCACAAACAATATTAAACAACTTTTTTCCGTGTCCGATGAGTTGGCAAAGTGAGTAATCGCCAAGAAACTTTAAATATATCTATATTTATATATAGACAAAAGCGCAATTACTTAAAAATATTTGTTGTTTTCAAACTCCTATTATTCAGAAAATATGCCTCAATTGTTTTTCTTGCCTGCCTCCGTTTTGAAACTTCCAAAAAGAAGCTACAATTCTTGGCCTTCTCCGACTTGTTTGCTTGCTCACAAGCTATTATGATCTACTGGACCTATACCTATCAACATTCAGGTCCCGAATATTACGATACCGAAATGGACAAAGAATTTCTATTGGATTTGCGTGAGCTGCGTTGCTTGCTTGACAAGGAGAAGGAAATTAAACAGTGAGTATTTTATAGGTGGCAAATTATAAAATGTGTTGATTAGTTTATTTTTTAATTTGCAGTCTTGTTTGCCTGCGATTGAAGCCAGTGCTGTTGGAGCGTGCTTACTTCGAGCTGGATACGAATTTCCGGTAAATATTCGCTTTTATTAATTTATAGTTTAAAACTCAAATTTTTACTATGAATATTTCATTGTAGCTCCTATTGGCGTGCATTTATAACCATAGCTTGTAATTTACATCGAAATCGTGAGTTGCGTGACTTGTTTTTGGATTTGTGTGAAAAATTGATAGAACCATGGCGTCAAAATGGTTGGAGTAAAGAGCAAGTAAATAAATTTGTGTCAGCCATAACACAAAGCGTGTTGGATTTAGAAATTTCGCGGTGAGTTACAAGCTCGAGAAAAGCATTAATTATTATATAAACAAATTTAATCACTTCTATCACTTGCAGAGATCAAGAGACGCGTTGTCTGTGGGATCGTTACATGCAGGTCATTAGTATTTGTTTGGATCACATGTTTCATATTTAGTGAAAATATCACGCAGCGTTTGTATGTTATTTAAAATATGTTGTCCTTCTAGTGTTTAGGAAAACAAAAAGTTCGTTTGCCATTGCTTGCTCAAATTGTATGTATTGAGCTGAAAAGTGCAATTTACCCGTTTTATTAAAATTAAGCGCAGCATCATGACATTTATAAAATTGTATTTTAATTTATTAAAAACAGTTAATATTGAAAATAAAATCAAACATAATGTACATGTGAATGTATTAATGAATATGGGAATTTTATTATATGCTTATTGATTTAAAGACTAAAAATAGTCCAAAAAATAAAGAAAAACAATTTTGTTAGTATATTTTATTATTTTCATTATTTATAAATTAACATTTAACTGATTGTATAAATATATCTTATACCTTTATAATTTTGTGAAATTTATTCTCAAAAAAAGAGTTTTGGAACTTTAAAAACATATTTTAGTTTCAGTTTTCGAAAACTATGTAATTTCTTTCAATATGTAATTTTATTAACGGTTTATTCAAATTTTTGATACACATACAGGCATATAATATTTAGAATAACCTAAAATTAGCTGCCATTTACATACATATGTATATTGTTTTTCCGACATTTTTTATGTAATTATTAAATATTATATTGAATTTATTTTGTTTGAATATAACCCATTTAATATAAGGCACAATACTTATTTATTTTTACAGATTGCGAAAAAACATAGAACAATATATGTACATACATATATAAATTCATTAAAAAAAAAATTTATTAATATTTTTAAATGTGCTTTGTTAAAATTTCTTAGATTTTAAGTTTTTCAATTTATTTAAACGCATTTAATTTCTATTTAATTATTTTTTAATTTTACGTTGTATCATTTTACCTTATTTTCATTTTTTATACATATTTTTTGCTTGATTTCATTAAAATTCGTTATATTTTATATTTTATATATTTAAATTTGAACTCATATTGTTATAAAAGAACTAAATTTTTTATAGAACAAACTTAACTTACTTAAATTAAAATAACTTTTGCATTCTTTGTATAATTTAAGGTAGATATTTAATTAAATAAAATATTTTATTTTTATTAATTTAATAACATATTTACATACATGTACCTAATTATTATTTGTTTATTTTATTATTCGAATTAATATTATTTTATCTTATCTTTTCTAAACCTTAATCGTGTTTTTTTTTGTATTGATGCCTGTACTAACTTGTATAGGATACCGTTTCTGATATATCGTTGCATTGTGTGCTCATTAGACAATTTAAATTATTATCACAAAAGTAGATATTTTACTATAATATTCACTTGTACAAAAAATTCGTTAATTTATGTTCTTCAAAATGAGTTTAATCAATTTTACTTAAAATTTTTACCTCAACACAATTTCTAGTTATTTTATTGAATTTGACTGCAGTTTTGTATTTTTGAATGTGTTAGAAATACTACTGGAATCTCCACCGGTTGATTAACGAATGTTAAATTGCCCGCTTCTAAAAGCTCTTCCGCAATCACTTACCTAGTAGTGTGCGAAACCCTTTAATGCATGTCAAGCGCTGATTCCAGCGAGTGTAGAGCTTTCGCACAAATCAATGATTACTAGTTTATGGGTTGTCATGGTTGTAAACAAAGCAGAGGGGTGAAAGGCTACGAACTTATTCACAATGCAAATGCATAGACACAGCTAGCTGCCACCCTCCGCTATATATCAATCACCCGCTTGCGCTTGTGCAAAAGTTCAAAGCTTTTGTTTCCATTTGTCAAATGCATTTTTCCATTACTCGTAATGACTGAAACTGTGGGCTATGCTGTGTTGAGTTTTTTCGCAAATTGTATACTAATAAGTCAGTAGAGATAAAAAATAAAAACTTTAGTGAAAATATTCAATAAGATCAAAGAGTCACGCATATGTATATTTCTTAAAAGGTTTATCAAAACTTGTACTATTGTCCTGATCCAGTTGAATATAAGTGTAAGAATAACTGAGAGTACAAAAAGGCAAGGAAACGCTACAAGTGGGCGCAGTGTGTGGCATAATTGAACCATATGGTAGTGGTTTCATTTTAATAAGCAAAGAAGCCGGAAAAACTACGTGCCATCAGAATAATATACATACATACTTGTAGTCGAATAAATTGTGAACACAAACAAGAAAGACATATTCTAGTTCTTTTATCTCCATAATTAGTGTTTACAGCGCCGCAATGGACGAGGTAGACGATGAGACTTTCGATGATGCCAAGTCAGCGCGCACTTCGGATGAGAATCGCAAGTAAGCATGAATCAAATCTTTATTTATGATAATTAAATACATACATATATGTGTTATCATTTGTTTTATCGGGTACCAATTATTGTATTTATTTACAGGCAAAACCACAGCGAAATCGAGAAGCGGCGCCGTGACAAAATGAACACCTACATAAATGAGCTCTCATCCATGATACCGATGTGCTATGTGGTGCCACGCAAATTAGATAAGCTGACCGTACTTAAATATACAGGTTGCATATAAGTTAGTAGTCTATCAGTACAATATGTCAATTTTTTTTTTGTTACACAGTGCAACACCTGCGCAGCATACGGGGCCGCGTGCATCCCTACAGTGGTGGTGATTACAAGCCATCGTTTCTATCGGATCAGGAGCTTAAAATGCTGATACTGCAGGCATCTGAGGGGTTTCTTTTTGTGGTGGATTGTGACCGTGGACGCATTTTATATGTTTCGGAGTCGGTGTCACAAGTGTTGAATTGCTCGCAAATGGATCTGCTAGGGCAGAGTTGGTTTGACATATTACATCCGAAGGATGTGGCCAAAGTCAAAGAACAGTTATCTTCCTTGGATCCTTGTCCGCGCGATCGGCTGATTGATGCAAAAAGTACGTAAGCCCACCCACTTATAATTACAATAAATTATTAATTTTTTCGGTGTTTCAGCTATGCTACCCGTCAAAACCGACATTCCACAGAGTCTATGTCGTCTCTGTCCGGGTGCGCGCCGCTCATTCTTCTGTCGCATGAAACTCAAATCCAACAATAACCAAATTAAAGAGGAATCCGACACATCCTCCAGTTCTCGCAGCTCAACGAAACGAAAGTCCAAGTTGAGCGTCGACCACAAATATCGCGTTATACAATGTACCGGTTATTTGAAGTCATGGACACCGATTAAAAACGAAGAACAAGATAGCGAGAGTGAAGATAATCTGACAAATCATTCCAGTTTGGTGGCTATTGGCAGAATACCGCCGAATGTTTTAGAATCCAATGTACCCCCATCTTTGGACAACCATCCCAATATAAGGCATGTGCTATTCATCTCAAGACATTCCGTAGATGGTAAATTCCTATTCATAGATCAAAGGTATGTACTTCAATGAGTCGGTTCATCCATTTATTTTACAAATTTTCCAAAATTGTTCATTAGAGCGACATTGGTCATTGGTTTCTTGCCGCAGGAGATGCTCGGCACCAGCTTTTACGACTATTTCCATCATGAAGATATCCCCGCTTTGGCCGAGTCACATAAAATGGTCATACAGGTGCCGGAGAAGGTGACAACGCAAGTATATCGCTTTCGTTGCAAGGATAATACTTTCATTCAACTTCAAAGCGAATGGAAGGCATTCAAAAATCCATGGACCACTGATATTGAGTACATTATAGCGAAAAATACCGTTTTCCTTTGAATTCGCGGTCATCAGATTTTTACATACTTACATTCAAATAAGTACACTCGAGTGCACTCAAGCAAGCGTGTGCCGAGTATGTATGCATGTGCATTTTTTTTGATCACTCAATATACATACTTTAATTTGTGTTAGTCGCATTTGTTTTCATAAATTTATGTAGATATAATATTACATACGGAAAGAATAGCAAATGTTTTTAAGGAGATTCATAAATACATATTCATTAATACACATATTTTTGTGTATAAAAGGACAAACTTCTTTTGTTATTATTACAGTTTTAACGGTTGTTTAAGGAGAGAAGTTAATTAGTTGCGATGGAGCTCATTCATGAAGCACCTAATGAAATAATGGTTTCGTCGAAAAAAAACTCTACAAATCGCAAAACTTTTTTTTTACAGTGGCAACGCTGTAAAAATTGACATTTGAATCAAAGAGATTCGCTTTACTTAAGTGCGGAACACATAGAGTGCGACAGACTGCAAACTACATCTGTCAAATATTAAAATACACACGTTCTTACGGACAGTGTTATTTTGACAGCTGCACGACTACAGGCCGACAGTTGTCGTTCTCGCTAACTTCAATATCCTCCTATATTTGCCAACGACAGTACGACGACAGTAGAGTTGACAGTAGAATGGAAGATAGAGAGATGAGGTAGAGTGGTGATGCCACTAATATGTAAAATGTAAAATTATTCACAGCTCTAACATAGTTCTTAGGACATAGTTATTGAGGCAGCTGCACAACTACATAACTGTGATTATAACAACGTGTGTATTTTAAAATTTGACAGTTGTCGCTTGCAGTCTGTCGCGCTCTATGTGTTCCGGGCGTCAAAATGCTCTTTAACAATCGTAGCAAAAATTAGCAGCTCTCTCAGTTATTTACGCTCTTAACTGGTGCTATCTTCTACTATTTTTCGGGTTAAAAAACACTTCCGGCAAAAACTTAGCTAACTAGTGATATTTAGCAATTGAAAAACAAGCCTATTAATACGGTTTAAATTTTGACACCGCATTGAAGCAAACATAGGGTAGGTCAGAGTAAGCGCTTCTCTGGCATTTAATATTTTATTATTTTTATCTCAAAAGATACAGTAAATTTACACGGCCATAACAGATATAGAAAAATTTATATTAAAAATAGTAACAGCCGATTTTCGGAGCTCAACATTTTGCTTCGCTTCGCTTTGCTTCGCCTCGAATTTTTTTGTGTGTACAGCGAATTTATCTGGCCTAACAAAAATGTGAAGCAAAGCGAAGCGAAAGTTGCTTTTACGATTTTTGAAGGTAAATAAAAATACACTAAAAATAGTTATGATGTGCAATATAGTTCAATAATTTTCAGAGAAAATAATGGAGGTGAAATTGATTAAGGCCGTTAAAAGGCATCCGTGCCTATTTGATAGAAGCTCAACAGACTTTCGTAACCAATATTTGAAGGAGGAAGCATGGGTGGCAGCAGCGATTTCAACGGGAGCCTCAGGTTGGTATTTGTTATTTTGAAGGACCAGTATAACGATTATTTCCTAAGTATTTCCTTCCTCCAATAGTGGAACAGTGTAAACAGCGCTGGAAGTCGCTACGCGACAGATTTGTGCGAGAGGTGGTGTCGCAGCAATCGAAACCGGAGTTTGCAGCGAAAGAGAAGAATGAGTGGTGCTACTTTGAGTTATTGAGTTTTTTAACAAAGCACGTAAATCCTAGAAAGTAAGTAACACATACATATATTTGTGATTCAACGTTTCATATGTTAGCGATATTTAACTCTTATTTGTAGAATGAAATCAAAAAGACAATCGAGCATCGATGATCAGTCAATCTCCAGTTATTCACCTGCAACAACACAGAGCGACTCATGTCGAACAACCGATTGCGAATGGATAGAATTGCAACAGGACAAAGGTGAGCCAAATGATAGCCAAAGCAGCTTCGAGACACCTAATTCCAAAAAAACGCCGAAACGTCGACGTTTGGGCGAAGAGGCGCACGAACCTTGCAGTCAACCTGCTAAGCAGAAGCCCAAAAATAAGGCATTTTTAGTCATGTTGGACGAACTTCTGCAAAAGAAACCAGCGCAAGTGCAGGAAAGTAAGAATAATACACATGAAAGTTTCAATCATCTTTGTGGGACTCTTGAGGCGATGTTCTCTGCTAAAAAGGAGTCCAAAAATAAAGCGTTTTTAGCGATGTTAGACGAACTTCTGCAGAAGAAACCAGAAGAAGTGCAGGAGAAGTTAAAAATGGAAGTTTTAAACCATGTATTTAATTCTTAATACATTTTTAAAAATTTACTTCTGTTAGGAATAATTATTTTTAGTTTAAATATTAGTATAATCGTACATACATAGATACATAAGTATACATTTACCATAAGAAAATGAAAATTAGAAAAACACAGCATAAATAAAAAGTATTAAAAATAATAAATTTTAAGAAAAATTAATGAAATTTTATTCTAAATTGCGTGCGATTAAACATAAACCTTGAGTTTATCCCTCCCGGCGAACGTGTTCTGTGGACATTGTTTAGTAGCTGTGTTTCAACTTCTATCACCATAGATCATTTATTATATCATTGCCATGTCTGAATTCTACACTATAATTTTTTTTCTTTTTAATGGTTAAAATATATTAGATAGTAAAAGTGTAAATTTAGAAATTTCGAATTGAAAAAAAAAACAATAAAATTTCGTGGCAAGTCGGCAATAATTGCAACCCCTCAAATATTTTGAAACACAAAAGAAAAAAGATTCTTTATCTAGAAAGTGTTGCTTTCGCACTAAAAAATTTTACTAAATTGCGGATGCAAAAATTAAAACGACTATTTTTTTTACATGTCTGATCATAAGTGCATAGAGGCATACGAACTATACATTAGAATATGGAGAAAACTCTTAACAAATGTCAAGTAAATGAGTTAAGTAGAACCACTTGAGAAACCACGACAAACTTTTTGAAACAAGTTGCCTCGCGAAAAGCTTGTTTAGTTTTCGTGTCAGTAAAGTAGCTATGTCTCCGGGAATAATTAAAATTTTGACGAATCCTCTCCAGAATATATTTTTGAAAGGTTACGCTTTGAGAATAAATAAAAATAACGAGTTTTTAGAATATTTACGGTAGAATATCTCTTAATACTATCACTAGTGTTTCGATTGGATCTTATTAAATTTTAGAAATTTGTATCTAGGTTCAGTTTACCGAATCGCTTGAGATGAAACAAAACATGTAGTATGCAATGTCAGAGAAAAGCGCTTAAAGTCAAAGCCTTCATTCTGATTTAACCTACATATGTATATACATATGTATGTACATATATTCGCTTCACTTCGAAGTCGAAGTTTGAACAGTCAAGCAATGCGGGGAATATAATATTTTATGTAAATGAAATGTTTTAAAATTGAAGGAAAGCGCAAGTTCGGATTTCACAGTGTTGTAGACTGAATACATACATACATATGTCATCCAAATCGAGCATGACATTCTACTTATGCGGTTAGTGCTTTGTACACGAAATTATTAGTCACTTTGTGAACCCAGATCCCAGAGCTATAGGAAAAGCTTGCCCAAACAGCGTCAAACTGTTAAAATTATCCTAAATATGCTTAGTTCATGGCGTCGTCAGTAACAATAAGCTCTATTACACACACCTCCCCATTAGATATCTATGTATGTATGTAGAACTAGCAAAAGTGTTATCAAACTGTGAATTATTCTAATTGATTTTTACCACCTTTTACGCTATCTTTATTGTTAAAATCTCTTTTGGTCTTACATCGCAGACCTCTTACCCCCACGTTGCGTGCGCCCATGCCTGCTCTGATCCATCTAACGCTTATCCAAAAGTAGTAGCCCGTCTTATTCCACTTATGTACATACATATGTATTCTTCTAATTCTATCTACACGCATCACATATTCTAAGCACAATACGCGTACCCTCCAAAAACTACAACAACAATAACAAGCAAGCTTGCTAGTTAAATCGAATTCGGGAGAGCGTACCGCGTCCGACGCATGCTGTCGGCATACAAAAAATCGCCGGTAGTTAGTCGCGCTGACAAAAGATAAATAAATAAAAGAAGCACAATGCTAATACAAATGAACAGTAATAATAAAAAAGAGAAAAAGCGACGGAATAAAGAAATTAATGAATTGTTCGTTAAACGCCAGCGCTTGATAGACCGCAAGAGCCAGCCGCCGACGATCAGTTTTCGCTGAGTTATCGGCGTGAGAAGACGTTTTCCAAAAATTTAATCCGCTATAACCGACGGAGCGTTCTTAAGGACCTACAAATACAACCAGAAAAGCAGCAACTAATAGTTAAAAGCAGTTAATATCATAAATTAATTCAGAGATTTGTGCTAATCAATTAAAATTCTTGATCGCGTCGGTTTGCATAACGCGTGCGTGTTTGTTATCTGATCGTGGAATATTAGAAAAAGAAACTGCAAGGCTTTCTGAGCAGACGCGCAATTTTTAACTTTGGAGATGAGTGTTGTACTCTTCCTAGTCGCCACTATAGTGGGTTATGTGCTCTACTCATTGATCCAGTCAATGAAGCGCCCAAAGAATTTTCCACCAGGTAAGAAGAGACGAGTAAGGTTGTAAACAAATAGTAGTTAAATGATCTCAAATTTCGCTCGGTATTTATAAATACATATGTATGTGGAATATTTATGCGAACCATGGAAATGTGCTAATTCTATTGCGCATGTGCGCTAAATTCTCAATAAAGGCAATTACTTCTTAAAAGCTATAATTTACTAGCTGTTATAACAGTAAATTTTTATGTAAGGTTTATATTTAGTTTTCATGACATTTCCTTAATTCAACTTTACTTTAACAAGTTCGTTAAGCTTAGTAGGTGTCAGCTTCTCTGATTTTTCGTCCGTAAAACTGAAATGTTTCAAGACCGTGGTAAACCGTTGGATGTTGTTCTTGTTATAGCGACAGGATTCTGCCCAGTTGACCAGAAAATCCGAATCCGTTCTAATTACATAGACTCGACAGTCGTAGGAACGGTCAACCGCTGGATCCAAATTCAAGGAACTTAAGGGCCTGCTTTAGAAGCTTCAAAAAATCGATTTTTTTGAGAAAGAAAGAAATAATTGATTAAAGCGAAATTTCTAGTGTTTATAATTATAAATTTAAACATCATTCGCAAATTTTTTGGATATGAAATCTTTTATATTCTGACTTTTCTTTATGTTGTATAAAAATATTCGACAATATTTCGAATTCCCATCTATAACGTATATTCAATTAATTTGAAAGTTCGTCATGTTTTGAGACCTTGAAAATTAGCTCCTTAAAATATACTCTCATCGTCCATCCCTTCGTGTACGCCTCAATCGTGTGTTCTCACTAAGATATTGGTCTGAGAATGTAGCCACATATGGATTATCATTAGGTATTCTATAGCACAGGTGATTCGAAGTGATCGGTTCCAGAATACTAATGATATCAGTTGGACTGTTATTTGGATCTTCGTAAGATCTCGCTACTACGAGATCGCGATAAAATCGCTATTTTATAACTACTACTGTAAAAAAGTTTTTATAGTGAACAGGGTATATTAAGTTTGTCACGAAGTTTGTAACACCCAGAAAGAATCGTCAGAGACCCTATAAAGTATATATATAAATGATCAGTACGTTGAGCTGAGTCGATTTAGCCATGTCCGTCTGTCCGTCCGTCTGTCTGTATATATACGAACTAGTCCCTCAGTTTTTAAGATATCGTTTTGAAATTTTGCAAACGTCATTTTCTCTTCAAGAAGCTGCTCATTTGTCGGAACGGCCGATATCGCACCACTATAACATATAGCTGCCATACAAACTGAACGATTGGAATCCAATGCTTGTATGGACAACTTTCACATTTGACAAGATATGTTCACAAAATTTGGTATATATTATTTCCTAAGGCAACAATGTAATCTCCGAAGAAATTGTTCCGATCGGTTAACTATAGCATATAGCTTCCATACAAACTGAACACATAGTTACTAACAGTAATGCACCTGTGAAGGGTATTTAGCTTCGGTGCAACCGAAGTTAACGTTTTTTCTTGTTTTCGCATGCTTTCGAACCTATAGGTATTTTTTATCTACCTATGTTTCGTCTAGGTACTATGAGGAAATCATGCAGTCGGCCGGTCACGAATACTAGATATCGTAGAACTTTATTAAGGTGATATCAGTTTTAATTTATATTGATGGGCCCATTAGTTTAACAAAGCTAAGATCAAGGCCGGAAAAAACGAATTTTCCAGAATTTTTCTGAGAAAACTTTTTACATACATACATATATCGAAAAATTTGTACAGATATCATGGTATCTTTTAACTGTACTTTAAAACTTAGTATTATTAAAAATATTTATTTTGAAAGGAACTACAGCTGTTCTTCGGGAGTTCCTCCCAAAAAAAAACACGTTCTGCGGTGATCACTATATCTCTGAACTGAATCCTCTGAAATTCGAAAACCAAACAGATTTCGTGAAAGTAATTTTAAATCTAGTAATTAATCGAAGGAATAAGGAAAGTAATAATTTTTTTTTGACAAAATTGCGGTTTCTCAATAAAAATCGATTTTTTACCAATATTTCGGACTTAAATTGTTTTATAAGAAAAAATATTTATTGGTGAGAAAAAATCTTTGATTTATTACAAAAAACTATATCTAAAAAGCTAGTGTTAAAATTTTCGACTAATCGGTTAAGCCGTTTTCGAGGTCACCGACTTTGAAAACACCATTTTGAGAAAAACTCAAATTCAAATTCAAATTTGAGTGCAATTTCAAAAATATTCACCGGAACGATATGCAATTTTCTGTGTGTATTCTGAGATATATGTACATTAAAAAATCAATTTTTTGAAAATTCTAACTATATAAAACCCATTAATGTTTGAACTCTCTTTTCGCAATTTGTTCGAGCTCCGATTTGAAGTGTTCTTACCTTTTCTGGTTAAGAGTTAAGGGAAGAATAAGATATATCTGGTTATCGGAAGTGAATCGAAATATGAAGTGTATACATATTTCTCAAGTCTATCTTATCTACATATGTTATTGAATATACTATACTATATTCGAAATCTCCGTTTTAGCATTATACTATAGTTTGTATAGAAATTCGCCAATACACTTATACGTAAGTCTTAGAGGTCGCTGATATCAGTAGTCATGGCGGATTGGGGGAGACATTAATCTTAACATTTGCCTACATATTTGTGGGGGTCGCTTTGTTATTATTCAATAATCAATTAAAGGTTCAATAAGGCAGAGATTTTCGTAATGGGTCTTATGTATAATTTCATTGCTCAAATACACTTGAAATATTGCCGCGAACTGTCGGTAAAGGGGCAAAATTGGAAATGTTCAAGAGACGGTTCGGACCAAGGGATGGTGCGTACTTAATTAAATAATTGAATTAAAATGGATCGAATTTTAATTTAATTAAATACGATATGCATTGTGTTTCATCTTAGTAACGCTTGTTATATAAATGGGGTCGCCTGAAAACAATGCATCCAATAAAGTGTGAATTTTCATTTTATTATTTGTTTTGTAGGCACGTGTCCCCCTTGAGACTTCGAAGTGAAAGGAAACAGCTGGGAACTGAGTAATTTATTCGAGCTGAACTACTTTTGATTATAGAAATCATTCGAGCGTATTTTCACTACAATTTTGTAAAAATCGATCTGTAAAGCTGTTATTATTTTACGGATTTTCGATATCGATCGTGTCAAAGCTCACCAATCGGTGAGCTTACACTTTCTTCATACAAAAACATAGATTTTTAGAACAAGTGGTACTCTTTCGAAGTTAATTAAAAAAGTATGGAGGACTAGATCCAGTATCTTGCAAATTGTTGCAGGCAATAATTTCACTCTATTCAAAAGGGTCGAAAATTGTTCCGTTTCTTTTCGTGAGAGCATTTGATAGAAAATACATTCATGCGTGAAGACTGGAACGAGACAAAGCTAAGGTTTTGTTTAAAATTACTATTAAAACTTTGACATGTTGTTTAGTCTATGACGTAGCGTGTTGGAATCATGTGTTTTATCAACAGATAATACCATATGGTTGAACCATATTTTGTAATTGCAAATTTTAAGGTGCAACTGATCTCTGCGTTGTGAGCCCTTTGATCCACATGATTCTGCTTGATCAAGCTTAATTTTGATTTTCTTCATCCTTGATCTTGTACTCTCTTCGTACTAACAACTAGAGCACAACTAGCCTCAGCAGAGTCGATTAGCCTTGCTGTTTTTACAAACTGTCCGTCGAGACAGCTAGCCTCTCGTACTTGTCTTGAGTATCTTGGTTTTCTTATTGACTATATATAATATATAATAGGTTGTCAAAAAAGTCTTGCGGTATTTTCGCTAGTTGGCGCTGAAAGCGCGTAGTTCTAGTTTTATTCGTCGCATCGGGTCATGCTATACCTTTTTGGAAAGCTCATTTCACGCGCTAACACGTGTTTGATTGATTGTCGGAGCAAAATAAAGAGAAAATACGGCATATTTTACAGTACTACTACGATAAAGGCAAAAATGCATCTCAAGCCGCCAATAAAATTTGTGCAGTTTATAGACCCGATACAGTTTCCATTTCCACCGCACAACGATGGTTTCAATGTTTTCGTTCTGGTGTAGAGGTGGTCGAAGATGCGCCACGCTCCGGAAGGCCTGTCGTCGAAAATTGCGATAAAATCGCTGAATTGGTCGAAAGAGGCCGGCATAGTAGCAGCCGTAGCATCGGTCAAGAGCTGGGCATGAGTCATCAAAAATTCATTTAAATTTCAATAAAAAAAAAATTAATAAAAATAACGCAAGACTTTTTTGACAACCCATTATATACATATGTATGTATATCTTCTAAATATTTCCGAATATTTTCAGTTGTTGATCTAATGAAAATTTAAGCTCTCTCTTCGGGACTTTCGTAAGACCGAACTAATGGTGACGCTAGCGAGCAACTTTTTTATTACAAGAGATGCTTGAATGTTTGCCATTCCATGACGAGTGGCGCCGCTATTAAAAAGGCCATCAAAGTTGGCATCAAAACCATGTACTGTATAATATGGGGTAGTCAACTAAAAAATGTCAGTTAACATTCGTCATCTGGAAAAAACTGACTGAAGGTCAGCCTCGTGCCAATGTAACGGTTTTTATTTTATAAGCGCTTCGAATTCTTTCGTGATAAAGCAATAATGCATTAGTTACACATTCGAAATATTCAAACGTTACAACTTAACAGTTTTAATTTATTATTAACGGTAGTCACCTGCTTTAATTCTTTACTTGACACATATGTACATATACATATGTATGTATTAATGTATATACGGGTGTGCACAAACCAATAATAATGTTTGGAAAGAAAGATCACAACATTTTTTGAACAGGTTCGTGCGTCAATAAACTGCAGTTAATCGTGTAAATATGTATGGATGTTTGCAAAAGCCAGTTAACTGTGTTACATCCCACTATTCTTCGCATTCAAATTAAGAGCAAAAAATCCAATCAGAAATTACTTACGCGTGCAACCAATAATTTTTTCGGTTATCCTTTGAAAAAGAAAAAACGGGAAAACCCATTCGAAGAACCTTAATGGCGTCGTGACACATATTAAGCCACGGCGTTTATAAATTGCGACTTCCTCTTTATTAATAACTAAATGCTATAATTTGAAACACACATTATTACCTTTGTAATGGCATGCAATTACAACAAAAATAAACATTCGGCTCATAGAGTTCTGATTACCGATGTATATTGCTTTGTTGCTTTGTTGCTTTTATTGCTAAATAAACTGATGTTTAGAAACCCATTAGGCATATTTAATTTGGATTCGAAGCACACTTGCTACGACAAGCCACGCCAAAAGCTGTCAGTAACCATCAACCAGAGGCCCGTCTGAGGACGTGCGACCATTTGCGGTGACGTTTTGTTGCGGCTGCCAGGTGTCGATTTAACTAAACAACTATGTAGATATGTGCATTTACATACTTTTATTTATGCAAAAGCTCCAACAGATTTCCACTCGATTGGGATATGACAACTTACAGGGTTCCATTGCTGACTTATATAAATTATAAATATGTCTGTTCAGAGAGCTTTAAGATGATTATATTATTGTTATTTTTTGTAAAATTTAAACTTATTGAAATCATGAATCACTTTCCGGTCAAATTTTGAGTACATGTTCAGTTGTTTTGTTGGATAATTTCATGGAAGAGGACCTTCTCAGAACAACGAGTAAAGCTGGTTTTTATACTCTCGCAACAAAGTTGCTAAGGAGAGTTTTGTTCACATAACGGTTGTTTGTAAGTCCTAAAACTTAAAGAGTCAGACATAGGGTTATATATACCAAAGTGATCAGGGTGACGAGTAGAGTTGAAATCCAGATGTCCGTTCATCTGTCCGTCCGTCCGTCCGTCCGTCCGTGCAAGCTGTAACTTGAGTAAAAATTGAGATATCATGATCAAACTTGGTACACGTATTTCTTGACTCCATAAGAAGGTTAAGTTCGAAGATGGGCAAAATCGGTCAACTGCCACGCCCACAAAATGGCGAAAACCGAAAACCTATAAAGTGTCATAACTAAGTCATAAATAAAGATATTAAAGTGAAATTTGGCACAAAGGATCGCATTAGGGACGGGCATATTTGGACGTATTTTTTTTTTGGAAAAGTGGGCGTGGCCCCGCCCCCTACTAAGTTTTTTGTACATATCTCGGAAACTACTATAGCTATGTCAACCAAACTCTATAGAGTCATTTCCTTCAGGCATTTCCATATACAGTTCAAAAATGGAAGAAATCGGATAATAACCACGCCCACCTCCCATACAAAGGTTGAAAATCACTAAAAGTGCGTTAACCGACTAACAAAAAACGTCAGAAACACTAAATTTTACGGAAGAAATGGCTGAAGGAAGCTGCACCCAGGCTTTTTTTAAAAATTGAAAATGGACATGGCGTCGCCCACTTTTGGACCAAAAACCATATCTCATGAACTACTCTACCGATTGCAGTGAAATTCGGTATATAATATTTTCTTAACACCCTGATGACATGTACGAAATATGGGTGAAATCGGTTCACAACCACGCCTTCTTCCAATATAACGCTATTTTGAATTCCATCTGATGCCTTCTCTGTATAATATATACATTAGGAACTAATGATGATAGCGGAATAAAACTTTATACAAATACGGTATTTGAAAAATATGTAAATGACGGATAATGAAATCTCGATTATCACTTTATCTTGCGAGAGTATAAAATGTTCGGTGACACCCGAACTTAGCCCTTCCTTACTTGTTATAGACGAATTTCGCTTGGTTTCATTAAGAAATGTCAAGCGATGCATTTTATTTTGATGTTGTTTTTGTAACGGTTATCTAGTCCCCGTTAGGGTGGTAAGGTTCAGGTAAGTTGTCATCGAGGTCATCCAACGGTAGGACCAGGAAACGTGCTGGTAGATAGAGGGGTGTCAGATGTGTAGTATTAGCTGGGCATGAAATAAGGTGATTAGAGTCATGCCGGAACTCGCTGCATGCTGGACATATGTATGTATGTTCGATATGTCGAAAGCTGCGAAAGCTAGCTAAATTATTGCGTCAACTCGAGCTCTTCGTCTGCAATGGGTGGTGGTTTGGTTTGGTAGAATTCGTACGACAGCCGGTTCTAAGTTACCGGAATTGGCCCGGATCGTATTTGGCCAAGGGCTATTTTTTCGGAAATGTAACCATGTTTAGATCGGCAAGTTTTAGATTAAGTTTTATTTGGATAAATCCCTTTGGCATAATGGATTTTTCCATCGCATATCGTCGAGAATAATCTCAATGCTATAAAGTCTTGATCAATCCGTACGAAAAGATCTCGAACTAATATAGGATCTAGCTGGGCTTAATTCTCTGCCCATGGTGAGAGTCCATGTTTTGTTGCTAAATCGATGCCATGTTGAATATTACTGGTTTTAAAGCTCAAACTTTCTAATAGCTTAAGTTACCAGGACTCTTTCGACTGTCTGTACAAATCTAAGGAAAGCTTAACATGCTAGTTGTTGCACCTGCTCGAAAGACTGAGCTTTTTAAACACCAAGATTTTTTTTCCAATTCAGGCTACTGGAGTACATTTCAATGATGGATTGCTATATTGTTTCTATACCAATAAACACGTATAATGTATATAATACGAAACTCCTCATTTTGGAACCCTAACTTTTCAATCACTTCGAGAAAACGAACTCATTCTTCTTTATTGGCGTTGATGGACCGAACTCCTAGCAAAAAAATTATCTTTCAATAAACCAATACCTTAGGCAAAACTGACTGAATTCCAAGAAGCATAAGAGCGGCTGAAAAACTTTAAATCGCTTGGCCCAGATAATAATGATGCATGGACAATCAAAATATTTATAATATCTCAATTAAAAAATTATTCCAAATTGCACTAGCGCTAAGTACATCGGGATGCACTTAGACAGAAGACTTACATAAAAACTAAACGAGATCAGCTAAAAATCAAGACGAGAAAAATGTACTGGTTACTGGGTCCTAAATCGAAACTTATCTTTAAAAATAAAGTGATCTTATATAAAAGATCATATAGAATACAAATCTGGGGAACTGCAAGTTAAGTAATTAAAAGATATCAGTCTAAAATCCTCAGGTTGATCGCAAACACTCCGTGGTACATCAAAATATTAACTTACCCAGAGACCTTGAAATAAATATGATGAAGTGCGTGATTCAGAAACTCAGTTCAAGATATCTTAATCGTCTAAGCTGCCACCGCAACATACGGCCCATCAACCTACTGGACAACAGTGAAGATACTCGCCGACTGAAGAAGGCTACATCCCTTAGACTTACCATTTAGATCTTAAGGTTAACTTAGTTAACTATCTTGTAAAGTATATACATACTAATACTAATGATATATACTTGTAGTACATATTTTATACTTCAAATGCCTTTAATGTATTTAATGGTCAAATTGCATTTTTAGCATCAATGCCAATCTTTAGATATAATTACATTTGCTTATCGACACACAACAGATTGTAAATAATACTTGTATGAAAATTAAAAAAAAAAAACTTTCAATAAGGTCTTAGCGAGAATCTATTCTTAGTATTTATAATTTCTATTTCAGTTTAGTGGCCCGATCGCAACAGATTTGGTTTAAACATTTTGACAATTTTTAATTACTCCTTGCCCACAAGTTTTAATTCGGTTTCTTTAGAGATGACAATGCTCAGTTCTCAAACAATGCTAGCCAGTTGTAGAGCTTGATTTTTGTTTTGTTATTTGTTTTCGATTATACATGTTCGTATAGAATACACGATCGAATCGCTGACACAGCTACTTGTTTTCATCTAATCACAGTAGTCCAATACCATAGTTCGATAGCGTGTTACTACGAACTGAAATCGAGTGAGAGCTATAAATTAACTAAACAAGAAAATATACGTAATTAGCGAACATATCAAAGAGCTGGGTCATAACAGCTACTGATATGGTATTTTGGTACACCAAACTTCTGTTGGTTAGTTTTGGACGATTGGTTTATTGTTTAACATTGATAGGGTGGGCTATCTACCAGAACCTTATCTTCATACACGTTTTTTGACTGCTTTTTAGAGAAGCCAAGAACTTGAAAATAGTTTTACGCAGGGCGCATAAATAACTGCTGTCTCCGATTCAAATTACTCTGCTCGTTACGTTTGAACTCTGTACGAATGTGATAAGGATTCGATGACTGTTTTTTGTAAATTCAAAATTTTCTTGTAGAATTTATTTTTAGTTAAGAAATCAAACACCTCTGTGCCTGAATAGTTTTGAGCTCAAATTTGGATTCGTCGAAACTTCCGCTTAGCGAACATCATAAAAAATATTAATTGCTGATATGGCGGATCTCCGTAGTCCCTACCCACCTTATCGACTAAATGAAATACTTCTTTTTGATCTTCCTGCCATATACACATTTAGTCACTACACTTTCATTTAATAATCTCATGTTTTTTCTTGTAAAATTAAAGGTCCCGACTTTATACCATGGATGGGCAACACCATACAACTGCGCAAAGAGGCACGTGCCAGCGGTGGCCAACATTTGGTCTTTGAGAAGTGGTCCAAAAAATACAACAGCGATATTTTAGGTCTCAAATTGGGCAGCGAATATGTCGTGGTTGCACTTTCGTTTCCATTGGTGCACGAGGTGCACATAAGCGAAGTATTCGACGGACGTCCCGATAATTTCTTTCTACGCCTGCGCACAATGGGCACGCGCAAAGGCATCACCTGCACCGACGGCCAACTATGGCAGGAGCATCGTAGTTTCGCCATGCGACAGATGCGACATGTCGGCTACGGACGCACAGAGATGGAGCAATACATCGAAAAAGAAGCCGACAGTTTGCTGACATATATCGATGAGCTGCATGGCGAACCTACCTGGCCGGGTTCGTTTCTGGCGCCGAGCGTACTTAACGTTCTGTGGACCTTGACGGCCGGTAAGGGTATCGGACGTGGCGATAAGCGTTTGCAAAAACTACTGCAATTATTGAATCGACGCTCGAAGGTTTTCGACATCTGTGGTGGCGTATTGTCGCAAATGCCTTGGTTGCGTTATTTCGCGCCCAACTGGACCGGCTATAACCTGATCTGCCAAATGAATCAAGAGATGCACGCATTCTTCCTGGAAGCGATTAACGAACATCGCGCTAGCATTACGAAAGAGAATGCCGAAAGTGATCTGATCTATGCGTACATACGGGAGATGAATGAGCACAGTGATGAAGCGGAGAACAGTACCTTCAGTGAAACCCAATTGACAATGACAATCTTGGACTTCTTCATTGCCGGCTCACAAACCACCAGTAATACCACCGATTTGGCGCTAATGATGCTCGCTCTTAATCATGATGTGCAAAAGCGTGTTTATGACGAAATCACCGATAATATGGAGACACATAAAATTCCCGTTAATCTTTGTAATCGCGAATACTTTCCATATACGAGCGCCTTCATTATGGAAGTGCAACGTTATTTCCACATAACGCCAGTGACCGGCCCGCGACGTGCCTTACGTAACACTACACTCGGCGGTTATAATGTGCCTAAGGATACAACCGTGCTGATTGGTCTGCGTGTGGTTCATATGGACAAAGCGCATTGGGGTGATCCGGAAGTCTTTCGGCCAGAACGTTTCCTCGATGCTGATGGTAAGGTTTTCCGCGATGAGTACTTTATGCCATTCGGTCAAGGGCGTCGTCGTTGCCTGGGCGATGCTTTAGCTCGTGCCTGTCTGTTCTCGTTCCTCACCAAAATCGTCCACCGTTTCCGTATCGAGTTGTGTGAAGAGGCATTGCCATCTGTGGTGTTACAGCCGGGCATTACGCTGACGCCAAAGCCATACAAAGTAAGATTTGTAAATCGACAGTGAACTTTGACAAGTGGATCATGGCATTACCGAATTTTGAAAGGATGTTAAATTTTTATTTGTTCTCAAGTATTCAGAATGGGAATTTTTTGATCGTCATAATATACATTTTCATTGTAAGACTATATGTATACTTACCATTGTAGAATATTTTATGCAATCTTTATTTATATGGAAATATAAAGTTTAGTAGAGAACTCAATGTTGTAATTGTATGATTGTGAATGTTTTCTGCAAACTTGAGCTATAACTCAATAGAACGGGCGAAAACCAAATATCGATTTTTAAAGTTGGTCGGTCATCATGACAGTTAAAATAACACTGATGAAATTCATGGATCCCACATAAGAACAACATCACATTAACGATTTTCTTAACAGACCTGATTAGAAAGAGGTAACCCGCGAATGAACTAAATTGAGAAACTTGGTAATGGTCATCACTACTGAGGTGTTACCTTGAAAACATTGGTAAAGCGGATCCGGTAAGAGATAGAGCATGGGTGGATGATGATATCACGTTAGAATATCTTGGCGAGTTTTTGCTTAGACTGATAGAGGTCCCACAATATTTCAATATAATGGGTTGTCAAAAAAGTCTTGCGGTATTTTTATTGAATTTTTTTTTATTGAAATTGAAATGAATTTTTGATGACTCATGCCCAGCTCTTGACCGATGCTACGGCTGCTACTATGCCGGCCTCTTTCGACCAATTCAATTCCTTCCGGTCTTCCGGAGCGTGGCGCATCTTCGACCCCCTCTACACCAGAACGAAAACGTTGAAACCATCGTTGTGCGGTGGAAATGGAAACTGTATCGGGTCAATAAATTGCACAAATTTTATTGGCGGCTTGAGATGCATTTTTGCCTTTATCGTAGTAGTACTGTAAAATATGCCGTATTATCTATTTATTTTGCTCCATGTTTCCGACGCTATAACTCGCGACGAATAGAACTAGAACTACGCGCTTTCAGCGCCAACTAGCGAAAATACCGCAAGCATTTTTTGACAACCCATTAAAATAAATTGTACAACTACGGAAAAAACTTTTAGGTTTCATCAAATCCATCGAGTTACTAAATAGTGCTCATTTGTGTTTTCACTTGGGAGCATAGAGAGGATAAGTATTGCTTGATATAGAGATTGGTTTGATCATAAAGAGTGATATGCTTCCATTTGGATTTGAGCAAAATCATCAACAACACTATGAAATCCCCGAGCTTCCAACCGAACCTAATAGAATAGGTTATATCTTCTATTATTGAAATGTGGCCAACGTATAAATTTGATCTTCTCTATACCAAGATCAAGACCATCGGGAGACTTATACACACAGTATTCTAAATAAAGACAAATCTTAAATCTTGCTGGGTAGCATATTCAAGAGTGTTTTTGATTGGTACAAATTATTCAAGGAGATAATCGACACGTCTATATGATAAAGGAATTGGTGGATGAGAATCGATAATTCATAGTCAGAGGTTTTACTGGCATCGCTGGAAATTGGAAGGATTAGTGAACACCATTTTGAAAGATCATTTGGGTCTAAGAGTACGATTGGATCCAAAAACACTAAATTAAAAAAAAACAGCGTCCAGTTAACGCGTGTGAACCATTCTTTCCGACTACCAGGATGTCATGGAACGTATGTATAATTACTGGGGAGTCTTACATCTCTATTTACGACCAGGAAACAAACTATCGATCGGCCAAATATCGTGGCAGAGCTGAGCCGAAAAACCACGTCAAAGCAAGTCAAAAATTAAGGTTATGTTAACAGTTTTCTTCGATTATCGAGGTGTGGTGTACTCCGAATTCCTTCCAACTAGCCAAACAGCCTACAAGGAATACTATTTGAGTATGCGTTGTTTGCGCGAAGCTTTTCGTAAAAAGAGGGCGGAATTATGGGCCGACAGCTCTTGGTTTTTGCACAACGATAATTCACTGTCGCAAATTGCATTGATTCTTCGTGAGTTTTAGGTCAAATTTTCAACCAATATCGTCTCACTACTACTCTGGCTATTCAGTAAACTCAAACAACCGTTCCAAAGAAACCGTGTTTACTCAATTGAAGACAATAAACGTGAATCGATACGGGCATTGAAAGCTATTCCGGAAATTGACTTTAACCACTGTTTCGATGATTGGAAAAACGTTCACAGAAATGGGAAGGCGGATTGCTTTGAAGGTGACGGCATAGATTTTGAAGAATAAATTAATAATTCTAAAATTATAAACAAAACCTTACCAATTTTTGCTCTTAATAGTACGAGTATATCTAAGAAACTATGTTCTGCTAATTTTGTTGAGATAATGACCGATATGTCCGATCCAGTTATATAAATTATCAAATTATTGTATTGATAGATCAAAACCAACCTCCTCAGAGTACTATGTTTATACAAGTACACACACTTTTATTGAAGTTTTCGCTTGATGAACAGACGGATGGACTTACAAGCATCCAGAAATGAATTTGTCTCGCCATCGTGATCACTTATATATATATATACATAACTATATTGTTATGTAGGTGTTGCAAATAACTGTTAGGTGAACAAAAGTTTTGTATTCTGTCACACCTTACATAAGATTTACAACATTCCATTGCAACCCTCTGTCAGTATATGTGGTATAATTGCCCATAAAGCGAATCAGAAAGTGTCTTTTTAATGGAATTTCAACTTAGTTGCACAGGGTGGTGTTGCTGCTTAAGATAAAAAAGGACTAATCTTAAGAGGCTCAACTACTAAGATGGCCGGAAATACTATTTACAACGGCAGTTGCTTCGCGACTTTCGCGTGTGACTTCGAAAACGAAGGACCAGCTTTAATTATCTAGACGCAACTCAGGTTTGGTAAGTTGAGTCCCTCTCAGCTTGATTTCACTGTCTGTTACACTTGTTTAGGTACATAGTCCATACAATTACTAAGTCTTAGCGAGGTTTGTCTTGCCGCGGGTATAATAGTTTCAATTGGACAATGTCCCTTAGATAAAAATTGGGAGAAAATTTCAAGTTTATCAATTGTTAAAATTGTCTTAAGAAAGGTGAGGTAGAAATATCTCGACACTTTCAGCTCGACTGTCAAGGTTACTCGAGACTGCGGTTGAATTATTTCGGAAATCATACCTTCGGTGAACCGGGCGAAGTGGCTGGAATTGATATTGGTCACCTCAACAAAGGTTTTGGAGGTTCAAAGCGCTTCGCCCATACAAACGGGTTTTTGATCCATATTCAGCAGGTCTTGACATTAAAAAGTGTCGGTGGAAATCTCTTGAATTTCTGCGTGAGATCAACCTCGTGTGTAAACCTCACGTTGGTCTAAATTTTGATGTTTCGAGGCATCCAAATCTCCTGAAACAGAAACTTTTGAGCATAAAGCCTGGAAAGCTAAAGCTCGGCGGGTGGATTATAGATTGCAGCTAATTTGTTGCTAATAGTACAACAATAAAAAAAAAAACAAAAATTAACAACAACAGCAATTCAATGTTCGACACTGCATATGCTTTTCATGTGTTAAAGCCGCTCCTATTTCGATTATTAATTTCGATAACATTTGCATTTAGCGATAACAATTACAACAAAACATACGACATGCGAGTTTAAATGAGTCAGGAGTGTAATAGAAGTTTATTACAAAATGTTTTAATATTTTTTTGTTGTTTTTGTTTGAAACACATCTCTGAGACGAAAATCATAATTGTAATTGTAGTAATAATAATAATAACAGCAGAATTAATTAGTAGTTATATTTAAAAACTAACTGTGTGTGTGTGTGTGTGGGTGAACGATTTGTTTTTCATTTTCTTGTTTTTGTTTTTGTATTTTTCATTTCATTTGCTTTGTTTTGCTTGTAAGTATTTTATAACAATTAAAACTTAAACGTTTAAAGATTTTTTCTTTTGCTTATATTTAAAATCACTTTTTCAACAGGTTCACATTTTTCATTTCGTTACACGGTGTTCAACAATGCCTATTTTGTAGTTGTTTTTGTTTTTGTTTTACTTTAAATTTAATAAACTATATTATATTATTCATTAATTTTAATATACATATATATGCATGTATATTTTTTTTTTTTTTTATTTTTGCTATTTTCAATATAATTTATCTGCTCTTTGTTTTTTTTTTTTTTATTTAATATACACATGTGTACTACATACATACTTATTGTTTTTGTTTTAGTTTTTTTGTTTCGCAATTTTTACTTAGCCCCTTACAGTTATTCTTAAGACGTATGACAGTTAAATTTTTATGCACAACTACAGCTAAGTACTTACATACATACATACATATATACATAACAATCAGACACGCTTTGACAAACAATTACATATGTATGTACATATGTATATTTGCCAACAAGCACAACTGCACAAGTGATATTCTCTGCCTTACACAAACACTCACACAGATGCATATGCACACATGAGTATTCCATTCACATGTGCACACATACATACATCCATATACATATATGAGTGTGTGTTTTTTTTATATTTCTTGAGCTTCTGTAAATGCCTCCCTTGACATTTTTTCACGTGTCGCATGACATTTATTTTTTATTACATGACATTTTTACTGCTAAAATCCTTCCCTTGCCAGTTTCATTGTTTTTTCTTGTATTACGAAATTCTTATTACATGACATGATATTTTTATTTATTTATGTCATGATATTTTGTTGTCATAATTTTATATTTGCTTGCTGATTCCCTACCCGTTGCCTTATTTGCTATATCCAAACTGCTGCCTTGCTTTTGCACACATACAAACTTGCATGAAAAGGGAAACACACTGCAAACATATACGCTTGCTTATTTAAAAAAAAATAATTAAAATTTGAAATATTGGAAAATTAGTTTTTGACTTAAAAAAATAATATTTCTTTAAATACTCTTTACAAACAAGAAGAAAGCAAACACTATTGGTGATATTTAAAAAATTTTTCTCTAAAAAATTTAATTGAAATTTGAAATTTTCGAAAATGATATTGCATTATATGTATTTCAAAAATTTTTAGCATTTTTTGAGACATACTTTTATTCAAAACACAATTCAACACTTTTGGTGATTAAAAAATACTGTATACAGTACTGTTTTCTTTACATTGTACATATGTACATACATATGTATGTATGTACATATATTCCGCCAATCTGTTGTATTTTTGCATTTACCCAAAACATATCAAAAATTAAAAAAAAAAAATTAAAAACAATTAATTAAAAAAATGATTCAAATATCACAAATGTCAAGAAAACTACAAAAAAAAACAAATATTCACTTTATTCCAAAAATTTTTGTATTCAACACTTCGGCCAAATTGTTGTGTAATTGGATTTACTTAAAAAATACCAAAAATGTCACGAAAAATTATAAAAGAAAATTAAAAAATTATTAAAAAATATCAAAAATGTCAAAATAAATTACAAAAAACAATCATTTTTTTTTTCAATAAAGTATTCAAAATTTTTTGTACTTAAAACTTGTTTCCAATACGGTTTTATTTTGTGGTGTTTCTGCATTTACTTAGAAATGTCACAAAAAAATAAAAAAATAATATGAAATATGCCAAGAAAAGTTAATTCAACATTTAAAAAAAAAGATTTCAAATATTAAATACAAATTTCTAATGTTTTTTTTTTACTTTCTCTTCAGCGTACATCCTGCTTTGGCTTTTATTCACATTTTCACCAGTTTTCTCATTACTTTTTGAGTTCTGTGTACACATATGTATATACATACTTACATAAGTCGTTCACTTGATACAATTATAAGGTACGCGCTTCACTTACATTTAATTTTCAAATTTTACTATGCATATTTGCATAACTGTATATACATATGTATATTTAATTAACATAATATTATAGCTGAGAAAACTACACTTAAGCCAGTAAGTAATAGCAGTGGGGTGTGTTTGTGTTATATTTCAATAACAACTGGTTGCTTACGTGTATGTAAGTATATACTTTTAATATGCACTTTGTATTTTAAATTTTTTGTTTTTATTTTTTTATAATTTTTTTTTTTTCAATATGTATACATTTTTTATCAATTTTTTTAGTTAAACATTTGTTTTTCACTTTTTTTAAATCAATTTGTTTTAAATTAATATTATTTTTAGTTTCTAATGTTTGTCTTTAATTCCAAACTTTTATTTATCACTTCACTTGTGTTTTGCATATGTACATATGTATGCATGCGCTGAATTGCAGCTGAACAGTTATTCGTTGAACACAAAGGTTAAGGATAGAAAACACATTTTCACACATACATACATACATACAAACGAACATACTATGTACATGCATATTGGCTTTTAATTATAAACAATTTAGTAAGCATACAAGACAGTTAGGCATTTGCGTGTGTATGTGTGTAAGTATGTATATGTGTATGTATGTATTTGTGCTGCCGCATATGCATTGCACTTATTTGATAGGCGCACTGCAACTACAGCAACAACGCGTAGGACACTTTGAAATAAATTACTGTTACTTCAGTTGTTTTTGTTTGTTGTCGGGACAAAGGTTTCTAGCTAAAATTTTGTTTTGCATTATTTTCAAATAGTTTTTGCTTTATTTATCATTATTTCTTTTGTACACCTATACTTATATAAACCTTAACGCTAATATACAAACATACACATATATTTATAATAATAATAATAGTAATAATAAGAGAATGATTTTTTTTATTTTTTGAAATAAGAAAAAGACACAAAATCGCTTAAAAGAGCATCAATTGTATTTGTTTGTGTGTGTGTGTGTAATTATGTGTATGTATATATAAAAAGTAGTGAAAGGAAAAAATAAACAACAACAACAAAACGATTTTTATGAAGTTTTCAAAAATTTGCGAGTAAAAAACTACTTAAACCGATAAAGCCCTAATTACATACATATCTACTACATACATACATAAGTATATAGTACAAACATATATTGTATGCATATAAATGTACATTATAATACACTAATTATAACAATTAATAACATTAGAACACTATTTAACATTAATCATACAATCGTCAACAAATTTAGTAAATAATTATGTATACATGTAAGTGTGGTTGTAAATATGTATTTGTATTTTTTCCATCTTTTTTTTCGTTCGTACTCTTGACGTATATATAATTTTGTGTATAGATTTCTTATTGTATGCATTTATTTTAATATTTTTTAGCTTAAAATTTTTGAAAAAATCAGGTAGTTAACTTTATTTACACATTTATAAGCAGCAAAAGTTTTTTTTTTATTTTTGTTATTGGATTTTTGTATATAATTTTTTCTTTAATTACTTTTTTCTACTTTTACGAAAGCTATGCGTTTGTGTGTGTACATAAATACAGTTCTAATTGCAAAAAAAATATATATCTTAAAAAAAACACAAAACAAAAATAAAATTTTTTTGAAATAAAAAAAATTTAAGTTGTGAAAAAGTAGCGGAAGAATATGTGATGATTTGGAGGCTCAAAAGACTAAAAACGTCTAAATCCCGTTATTCAAATAATTGCTATAAACCAAATGAATGTAAGAAAAATTCTAAAATCGCGACAATTAATATTTTTTTATTTACTCTCTGCCTGTTTATTTATGTATTTCCTGAAAAAATAAAAGATGCAAGTAATATTTTCCAAATCTTTGTCAAAATTTTGCACTAATAAACAACACTGAGCCATGCTTCTCTTTCTTTTTTTTTGTGAAATACTAGCCTTTAAGCTTCTAAGCTCATATATACAGTTAGTAAAGCGACCATTACCTTCTTATATTCTCAAGTAAATTTTTGGCTAAGGCAAATAAAATAATAAATTTTGTTTTCGTACAAATATCGGATGACAAAGCCAACAACACAAATGTTTGTTTTTCAACAATTAAATTAAATGTTTTAGAACCGATTTTTTACACATTTTCCCTAAACGACAATTTTAAATAGTTAATTTGTAGAAAATTGTATTTACAGCTTGCAAATATGAAAAGACCAAGTCGAGTTAAGTGGTTTTGTTAAAATTCCAGCAGTACCTACATACATAGACATATGCAAATTTTGATATTACAATAGTAAATAACAATATTCGAAATACGTTTTCAACATGTTTCTTCAAAAAAAAAAAAAAACAAAAAAACAGTAATAAAACTATAAGTCAAAGAAATAAAGAAATATCGAAAACATATCATTAAAAACAAGATGCTCTTGTGGTGTCACAAAAAATCCGCCCCAAAAAGTAATACATGATATTTAGAATAAGAATTCCCACAATTTTCAAAATATTCTCAAAATTTCGTAAAAGTATTTTTATAACGCCTAAATCGTTCTTTTTTGCAGAAAACAAAGTTTCACACAATTCCATTTCACGTTTTAAACAAAAAAAATATTATTAAATAATTATTAAAATAAGTAAATGAAAAAATAAATAAATATTAACATAAAATGTGAGTTAAAAAGTCAGAAAAATATTAAAAATTAAAAACATATGTAGCTAAAATTATCAAAAAAAGCTGCACAATAATGTTGTATAAAAATTGGTAAATTAAATCAAACAAATAAATAATAACATAAAAAGTCAACTAAAAGGTAAAAAAAATTTATAATCAAAAGTATAACTAAAATTATCAAAGAAAAAAATGGAGACTAATATTGTCTAAAAAATAAAATAAAGAAAGAAAAATAACAAATTTAAAACAAAATGTGAGAAAAAATAATGAAGTCACTTATTCGGTTTAATATACCATTATTGAATGGTTTGCTTTGTTTCATAGCAGCCTCGAAAAATGTTCCTTCAATTTTTTAATTAAATGAAATCACACGAACAAACAAATTTTCTTCTGTTCTATTGAATTTTTGTTTGATGGAAACAATTATTAACTCACATTTATTAAATAAATTAAAGCAAATAAATACTTTTGTCAATCTTTTTCCGCTATAACCTCAAAAAATGTTCCAATCTCAACAAAAAAAAAATCTTCAAATTTTGAAAAAATAATTTAAGTTGTTGTTTTTTGAATTTCATAAAACCCTCCCCCCTCCAACTTCAGAAAACGTATGTTCCATTATCGAAACGAAATTAATACGCAAACATAACATACATACGAATAGTTTGTAGCCAAGAACGCCAGCTTTCTCGTTTAACTGCATTTTTCCAATAATTTGTTTTACCACCGTAAAACTTAGCGGATTCTGGAAGAGCCTATGCCTCTAGCAATATACCCAATCCATGATCCCGTACAATTTTCATCTTTATATACAAATTTTATTCCGAGGCCAGTTAAAAATTTTGAAAATTAAGAACTGTTTGTCAACAATCATTTTGGGTCCACTCACTTGCTTGTTGCTTACAAAAACCTTGCAAAACAAAAACTTATTATTATTCTTGTACACACATACACACACAGTGCACGCACAGCTTTCGTCCTTCGTTTAGCATTGATTTGCGATTCGATTTTTAGTTTGCTTTTAGCATTTTTCTGCAATTTTTGTTTAGTTTTCTAGTAATTATGAATAAGGGTTATGTTTACAGATACATTACTTGTTTTTGTTGTACTAAATTTAGGCATAGAAGTATACGATTTGAATGCTTAACAATTTAAAAGGTTTTTCGAACACATTGTTTGCTGTGTTGCTTCTCCGTTACTTTTGCTTATAATACAATTACATACGTTTACACATATACATGTGTGTGTATATACATATATCTATATAGTATATCAATTAATATTTTAATATGAATAAACGCTTAAGCTATATCAATATACATATATATCCATTTGAAAAATATATTATTTATCTTTCTCTGCCTTAACTGTAAACATACATACATCTACGCGCTGCCCGCTCGTTCGTTCTACGTTTTTTCTGTTTCTTTTTTTTTGTATTTTTTTGTTTTTTAGTTTTTACATTCTGCAGTTGAATTGCATTGGTGAATGGGAATAACGTAAGTTCCAAGTGCTACTAAATTATTCTCTAGGCATGTATGTAAATATATATATTGTATGTACCTCTATCGTATATGTATTTGTAGCTTAACATCCCAATTGTTGTTTTACTGTTTAATCTTTTTGTTTTACATTTTTTAATTTTATTTCTTATGATTTAAAACTAAAAACCAACCCTGGATTTTATTCCGCGCCATTCGACAACCCACCGAAATTGCCGCCTGCCGCATTTGAAGCGCTTTCGTCGTCCTCTGGCATACATACATACATACATATACATATCTATGTTGAACAATCCTTTACAAGTGTACAGTTATGTGTAGCCCTAGCGGATTTATACTTTCCGTTTAGCGTGCAACATTTCCATGAGTAGCGTCTGTGTGGGCGCACTACCGGCGCAGTGTTTCGAATAGAGATGATCTTCGCCTCGCGAAGCCATCGCATGGATGTCGGGCAGTATGCTGAGTAGCCGTCGGAATTTATCCTAACCGAGAGAAGGGCGAAAAGTGAAACAAAAACATTAACTTCAATTACAGTTACAACAAATCTTTCGTTAGTTACCGTCACTGATGGATAACAGGTCAGCGTGTAGTCCAGTAGCGCTGCTTGTACATTCTCTTGACCCTCCAAGACCGTCTTCTTGTTGACAATACCACGCACATCTAGATTATAAGCAAATTTGGTCATTTAAACATTTTTTTCTTTTTAATAAATTATTGTTTTATTATTATTTTTGTTTTTTAATATTTCTTTAATTGATTTTTCTTTATTTCGTATATACTTTTATTTTTTATTTTTACTTAAGCATTTGTTTTTACTCACCTGGATTGAGTAGTATTAGGAATTTCATACACACATAATCGCCCATGTCGAATTTGAGGTCTTGCAGACGATTTTGCAGCTCATTGAAATAGTCAGCCAATTGCGGTACACCAAGCAGGCCTAACCACAGCAGATTGAATACTTGACCGTTATTCAGTTGCGTCTCATCGGGTAGACCGTTGTGTATTCGCTGATGCAAATGATCGAGCACAAGCATATCGGACCAGGAATGCTGCAGCAATTTCATTTGGTCGTCAACCTGTGAAACGGAGGAAGAAAGATGATTTCGGATAATTTTAAAATGTTTTATTTGAGTTGTAGTTATGAGCAATGTGTCTAGATAGAGGTTTATGTATATGAAAAACGTCTTAACTTGTCAGATCCAAGATAAATATCAATTAAGCCCATTTCTTTAGCTTTCTTTAGCGACGTTAAGATAAAATCTTTAAGATGAGCACATTCGGGAAATAATAAGTAATTTAAAAAGAACATCTCCTCGAAAAAAAACATTAACTAAGGTTATAGCGCAGCTAATGGGTGATCCAAGTAGAGATACTTTTTTCAATAGCCTTTTAGGACAGATCACGCATGAGCCGTGTCAAGCGGTCATGTTCTGTTTGTTCAGTATTGTTTGGCATTTCATCAAAGAAAGTTTTACGCCTGAACAGCGTTTACAAATTGTTCAACTTTATTATGAAACAAGTAAGGAAGGGCTAAGTTCGGGTGTCACCGGACATTTTATACTCTCGCATGATAAAGTGATAATCGAGATTTCATTATCCGTCATTTACATATTTTTCAAATACCGTATTTGTGTAAAGTTTTATTCCGCTATCATCATTGGTTGTATACTCGTATTATACAGAGAAGGCATCAGATGAAATTCAAAATAGCGTTATATTGGAAGAAGGCGGGGTTGCGAACCGATTTCACCCATATTTCGTACATGTCATCAGGGTGTTAAGAAAATATTATATACCGAATTTCATTGAAATCGGTCTAGTAGTTCCTGAGATATGGTTTTTGGTCCATAAGTGGGCGAGGCCACGCCCATTTTTAATTTTTAAAAAAAGCCTGGGTGCAGCTTCCTTCTGCCATTTCTTCCGTAAAATTAAGTGTTTCTGACGTTTTTTGTTAGTCCGTTAACGCACTTTTAGTGATTTTCAACATAACCTTTGTATGGGAGGTGTGCGTGGTTATTATCCGATTTCTTCCATTTTTGAACTGTATATGAAGATGCCTGAAGAAAACGACTCTGTAGAGTTTGGTTGACATAGCTATAGTAGTTTCCGAGATATGTACAAAAAACTTAGTTGGGGGCGGGGCCACGCCCACTTTTCCAAAAAAATGCGTCCACATATGCCCCTCCCTAATGCGATCCTTTGTGCCAAATTTCACTTTAATATCTTTATTTATGGCTTAGTTATGACACTTTATAGGTTTTCGGTTTCGCCATTTTGTGGGCGTGGCAGTAGGCCGATTTTGCCCATCTTCGAACTTAACCTTCTTATGGAGCCAAGGAATACGTGTACCGAGTTTCATTATGATATCTCAATTTTTACTCCAGTTACAGCTTGCACGAACGGACGGACGGACAGACGGACGGACGGACAGACAGACATCCGGATTTCGACTCTACTCGTCACCCTGATCACTTTGGTATATATAACCCTATATCTGACTCGTTTAGTTTTAGGACTTACAAACAACCGTTATGTGAACAAAACTATAATACTCTCCTTAGCAACATTGTTGCGAGAGTATAAAAATTCAAGTTCTGTCAAGAATATGTTTCGCGCTTCGCTCAACTTTTGGTCGTCTTAATCGGCCTACTGACCGTAGTATTCGCAACACCATTACCCATCTTGAGACCCAGCATTCATTATTGGATGCCGCTCGCAGCAACTTGGACTGACGTATGGCATGACTTGGCGCATTTTACGTCGAGATCTTAAGTTGAAAGTGTACAAAATACAGCTTGTACAAGAACTGTAGCCGCTCGTCCTTCCCAAACTATATCGTTTCACTCTATGAGCTCTCGAAAAGTTCCAAGAAAATCCGACGTTTTTGGGCCATGAAACATGGATTCCGAGGGACTTTTCGGAAATTTTGATAACAACATTCCACGCCTACAAGTATACTATATTTTTAAAAAATAAGCGATTGAATTTTGAAAGTCGGTACAGCGTTTTTCAGGGTCATGCCTTTTTCATAAAAATTAATTCTAAAATGTTGAGATGTGACCAGTGAAGAAACTTTGATTATTAACCATCAGAGAAAACGACAACTTTTCAGCAAATTCCACATTGTTGTTATAAAATCGATCTTGTGTCTATTCCTGCTCAACAAAACACAAAAAAATGGCATTGATAAGTTAGAATTTTCAGTAGACTACAATTCTAATGTCCAAGAAGCTCTTAAAAAATTGGCTGTGCTATTCTCAGGCGAAGAAACTATCATTACTTTCCTTTGCTGTTATTATTAATTAAATAAAGGAGGTGGAAGAAAGTGGATAAGATTCTTTACAATCGAGATTGTATGATTTCGGTTCGGACATAGTATGCCCTATAAAGCATTAAGCTCTGGCTATAGATATCCTAAACTCTTCTAAAACATTACTGCATATGCATTTACTCAATTTGGGAAGAGCTTTAATGCGTGCTTCGCGTGAAGCGGAGCTTTAAGCGCGCAGTAGAGAGCATTAGCCGCGACAACGCGCTCAGAAAATGTGCAACAGCAGAAGAAGCGTGAGCGCTGCAGCAAATCGCAGCTTACATTGGCGGCTCCAGATTTGGATACAAGTTTCATGCAGCACCCGTGATGCGTACGCGCCAGCGGCAACGTCACGTCAACGCAACGCCATCTTCAATGCAATCACTGGCATCAGCGGCTCCGGCCGCATTTTGTTGCGTTTGTCCGTGAATGTGTGCGCGCGCACACCAACACATACAAGCGATTTTATTAAACAAAAATATTTGCATATGTATGTGTGGGTAAAAAATAAAGCGCACGCACACACATGCAAGCGAGCGATAATCGAGCGCAAAATGACTCGGTCGATGCGCTGCGGCTGTATTGGTGGAACCTTTGTGCAATGTGTTGTTGCGTCATGAGCATGAATTGCCTGATGACTGTGTGGTTGTGTGTGCATGTGTACATATGCTTTGTTGTTGCTCTGCGTGTGTGTGTAGCACGTTCAGTTCACTCTGTTCAGCTTTGGTTGGTAAGTAGGTCAGCCAAGCAATCAGTCAGTCAGCGAGCGAGTCAAGCAACAAGCAACAGCAGCAGCAGCAACAAAAGCAAGCAAAAAGCAGCACAACTACAGCAACAACAACAGACATGGCAGCCAGCATGAGCAAGCAAACGAAATCGAAACTTAATTCAGACTTGAGTATATTGTTCTTGTTGTTGCTGTTACTGGCTTTTTAGCTGTTTTTATGTTGCCACGCTCTTGTTGTTATTGCTGTAGTCGCCTAGCGTCCCTTACAACACCGGCACCATCACCCGCCGCCCTCAGCCTCTGACCTGTGCTGGCGCGTTTACATAATCGCTACGGCGCGCGCGTATAAAATCACAGACGCAAGCAACAAAAAATAACAACAACAATAACCAGCTAAGTAAAAAATAAAAGCGAAATACACGAAATTATACATGCATCAATATGCTAAAAATAAAAAAATATACAATAATACAATATTATGTACAGAGCGCTAACAACAACAAATTGACCGTGGATTACGTATGAGCTCGCGGCGCTTGAGCCGTGCACTTAATGGCGTTTATTTTAAGCCACAATTGTGAATTTTTAATTTTAGGCTTTTTATATTTTCGTTTTTTCGTGCTCTCTTTGCTCATGCGTTCGCTTTGTCTAGCGCGTCATCAGCGCGTACTCACCTTAAGATCCTTGAAAAAGACTGTGTTTCTAGCCCAATCCACCTGCGAGAACAGATTCTGGTCCAACACTTTGCACATCAGCTCGAAGAGATCAACTTCCACTTGATTGTAGGTTTGTTTTTGTAGCAGCGCAAAGAGCTGGGTCTGCCATTCTCGATCGTCTATCGATTGCACGAAATCACGTATCATCGGTGACACCCTGCGTTTGCAATAACAGAGAGAGAATTTCGTTAAAATAACACCACTTTTTTAGTAAATTCTGTAAACTCACCTGAGCGGCTCGATGATGGAGTCGGCTGTGCTTGAAGGATGCGTGCCAGAGTCGAAACTGCAACAACAATAATAAAAATTATTAGTAAAGGGTGTTAAAATATTATTAGTGAGAGCGAAAAATAGTATGCTTGTTAATGATCATTCATGTCAAATGAAGAGAGAGGTGCCGTTTTGTAAATATCTAATTTGAGTTTTCAATTGCCTTAAAGTCAATGTAAAACGATTTAGTTTTTGGTGAACTGAGTTTGATCTAGGATTTTAAAAAGTATTTTAAAACTTGTCTCAACATTTTTTTTTAATTCGATGATGATTTTTCAAAAAATGAATTTAACAATACAATGAAATTTTTTTGCTTATTCTAACGGTAATACCGATTTAATACGACATATTTATGCGCATATTAAAAATAAAGTAACAGTAATTATAATAACAATAATAATAGTCATAATAATTAAATAAAAAATGTTTTCTGGCCAAACAGCTGTCAAAAAATCCTCCGCTTTATTTCATTTAAACTTAAATATTTCGCAAAAACCTATTTTAAGGTTAGATTAGATATTATAAAAAAATAAATTTTGAACTTAATTGTTTTCAGGAAAAAGGCAGTAAAATACTATATAGAAAAAAATACTAAATCAGGTTTTCAAATTAAAAAAAAATGTTATTGTAAAAAATATTAAAAGAACACTTTCTCTATATTGAATAAAATATATGAAGGAGTATAAACTAAATGTTTAAGAGACAATTGGTATATATTTTTTTAAATTTTTTTAGTTAAATTGCTTTCGGGAAATTCAACTTGAATTTAATAAATAAAATAAATATTATCTAAGAATTTAATTTAAAATTATTAACTAAAAAACAAGTTAAAAAAAAGTTGGGTAAATATGTATATAACCAAAAACAAATTATTCTATGGTTTAAAATGAAAACCATGAAAAGAAATAAACAAAATGTTTGAAAAAATATTTGCGAAATATATTTTTAGTAATATTTTGTGAAAAAAATTTATTTTAAAAACTGTTTAAGGAATACCATTAGTTTCATGAAAGGAGAATAAACTATTTCTTATTAAAAAAATAGTTCAATTATAAAAAAAAAATAATTATGTTAAAAAAGTAATTAAATTAAAAACAAAATTAAATAAAAAAATAATAATTAAATTTAAAAAAATAATAATAATTAAATTACAAATAAAATTATATCGAACAAATTTTTTTTATTTTCTTTAATAAAAATCTTAATGCAAATATCTTTTTAATTTTTGAATGAACCAAAATTTCAAAAATATTTTATTCTAAATTAAATATAAAATTTTAATTTTTTTAATTTAATTATAAAATATGGATTTTAAAAGGTAGATTTACTTTTTATTTTATAACAAAAATTACATAAAAAATAAAAATTAGCTAGTCTTGAGAACTCAATATTTTTTTAAGCACAAATTTTGCTATGTACGCATAAATATTAAAAAAAAATTAAAAAAAAAATCAGTAAAGTGGTATTTAAATAAAATAAAATTATTTAATATTTAAATCAATAAAAAAAAATTAGAGAATAATATAACGAAAAAATAATAATGTTATTATTTAAAAAAATATTAATAATTATATTTGCTTTTATTGTTAGAAGTAATAAGTAAAATAATAAATAAAAATGTATTATCATTTTTTTCTTTCATAAAAACTTTGAAGAATCGTATACTGAAAATAATTTTGAATGAGAATGGTGATTGATTTTTGCATGTAATTTGTATTGTGCATTGTGCAAATACATACATACATGTAATAGTTTTATAGGTTATCAAGTGCCGTTAAGCATTAAAAATAAAAAATAAATTAACAATAATTTTAAAGATATTGAGAAAATATTACTCAAATCCTTTAAGCACTAAATAAAAGAAAGGTATTGATATTTAAAATGAATGAATTAGCTAAACATATCCAAAAATAAGTTAATGAAATAATAACAACCAAAATGAGGGAAACGCAACATATTTGAATTCGGTTATATAACCGAAAAAAAATGAAAAATTTAATATAATATCTGAAAAGATATAATAAAGGATATACTTGTACAATATCATTAGAAGTCTGTCAAAACCAATACTGTAGACAATTTGTCTCTCAAAATTATTTAAAAAGCCCATTTTTATTAATGATTTTTTTCGCGAATGAATTTCACGCTAAAAAATCTCAGTCTAACCCACCCTAGCGGTACCTCTCCACAATATTTGAACTGCTTACGATTTTGTGCATGGCAAATTTTAGTTTCAAGAACAACAGGGGCGCAGCACCGCTCAATCGAAGCAAGTACACACATATATGGGGATAAGAAGAAATGAAGTCATGAGATTTGTGTGTGTGTGTATGCATGCAACAATAGTTTATGGTAATTAAAGTTAGCATTTGGTAAGACAGTAAAGCATATACCACATTTTCGACTCGGACGCATTCTGCAGAGATCCAGTTCCAGTGTCATGGCAATTGCCGCTGCCACTGCGGTTGAGTCCATCGCTGCTGGTGTTGTTGCTATTGTTGGTGTTGGTGCTGGTGTTGCCGCTATTGCCGCCACCAGCGCCTCCACCGCCGCCGCTGCCGTTGCCGCCATTCATGGGCGTCGATATCACACCACCGCTCGTGTTTACCTGTCCGAGCGCGATGGCGATGGGACTGGGCGATGAATCCGGTGACTGTGTGAGTGAGGACACCTGTTCGGAGGAGAAGACAATTATGATTATTAGTGTTGCTATTAAAGAAATATTTTTTGTTTTGTTGTTGTTTCTGTAGTCGTCTTTACCTGAGGTATTTGAATTTCTTGCTTTATATTCATATTCGGATATGATTGTTGGTATCCTGGCGAGAGTGGCGACGACTTCATCTCAACCGAACCAATTGATGTGCGCAGCGCTTGGAGGGCGAGTTGCCGCTGCCGCATGACTTGTAGCTTTCGCGCCCGATCACGTTTGTACATAGGTCCGAACTTATTGCGACCACCACGCATCCGATCCGCTCGCACGGCTGTGAAAGAAACAAGCAAACAACACAAGAGAGTTAATAATTTGGTACTTTCGTAAAAAGTTTTGAGGTTGGAATTTGAGGTTATAATCGCATTCATACAGAATTATTGTAAACCACTCTTATAACGTTTTAGAGAGCGTGTGTGTGTCATTTTGACCGACGTTATTCCTAGATACAATATAATGTACTAAAGTCTCTTTTGTAATCAATAGAAAATATTCGACAAATCCCTTCAACCAACAACCTATGTAATTTTTACTTTAAAAGATGTACTAGCCTTATCGGCAGATCGGGAGAGAGCTCAATCATTATTATAATATATAAAAGTAAAAATTGGCTGTCAAAACAAATTTCGACCCAAAACCCTATTTCTAAATTTTTGTGCTCTTTGTTTAAATTAAAATATGTGAGCCAGATGTTGAAAACCTGTGTTAATGCCGGCTGTGAGAATTTTTAATTTTTCCGTTCCAAAAATACGGTATTTGTTCAAATGGTTGTTGTTGTCATAACGGAGAGAAAACTAATAAACGGTAAATAGACCTTGGCCTATTTAATATTCAGGTTCGTTCCGATATAGTAGAACCGAACTCGTGAGTTCGAATGTTTCTGAAAGACCAGAATGAGCTAAAATTACCTTTTATTATGGCTTCCAAATAAGGTCAGTTGTTTGATAACAAAGCTCTATAAGAACAAAAAAAAAATTGTTGCCCTGGGTTCTCAGCAAATTTTATTGCTTTCAAGCGTACAGATTGCGACCTTATTCATGAAAATGTTGAATATGCTTGTGTATTTATGATAAATGCATATTTTGATATTATTTATTAGTAATAAAAATTTAATAATAATTCATGATTAAGATTCTGTGCACTTTTTTCGCCTACACACATCATGTGATCCCCGCTCTCAGACTCCTTACCGAAAATATGAGAAAAATTATTTGAAAAGTTTTCAGGTGTTATTAGCAATCCAACGTGGATATATCTAGAATTACAGTCTACAAAATGCCCTGTTTTCTTAATGAAAATTTCGCTTCGGCTTCATAGACTACTTGATGAATAATGCCGCCAAATAGCCATCTATCAGTACAGTCTGACAATGGTTGTGAAAAAGACAGTAAAACAAAAATTATTGTCTCCAAATGAACTCAGGCATTCAATCCATGATCAATTTAGGATTGATATTGAAGGATATTGTTATAGTGATATTTAAAAAAAATTCCGAACTTATGACAAAGATGAAAGTTGAAGGTAGAATTCATATCAAGGTTATAAATGTTCCAAAAATTTAAGTTTGAAAAATTTTTCGTAGAAAGTCGAAAATTTCATGGGTACTCATTTTTTATTGTGAAGGGAAGCGTCAAAAGTTGGAGTGTGGAGCTTTGATCCTTACTTAACCTACTCTCAAATCATATCTCTCCCATGAACCACCTGATTAGATATTACTTCATTGGAGAGAAAAATACATTTAAATATCTTCTTCTAAGCCAGTAATAAAAAATTTGAGTATGAAGTTAAACTATGGCCGGATAATTTTGGAAATTATGTTAGAGAAGATGGAAGGCGGTTCAACTAGCATCAAAAAGTGATGTCATTAAAGTTGCTGGGTTCGTCACCTGATGGCGGATAACTACTAGTTCCTAAAAAAGGATTCTCGACTGGAACATTTTAAAGGAAAAGCTCATCAAAGGCATTCTATTGATATATAACATCTGTTTTCGACATTTACCTTTCTGTTTACTTCGATGCATCCTCATTTTTCAAAACAAAACTGACATGTCAAAGATTTCAGCTATTTTTTTCTTGTTTTCTGATTTTTGTAAAATAAAATGAAAATGAAGATTTAAACATAAACAGGAGCAAATCTTATAAAACCATTGAGTTTCAAAAACTGTGGACTTTTTTTCTTGTTTTTTATTTTAAGTAGTTGATACAGTATTTTTCCGAGCTTAAGGGGTTATACGGTTAGAATTTTCAAAAAATCGACTTTTTTAATTTTATTTTCTTAATGTACATACTATATGTTTATCAATACACCCAGAAAATTTCATATTGTTCCGGTGAATGTTCTCGATGTTCCATGCCAATTTTAGAATACGTTTCAGAGTCCTTGGAAGTGCATTCCAAACTTTACACGCGTTTTTCTCAATATGGTGTTTAAAAATCGGTGACCAATATTATTCGAAAATATACTCGAAAATAATTATTATCAAGTTTTTTTAATAAATAAATTTTTTTTTATTCAAAATTTAAGTCCGAAATTTTGGTCAAAAATTGAAAAAAAAATGTATTTTTCTTATTCTTTCGATTAACATTACTTTAATGAAATCTGTTTTTTTTTTAATTAATTTTTCTTTAATCACTGCAAAACGTCTTTTTTGAGAGGAGCTCCCGAAGATCAGCTGTAGTTCCTTTCCAAATAAATATTTTTACTAATACCAACTCTCAAAATACATTAAAATATACCATGATATGTGTACAAATCGATCAATAAATTTAAACGTTTTCTTTTTCGGCTTTCTAGCTGTATATACCCACTTAATGGCACAAAATGCATTTTTACACTTTTTAATTGTATATAATTATGTGGCAAACATTGTCAATATTTTTAAAGATTTTTTAGTTTAAACACATCGAATGGGTAAATTTATTAATTGTTAAATTTTATATAACTAAGTGGCAACTTTATTGCTCAAACGGCAAATATAGTATTATTTTATTTAGTTTAAAAGTTTAAAAATTATTTTAATATATTTTTTATATTGATAATTAGGTGGCAACATTGTTGTTAAATTGAAAATACGAGTATTTGCTTGATATTTGATTTTTAAAATTATATTTTTTTAAATTAATTATAAATTACAAATTCTCTCAAAATGTTCATTTTCAGTTTTAAAATACTTTTAGATTTTTTAAAATTATTTTTTAGGCAAAATAAGCCTCTATTTATTGCGTTTATTAAATTATGTTTCGTGTTTTTTTTTTTTAATAAAAATCAAAGAAACTGGTTTTACACATTTTTAGCATATATAAAAAATCCACGCATAATTGCCGTCAGGGAAATGGGTTATGGTTCTCAAACAGAACTACTTATGCGCCTTTAAGTATGCAGCACATATAAGCAGAATAAGCTGCTTTGACTTTAAGGCTAGAAATATTGATTTTTGACTTGAGTTTTTCAAAAAAGATGCCAAAGGATGGCTCATAAATTTATTCAAAAACTTTAAGTCATGCTATGAGTTACACATCTATATATGTACATATGTATGTGTGCATTTATTTGTAAGAACCCATTTGAATACTGCGCTTTGCAATATATTTTTCCTATTTTAAATGCATTTGGCCCGCTTTCGCGAAATAAGGACAAGAATACAAACAAATAAAATATAATCAGGCGTCCAACTGCACTATGGCAGCAGCGAGGCGGGGTGGGGGTGCGTGGGGGTAAAGTGTAGGTGACACCATTCCATGATGATGCAAACGTTATTGCAGTCTAAACTGCACTTAGCGGTCGTTGGGAGGGAGATGATGGCCTATCAGCCGACCAAGCAACCAGCCAGCACCACCACCAACACTGGATTCCGTGAAATAAAAGAAAATCGCTGAAAAAACTAAAGCTTTTTTACTTCTACTCATTTCGGTTGGTCGTCGTTTGCTGCCGACGTTCATACGTATTTCGTATTTCTTTTGCACTCAAACAAGAAACTGTAATTTAGGTCAAGCATATTGTTTACAAATATTCCACATATACGTATATGCTTTGCGCGCACACACACATGTACAAACGCGCGCACACAAAACTGTGTGTATGATAAACCATTGAAAGCGAAAACGAAACAAACACACACAACGCGCAGCAGTTTGAATCGTACAACGGAAATGCGCGTGTATATGTGAGCTAGGCGGCATGCGAAATAAAAAGCTGAGCTGACAAAAGCATACATCTCTTGGAGTGTGTGTGCGCGCGGCAAGCGTCAATTGTGCGGACGTCGGCGCTACAGCCGGCCCCGCTGTCAAATGAGGCACATAGAGTTGTGAGAGCGCATATTACTCCAGAAGTTAAGAGCGCGCGGCGCTCAAAGCTTTTCTAATGCCACTCACTCGCTTCACAAAAAGCGTTGCAGAAAACAAAAACTATGTCCAATCCATACAGTGATGTTGCAATATGAAGCTACATATGTATGTACTTAAGTGGTGGCTTGCGCGCGCATTGCTCACATTCAACTCTTTGGCGGTGCGCCCGCTCCGCGCAAATGCAGAGCGAAGTCACGCGCCAACATTGCAGCGCTCTCCAAGTACAAGCGGCAAGCGCTCGCAACCATTACTCGTAAGCGAGGGATTCTTCAAGCGTTGGCTTGTGGACTTTACTTACAACAGCAACAGCAAACGCGCCAACAGCAACGGCGATGAGCGACCAAAACTTTCCTGCGCTGGTGAGCGCAGCAAAAGCGTGCAGCGAATGTGATTACACGATTGCGCGATTACGAAGCACAACGCTGTGTAGCGTGTTTTCGCTTTCGAGTGGAGTAGGTCAAGGACAGTATGGAAACTGGGACACCACCACATAGGCCGCAAATGCACCACACCACAAGCAACATCTAATGCCGCATCGTCGTCTCATAGTCACACCAGTGCGCCAACATGTTACAGCAGCGACAATTATATGCATTTATGGTTGAGCGTGTGTGTGTGTGTGGCAACGAAAGCATTGGAAAGCGCTGCGAGTATGAGGAGCTTAGCGCGCTTGCCGCTTGAGTGGCCACAGCAGGCAGTGCAATTATTAGCTAATACCAACACCACTGTCACTATCACTATCACTTTCAGTATCAACAACAGCAACAAAAACAACAGAAACCAACAACAATAGCAATATGATTGCACATTGTGCCACATGACCATACTTTCATTGGCATTCGTTGTTCGGCGTTCGCAACTCGGCATTCGCCGCACATCATCTTGCATGTTTCGTAAGGATGTGTGAGTGTTTGTCGTGTGTACACATTTTGCATGCTTACATCGGATAATCCAATTTGAATCGTGCCGCCAATTCTCAAAAGTAGGTGAATGCTGACTTCGGAGCGCGCGGAGTAGGCGAGTTTATTGGTGTGGAGTGGTGGAGTGATGGCGCCGGGTGTGTTTGTTGTGATTATTGGAGGGTGCTGTTAGATTTTCTGTATCCGAGTGCGGCAGACGCAATATGTTTGTGTATATATCTGTCAGATACATAGGTCATGGTACCGGTGAAAATCGGAAATCTTCATGGCAGAATATTTAATTAGGTCAGTCTCATACAATGGCGCGTCTATGTATACATAGTAAATAAGTCAGTAAATATGTAAAATGGATTTCTGGATTGTGCGCGCCGGTACACGGTAATACATATTGTACATAAATAAGGAATTGAATTATTGTGTTGTAGATATGTATGTAAGTCAAGTTAATATGTTTGATTAGGGGGCATAAATACAGTGCCGGTCCCAACAATTTTTATTAGGGGAGGGGATAGTTTCCTGGTGCCAAAATAATAAATAAACGTCAATATTATAAATAAAAATCAAAAATTTAAAAAAATAGGTAGCAATATTTGTCATAATATTGAATTAAAACTCATTTTCGTGTTTCTATCATCTCTCAAAATACAAATAAGTTCAAATACATTTTCCTGTAGTTGCGTTCTTTTAATCTACAACATAACCTAAATTGCTGCAAAACTCATCCATAGACAGAACCGTCTCAGAGATTTTGCAATTTTTTTAAATTGTGCTAAAATGTGGCTACCTTATGTTTAAATGAGAGCATAAAAGAATCCCTGAATACTATCAGTCTCATTTAAGACATCATTAGACCCATAACGTCCAACCTCATTACGCGTCAACTCAACACCAGTCAGCACCCAACTATATTTTCCACTTTGGCAGTACAATACCTTTTGGAATGAAACATTGAGATCCGTGGATGATATCCCATCACATCTCTAATTTTCAAAAGTACTTCTTGAGTACCGAAAAGTCTTTAAAATATACAAAAATTGTCAAATCTTCGAGCGCCTTGTAAAGACTTCTTTAAACCTTCAGGTAACCATAATCAATTTCAACAATTCTTTTCGTACTAAATCGAGAAGCGCTTAATAAAGAATGGGTAATCTGATGAAGCTCTCTTTACAACTTCTTCTACAGTCAGTCAGTCTTATATCAGAATGGCTTTTAAAATCCATTCAACAGATCTGTTAGAAAAAATGTTTAAAATATTGAAGTGCCAACTCACTAATTATGTTATCATAGCCTGAATAGTCTCAGCACTCACTTTTAATAAAAAATTGTTTTTGTTCAACAGCATGCAATACAAAGACCATAACATTTTTGTGCTTTCATATCTCCTCATTACTCTCCCTCTTCATTACTCATTACACTATACAGAGCGCGCTTTATCGAAAATCTGTGTGAAAAAAATTAAGTGCCTCGAGAAATAAAAATTAGGAAAGCAGTCAAACAAGTTGTCAGTGGTCCTAATCAACGAGAAGAGGTTACATCTGAAATAATAGTGGGGCACTGAGGGTAGTTAAACTAAATATCCTTTTACCTCCTTTGAAAGCAATAGTCGAGAAGAATCGCAGAATAAATCTTGGTAGATTGTAGAATTCATGATTTAAAAAGAATCAAAGCTATCTAGGGCTATGTATTTCGAAATCGTGGGACAAAACATAAAAATATGTTAAGCTATAATTGCACTATTTAAGTTATTGCCAGCGTTTTCATTACTGAGATGCGACAATTGCCATTTAAATTCGCGCCTTGCGATCAAAATTATCTAAAATTCTAATTCTAATCAATTTATCAATCTATCACCACATACAGATCAACTTAGAGACACATCAAACATAAAAAAGCCCCACCTGCAAATCCTTATCACATGAAAAAAGTAAAAGGAAATAATTGTTGATAGAATTATGATTCAGACGCCACGAATCAATGTCGCTTTAATAGGAAAGAACTAAGTAAATTGGGTCAACGTTTGGGAAATATTAAAATGTGGATTTCCTCAAGTTGCAAAAAAAAGCATATACCTAGTTATAGCTTTATAATATTTTAGCTTTTACCAACGAATCCACCATACACTCAACTCTCAATAGATCATTTAAAGAAAATCACCTCTTTTGACAATTACTCACAGCGCGTAAAAGAAAAATTGTCTTTCTATAAAAACGATAGAAAAATTAAGAGAGAACTCTTTTATACGATGCCTCTTTTAGAACCGAAAACGAAATCGCAAAGTGCAACAAAAACAACAATTTTTGTTAAAAAAGAGTTGACGATTTCAAAATGTAAAGGAACTACATGTCAGATCTTATATTTAAATTTTGCTCGCTTTTCTTACTCTGCATAATAGAAATCTCTGTTGAGGAGAATCGAAAGCTCTGTTGTGAAGACAGAAATTCATCTGATATTTTAGTCGAAACTGAGAAAGGTGAAAAATAATTATCTCAAAATAAACTAGAAAATTTGATTCGAAATTATTTGATATTTTCGTATAAAATATTCCGGAACTCTCTTTCAAATATTATTATATTTGAAAGTAAATTGAAAATATTGATATTTAGATTTATGAAGCTCACGGTTATATAATATAATCTCAAATACCGCCGAAGACCAATAAATAAATACATAAGCTTAGGCTTGAAGTTTTAGATTATATAACAAAGATATGTTTGAATCCATTAATCAATTGATGCGATCGGTATGGAATCTAATGGATCTTTCTATGGAGCGTAAAGACGAAAAATTAAATGTCTGAGATTCTCTAAGTTACTACTAAGGGTCGTCTATAGAATTGAAAGAATAAAGTTTTTGTTTATTTGTAGTTGGGTTTACAGCCTACTACCTGCACAACCTTGAAGGTGAAAACCCGAAGAAAACTATAAAACAATGAAAAGGTGTAATGGCTGCCGGACGACGCTTTGAACCGTAAAGAAGCTACTGAAGAAGGGTTTTGAAGGATCACAAAAAGAAAATAAGAAGAAAATAATTAACATACTTACATACTAGTACATGCATACAGCAGTATATACCTTTATGTATGTTTGAGTGTGTATGTATAAATATATATATATGTATGTAAGTAATATCTGTCGCACCGGCTCACTTCAAACATAGTTAAGCAATAAAAGGCAATAAATCAGCGATGCGGAGTGTGACGTGACTTCAAACACTTCGCTACCTCATCGCACAGTCAAACAAACACGTACATATGTATGTATATATTATGTATACATGCAAAGTACCAGCTGATAACGAGCATACAAGTATATCAATGCAAAACTTTGAAGACATTTAAAAACAACAAAACTAGTTAAAAAAAACTGTAAATTTATATATTTAATTCACGACGGCGTTGGAGAATTTCGTCATAGGGATACACAACGGCTAAATGGCTAAATGACGAGCTGAGTGAACAATGACGAGTCATTTGACTGGAATTACCTGCATAAGAAACACGTATGTATATATATGTATATAAAACTATATGTATATATATATATATTTAAACACATTAAATTACAACAATCACATAAGTGATTATACGTATGTATGCCTACTACATAACACTGTATCTCAAAAAAGCTATAAATACCCTATACTTATATACATATACATACATATATTATGTATGAATTTATACGAACGGAACATTGGAGCGGAAGGCAACAACGAAAGAAGTGTATAAAGAAATAAAGCAAGAAAAAAGTATAAATAATAATAAATTAACAAAAAAAAAAGCTCTCTACATGTTGCATTGATTACACACATAAGGAAATCTGGGTCATGAGCGTAAGAGATGGCACTATGGGCCAAGTGCGCATACGCGGAAACGGGACAGCGGTATGAGGAGCGCGTACACTCACACATACGTCACACACACAGCGCACACGAAACATTGTCATGTGTATGTATGTATGTACGCGCGCGTAAGCTTTGCGGTACACACGGCGCGCTTTGGATGCGGCAGCGCTACCGCGGCCGCGACCACGGCACTGAGTTTCGAGATCTAATGTGGCGCTCCAGCAAATTTGTGGCGGCATTATTTCGGCAGCGTGCGCTATCATGGAGCGCGCTTGTGAGCTCATTGTCTATATGTATGTAAGTACGCGCTGAATGCTAGTGCTGCTGCCGCGCCACACCGCGCTGCTTTTTAATGCAAATAAGCGACTCGTTTTTGTGTTGCCAGCTAGTTTGCGACACAGCAGCGGCACGACAACGCGAAGTTGTTACAGCGAAATTACGTGCATATTCGGGCGCACTAACTCGTTTTGAATTCTGTTTTCATTTTCATTTCAAGTTGAAAAACTGCAACAACAAGCGCATGCTGCCAAAATGAAAACGAAAATCGACAAGAACCTATAGACTTGTTGTTTTTGTATTTTATTTTCATTTTGACTTTGCACAGCTGAGTGTCGATTACAAAATGCAATAAGGCCAAAATGCGCCGCTAAACTGTGGCGGCGCGCTGAAGCTCTTTTGGGCGTTGTGACTGTTGGTGTGGAGCGCAGGCGACGAAATTGCACGAAAATAGTTAAAATCGTTTGTTTGTTGCATGGACAAAAACAAGCAAGAATTGTAGTCGTAAAGTTGTTAGCGCTGCATACTGATTGCGGTCTCGATTTCAGAAATGCACACACGCACACATATAAATACTTTTTTACACACATTTATCGTTACTGTGTGAGTGTGTTTATGAGGGACATGCAATGAGTGGCAAGTTCAAATGCCATAATAAAGGCTTTATGGGCGCATCCAACGAAAGTGGCTAGCACATTAGCCTATAAATAGGCGTTAAATGGGGGTGATTAAAGAAGGACTTGTGGACACTTATTATTACATTATTTATTTCGTCAACAAAATGCTTTGGCATACTTAAAAAATTTCTTTTGATAAGTCAGATAATGTCATAAATATAGCTCTAAATCTCACGTTCATTATGCCCTGAACAGGGTTTATAAAGTTTTCGACGAAGTTTGTAACACGCAGAAGGGAACGTCAATGACCCTAAGAATATATGTATATATGTATATGACGAGCTGAACTAATTTTTCCTTGTCTGTCTGCATATACACGAACCTTAGTTTTTGAGATATCGCGGTGAAACTTTGCACACGTCCTTTTCTCCCCAAGAATGTGCTGTTTTTCGGAACCGCAAATATCGCATCACTTTGAGATATTGCTGTCATACAAACTGATGATCAAAATCAAGTCTTGATATGGAAAACTTTTTCATTTCACAAGATTCTTCACGAAGATTATTGTCTGAATTGTCCGAACATATTACACAAATCGGATTTCCACAGCATGTTCTTGCATGTAGAGTTTTTTTTTATGAAGGGTCTGCTTCGGCGGACCCAAAGTTAACGTTTTTACTTGTTTTTAAGTAGCTTTAGTTCTTCAAAAATGATGGTGGTTTATATGTATACAACGATAACTGTTCCATGTATCATTAAGTAGTTAGTTAGACTTTGCGGAAGGTATCAACTTTTTACTGAAGCCGTAACTGAGCACTGGGATAGTGTAAAAATGAGGCTGAGAGAGATTTTGCAGCATCTATTATTTTCAGGAAATAGGTATTATTTTCAGGAAACAGGTTTTTTTTAATTTTATTTTCCATTTATTCTTTATATTGTACTGTTTTTTTTGTTTCGAAATCATTTTTGAAACGAAACTATAAATAATTGCAAATATAACAATTACTTTACTTTTATTCTTCCGAGTTTATTATTTAGTTCAGTATTAGAAAGTTCTGGCAAAAATGCTCGTACAGGTAGGATCTGTATGAGGTTAGCTATAGTTATCTAACCTTAACAAAATAAAAGATGCTAGTTGGAAACTTGCTCTACGAACTGTGGAATTACCTCTATAATGCTCTCTAAGCTGGATTTTACTAAGCTCATAACAGCGGAGCATGCATATTCCGATCCTCAAAAGTACTCGTGTGTGTAGTGAAGCTCCATCTCAAAAAACTAGTTTTATGTTTTATAAGGTCATTAACATAAAAAAGTACAACTACTACATCATAAATTGTGTACGCACTTAAGTGGTCAGTAGGATAATCTTTTTAATTTTTTTTTTGCATTTTTTGTTTCCTTATACCCTTAGAATTAATGTAGAAACCCACTTACTTTACCATTGGTAGGTTTCGAAAAAGGTCCAAAAATAATAATACCGCTCGACGTTCGCAGCGCTGGGAGTGCACAACTCAAACTTTAAACTCGTTTTTCTCAAAACACACTTTTTTAAACTGGCGGACACGATTCCAGTCGAACTACTTAATGTTGTTCACAAAACGCCTGGCTATCGTCCATATTAGATTAATAATATTTTATAATTTATTGACAACGTTATGACAAAATTTATGTAAAAAAATTGAGAAAAATTAAAAAAAAAACTTTTTTTTATTTATCAACATTTTTTCATGATTCTAATAGGGACGATAACCATTCACGTACTTTATAAGAATAAATTGGGTTTTTGTGTTTCAAATGATCCGAACATGAGAAATCGTGTCCGCCAGTGAAAAAACGCATCTCATTCTCCCAGCCATTTCTCCGACAGATGTCATTAAAAAGTTCAGGAAAAATTCGTTTATACACTCCACGATATACCTCATGATATGTGAAAAATGTTTTATTGTAGAATAAAAATTTCTATGAAAAAAATGTCAAAAAAACAGGCCAGATTACCCTACTGACCCCTTAAGCAAGTAGATGGAGGTAGCACACGTAATGTATAATTCTGAGGTTATGAATATAGTTTTTAACGAGAATTTTTTTTAAATGATGATTATCTTAGTCTTTTGGTTGCAGTTTTTCTGCTTCTAATACATTTTTCTGAAAATTTATTGCACATTTGCGATCCAGTCGCGACTTTCCTCTGATGTTTGCACTTTATATGTTTCAAAAAGTACTCTCTGAAGAGCTGCAGAAAGTTTATTGTGCAGCTGTGCAGTACATGACTTAAAAGAATAGTTTCTATCAATGGTAAATATTATAGTAGGAGTAAATGTTAATGAAGTGAACTTAAGAAACGGAATTCTATCTTTTATGAGATAAATAAAGAATGAAATATTAAAAAAAATCATATCAATCAAGTATGCTGGGTTGTTCTTTTCACAAAAAATTAACAAAATAATTCCGCTAAGAAAACTCAGCAACCGAAATACATTATTATAAAACAACGAAACAATGCCGTAATAAAGGGGAGATACGAATGAAAAACGAAAAAAAAATTAAAAATTGGAATAAATAAAATCGTCACGAGACGTAACTTGCTATTAAAGCAAAGTATTACGACATAAATAACATAAAAGCAGCAACAACAAATGATAATAATTTTTAATAAAGCTTGTGGTTTCATTTGAATACAGAAATACTCATGCACGCATACATACAAACAGAAATATTCAAAAATATGTTAAAGCGTTAACAATGTCAGCCTGGCAGCACAAAGCCGCAACAAACGCAGCTTTACAATGCAAATATACACATACATATGTACATATAAATATAATGCATAGATCTGTGTTTGTGTAAAGTATACGCAGTGGAGCGACTCAACGCGTTAAAGGGACTTGCGAGTAATGCCCAAAACTAAAACATAAAAACACAGCGCTAACAACAACAGTAACAAAGAAAAACAGCATTTCGCTCTCAGTCGGGCTGCGCGCACAAAACATTTTGCTGAGTGTAAACGCGTTTGTGGGGCAAAAAGCGCACGAAAACATGCAAAGCCATTTATATACGTATGTATATACATATATATGAAAATCGAAGCATTCTTACGATAAGGCGACACAGCGCGACGCCGAACTTCGCCGCTTACAATTCATTCTGCATTGCTCTTATTTTTTTGCCTTTTTCTGCTTGAGACTTGGGATAGGTCGGGCGCTGCTGTTGTGCCGTTGTCTTCCGCAACGCCAAATACACACGCACACACCGAATTTAACCACCCCACGCTCCGCCAGCAACACACTACGCGCTGGAGTTATAGCTGCTGCTCACTTTTGCTTTCTGCTGGCTCCTCGCATTCCTTGTGGCCCACACCACGCCCTTGCCAGCTACTTGTGTGCGCCTTTTTACTCAAATTCTTATTTTTTGTTATTTGCTTTCGCTTATTGCGGTTCTATACACACAGTGTTCTGTGTTGCGCTGCTGCAATCGGCAATTGGCGCTCGTCCGCTTGCTCGTCGTCGTCACGGCGCGCTGACGCGAGTGACGTTGTCAACATACACTTTCGGCTTGTCTTTTCGTGGCGCATTTCGAAACGTGCATGTTTACCGATTATCACATATAAATTCATTTATATTCATTTTTTGGGGAAGGCGCATACACACATAGACATACACAGCTGGATATTTTTATATTCAGACAAAGCGCAGCGCGTTCATTTCTCATTCACAATATTCAAAATATTGTGGAAGGCTTGAAATACTTGTGTCAATAAGCAAATATGTAGATACGTATGTAAGCGGGAAAATGAAATGGCGTGAAGAACGCGACGCGCACGCTTTGTCTTTAGCGTGAATATTTCCAAATTATACAATATATACATATAAACTTAGCACATCGCAGTCACTAAATACCTACAAATTAATAAAAAATATTGTTAGCAATATTTTGGTGCGCTTCCTTATTATTGCTATCCTTTTTCACGGTGACTGTCAATAGCGCGCGCGCAATTATTTCCCATGAAAAGCAAAGCGCTCCAACCAATACCAACCAGCTGTCAACTCTACCGTGAGCGCGAATCGATAAGTGAATATTTGGTATATATGCTTACCGCCCAGCTCACACCACTGGTCACGGCGGCATGCAAAGCGCCTCATGCCAAGCTATTTTCTATACGCTCACAAATTCAAATTCCTCGCTAGATTAACTCGTGTGTGCCTGCGACTGGTGCATCAGCGTACCACACATTTCATTTTGAATTCCTTCCGCAATCGCCACCCTCACCATGCTCCCAACAATTCATAGTTGGGCTTTGGGCGACCAACAATGAGCGACTCGCGTCTGAGTAATAACAAAAAATATCGATTAAATTCTTCTATTTTGTTTGTATTCGTGTAAATGTGTAAGGCGCATAACGGTAACAACTGAGTGAAATCATAAATCCTCGTGCGGGCCGATCCACAATAACGGCGAAAGGATTTATGATTTAGAGGTATTATGCATTTTGAATGGCAAAATATAGAAAAAGAAAAGAGAGATGGAGAGAAAAGTATAGGAACAGATTCACAACTCTCCTGAGCTCTCGGATTTAAATAATAGAAGTAGCTGGAAAATCACTTTGACATTTAAATATGACAACAATTTGTCATTTAACAAAGTCCAAAATATAAATCAGTAAAAATGTGTTTCCTAACTGGGTGTTCATGCCAAATGTTCCTTAATAATATATATATTTAGGTGAAAAATCTACTCACGAAGGTAAAAAAACATTCCAGAGTTTCATTAAAACTTGTAGGGCCTAATTTAATTTATGTTGTGTTTTGCCAAGAAACATATCAAATTTAACGAAGAAGCTCAAAACCTAGAAAATATGATTAAAAAAAATGCTGTAATCGAGACCCTACCCTTCGAATTTTGATTGGGCTTGCACGGTCTCGCGCCATAAGTTTTATCATCATTGTTAGTCAGGTCTATCGCTCTATAATGTAACAATTTTCATCTGAAGGTTGTAAGCACAATTGATATCGTACTGGTATCTAAGATGGAATGAAGATGAACTAAAAGAAAGTTTTAAGTGAATATGAGAAGGTTAATAAAATTGTTCGACCTAAAGGAATTGCCTAAAAAACTTGAACTAATCATCTTATCGGGAAGTTTTGCAAAGTCTTACAGGAAGAAGAAGAAGTCTATGGCTTTCTTCGAAGTTTGTATATATATACCAAATTTGTTATAATCACTCAAAGAATATCTTTTGTTAAGTCGGTTTTGATTTAGATGGCTCTAAAGTGACCATAATGACCAACAAGAGAAGGGAAGAAAGCAAGCACAAGTGCTTTGGCAGCTTTGGACAGTTTTTTGGTAAACACACGTCGAAACACAAGATAAAACTACTTATTTTGCGGCAGTAAAATAAGATAGTTTGTCGCTAATGATTACTATTGACGAACCACGAGGTATTGAGGTACCGATTCAAAGTGTATGCCATTGTACTTGTCATCGGTTATTACAACTCTAATTTCAGCGATTTATAAGCGAGCCAATTCAACTAAATGCATGTCAGCGTCGATTATTTGAAAAAGGTCCTATTGATTCGGTAGAATCAGTAGAATAAGGAACATTTTTCTTTGGTTGAAAATCTACTAAGGATATTTGTCGGAATCGCTCAAGTGGTTGGCATCGAAACGGAATGTAGAAAGCTCTGATTAACTCAGTTCGATTAATAATAAATATTTTTTTGTACAACGCTCATTAGAAGAAAACGCGAATGCTAAAGAACAGCATGCTCCCATAGCAGCTTACACTGAAGACTAATTTACATCAAAGCATTCTCGAATAAATTCCGTCAGTCAGTCGAATTTAGGTGGTTTCGTATAACTTTAGAAACATAGTCTTTTATCTAATCTAAATTTTATACAACAAATAGTTGTAATAGAATAAATCGAACATCACGGCCATTCGCAAAGATCACACACCTTCATATATTGATTCCACACGCTTACAAATAATCTCATAAATCGCTATAAACATATAAGTATATATATAATGTATATAAGTATATATTGCTTGTACTCACCCTCAAGTTTCATGCCAACCTCCAAACACTTCTGGAATCTACAGTAGGGACAGCGCTTGCGTTGCGTCTTATCGATGTGACACGAACGCTCGGCGACGCACGTGTAGACCTTCTTATTCTGCACGGTGCGCTTGAAGAAACCTTTACACGACTCACACGTCAGCAGGCCATAATGATAGCCGCTCACTTTATCACCACAAACGGGGCACAATTCCTCAAACAAATGCTTGAAATCGATGCCCTCGCCGGAGCCACCAGCGCTAGCGCCAGTGCCACCCGACGACATGCCCATATGGCCACTCGACGTGGCCGGTGGCAGGAGAGTCATATAACCGCCAGCAGCGTTCGCATTGCTGCCATTGAGCAGCACAACATTAGTGGCATTGCTGCTGGTGCTGCTACCACCGCCGCCGCCACCACCAGCGCCACCACCGCCACCGCTAACGCTCTGCTGCGAATGCGATGACGTATTGTCTTGATAACCTGTCGGGAATACGTATTGTGAGTCAAAATTATAAATGTACGAATATGAAAAGTTGGGGTTGTTGGCAATATTCTGTTGTTGTTGCTGCTGCAGCTGTTGCGGTTGCTGTTGTGTTTGATAGTGTTGCTGCTGTTGTTGCTGATGATGCTGTTGCTGCTGCTGCTGCTGCTGCTGTTGATGATGGTGATGATGATGTGTGCTGCCTGCATTTGTGGCACCACTGCCATCACTGTTGCCACCGCCTGCATTGCCGCCACCGCCAGCGCTCAAGTGCAGCGCATAGCTGCTATAATCCGCGTCGCCGCCACTCAAGGCATTCGAATCCGTATTGCTGCGATTGGCTGCAGCGCCCGAACTGGCGTTCGTCTGTCCATTATTGGGACCGCCTGCGCCACCCAAGGCGGGACTGGACGGCTGTTGGGGATCCAGTTGCATGGTGAACGGTGACATATTGAGCGACGATATGAACGACGCCGTTGCTTGCTGTTGTTCCATTTCTAATAACATTTTTCACGCTCTACTACTGCTACTACTACAATTGCACTGTCGAACGCGTCCAGCGCACACAACATTTATATAAACACTAAACGAATGTGCAGCGAATTGGTACGTAGGCAACACGTAAAAAGGTAGTAGTGGCCAGACAAAAGCTATGCGTGAAGCTGCCGCTGCTCCGGCCGCGCTTCTCGTATAAGTAAGCGGTAAGCGTCCAACGTCTGCGCGCTCAGTACCAATTAATAATAATTCGCACTAATTCGTTTGCAACGCTTCCTGTTGGTTATTATGTTTGTATATATGGTATGCGTGTGTTGCGCTGTAAGTGTTTGGACGGACGACAATTCCACGCGTTATAAATCCGTAGGCAGTTTAGTAAGCGCGCGCGTACAACAATAAAGTGCGCACTAGGACTAACAGGTAGCTTGGTAGTTTTGGTAGAAAGGTTCGTAGGTAGTTTGAGTTCACGTTGAGGTCTACTTTTACAGCGTTTAGGTAATTGGTAGCTAATTTAGGTGCGCTTATGCTAGATGCTATGTATGTTGTTGGGTTGGTTGTGTTTAGGCAGGGCGTGGATAATAAGTGTAGATGTTACAAAACGACACACCTCGAGGTGTTCCTGCCGTTATTACTGCTATTGCTGTTGTTGTCGGCACGTAAAAGGTACACGGTGAGTGTTTAAGTGCGCGCGCGTTGCAGCGACTAACTGACTGACTGTGTGACTAACTGCTATGCGCTGTTATGTGTCACAGCAGTTCTGGGTGTTGTTGTTGTTGGTGACAATATTTTGACATTCGATGTTACCGCGGTGATGTACGCTGCACAAATTAACACTTCTTTGACACACACTCACGCACGCGGCGCGGCACAAACACGAACACTTCTGCGCAGTTGCCGCGTTGCTGGGAATTTTCGTGTGTGACGCTTTGTTTTTATTGCGTTTTTCTTGTGTTTTCTTTAGTTGTAAATGGCAAATGCCTTCGCTGTGCTTTTGTTTTGCATACAATATGATTTCTTGCTTTATGCCTTATTTATTTGCTTTAAGTTGCGCTTAGCTTGCTGGCTTGCACTGCGACGATTTGACTCGCACAATTTGTTTGTGTCTGTTCTTGTTGTCACTATTTTCTGATGTTTTGTGTGTAAAATTGGTTGATCTTTTTTGTTTTTGTATTGTTGTTGTAACACTACGTGCTTGTTGTAAGTAGCGATTTCACACTTCACAGCGACAAAAAAATAAATGTGTGGAAAAAGAATATTAAAATTTATCTGTTAAATACCAACAATAGAACTATTACTATATTTTTCGTTGTAAAACTGAGTTTTGGCGTTTTTACCAAAATTTGCTTTCACGCACGACTATATATGTAGGTATGTAGCGCGTTGCAGTTTGCGTGTAAATTTTTTAGTTTCTTGTATGTTTTTATGTTTTTATGATTTTTCAAATATTTTTATTAGATATTATTATTTTTTGTATTCTTAAATTCGTTTTTTTTTATTAATTTTTAATAATTTTAATTAATTAAATATAGATTTCTTGTTATTTAACTTTTGGTGGTGCGTCTGAGGTGTATTGGTTGATTGATTGCTGATGTTTGTTGTAATGAATTGCGTCGAACACTTAATTTATTAAAGTGTAACGATTTTTAAATAATTTGTATTTAAATTTCTTACGGTTTTAAAGCATTAAACGCGAACGCTGCGACTTTTTGGCTTTTATTTGCACGAAATTTGATGTTGCATGCCACAAAATCTAGCAATTTTTTTTTCAAAATTTCCGTTTTTTTCCAAAATACGTTTGAATAACTTCTTTGCTGCTAATTTTTTAAATTATGCTAGTGTTATACATACACTTATTGATTTATAAACACTTAAAACAACAACAGTAATATACTTATATACATACTATTATATATGCGCTCTATATATTTATATGCAGGTACGGTAATATTTCGATTTTTCATCACTAATTCTCACTGTTTGTTTTACTTTTTTGTGGTTTTGCTTTTTTTGTTGTAATTTCTTTGAGTTTTTTCAGTAAACTCTAAAGTGTACGCACCAGCTAGCGCATTTGCAGGTGGGAGTTGTTGGCTTATAGCAGAACTTGCTTTAAAAACTTCTTTGTACACTTTCTGCAGTTTTTCATACAAATACAAACATACATGTATGTTGTTGTTATTGCTAAATACTGCGTATCTCGCCTTGTTATTATTGTTGCTTTTACGATTTTTTTACACACTTTTTGCGCTACTGTTTGTATTGTTGTTGTTATTGTTGCGCCTGATACACTTTTTCGCCTTTTTCGTTTGCCTTTTTGTGTTTGTTTGGCGTAGAGATTGCACTTGAATTGCAGCAGAGGCACACGCAGAGTTGCACTTTTGTAATTTGATTTGTTTTTAATTCTTTTCTTGCTTGTTTTTGGTAATGAGGGTTATGATGGTTTACTTTGAAGTTGCACTTGACAAATTATGACTGCGTTAACAGTTGCTATTTACTAGTTTTGAAGTAAAAGTGTTTTCATGAGGATTGTTGCAAGGGAGGCAGGTTTGTTTGAATTTTGTACGCCTTTTCACTACTGTTTGTAGTTATGGTAAGTATAATTTACATATATTTTATTTTTTGGAAATTTATTTTGAATTTCTTTGTAATTTTTTTTTAGTTTCTTAGTTCACGAACACACATCTAACACACAAGACTTGTTTTTGTTGTTTGTTGCAATTTATAGCTTTATTAAAATTTTATAGTTTATTTGTGGCACTGCTAATGCTGACTTATTGACACCGTTTCCACTATATAAAGTACTGCGTGCCATTTTTTGTTGTTGCCTGAAGAACGTAAATATGTTCAAATAATAATAAAGGTACACACATTCGCGTCACTCGTATTTGACACAGCGCTGCGCGTTGTTGCACAATTTGCCAGCTTTGAAAACACACGAAAAATAAATTTTTAGAAGTTTTGTTTGTTTTTCGTTGATTTATTTTTATTATTCTTTAAATTTTAAACGGCAACTATGGCTGTTGCAATGCTGGCGCGCGACTCGTTGTAGCTAGTTGGAGTTGGTTAGCCGTTACCGTTGCAAATAATATTGCACATGCCACAACTCACTCGCTCCAACTGTTTAACTGCTATTGCCACAGTGTGTGTTGGTGTACTTTAGTTGGCTACTTGGTCCGTGTTTGGCTGGCAAGCTTGTTTAGTTGTTGGTTTCATTAGTTGCTTGTTTTTAATTTTTATTTTTTGTATAATACGCTTGTTGTTGCTTTGGTTGCTGGTGGCCGTGCCACGGACTTAACTGCTTCCGCTGTGCTTTGCTGGCGCTGTGGGTTATGTTTTTAAATTTATTTTGAGAATTTTGCAAGTGCTAGTTTATTTGGGAATTTTGCTATTGGTTGTTGTTGTTATTATTTTAATATTTGCTATGCAAGTTCCGACTGTATTGACTGTCTAAAAATTAGATTTTATATTTATTTTTGTTTTGTTATTGTTGTAATTGAGCTTGATTTAAGGAAAGTGCACACAACCACTTATACAAGGAACATAATCCACGGTGCTGTTCTTGTACAAGCAGAAGCGGCACTTTTGGTAAACAAGTTATTGGGTACTATTGAATTTGGTGTTAATTAATTTTTTAATATATTGGAATTATTAAATTTTTTATAGTAATTTGATTACAATAAAATATTTTTTACTATTATTTTTTATGTATTTTTAATTTAAAAGACAAACTATTATATTTAAATATATTTTTTTACTATAAAAATACTTTCGTTTTTTTTTTCAAAATATTTTTTTTAAACTTAAAAAATATCTTTTTACTTTAAATAATAAATTTTTACGTAAAAATGATTTTTTATTGGATTTTTTTGTTTTCAAAAAATATTTTTTTTATATTTTTCCAAAATTAAATATATATTATTTTTGCTTTATTTTGTATTTTATGCTTTCACGCGTAAATAGGATTTATCCAAACGTATCACTGTTTTAGTGCTTCAAAAATTCGTTTTCTTCTCCAAAATCTTCACTAATTAGTTACCGTTACAGTTAACCGACTGAATGTATACGTATTTTATTTGCTTTAATTCAATATTTCAATAACTACCACATAAATTAATATGAATACTCTTCTACTTTGACACCATTCTGTATTTTGCGATATTTTACATACATTTCTTGAATGCTTTTCCGCTTTTTTACTTTTGTTTCAAACACTTCTATGCTTTATATCGAGTTGTGGATATTTTTGTTGAGGCAGGTAAGAAGCGCTGAGCTGACACTGTTTCATTATTGTTATTGTTGCTGTTATTTTTGTTTTGTATTAAATTTGAAATTATTTATCTTTACTATGTATGTATTTAGTTCAGCAGAAAATTTTTGCCGAAAACACGACCAACATCAACCGCGAATCTCGATTAACTAAACCCAAGCAAACGCTAGGATTCACGCAGTACTCCGTACGTAGCGCTGCCGCATAGCACCACAGTCTGCAACGGCGCCGTCGGTAGTCGTCATTGGCGCGCTGTCGCAATCAACGGCGTCTTCGTCATCATTAACAACCTCGGTGCCGTCGACGCCGCTGCCGCCGCCAACTATACTAAGCACCAAACTAGTGCAAGCATATTACTTTACTCTCGCCAAGTTTCTACTAGCCAACTCGCTGACAGTACATAGTTATTTCGTATGCATTGCGTCGATTGCGCTGTCGGTTTGCAGGCATCACGGCTAACTGCGCTGTCGCTGTCGCTGCGCTTGCAATGCAATTTTTGGCAGCGTTCATATTGCAATTGTTGTAAAACTCTAGTTTGATTTTTAAGTCCACCCCGCTCGCGCTACAAACGCGCCTCCACACCAACAAACCCAACGGGGTCTGTTAAGTGCGCTCGCGAGAGCGCGCTCACTCTCTCAGTGCTCCAAATAAATCGTACAATTACACGAATGTACAAAAATGTGCCATAATAAAATGAATATATTGATATTTATGGAAGTTTATATATGCACGTACATATGTATATACATACAATATACTCTTATGTATGTCAGCAAGTGCGAACGTATGCCCCCATTGGCACTCACATACATTCGCGCACACTGGTCATATGAGCGAAAAGCTTTTGGGGGAACTGCGCCAACCAAACATTAACAAATTTTCAATGAGCGATTCCCAACACTCGTACATACACACTACATACGAGTCTAGCTATACAGTAGACGAGAGATGAGCGCTTATGTGGGTAGAAACAGTACACTCTTGAAGGAGACACACTAACTTTCAAAAAGTTAACTTATGGTAAAATGACACATAAGCTTAACGAAAGTTTTTAAAAGACCCTTTTAATTTTGCCACTTACAGTACTTCAAAAATTCTTGATTCTTATTTTTCTTGGGTAAAATATAAATCAAACTGTCACTCTGAGCAGCGGAATTAGAAAAACTTATTCGAAAAAGTAAGTTTCCTAAAACAAAGTACTGAAGCCTGACGCCAAAGATGTATTTGTCTTTTAAATTCTACATATGTAAAGGCCACAACAATAATGATACAAGCCAGGCTGTGACCTGTTTTCGTCATAAAAGAAATAAACTGCCTAACTTTAATATTAACATTGCTTACCCCTTATTTCAATCATTACGTCACGAAATAATTGGGGTACTCACAATGTGTCATAAAGCATCGTAAAATCATAAAATCGTAAATTTAAAAAAATAAGTTTACGCAAATACAACGCTGAACGCTATGTTTTCGGATCGTTATAACTTATTTTATTTTATTATTTGTGAGACTATGTGAAGCACCTAAATGTATTTTGCTGTCAAACGCACTCTAAAGTGGGCGAAACTATCATAATCATTGTTTCTACTGTGCTCGGTGAGAACCTTTGTTTTGTGTTACTTTGTACCCGTCGAAAAACAAAAAAGTTTACTAGCTTCGCTAAAAAATAGTTCAAATATTGTCTTACAAAGATTTTGAAATAGCTGGTTTTCAAATTCATCTTCATTAGAGTGAACAAGTAAAACAGACTTCTTGACCATTATATCGTTGTTATAGCAAAATCTGACATTATAAACCATCCGAAGGCAAGCGCTCATTTATTGCTTCCTAAGATTTGGAAGTCTGAGATTGATAATGAAATCTAGTAAAAGAAGAATAACTTATTAAAAAACACTCAAATTTGAATTTTTTATTGAAAAAAGGACTGCCGACAGTAGTCTTACCTACATATAAACTATAAATATCTGAGAAATCTTAAAGTTGGAGATTGCAATTTAAATTTTAATAGCGCATTACCACTTGCAGCTGGATACTGAAGTCAGAATTCAAAATGATAAAGTACAAAATTAACGAAAGGTTATACATTTATAAACACATTTACTAAAATATCACTACACTAATATACGTCAATACTACCTTTACCAATTCGCTTTCGCTATAGTTTTTTGATTTTTACCATTTTAAAAAATTCAACTCATTGCGATCCGATATGCAAGAACTGTATTGTTTACTAATTCCATTCTACCAAAACTGTGACCATTTTTATGAAGCACAGTGTAATTTCCGGAGTCCACTGAAACGCATTCACTCTCAATTAAAGGGCTATGCGGAGTCAGTACATGAGTAACCGAACAGAAATTTGCTAAAAAATGAAAAATAACACAACAACAATTTGAGCAAAAAAGCACATAGTGAAACCAGTTTGCAGCAAAGGTAAACAAGAGAGGAACTAACAAAAAAGTATACCCCACACTCCACACTCCTTACTTGATATTAAAATGTGAAGAATTATGGAATCTGAAGTGCAGCGCAGAAACTGATTTATTATAATTATAATATCTATATCAATTTAATATCTAAAATATTTTTTATCGTTCCTTAAATTTGTGTCGAATGTCGTAATGCGATTTTCAATTTTAGTATGGATTTATTTACGAAAATATATGGATATATTTTTTTATATCAGCCCAAAATACATATAAGTTCCTACATATCTGCCTGGAAAGGAGATAACATGAGAAAATATTATTTTATTGCCCAAAAAATTTTTTGATGTTGGACAGCTGCAAAGAGACTCTGTGTTACACAGTTACTTTCAGAAACTGCATTAACATCATAGCCTATCATTTTCAATATGACTACCCTGAAGAAGCATACTAAAGTTTTTCTGAAAGCCTAGGTTGGGGATAAGAACTAAATTCAAGCTAATCATTAGTTTTAATTTTAAAACTCGATTCAAATTTGTTGGAAAAAATAATTTAAACTAATTTTAATCAGAAGATTTTCTTAGATGAAATTAAACCAAAAACATTTGGTGCTTAATTTACGGGATTGACAAATCAAAACTTCACATTTATTTTTACCGAAAATACTAAAAAAATATCAGAAACTAAAAACTTGAATGGGTTAAGTGACAAAACCCCAATGAAGTTGGATTTATTTCGACGAGTATTCATTTTATTCTTTCTAGAAGAAATCATTGATTTGCGGAGTTTCTTCGCTTCTATCTTTTCTAATTTTTAACGAAATTTTGAGTGAATTTCTGTTACGAAAACGTTACTCAGTAAATAACTGCAGGGCGGATGGATTATTTACAGCTTTCAACATTTACACCTATTTCACATATGCTCAATTTAACTTCGTCTATATTATATGAAATTTTTAATTAAAACCGTTTCATATTCCATGACGTGTGTAATAAAGCGCTACCCACTGAAAAAATTTACAATCCACTTGCAGGGTATAATGAAAACGTAACAACGTAGGCACTCTGAGCAGTACGCTCTCTCGCTCTCTGTGCAAAAGTTCGTTGAAAGCGAAAGTGAAATATGTAATCGTTGTCTACAAGCCAGTTGAGTTGGATTAACTTGACTTTGCTGCTTGGTTGCGCGCTCAACACACAGTGAGCTGTTGTTTTTTGATTTATTTTTGTTTACCTTTTGAAGCCAGAGTGCCAGCAACTAACGAGGTACCCTATACATATGTACTCGTACCAGCGGAGCGGTATGCCTTTTAAAAAGTAGCTTTGATATTGAATTATAAAAACACCCAAGAGCACGTAATACATGTGAGTATGTGTATGTGTGTGTATATTATTAATCCTTTGTGTCGAACGAACGATCGGCTAGATTTTGTAAGTTGCATATGTGTAAGTTTTCACGTTTATGTCGGATCGATATCTTTTCATCGATTTGATCTCCCTTAATCAATAGTTAGATACCGTTCTTTATTCATCTCACGCCTTCCTACCTGCACTACAGACACATATACATAGATATATACATACTTGTATATATCTAGGCCATTTCATCGGCGGAGCAAACCCGCTAGGACCGGCATGTCAACTGACTGATTGACTAAGTAGTGAAGTAGCAGATTTGTGAGTTGACTTGTTTGTTCGCTGCTTACGTCGCGCTTTGAAAGCAAATTAAATGTGCGACCAAAAGTAGTGGCTTTTAAATTTGTCGAGTAGGTAGGCCTGAGGTAGATCCAGCCTGGTAGCGGCGTTTTTGCCTTTTTCGATTGCTGTTGTTGGCTTCTTTTGTTATTTGCTGCCTAAAGAAATTTATCCGGCAATAATATGCATACCCACATTTATTTGTTTGTATGTGTTTGTGCACATAAATAACCTATTTTGCTTTCGCTTGTACTTCTAGGAAGAGTAAGCCTTTCATTTGGGGCGTTCTGTTTAGCCTTTTCATGGAGCGAAATGCACCGAAACACGCAAATATCGCGGCACAAAAAAAAAGCCATTAGGAGTTTGTTTTAAATTGTTTTCGAAATAACTCAGCGACATTAGGCGAAAAAGTAACTCACTTCAACAATACCGTTGTAGAAAATTTGAGAAGCCATTTTCGACCGAATATTGAGTTTTTGACCCAATAAGTTGAAATATACTTTAGAAAATATGTAAGTATGGGTAAAGTGCATAAACAAATAAATTATTTAAAATAATTTCGGAAACAAAATAATAGATGGTCAGTTACATCCGAAAAACAATAAAATAGTTTATGTCGGTATAGAAAATAAGTATTTGTTGTTTTCCAAATTTGTAAAGGTACCTACACTGATCTCATTACAACTGATAGGGCATGATTCGGGTTATAACTGAATAGAGTGAGGGAAATCTAATTAAATTCCCCGCGTAAATGATATTTAAAAACTGAAATTAATTTCTCTAAGTTGTTAAGACTGCCCTTAATTATTATGCTAAATATGAGCGCGATCTGGCAACCGTTTGTTTACAGCTGCTGTTTAAATCGGTACACCTCAGTGGTTCATTGCGATTTCTGCAAAAGATAAAAATATAGAATAAAATGTTCGTCTCAAATTTTGTATTTCTAACAAAATTTCGTGTGTGGATTTGTTGCGAATGTTGGAAGAGTTACGGTGATTCAGTTTTATTAAAAACGTAAGCCTACAAGTAAGTGGTACAAAGCCTTGAAAATCTTCAGGCAAATGTTAGAGAGATGACAAGAGGGCTAGACATCTCCCGGGATTCCGTTCGAATGATTTTGGATATGAAACGAGTTCTTGCTCAACTCGTCCCGATAAAGCTGATTTTTTTTCAAAAAGATTCGATTGTGACCGAATTTAAAGACAAAAATACAATGAATACCATCGATCACCATCATATTCACCAGATTTGGCGCCGTGTGATTTTTTCTTCTTCCTCAAACTGAAAGTGCCGCTCCCTATTTTTAGTCGATCGAAGAGATAAAACAAAATTCTCTGAAGAAGCTGTAGGCCATCCCAAAAGGTGCTTATGAAAAGTGTTTCGCGGACTGGAAAAATCGTTGGCATAAGTGTATTACATCTGGTTGAGATTACTTTGAAAGCGACAATATGCTATAAATATTGATGAATAATTAAATATTTTGCGTTTTATTTACAATTTCCGGGTACTTTTTTGTCAAAATTTATGTTTTTTCACAAGCCGAGTTTTCTTCTGAGATACCAGGCATACTAAATTCCTCACAGACTATATGACGACACAAACGAAACTACCAAAAAAATGCACACAAATATTTTACAAATAACAAGGGAACTTTTTGGAGATATCTTTCGTACCACTCAAAATAAAGGTCATGTCTTAAATCACTAAAAACTATGACAATTGTTACCGCAACCACGATTTACTTCAGATCTTGTCCCTAACAGTCTGTTTTCAGCAATAAGAGAATGCTCGAAGGAAAGAAATTCAGAGACAGGAAAAAGGAATCTGGCGGTTCTGAGGCATATTTTGAAGCAAAAATCAAGTTATACTTCAAAAGTGCGTCGAAAAATAGTAAGGACCCTATAATCTGATCTCAATTGTCATCTAGGACGATATAAACTTTTGGAATAATTTTTTTCGACTGATAGTTATGTTTCAAAATTGTAACTAATTATAATCCAACTGTGCTGGGTTCATTGAATGACTACTGTGCACTCTTTTGGACTCCTTTTTTACCAACTTCAATTAATTAATTTAATGGCTTTGAGGTGTTTCTTTAATGTATTAGCGCACACCCATTAGTTTTCAACATGATCGTTATATAGGCAGTGGAAGCGGTTATCATCTGATTTCACCAATTTTCAGACGGTATAAGATTTTGAAAGGATTCTCAGCTAATTTCGTTAGTACCAAATTACAGTGTTGTATTTTAATTTGTGGCTTAGCCATAGCCTTATCTTTCGATTACTGGTATTTTGTGGGCGTGGAAAGGGTCTATAGTTCGGCAATATCAAATTCGCTCGCATGCCAGGGAATAAGTGTACCAAATTTCGTTAAGATATCTAAAATTTTACTGAAGTTTTCGCTTGCACGAATATCGTTTTGATACATATAACTCTGTATCTATCTCGGTTAGTTTTAGATGGTAGATGGCTTAATTATTGTAATAAATGGCAGTTTACAATTAAATTTTTTTAAACTGTAGAAGTTTTTACTCAACTTTTCCAACAACCCTATAATGTATGTATGTATACATTATGGGGGTATTCTGGTTTAGAAATTCGAAAAAATCGTTTTTTCTTGCACATTTTTGTAGTATAACCCTTCAAGAAAATGTCCCTAAGAGGATTTTTCGAAATTCAAATTATTTTCCGAGTTACAAGTCATTTTGTGACTCCAACTCCGACTGCGCGCGACTAGTTCTCAAACTCTCGTTTTTCTCATAACTACTTTTCTAGAAACGGTGTGCATGATAACTCAAGTTCTACTCAACCGATTCACATGAAATTTTACACAGAGCTTTCTTATACATACATTATAGTATCGCACTACGAAGAGCTTTCGAAAGATTTTTTTTATTTTTATTTTTAAAAAATTCCGAACCACAAAAAAACAGAGAAAATACGAAACTTTTTTTTCAAACCTCCACCATTTTGTAATTTTTTTTTTCAAAAACGTTTCGTAGTGCGATAACTACACTTTTACTTCTCACGGATTTTGCATAAATTTTCATTTTAGGTCACGGAAAGGATTTATATCCTGCACGCCAGGACAAGCCATTGTTTCATCAGTCTCTACTTCACCGAACTGCAGTTTTTTTAAATTTAATTTTTTTTCCTATATTATTTATGTTTTGTATTTTTAGAATATCAATAAAAAGCATGTAAAAAATGGATAGTCAAAATAATTTTTGATTTTTTTTTTTTAAATCAAATTTCAAAAAAATACCTACAATTCGGGCTTCTAAACCAGAATACCCCCTTAAATAATAGTTTGTATTTATGTACCGTTAATTGGAAAATTTCAAACGGGATGGTGTACATTTCTAAATTTGATCTTCATGCCAGCGGTTAGGCAATCCACATAGAGATCGTAGATACCGTTACTTGATTTCCTTACTATTTCACAAGCGGGATTTTCTCTCGAAGATCGCTGCGAGTGATTTCTCTTTGAATCACTCCGTTATATTACCACATTTCCAGTAAAAATTGCCAAAGTGTTAAAAGGTCTGAATTACGAACGAAAAAACCGAAGTGTTTTAACATTTCCACGCCGTATTGGCAGCGATGTTAAACGAAATGTACAATATTTGATGCGTCACTTTCGATAATTTAGCGCAAGATTTCAAAATCAATATGGATACGTACATACATATGTACATGCATACGTATGCAGGCGAGCGAAAAAAGCGTAAAGTTACGAAATCTCAGCCGTACCGCAAAAGGCGTGAAAATGTAACTTTTGGATGCTTGTTTGTTTGTGTGTTTGCGTGTGTGTGTGAAGGTTTGTATGCCGCCGCTATTTGCGATTATTCAACAATTTTTCGATGGGCACACTCAAACACATCTATATAAACAGTTATGTTTGTTTGCGTGTGCGTGCATGCGCCATCGTCCAACACGCAGCAGCAGCCAGACAATAACAGGCATTTTTTGGGTTTTTTCGACGGATTCTTTCAACACCCGAGCAAACATCGCCAATTCGAAGTTGTTGCCTGCCCAAGCAAACAACAATGGAAGCGTCTTACCGTATCCCAACAGCGAAACAACGAAAGTGAGAGTGAGAGTGGAAGTGGAAATGAAAATGGAAGTGTGGAGTTGCGCCGAAATGATGCCGCGCCACCAACAATGCCGGTGGGGCATGTTTAGTGAAAGCCGGCAAGCCAGCAAGCGAGTGAGTAAACATAAAACAAAAGTTAGTAAATATCCGTAGACGCTTGAATTGGGCCAATACTGCAGAAATCGAAAACGGTATACATAAACCAACAAATAAAAATAAAAAAATACAAAAATAACTCAAAAATAAAAATACAACTAAAAACAAAAAAAACAGCAAGTAAAATGTGAAACAGAATTAATGAAATCAATTTACGGCCAATGAGAGAGTACGTGTGCAGAAGAAATCGAAGTCAAAATCGAAACCAAAATTCAAATAAAAAAATCTCGAAACGAAAACTCGATCACACACAGCCAATTGACTTTGCCCCTGCCGAGAAATGCGGTTACCAGGCCGGATGATGCTGTTGGTGGTAATGCTGGCACCGTCTTCTGCACACACACACAAATACCGCATACGTCATAGCAGAGTGAACGATTGCGAAATCTTCATCAGCGCAATAGTGGCGTCATCGGCTTCGGCATCTTTCGCCTGCCAAAGCGGCAAAGTTTAATAGTGCGCGTACACTCTCTCTCTTTCTGGCGCTCTTGCTGTGTGAAAAGTTTGGTGAAACAAGTTTTGAGACCTACATAGTTTGTCCGCAAAAGTTGCGTCTTCTACTCCATTTACTGCTAGCAGGCAGGCAGTAAAGCAGCCTTACGCGCAGAAGCAAACGCCAGCAAGCGTCGAGTGTAGTGCGGCGCGCCGCTGCCACCCTGACCCCAACGATCAGCGCAAATGATGTTTTACCTACACATTTACAGTTATGTGGCGCGCATGCGCATTTCTGTACTGCTCTGCGGTTGTGTGTGCCGCGCATGCGCAATCGCCATGAAACAACAAAACCTTTAATATTGTTGTTGCATTTGTTAAGTCACAACACATCGTGTATGTGTTTGAGTGTTACGCAGCCGCTGTATAGGCGTAGACGCGCTAGTCATCGCCGCTTTGGAGATACGTTATACTCACTGCTTCTGCGCGGGCTGTCGCGGGGGCGGTGCTCAGCACGCACACATACACAAAATTGCTGGCGCTGATTTTGTAATTTCATAACATTGAGTTTGTGGCTCGTAACTTTGAACGCGGACATGGCCCGAATGCAAAATTTTGTATCTGAGCTTTTCTGCTCCGCCCGCTGACGAGAGCATTTGTCCGAAAATACCAATCGCTTGCGGTTCTTTTGCTTTTAGGTCCGAAAATAAATTCGTCGATTAATATTTAAGGTGGCTTAAAAGCGGACGCAACCGTAGTTGCTGTACAAAGTCATGATTGACGTAGTGGATAGGTGCTTTGGTAGACCAACGCTTTTATATGAGAACTTGTTGCAAAAGTAGCGATATTTTATTTGTTAGTTGGGCGTTAAGTCCGAGGTGGGATTATACACATAGTAAGATCGCAATAGTAACCTCATGTAACGAATTTGGGAGGTCAGTCAATCTATGCGGCATTGATAAACAGATGAAACCAAACGCAACTTTAGTTGAGGAGCTCCAAGATATTTGGCTTTCTCACGTACGCGAGTAGTGGAACTATACCATAAGCATAGGAACCTCTTAAATAGGATCGTCTATTTGCAGACTATCATCCAGAACTAAGAAGATAAAACTACTGGGCACAATTTACATTCCCCTAAATAGCATCTCTTAACATTGCGTTTCTGAAGTGTAGAGATCGTAGAAGATGCCATCGGTTCCAAAATGTTAAATATTCAGACTCCTCTACGGCGTCATAGAAGATCAAATTATACTTATTTCTGGAACAGATACCAGCTCCACCCTCTTTAAGCAGATATTTTGCATGAATAACCACAACAATAAAACATTTCCTTTCTCTGAGAGAAAACATCTAAAGTTTTCTGAGAAAATATCGACAAACAAATTTATAACAAGTCTCAATTAAATCCTCTCTCTGAACCATATACATATGTATCCTTTGTTGTTTTAAATAACCGTTACGCGGCTAGCAAGTTTTACTGAACGACGTTGCCATTGGGTATAAAAGTGCTTGTAATACTCGTATGCGCAACGAATGACAAAAAGCTTCGTGAAAACTATTTAATGGTTTATTATTCTCGGCAATTGCTCGATATCGTCGAACGATAAACGCTGCAACACAATGAATGCTAAAACAATGTAATTGCATATACCATACACGTGCAAAGGTTGCGCCATTCTGGGAACTCCAATGCCTGAAGTAGTAGTTGCTATAAGAGAAGTGGCGTTAAGTGACTGTGTGCAGTGTGTCGAGAGTGGCAGCTAGTGACGTAAATATTTTGATTACATAATTCGAGGGTTTAGAGGTCAGGCTCACATTAAAGCTTTTTGGAAGTGAGATTTTTAATTTGATTTTTAGGAAGACTAGTGGAACATTAAACCGTATGTATGTAGATCCATTGGATATTAGTAAAGTTCGGAAAAGCAAAGTTGTTGAGTTCGATTTTTTTGTAATGAAAACACTAGTTATGCCGAAAAAGATTAGAAAAAGAATGGGTCATACGAAAAACCAGTGATGCTTAAATCGTGATCCGATGATCGTACCTGCTCTGACTAACCTTATTCACCGACAGAATCGATTAGAGATTACGGTTTGTATAGAATATAGACTTTATTGCCGACGTCCTCCATAACCGAGCTTGGAATTGTAAGAGAGTATCTCTCGTCAGTCGCCGAATTGATACACCATTCTTTAACCCCGTTCCCACGACAGTCGGGTCTAAGTAGCCGGAACAGATTCGCATTTTTATCCGGCCAATGGCTGTCAACTCGGAAACATTGCTCGAAATTGTGTCAGAAATGTTTTCTGTCGCTACAACAACGCCAACAACATTCTCGTACCAACTATGGGTAAAACCGCGACCAATGACATGTGAAAGTTACTAACAATAAATTCTGGAAAACCCCAGAATAGCTGATGAAGATCTTTTATAAACCTTTGTATTCTTTATATCTTGATCTAGATACGCCTCGGACATATTTGGACCGTCTATTCCATTAGAATTAGGTAGAATCTGTCACTATAGAAGTCTGATAGAAAAATTCTGACTACTATTTTAGTTAGATTGTTAGACATACTTAGAAGCTAGTCTTTGATCAGAAATTGAAGAGTAAAGCGGTCTCTTTCACTTTATAAGAACAATATTTCAGCACTTTTCTAAATTAAACATGTTGCGTATCCCTTGTATAGACTATAACTAACCTTACCCTACGCTTTAAGCCCAAAGCTCCACTCTTATAACTTTTTGAAACATTATGAATAGCTCAAAAGTATGAAATAGTCATCTGAAGAAGGAGAAGTAGAAGAACAGGCATGTATTATCCACACGTCAAAGATACACCAATATTCTAACATATTTCTTAATATTTTCAGTATTTTTTCAGCTTTTCGCTTTTCCAGCTAGCTAATTGCAATTACATAATCACAGCTTGACTGACCATTCTGGCCGCAAGTCGCTGAAGCCCGCCAAACACATAGGCAACTGATAGCGCGGCGACCAAAGAAATCGATTGCATCGAGTATATTTTAATAAAAGCAAAATGAAAACAACAAATCATCAACAGATTGCAGATCTACAACTTGCAACAACAACAATGCAGTGGAAGTTTTCCAAAAAACAACAACAATACAAATTAAAAAACAAAAAATTAATAAAATTGCGACAGCAGAAGCAACATCAATCAAGCAACAGTAAGGAAAAAACTCTAAAAGATGAAGGAAGGAACTAAAAAGAATGACTTAAAAATCAAAATTAAAACCAAGCCAAGACAAAACGCAACAAATACATACACACAAATGTATGTAGATATATGTGAACAGCCAAAAAAACTACAAAATACAGCCAACAACAAAAATCACTTGTACTAAGCAAAAAAAAAATTGTAGAAAACCAACAACAACAAAACAGCGTCTCAACCTGAAACGAAACCTTGTAACATTTTTCCGTTTCGCCTTAACTTAATTGTCGTTGTTTTTGTTTTTATTGTTGTTTTTTTTCGCCGTAACTGCTGCTGTTGCTGTTGTCATCGCCAACAACCAAATAAACGTATAAATGTTTGTGCTTTTGTTGTTGTTGTTTGCCTCGTTGGTTGCTTGGCTGGTGGCTTGGTCATGCCGGTTTTCAACATCGGACGCAGTAGCACAACCAGACAATGTTAGCCACTAACTTTATATGTAAATATATCTATGTATGTATGTATGTTGTAAGTAACGTCACTCAATAATATTACATATGTATACTAAGTATGCCTCCTTAGGCCCATTTACCTAGCAACCCCTTATGGATGTCGTTTGGTCATTAAGCGTGTGTATGTACATATGTGTGCACTTACAAAGCAGAATATGTGGCAAGAAAACGAGTACAATTTACATACGAACGGTCTTACATTCATATTCATATTACAGCATAGACGTAACAACGTAAGGTAAAAAATCCACGAAGATATCAGCAACATAACAAAAATCAACAGCAAGCTTATCCTAAGAAAGCTAAAAACAATGGCAGAGACAAACAGAACTTCAGCAAACGAGTTTTAATGCAAGCGACACAACACAACCTACAACAACACCACCACATTGAAATTGCATCTTCAAGTCGGAGTTGGCAGTGGAGATGACTCTGCAAGTTGTCAATGAGCAAATGAAATGCACAAAAGAGATATTGCGGCCAACTAAATTGAAGAGAGAGGTAGAGGCAGAGGTGATAGAAAGAGTACAGCAGGGTTGCCGTGATTTTGCGTAGCGAATATAAATATGGGTTGGCGAAGTACATAGAGAAGATTATAAGAGACCTCCTTAGACCGAATTATCTATTGCGATGGCTAGAATAGCTTTAGTTGTCAGTCTATATATTGGGAATTACATTATGGGTTTACCGAAAAATCAGTGGGTAAGGATATCAACTAATCTCTCAAATCTCTCAAATAATAAATTACCCAACATTAATTCGAATTTGCCCCGTAAATCCTATTGTGTCAGCAACCAACTTTGCCAAAATCGAAATATTTAATGTGTCTATAGAAGAGGTAAAAAAATGTTATGTTTCGAAATGAAGCCCTTAACATCCTACACAAGGGTAGAAAGTAAAAACAAAAAATATTTCTTGCCCAATCCTCTGCTTTATCGAAGAGTTCCTCTCGGTTAGCTTCCGTACATAAAAACCAAACGGCAGTTTTCAACATTTCATAGTAACAGTTCTTAGTAAATCGTATGCAAACTCTATTCTGAGCAGTTCCCTTGAAAGAAAAATAGTTTCAGATCGATATCTAAAAAAGCTATGGGAAAACTAGTCCACGTATGTATATACAGATAGACAGACACGGCTCGTTTGATCTTTCACATACATATGTATATATTTTATAGGAACTCTGAATATTCCTTCTGAGTATTACAAACTTCTTGGCAAACTTAGTATAAATATGTAAGGTATGTATTTAACAAGCAAGTCTTATATAGTATAAATATGAATACTTGAAAAAATATTATTTTAATGGGCAACTTTTTTCCATATGTATTTAGCAAGCAAGTCTTATATAGATTAATATTTCATTTTCCGCCTTTCAGCGGCTTCGTTCAATAATTTTATATTATTTAAGTTATTAAGTTCGTGACAAGAACCTAAATTTGAAGCTAAGGAGGAATTGCTAACTGCATTCGTGACAAGGATTGAAATTGATTATTAGGTCCTTACAATATTCATTTATTCGACTGACATTTCTGCTATTGAAAGGCTATTTAACTATATTAAAATAAAATAAAAAAATTCTCAATGAGAACATTTTTAATTCATTTAAAACTCATCATGATTCAAATAAGATATATAAATTTCTTTAGACCTTGGCAACTCTGTACACAACATCGATAGAGAGCGCATTTTTATTGAAAACGAAAGCTCTTCCATTGCAGCAACACCACATCGTCAGCAAACGTCAAAACAAACACATTCACACACAAAGCGCATGCATCGGCACACACACACTCCAACACATATGCATAGCAAACGAGGCGACCCAAAAACACAAAGCCAAAGAATTCACTTTTGCTTTCGGTATGAAATAATAGCTGAGCATTGCGCGATTCGGCGTCTCATGCCGCGCGCTCATTGCGCTCGGAATGCAGTTGATGTTTGTAGTTGTTGTTAATTGTGCTCGCTGCTATAGTTGTCGTCGTCGCTGTTGATGCGCTTGTGTAGTAGCAAACGCTAACTTTGGCGCCAGCTGTTGGCGCGCTGCACACGAAGTTATTAGCAATGAGAGCCAAAACAGCCAGCTTGTTTTCAAACTGACAGCGGCGGCAGAGACTGCGCTGCCTGCGCTTACAACTATAAGTTTTTCATAGTTTGTATTGAAAACCTTACACCCACCCGAGCGCCAATAGTCTACAGTGAACTCTCTCAGTCACTTTACGGCGCTCTTTATACGAGCGCTCAATTGCATGCAAATAATTCGCTTCGTAAAGTAAGCAGCGCCTTACAACACACCCGACGCGACCCGCCCTAGTCCTACTCCACTTACACTCGCATTGCCCCACATCAATCTGGCCTACCCCACTTACACGCACACAAGCAAACTATTACGGCAACGCATGCTCTCGGTTAGCGCGTTCACTTGGCTAACGCTCTCATTCTGAGCGTAAGCTCTGAGTTTGTTGCATAAATTGCGGGCTATACGGGCGTTTGGTGCGAAGCTAAATGAAACGCTGGTACTCATATACATTTATATATGTGCATGTGTGTGTGTTTAAGAGCGCAAGCACGAAACGACGTACGAATATGGCAACAACAAATACATCATCATTGAATAATGTAATAAGTGAAAGTGTAGTGTTGACCTACTTTTCGCTACAGATTCAGGTCTATGTTAGATAGATTAATTTCGTTTTCGTTTCACTTCGCCGTTCGGCGCTTCGTGCGCGTGTCGCACCTCACGTGGCCTACACCCCCGCTGGCCCTATACACGCGATTCAAATTCGTCAATATAGACAGTTTGTATACATTTATACATATTTACATATACCATACATAAATGCGTTTGGATATATGTATATGTATGTATGTATGAATGCTTTTAAGATGGTGGGAAGTTTTCTCAAATGGGGCGTAGGGTATGATTATAATGCAGTTGGCGATTAACAACATAGCCGAGTAGCTGCAACAACAAACGAGGAAAAAAACATAAAGCAGGAAAATAAAAGAAAAATGCGCGAAGGAGTGTGTTGAGGTGGTCGTAGGATATACGAAATATGAGTGTCGAGTTTGGTTAGTGTACACGCGTAGAGGGAAATACAGTGGCCGCAAAGGAGGCGGGATAAATACAAGCAAACATATGTACATACATAGGAAGTCTCCACTAGTACACGTGCTAACGGAAATTTACAGCTGTGTTTCTGGCTTGAAATGTAGGTTAGTGGGTGTTTACAGTTGTAGTCATCACCAGCACCATCAACATCTTCCAGAACCGGAGAGTACGTTTGACATAAGCGTAAGTGACCCTATGTACATTAAATATTTGGTTGGTGGTTAAGCTTTTAAGTGTGTGTGTGTGGTTTAAGATGCCATCACTAACAGCTGAGAAGTTTGAGGGTGGTTAAATACTTCCTGTTTCTATTAATGGAAAGCGCTATGAGGACAACGCGACGATAATGCTAGGAAATTTGAAGCACTTCGAAACATACATACATATAAGGATATTTACATATTTGTGGTGAGGTAAACGTAAATGGAACTTTTGAATATTTTCAGATATTCAATAAGATTATTCAAAAAATAAAAGGATACCAAATACACCAATTAGCTTTCGAGCTTTCAATAGAGCCAGAAAGTGTAGCTGGTAAAGTTTAAACCTTTCGATCTCAGTCGGAAACAGCAAGCGTGATAGCTTTTTTCAATGTAAGCTAGTTTTTCAAAGTTACGGTCATGATTCCAATCTAAAATCAATCAAAGTAGCAGCAAATCAGGAGCTTAACACGTCGTTAGTTCTGCTTTCTCCACACTGAATAAGAAAGCAAAGCAAATCTGGTAGTGAACGAGGGCAAGATAAAATATCTCCTGTCATCAAATAATTTAGCGATTTGGCTTCGAAGTCGCAGATAATTTCGTCCATCTTCGAACCAGCATTAAAACCAACCATAACATCAGCCTCGAAATCCAACGCAGAATAACTCTTGTCAAGGCCAAATTCTACAAGTCATCATCCCCGTCCTATATGGCGTAGAGGCATGGTCTATCACAACATCTGATGAGTCGCCGTTACGAGTTTTCGAGAGAAATGTTCTGCGGACGATTTATGGTAATTTGCGCATTGGCAACGGCGAATACCGCAGTCAATAGAACGATGAAATGTACGAGATACACGCCGACATAGACATAGTTCAGCGAATTAAGTGACGGCGGCTACACTGGCTACGTCATGTCGTCCGGATGGATGAAAACAATCCAGCTTTGAGAGTATTCGACGCAGTACCCGCCGGGCAAAGCAGACGGTTATAACCGCATAAGCGGTGTCTACGCCAATAACGATGAAGAAGACGTCGAGGTAAGCTACAATTTGAAATGTTGGAACTAGATTATTGTGACTTTTTCCAGAATCCAGTGAGCGAACTCAATATTGAGTTACACGGTAGACGAGTTGTGGAGAAATCCATTACAATATTATTTAAATGGATAATTTTTTAAAATATTGCCTTATCAATAAAAATGAAAAACATTTATTAATATGGAGAAATTATTTTTAAACAGGTGGCAATCTTCATAAAGTATAGTTTTAAATACAAGCCGCTGTAAATTTCCGTACTTTATATTACTTGAAAAAATTTAATAATAATTTTTATACTCTCGCAACAAAGTTGCTAAGGAGAGTATTATAGTTTTGTTCACATAACGGTTGTTTGTAAGTCCTAAAACTAAAAGAGTCAGATATAGGGTTATATATACCAAAGTGATCAGGGTGACGAGTAGAGTTGAAATCCGGATGTCTGTCTGTCCGTCCGTCCGTGGTCCGTGCAAGCTGTAACTTCAGTAAAACACGTATTTCTTGGCTTCATAAGAAGGTTAAGTTCGAAGATGGGCAAAATTGGCCTACTGCCACGCCCACAAAATGGCGAAAACCGAAAACCTTAAAGTGTCATAACTAAGCCATAAATAAAGATATTAAAGTGAAATTTGGCACAAAGGATCGCATTAGGAGGGCATATGTGGACGTAATTTTTTTGGAAAAGTGGGCGTGGCCCCGCCCCCTACTAAGTTTTTTGTACATATCTCGGAAACTACTATAGCTATGTCAACCAAACTCTATAGAGTCATTTCCTTCAGGCATTTCCATATACAGTTCAAAAATGGAAGAAATCGGATAATAGCCACGCCCACCTCCCATACAAAGGTTATGTTGAAAATCACTAAAAGTGCGTTAACCGACTAACAAAAAACGTCAGAAACAATAAATTTTACGGAAGAAATGGCAGAAGGAAGCTGCACTGAGGCTTTTTTTAAAAATTGAAAATGGGCGTGACGTTGCCCACTTATGGACCAAAAACCCTATCTCAGGAACTACTAGACCGATTTCAATGAAATTCGGTATATAATATTTTCTTAACACCTTGATGACATGTACGAAATATGGGTGAAATCGGTTCACAACCACGTATTCTTCCAACATAACGCTATTTTGAATTCCATATGATGCCTTCTCTGTACATATAATATAGTATACATTAGGAACCAATGATGATAGCGGAATAAAACTTTACACAAATACGGTATTTGAAAAATATGTAAATGACGGATAATGAAATCTCGGTTGTCAACATTGGCACTTGTTTTAACTTAGTATATTTTTTCAATCTCTTAACATTGACACGAATTTCATAACATTTTATTTATTTTACAAATTTTCTTGCACTTTTTTGGCTAGTTTTATGTTCTTTTAATCTTTCAGCCATACATATTTTTGAATTACATATAATTTTCAGAATAATATTTTATAATCTGGCAACGTTGGGTTTAATTTTTTCAATCTGTTTAGTTTGAAGTTTTTCTCAACGTTTTAAATTTTTTTAACTAAAATTTCAATTAGGTGGAAGTTTTCTAACTTTATTTTGTTTTAAACCAATCGGGGCAAATATCGGATAGCTGGCGAAAGAAAAAACTGGGATAGAGATCTGCAGATCCGGCGATATACGACTGATATAATAGATGAAATCTAAGTTGATTATTTCTCAACAAATAATGACGAATCGCTAAACTCCTTCAGAATTTCACTCGAGACTTTATACCAATTTTTAGAAACCCGCTGTCATGAATTTATATAGGACACAGTTTATTTAATTTTATAAAAAGTCACACTTTGGAAAAAATAAAACAATAACAATAACAATTAAGAACGAGAAGACACTTAAGGCAGCGGCAACGAAATGCGCAGTGACAGCAATACAATTATCGTCAATGCAATAATTACAACAACAACCATAACAAAAAAATTAAAATAGCAACAACACACAAACAAAACAAAACACTAGCAACAACAATACCAATGGCACAAGCAAATAAAGAAAAAGTATGCAATCAGCGGCGGCAGCGGCAGCGACGCCAACGCCGACCGCGGAGAAGCACAGAAATGCTTTTATAAGCGCATTCAGTAGTTTCCATTTTCGTTTTCGTTTTCATTTTCATTTGCTGCGAAACACAATAAAAACGCACTCAAATGAACATCAATGCAAGCAACAACAAAGCGCACAGCATACACACACACACGCACATAGACAGGCGCGTGCAAAGTGTATATGCAAGTAAGCATCATAATTGCAACAGCAGCAGCAACAACAACAACACCGGCAACAGCAATGAAGACGCGCGCATACTCGTTCGTCAGCTCGCGCTCATTCAGGGCAGCGCATTGCGGACGGCGCGGTGGGGTGCCGCGATTGGAGCTTGTCGTTCGTAGTTGCTGTTGTAGTAGTCGTCGCCATAGCTGTTCGTCGTCGTCGTCGTCGTCGTTGTTGCTGTCATTGCTGCTTATGCACATTATACTTATACGAAAACCTTGACACACTTTGCGCGCTACAACAAGCCCAGGGACGGTTCCGACCGCAATTCATGTGAGGTTAGTTGCTTGCTTACTCGTCGTCGTCGTCGTCGTCGTGGCTTGTTGTAGTCGCTCGCTTGTTGGCTGCTCGTCGTAGCGTGTGCATTGCAACGCTCGTTTGTCGCTTTGTGTTTCAATGTTTGCGTTTGAGCACCCGCCCTCATGCACCTCGCGCCGCCCCGTGGGACGATAAGTTTGTCCCCCACCTTGGGGCGTTGAAGCGCGCAGCCAAAGCGAGTGAGGTAGGCTGTGGCTATGCCAGCCAGTCAGCTAAATAGCCATCCTATCGCATGATCACATCGACGAATGCGTTTTTTATGGATGAGCAATAAAAGTTGCATTCTTTGGCATTTTCAAATGGTGTGATAAAAAAGGAAATTATGAAAACAGTAGAGATTTTGCGCTTAAGCGTAAAGCTCATTATGGTTTATGACACATTTATGTAAAGCAATGCTGGACTTCAGGCAGTTCTAGGCGGGTTTTTACACAATAATTTTCTGTTTAGGATAATTAACCAGGTACAGGTACAGGTACAGGTTGTTTGGGCATGTGCTATGAGCTCTTAAGGGATAAATTTCTTTTTGTACTGATCCTAGAAGAAAACAGTATTTGGAAGCTCTGCAAGAAACAGCAGGTAGAACAGTCAGATCGCAAAGTAAAATTAGATTCGAACTATTGAACAACCTGACTGGATCACACCGTCAGCATAAGTTTCAAGCTCTGTAACGCCTGATCAACAGATACGATTGAAAATTGCCAGATAGAGGTCACAGATACCTCTAGGGGATGACACAGGATCATTGGAAATAAAATAAACATACCCATTCAGACTCAAATTTTTGATGTCTTTAGGAAGAAGATATATTGTTTCAAAGTAACAATTTTGGGAGGTATGAGACTTAAAATACCTCATTTTAATGCTTGTCTCAATCAAAAATTACTGCAAAACTAATACATCCACGACCGATTCAAAATTACCCCGTAAGGGTGATACTAATAAACGGGGATCTTTCTCTAATTAACATCTGAAGGCAACTCCGTTGTAGAAGCGACTGCCAAATATCGATACATTTAGTATAATTGGGTAGACTAATCCCAAGATCTTTACAGTTTGATTTAATTTCAAATGTGGAGATCGATCCTTCAAATGAACATACACAGCTAAAGGTTTTTAATCAGTCACGTCCTGTCATATCAACAATTGAACGTCTAGTAGAAAATTTTTAATCAACAGAAACAGTACAAAATGTTCCCGTGCCAGTGAGACAAAGAAGTGCCCGTAGTGTCGAGAATATTGCTGGCGCTAGCGCATCAATTGAGGAAGACCCAAATCAGTCCCTCACACGTCGTTCTCAAGCGTTGGGCATCTCTATGACGTCGTTATGGCGAACTTTGCGAAAATTTCTTGGTCTACATATTTTCAAGATGAAATTGATGCAAGAACTGAAGCCGCTTGACCACCAGAATTGTCGTATGTTCGTCAATTGGGCTGAGCAACAACTAGAAAATGATCCGGATTTTTATCGAAAAATCGTCTTCAGCGATGAGGCTCATTTCTGGCTGAATGGCTTCGTCAGTAAGCAAAATATGCATTATTGATCAGGCAGCAATCCAGCAGGATTGGTGCAGTTTATGGACCGGCGGCGTCATTATTTCGGAATTCTTCCGTGATGAAGAAGACCGACATCACTGTAAATGGGAATCGCTACCGCTCAATGATAACCGATTATTTTTAGCACGAATGGGGTGATAAGGACTTGGACAATATGTGGTTTCATCCAACAGGATGGCGCCACGAGCCATACAGCGAATGTCACAATCGATTTATTGAAAACCAAGTTTGATGTACGTGTTATCTCACGAAATATCGTAGTCAATTGGCCGCCTCGGTAGTGCGATTTGACGCCGTCAGACTATCTCCTGTAGGTCGACGTCAAGTCTATGGTCTATGCCAACAAGCCAGCGACGATTGATGAACTTTGTATGAATATCGAACTTGAAATTGCAGCAGTATCGACCGTCGAAAATTGGTTTCAGCGTCTGAACTTCTGCAAGCGGGTCCGTGGTGGCCATGCAAAAGAAAACGAGTCCAAAGATAATGACATCGAATGTAATTTCAGTGGTATAAATTACTTCATTGATATACGAAACTTTTGTAGCGCTCCCGTTATATCATAATATAAAAAAAACTCCGTTATAATCAAAAAATTTCGAGACAATGTTGAGCAACGATTGTTGAGTTCTCAGGCAACTCAGGCATAAAATTCTAAATTAGTTTGAGAATATAATCAGGGGTGGAATCTGATAGTTGTCGGAATCAGAATTGAAACCGATAAAAAAAAGCAGTAGGTGTCATGAATTCAGATATTATTGATTTGATATTCGAAACAGAATTTGTATCGGTTTTGGGTGTCACGGAAACCAATTTTATCGGTTTTGCTGTCAGAAACAAATCAAGAAGATAGTTGCACACAGATTTGAAATGTAAGTTAAGAAATCAAGTTATTTTATTATTTCGAATTAATTTATCTTTATTTCTATAGAAGAAAACATAAGTATAAAACACGAAATGTCTCATTTATTGAGTTTTTTGAAAAAAAAATGCGAATATTTAAGGGCGGAGCCTGCTTTAGAGGCTTAAAACAATCGATTTTTTGAGGTTTTTTTTGGGAGGGAAGAAATAATTGGTTTAGGCGAAATTTCTAGGGTTTATAGTTATATATTTAAACTTTATTCACAAATTTTTTGGATACGAAATCTTTGATATTCTGCCTTTGAAAAGCAATTGCCAGATGCTTCTAGCATGTGCATATGCCAGACGGCGGGCAGGATGCAGGTCGCAATTTCTATCGGAAACAAAAAATTCAAAGAGATTCATTTTTTTTAATAACTTATGTTCAAGTTATACTAGAAAAATTAAAAAAAAAGTGAAAAATTCTAAAAATCTTTAAAATTTGAAAAAAAAGTGGTTTTTGACTAAAAAAATTTTACTTTAAACATATGTTCATACTTAACTTTTCTTAGTTTTTTTAGTTTAAATAGAATATAATTTAATGCCAAAGATAATAAACTTTGCCCCAATTCCATACGACGTTTAGTTTTTTTCTATGCTGCCCGCCAATAAGAAAAATCGTACAACTTCTTCTTTCTGCTCAAGCGCTCATAACCTTGGGGAAATATTCTTATACCATGTTCAGACCGACACTTAATCACACGATTTCGGCTGTTGATTATCCCACTAATCATAAAAATTTATCAAGATTTCGTCATACAAAAATGACAGTTCCAAATCACTTCATTGAAATGATTTGAAACTGATCCACGCTAAATCTCTCTGTGCGACTCTGATTTTGCGCAATCTACTTGTCAGCACTGGAAATCTGTTACATTATCACAGCTGATTTAGACACTACAAAGGGAAAAAAATGTAAACAAACACATTTTTTTTAAAGCAATGAATCTAATTTCATCTGAAAATCGACTTAACAAATGAAAAAATGCATCCATTATTTGTATTATATGGAAAATATTAAGAAAAGACGTCTTTTTATTTCAAAATACTATATGACAATCTTTTCTTTTGATAAATATTAAGCGATGTGAATTCTTGAATGACAATTACAGCTGATTTTTGATCTTTCTAAAGGCAGTGAGAACACTGTTGGGTTATGAAATGCTCAAATATAATCTAATCTTTTAAATTTTCGGTCTGAACATGGTATTAGACTATTTTTAAAGAGATTTAAGCAAAAAAAAAATTTTTTGAAGCTTCTAAAGCAGACTCCCTCTTAAAGAAGATTTACAAAACGTAATAAACGTAATTTAACACCAAAATGCGTCTTTATTCATTCGATAAATGTTATCTCTTAAAATCTCTCTTTAATTCGGAACTCGTTAAACACTTCAATAGGATTGCTTCCAAATGTATTATTTTGCAAGTTTTGCCACATTAGTAAACAGCTGATTCGAATATTGGTTTTGCGTATGTTCGAAAAGACGAAAATCCAATCAGATTCTGTGGCACCATTGAAAATCAGAATTGGTTTGCAATTCTGACACCTAATATCATGTTCAGACCGAAAATTTAAAAGATTAGATTACATTTAAGCATTTCATAACCCAACAGTCTTGAAAAGATTAACATTCCATTCAAGAAACATCCTCAATATTTATATTGTCATATAGTATTTTAAATTTTCTTTTTAATATATTTTTGAGTATTTTCAGCAGAAATTAGATCATTGTCTATATTACATTTTTTCCTTTTTGTGGGATATATAAAACAAAATAGAGTAAAAAAGTCGCACAGAGAGATTTACAAATTCCGATGAAGTGAATTGAACTGTCATTTTTGTATGGCGAAATCTTGATAAATTTGATATAGATACAAGGGTTCTGTCTTGGATTCCACAACACCCCTGAATATTTATACTTTAAATTTTCGATTTTGAGTATTGCATCATTGTCTATATTATGGATATATAAAACAAATAGAAAAATGAGGTTACTTCGAATGCATGATATACAAGGGTTAAACTTGGCTGCGGCAGTTGTTTGTTAATAACTTGTTCTAACGGGGTTCAAAAATGCTAGGTTTGCATGAATTCATAAATCTATATGTAACTGAAATCTATTATGGACTCAAATCCAACCCAGCGATGATTTGAGTTCAATACAAGACGTTATTGTAGCGTCAGAAATGTACCTAGATTTGGTCAAGGAATATTGTTGCTTACATATAGCACACGTACATATGTATGTATGCTATACAAGATTTGTGTGCAAATATATACACATTTACTGTAGAATCTTTCGGTCCGTAATCCACGTGTGGTTTTGTGGCCCAAAGTGTTTAACAATTTTAACACTCTTTAAATAAACTGTTTTCCATAGGCATGCTTTTAGTCTAGCCTTGCCTAAGGCCTAGGCGATTTCGCAATGTATGTATATCATGTAAAGCTATAAAACCTACAAAAACAAAAATAAAACACAAATGGCATTCACTCAACGCTAGCGCTTATCAATTAGCATCCCGCGTTAACTAGCAAAACAACAAAAGCTCTGTAAACAATACAAGTTTCGATAATTTTTACGACTAAACTAGTTGTTGTTTTTAAATATGCATATGTGTATGTGTGTGTATGAATATAAATGTATATATGCCTCCATGACTCGCGGACTACATTTGCCACTATTCCAAGCAAAAGTGTATCAATAATCGAGCGCATATTTATAAACCGAAATGCAAAATAAATCTATAAATACATATTTACCCACATACATACATATGTATGTACATACATATATGCAATTAATTCAAACTTTGCTTTTGTGGTCACTGATTCAACAAATTAAAAAATCAAACATACATATAAAAAAAATATATTTAAAATTAAAATATGCAACGGTGTTTGCCACGGAATACCATCTCTGCCCCGTCTGCTTTTGATTTCTCTATTAAAACTTCTTTACTTCTATTTTTAGTTTTATTTTATACAAATTATGTTAAATTTGCAATTTAGCTTAAACATTTTTTATTTTCTTTGCAAAAGTATCTTTTACTTAGTTTTTGTTTTTTTGTTTTTGTTTTTGTATACATATAATTAATATTTTTTATATGTAAAGTTTTAAATGCAAAATACTAGTATATACAACAATTCGAGAAGTAGGTCACGAGGCCACAACAAAAAAGCGAGCTGAGAAAACAGAAAAAAAAACAACAATTGCAATGCGCTCGAGTTTTTTCGGAAATTACGCGTGCGTCGGCCGCCGTCACTATCTGTATGCATAATATATGGCTTGTGCTTACAAACACACACACGCACACAAACTTATATTTACGCATGTATTGACGAGCTGTCTGTCTATCTGACTGCCTATTAGGCGTACAGACGTTCGATCGGTCGGTGAATTTCTGAGCGAGCTGCTGACTGATTGGCTGGTGGGCCAAGTTTGCTCGCTTTGTATACATATGTATAAATAGCTATGAAATTAAACCATTTATATATATACATATATATGTACATACATACATACATACATACATATATGCAAGTGCTCCGTTTAGTGTTCGAGAATGAATTGTAATTTTTATAGCCCCCTCCCCTACCTCATGTCGCCCCCGTTATTTGTAATTGAACAGCTGTGCGCCCATTTAGCGCTAGGCCTACACTCCCCAGCACACCTCACCACAAATCGCCACTCTACAATACTCCGCACCGCACTCACCACTGACGCTACAACTGTGCTCTACCAACGGTGCGCCAGCAGCTAACCAAAAAGCTAATAGCCAACCAACGAGCCATCCGAATAGACAGTCTGTCAGTCAGTCTAGGTGAACTATACGACAGCTTTTATTGCAAAATAGCACTTTTGGCACGAGTGCGCAGCTAAGGGTTAAATTTGTATGCGATCTGCATACAATCTCACATTTATTTGTTGGTATGTATGTATGTGTGCTTTATATTAACCAAAAGCATATTGCGACATATTTTATTGCATGACATTTCATAGTCGAAAAAAATCCACTTAAATAAAGCAACAACACAAATACTTGAATGAAACAATACGCATAAAAAGTTATAAATAAGCTCGGTGGAAATTTCTCAATCACAAATTTAATTGCGCTTCTAGTACGGTGAGATATACATACATATGTACATAAGTATGTTCATAAATAAAAATATGTAATAATGACGAAATTATTTGGGTTTCGTAGTTAAGTTTTTACGAAATAATTTTTAAGTGCTTACATATTTTCAATGTCATTGCATGAAAATAATTGTAATCAACTTTGGTGTGTATTTTATGTAGGTACACGTGTGCGTACATATGTACATATGTATGTTTATGTGGGTAATTGTTCAACTAGATATGAATATATGCACATCTATACTTACATACATAAAAATGAGCGTATAAAGTAAAATATAATTAAGTAAAAATCCCCACACAAATGCTTTTTTAATTAAAAAAACATAGTTTCAACATTTTATTTCATTATATAAAAAAAGTATTAAAATTTCCCTTAACACACAAAGTGACATATACCTTATTTTAGTAAAAATTTCCCCACACAAATGCTTTTTTATTAGGTATATTTCGCAGTTTTCAATAAAAAAACATAGTTTCAACATTTTATTTCATTATATTAAAAAATTCCCCTTGGGTATTAAAATTTCCCTTAACTTATATTTATCTTATACTATGCTAAGTGACATATACCTTATTTTAGTAAAAATTTCCCCACACAAATGCTTTTGTATTAAATATATTTCGCAGTTTTCAATAAAAAAACATAATTTCAACATTTTATTTCATTATATTAAAAAATTCCCCTTGGGTTTTAAAATTTCCCCACACAAATGCTTTTTTATTAGGTATATTTCGCAGTTTTCAATAAAAAAACATAGTTTCAACATTTTATTTCATTATATTAAAAAATTTCCCTTGAGTATTAAAATTTCCTTAACTTATTTTTATCTTATACTATCCTAAGTGACATATACCTTATTTTAGTAGAAATTTCCCCACACAAATGCTTTTTATGAAGTAAATTTCGCAGTTTTTAAAAAAAAAATATATTTTCAAAATTATATTAAAAAATTCCCCACTGTTTAAAGCTTCTTGTAAATGTATGGTAATTTACGGAGATAAAGAAGGGTATTTGATTTTAAAAATGTCCCTTCAAATTAAATTTTTTAGTAAGTCAGCAGCGTAATATTAATTACCCCACGATTGTTATAATTTCCCAATTATGATTTTAAAAATATTCCATAAATTTCTACATTTCAGTTTTGGCGAAAGAATGCGAAAAATTTAGTATCAGTCGCAAAACCTTAAATCTGATATGTAATTATATCCTTGAAACCTGTCTACCAATGAATTAAAATGTGCAATATGTATGTAGTCCTCAAAAGTGTGATCCCATATATAGCGTTTTGTGGAAAACAATTCGGACCGGTGCCAGGGAACTGCAATAATTAAGAAGGGAAGCTATTGACGGACACACTTTTTTTGTCTAGAACCGTTGAAAGCGGCTCGCTGCTCTCGACCCAACGGGAACAGTAAGGACCACTCCAACGACTACACTTGAAAGGTTATTCCAACTACCAGCACACGACATTGAGGTAGAAAGCTCACAAAAGGTCACAAGAACGTTCCGGGAAACAAAAAAGTACTGAAAAACGCAAGTTGTTAAATATGATACACAATGAAATTTTCGAAAGGGCTAACAGACTGATCAAAGTGAAATGGCAAAATCATGTGTAAGGGAGTCACGCAAGCTTCCTACTCATGCGGTCTCGAAAAGACTGCAGGACGGCTTTAGCATAGCCACAGAACAGAGCTTTCTGGCATCACATGCGAGCATTATTAACAATGACACTTGTAGAAAGTGCAGAGAAGTAGACATGAGAGAGAAGGTGGAACACCTTCTCTGCTTATGTCCGTCCTTTTCTAGAACTCGGCTTAGATATCTAGGAGCTTTACAGTTCACTGGACTGGAGGATATAAATTCTCTACTAATCTTCACAAAAAGCGCTGACATCTTGTACGACGACAACTCGTACTAACAACAAACCTACTTGTTGCATTACAAGGACTTCTAGGTCTACGTAGGGTGTTGAAGGCAGCCAGTGTAACCTAATCTAACCGTTTAAGACAAACATTTTTCTTATGAATTTTATAACTCAATGAAAACAAACGATTATAAATCGGAAAACGGAAAAATAGGTGGGAAATTGGCCGCTCACTTATTCAAGTACGACCGTTGTCGAAGCTTCAGAGAACTTTTGGAAAACTACGTCGAACTTGAAGAAACAATTGAAAAATAAAGTACTATCTCTAATCACAAAATAAAAAGCAGAAAAGTTTTTTTTTTTTTCAGTTCGAGATAAATAATTTTCCCGCACTATTACTTCTGAACGAGGGAATTTTCCAAATTAAGAAACTCAAGTGAAGACTTTTAACCAACCGGGAAAGATACTAGTAATATTAAGTATTTCTAGCTCAATATTTTGAAGTTCGATGAAATAGAGAGCCTCGGGCCTGCATTTGAATAGTACGCGTTATACACAAGATACCCTTATCATTGCTAGTTCAAAGAGTGCCACCCACATCCATCTACAATATGGAGTTAGAGGGAGAGAGATATGGAGCGGGAGAACCTGGAGGCCCGACGATCTAGTCTAAGATCACTTTTAAACGTGAACACAACAACAAAAGACTGATCATTACTACATAAATTATTCGGAAACATCAACTTTAAACTGCTCCAGAAGATACTTCCCGACTTTGTAATATAATATACAAGAGCTACATAACGGTCTTAGAATATGAGTTTCTAAATTTGTTAAAGTTTCTATGAGTGTGTATGCAAGTGTGTGTTTGAATGGATCTCATCTAAGTACCGACCATGGGATAGCATTGCGGCCATCAAATAAATCACGTTTATCACCCATAATTCTTCATCCCGCTTACGCGCTTGGAAGTGATATGCACTTATATGCCCATACACGTTATTATATATATTTGTATATACATATGTAAATGCATATATACAAATATATGCTTGAGCGTATAAGTAAGTAAATTACTGAGTTCTAAGTGAGTTGCACTTGCTCTTGGCTAGTTGTCGGCATTGTTTTGTTTATTATCATATTGTTGTTTCTATTTCTATTTTCTATGGTATTATTGTTATTGCTGTTGTTGTTGCACACATATCTGTTGGGTGGTGGCACTGAAAAGTGGTCGCTCTCGACCGTGGTTGCGTCGCTCATGCATGCATCCTTATACTTGAGCATTTGCATGCTTGTTGTTGTTGGCTTTGTGTTTTCTTTTTAGTTGTTGTTGCTGTTTCATTTTCTTATACACTTTGTTTGATTTATTTTTAGGCTTAGAACTAACTGCACGCGCGGTATTCGCTATATGTGCTGCTATTTTTATGAGCAATGCAATTGCACGCACACACACACATACATATATCGAGACACATTCACACGCACATACTAAATTGCATGCTTTGTGTTTTTTTTTTTGTTTTTTTGATGGCTTTTGCATTTTTGCATTTGCGGTCGCTTCTACAAATTACATTGTTTTCATGCCATTTTTTTCTTCTAATTTTTTTTAATTTTATTTTTTTTGTTTTGTAAAAAACCAGCGCAAGACATTGAAGTCTACACACTTGGCAATGATTGGTGGCTAAGGCAGCGGCAATAACAAACTAATTGCTGGCGGTAAGATATGCTAATGCTGAGCTCTAGTATATGCATAGATGAGCGCTAGTACTGCGAAATATTAACGCTCGTGTGTATATTTAGTATAATTATATAATAAATGTTTGATTTTTGTGCGAAAAGTGAAAGTCAGAATATTCTGATTGCTTCTTGAGAGACTTTCACCTACTTATGGCCAACTAAAGCAAATGAAACTTGAAGAATTATGAGGGTTAGTCTATTTTGCACTTGTTCGCAGAAACTCAAACAACATCTACAGTCGAAATTGAATTTTTGAATAAATTATTGTATTTCGAGATTGATACTTCAAAATTTATATTTTAATTTGTTGAAAAACAACTGAAGAAATCCGAAAAAATTATCTTTTTACCTTATCTATACTTTATCAATTGTGCAACATTATAAATGTTTACCCTGGCGAGCTACATTTACTGTGCCCAAAAAATAAGGTGACATTTGAATTTAAAGTGCGCGCGTCGAAGGATTTGGAGAATTATTTTTTTTTTATGTTGGTAGTACTGTCAGTCACATTTATGTCAAATTTCATGTCGAAATATTCATTACTGTTTGAGATACGTGTCGTTTCGTGAGCTGCTAAAAGTGAGTTTTTCGTTTTTTGCGATGTCGAAATTTGTTGAGCAAAGAATTTGCATTAAATTTTGTTTACGGAATCAATTTTCTGCTGCGGATACGTTGAGGATGGTGCTGAAAGCCTTTGGTGATGAGGCTATGTCTAAAAAAAATGTTTACAAGTGGTATAGTGTGTTCCAAGCCGGCCCTGAACGTGTCGAAGACGAACAGCGTCCAGGGCTACCATCAACTTCAACCGACGAAGCTCACGTTCAACAAATCAAAGATTTGGTGTTGAAAACCCGTCGATTAACAATTAGAGACCTTGCTGGTGAAGTTGGCATATCGAAAGGCTCAGCCAATACCATTTTGAAGGATGTTTTGGGCCTCAAGCGCGTCAAATCTCGACTGGTACCGAAAACATTGAATTTTTTGAAGAAAAGGCGTCGCGTTGAAGTGTGTGATACGATGCTTTCCGACTACCAGGGTGTCATGAAACGCATTATATCTGGCGATGAGACTTGGATCTATGCTTACGACCCCGAAACAACCGATTAATCGAGCGAATATCGTGCCAAAAGAGAGCCGAAACCAAACAAATCGCGCCAAAGTCGCTCAAAAATCAAGGTCATGTTGACTGTTTTCCTCGATTATCGTGGTGTTGTGCATTATGAATTCCTTCCAACCGGTCAAACAGCACCATCCCATACTGCCCTCGTAATTTGTGATCATTTCGCCAAAAACTCAACCCATATCGTTCCGCAACCACCGTATTCACCTGATCTGGCACAGTGCGACTTCTGGCTGTTCACCAAGCTCAAAAGACCGCTCCAGGGACACCGTTTTTATACGATAGAGGAGATTCAAGCCGCAGCGAAGACGGAACTGAAGGCCATCCTGAAAATGACTACAACCAGTGTTTCGAAGATTGGAAAATCCGTTGGCATAAGTGCATTGCATCGAAAGGGAATTACTTTGAATGGGATGAAATTGATTTGGAAGAATAAATAAAGAATTTTCAAAATAAATACAATGTCACCTTATTTTTTGGGCACAGTAAAAACAACCTCAACCAATCCCTCTACTCTATAGTATAGGTTACAAAAATACGACGTTAACATCGACGAAAAGTGTCAGAAGTCGAGAGAATCCAAAGCATGGCTGAGGCTATAAGCAACTTACCTCAACAGTTAAAGCTTAATTTGAATTTAAAATACTAAAGACGAATCAAATACTGAGTGTAATTGTCTTTGATCCACCTTTAGCATTGTGTCAAGGAATAGTTTGTGGTGGTTCTCTAACACATCTATAATGTTTTAATGTTAGTATATCCAATACAGTTATCTAGTTCATATTGTATGTATTCAACAAATCAAAATAAATCGTAAATGTACATTTTCTTATATCCATCGAAATATTCACTATACACTCTTGCTTCCTAAAAATTAGAATTATAGCTATTGACATACATACATATATCGATGGCAATGATAAGCTCTGGCTTTCGCAGTAAAACTGATGATGCGATTTCTTAAATGTCGAATATTCATAGAGAGAACACGTAACTATTAAGGTTCCCTGTTGTCACCTTAGTTTTCATAACGACTCATTAAATAGCACTTCCAAGGGTGTATCTTCCACGCAAAAAATTTCTTTCATTGTCCGAAGATTACATACAACATATGGAGTCCTTCACTTTTGAGCTTGGTCTTCCTTGATCTTACATATAAATACCGGAATATAGTGAGTGCCACTTCTCCAAACGAATTAACAACTCAAAGGGTCGAGACGCCATCAGAAGTTGCACATGTTTTTGTAGAGGAAAAAGTGATTTAGTTAGTGTTGCGTTTATCCTTCATTTAAATAATATTATATCTTTCATTTATACTCTTAAATTGCATATGAACTGCAGCGGTGATCTAATGATTCAGCGCCACTTTTTTAGGTCATAAAGATTTGCAGGTTTTATTGTAACGGCTTTATGGTCTACCATATACACATGAAGACATACGTAAATTACAGAAATATTGCATTTAAAAAAGGAAATGGGTTGCTCTAACGGCATAGTATCATTTCTATACCGGAATAGAATAAAAGTTTTAACCCTGATTTTGCTTTTAGTACCACGACTTCTAAGTAAGATCCTCAGCGATTAGAACATCAATGATCTTATGGGAAATATACGGAAGGCTGAATTGTATATCTAGCCTCGAACACTGAACAAAATTTTCAACAAAATTATTGAAAACAAAATCAATAATTATAAAAATCTTTGTTGTTTTAGTGTCAAATTAACACAGTGTTTACCGTTATATTTTGCACTCTTCCCAAATGCAACTCTGCAACCCATTCAAAAACTAAAATTTTAATTATAATACTACTTCCGCTTCTGCTTAGTAGAAATGCATGAAAATAAATAAAAGTAAAATAAATGTGGGGCAACCATCATTAACGCTTCACACCTTGCCGAACGCTGCACAATCAACCGCGCATCACCTCATAACCTCAATAGCTGCAGTTCTTTTGATGTCAGATATTTTCAATTTAAGGTGACTAAATTTATCACGAAATCTATTTGGATATGTATGTATGTATGTATGTGCATATATTGTATTTATAATTATGTATGGATGTACATATAAGTTTATTTCTGTTTTAGGGAATTTTTGTCTACTTATATAGTTATTTTGTGATGAATATAAATTCATTAACCAAAAATAAATATGTACGAGTATGTGAGAAGTATCTAAGCATATTTATTCCTATAATGTATGTATGTATATATGTAAATATGTAAATATATAGTATATAACTACAACTACTGCCAACTAATATCGTCTAATATATATGTATGTATGTGCGTCAGTTTTGCTGACACGCTGGAAATTGAAGCCAACACCAAAGCTAAAGCTGAAACTGAAGCTGAGACCGACCGATGAGGCTAAGTCAGTTGCGATGATTATTGTTATAAGATTTTTTTGTTATAATTAATTTGGTTTTTGTTATTTTTATTTCATATATATAAGTATAAGTAAATAAGCGCTTTTGTTGTTGTCATGCTTGTTGCCATATTGCGCGTGAATCGTCAAGTTTTAGTTCTGTTGCTGTTGCTGTAGCTGCTGTTAGATATGGTGACCCACTAACCTACTTTTGCTATACGAAACGAGTCAAAAAAAAAACCACACGAGACAAAAACGAATACAAACAAAAGTACGAAGCACAAAAAAGCTGAACAACGAAAAAGTGTTGTTGAGCTTTATTTTTTTTTTGATTATTATTATATAAACAAAGTGGAAATTATCGACGCAATCGGCAAACATTGTCGAGTAGCGAGCGTGGCGCGCTCTATAAGCAAGCGTTCCCCGCTAACACCGCACCATTCACCTGCGGTGTACCTCAGCGCTACTTCATAATCGCTGCTGGCGCTCAAAAACGATTAAAGAGTTTCAAAATAGCAAGCGGACAGAAAGCGCGCCGCTGCTGATAGGCACAACGCGTTGCTTTGCGTTATAATGAGCGCGCCGAAACGCTGAGATACATTGTTTCAAACAAATCTACCTACATTTGTATGTGCGCGCACAGCTCACTCCGTTCGCGAAACATACACGCACGCACCGCGCTACGCATGAATGTGGTTCGCTGGGCGTCGATCGCACGCAACGCGCTGCCGCATTTGCCAGCAATACACTGTGCGTGAGCGCGCGGCCCACTCACTCACTCTTTCGCTCACAGCGCTCCTGTGAGTTGAGCATGTGGAACGCCGCTGCCGTCAATTTTCGGCAATACGTTTATAACCTAGCCCAACATGAAATTTGTACTTACGAGTCGTTTGAGTACGAAAGCAGAAGTATAAAAAAAGGAAAAATGGAAATAAAAAAGAATATACGCTATTGTTGTTGCTGCGCGATGTGCGTGCGCGTATAAGCGTTTTCGCAGATTTCCCCATCAAACAAGCACACAACGCTCGTTAGCGGTGCTGTTTTTTATTGTAGTTAATTGTTGGGTTGCAGCGTTGCGTGGCGCTAAGTTGTGGCTGGAGCACTGCAGTGGGCCCCTTAGCAACACGGCCCTTTCTGGCCTTTGGGCATACGAAAATTGAATGGCTTTGTTGCCCAATCATAGGTACACACGACTGTCAGTCTCAACCGTAAGTCACGACTGACGCACTTTGACACAGGCAGCGATCGGCAAGCAGCAAGCGGCTAACAACAAGCCACAAGCAATTGAGGCGCAACACGTGTTTCCTTCGAGTGAGAGTCGAACTGATGTGGAGCCGATTTGCGTACATGGATTTCTCAGACTTGTCTCGTTTTTTTTATTTTTCGTTAAATTTCACAATAATGAAATCGAAAAGTTTCCGACGACTTACAATGCATTTATTAAAGCGCCTCGCACATATGTACATACTGACAACGATATATGGATGAGTAGCTTACATATATACCTGCATTTATGTATATACATACATATATATGTAAACGCGAATGATTTATTTTTGGCTCCAGCAATATAATTTGGAATTTGAATTTAAGACATTTGACTTTGGGAAGTTGGATTGATGTATGCGTGGGCGCTAGGCTGGGTTTGACGAAGCATAAAACATTTTATTATGCCTCAGGGTACTCGGATAAATTTGTATATAGTTTACTTACGGATTACACCAACTAATCAAAATTACTTTCAAAACAACAAAATATGACTTTCAAAACAACATTGGTGAAATTAGCAGCAAACATAGAAAAATTTAAAAGTAGCTTACTCCGATTGACCACAAAACTAAAACATTCAGATTAACGGTATTTACTAAGTAGTCATGAAGCGTTGCTAATTCTTCGAGTCAAAAATTAATATAATGGATTGTCAAAAAAGTCTTGCGGTGTTTTTATTGACTCATGCCCAGCTTTTGACCGATGCTACGGCTGCTACTATGCCGGTCTCTTTCGACCAATTCAACGATTTTATCGCAACAGACACAGGCCTTCCTGACAGAACGAAAACGTTGAAACCATCGAAATACGGTGGAAATGGAAACTGTATCGGGTCCATAAACTGCACAAATTTTATTGGCGGCTTGAGATGCATTTTTGCCTTTATCGTAGTAGTACTGTACTGTAAATATGCCGGCTTTATTTTGCTCCACGACAATCACTCAAACACGTGTTAGCGCGTGAAATCAGCTTTCCAAAAAGGTATAGCATGGTCTGATGCGACGAATAAAACTAGAATTACGCGCTTTCAGCGCCAACTAGCGAAAATACCGCAACACTTTTTTGACAACCTATTTATATGTATAATTGAAGTAACTACAATTAACATTAATCTGTTTATGAGGTATTTCCTTTAACTCCGTTTGGAGCTTAAGTCCAAAGGAGGAAGTTTCTTATTCTCATTGAGGGGCTCAGTAAGTACAATGATCCTGGGAGCGATACCGCCGAAAACTAAGCTCGCTGGCAGGGCATCCCAAGTCAGTCAGGTCGAAGGCGAGTACCGAAGCTAAAACAATACACATAACGCAACCCTTATGAGACGGAAGTCGTAGCGTATGCTCACACCATAATGACGGCTTAACAAGTATATTTTTATCGCTGGTTCGAACAAGACCGCTTTCTGGTTTAATTAAATCAATAAGAAAGTATTATTCATTCAAAAAGATTTATATCACAACAATATTCGATTAGGTATAATGTTTTTATTTAATAAAGCACTGCAACCAAGTTCCAAAATGCTTCAGCTAACAAACATAACTTTACCTCTGGGAAGGTTATGTGAACTTCTGCATCCTCGTACAAATAAAAGTTATAGTTTTTTTCAATTATTAATGTGGCGGTTGATCCCGTCTCACTTCGCTCTTCATCCGAGATATCTTCATATGTTTCTGATGCATGATCTATACTGACGTCATGGTATACGAGAAAATGTGTTAAGACTTCCCTAAAACATAATTTATTTTTATTTCTATTTAAGCACTACCTCAGAACCGCGGAAATATTTTTTTCGAAAGTTTTAGATAAAAAAAACTTCAGTGGACCCATTTGGTGAACACATTATGACGTTACAACAATAAAAATGCTTATAAGGAATAATCACTGCGATGACAACGAACACGATTCTAACTCCAAAAGTTAGCTTAAATGAGGTATGCGATATAAACTACATCAAAAAAGCTGAATTTAATATATTAAATATATAAGAAAATAGTCAATCAGAGGATCGGAAATCATTATAATAGAAATACAAGGTTGAGACTACGACCTACATGCTTTTTCATTCATGTTTAGCGCGAAAGCACTTACGTTTTAGGAAAGCATACCAACTTAATTTCATTAAAATATCGTCATTGTTGACAGTCATAACTTTGGAGTCGTAGATAATTTCGTCTATCTTGGAACCAGCATTAACACCAACATCAACGTCTGCCCCGAAATCTAACGCAGAATAAGTCTTTCCAACAGGTGCTACTTCGAACTGAGTAGACAATTGAGAAGTAAAGTCCTTTCTCTAATCAGCCCCGTCCTGTTATTTGGTGCAGAGGCATGGACGATGACAGCATCTGATGTCGACAGAACGAGTTGTCGAGAGAAAGATTCGGCTGAAGATTTATGGTCCTTTTTATAATAGTATGAACTAAATTTTGTTTAAACTTGACGAGTAGCTTCCGGGGCTTATGATTTTACCCAAAGGTGGACGATGTTCCGTCCAATGTTCAATTTTTTTCTAATGTATTTATTTAGTGAGTTATCGCACTTTTAGTAGCCTTCAACCTAACTGTACATTGGAAGTGGGTAGGCTATAATTCGATTTTATTGATCTTCACTCTGTCTAGGAATATTTACATATATTGAAGGGATTCGACAAGTTTGGTTTGATATACATAAGTGATATCTCAGCCTGACCTAACTTCTCCACTCCTCCCTTAATATTTCTCTAAATGCTGCTCTAAATTTCCTCATGTAACAGCATTTATTGTTCCAATTTTCATGCGCTACCAATTAATATAAAATTCCCCCACATTATCTCATGCATAAATGCATGTTAGCGCAGGGACATGCAAAGTCCACACACCTATATTATTTAGAATGCACTTCAATCAATAAATAAGTGAGTGCGTGTATGCACAGCACAATCTCTCCGAGGTGCAATTGATACAAGCATTCATATTCAAGCATTTCACAGAGCAACTGGTGACGACAGTCATCAACTACGGTAATGGAAGTGGCAACAGCAACAACAACAGCGGCAACAGCAGGCGCCAAGTTGCAGCGAAGCCAATCGTGAGTACCATGTGATATGCACTCATAAGTGCTGCTGCCATGTAATTTCCACTGCGCCAATGTTCTTGCTGCTGCTGCTACTACTCTACTAGTTGTTGTTGTTGTTGTCAGCGCCGCCATTGCAATCTTGCCATCTAGGTGACCTACTTTTCACGAGTTGACCTACTTTTCCAATGCGTGTTATTACGAATATTATCCGCGTAACACACAACCCCATCCACCCCTCGAGCGCCACTCATCCCACCACTAATGTCCCGTGGCAGCACACTCACGCAGCGAGCGCCCGAGTACCATGTACTTTGCATGCGGAGCAAAAGAAAATGCAATAAATGTCCTTTAAATATCAAATGAAATGTATACCGTTATGCATGTGCGACCGCGCCTCTATGTGTGTGTGTGTGTGAATGGCAGGCAGCGGAAACGGAAACGTACACTTCACTAGAAATGCGCGCCAAAGGCGGAAGTGCGCTGAGTGGTTATGCCTACCTACCTACCACTTCCACACACACCAAACACACACATATACATATATATACACATACAATACTTATGCACCCACACAATCATACATACGTGTGCATGTATATGTTTACACTTTTGTTTACAGCAGGTCTTCATAAAAGCATTGGCGCTGAATTGTGCGTTGCATTAGGCATGCTTGTTGTTGTTGTTGTAGATGATTGTGGAAAATGTAGAGTAGATATTACATCGTAATTATCAAGTGCTCAAGAATCCATTTGAATGGGGGCATAAGCTAGACTCGGTAGAACATCGTGACGCCGTGATGTATAAAATGCAGCATATCTTAAGGTGAGTCCACATTTAAGCTTGTGCGTGATTGCTTGCTGGTAAAGCTATTCATAAAACAAACTGATCCAAAGAGACTTTACAACATAACTACTCAACCAACATCAACGGAAGAAAAATTACTTGCAAACTTGGCTTCCAATATAAGCCAAAAATAACAAAAAATAGCTTATATAGTCTCCACAAGCAGTAAAAACCTTAAAAATAGCGCTGGAGTCAAACTTTTATTTTGGCTCACGTGGGCTCAAGGGTTGAGTTTAAATATATAGATCAAATCTAAACTATAAATGAAGCTCTTTCAAATCCCACTTACTGTCCGATTTTATGCAAATTTGAATATCATATTACTAATTAAATAATCAGTTCATAAAAAAGTGTTATAGAAGACGTTGTTGTAATCTCATGCCTCGTGATCTATTTGCCCTAATTCTATGAAAGAGGCTGATAAACTTACATATAAATGTGCGGTTGTCATTATGTCAAATACTATGACAATCTGTCTTCGAATGTGACGTTACGAAACCACACCTGAACATGAGTCAATAGTCCAGCTGTTACTTCTTCTATGAAACGGAGGCCATAACAATGCTTTTTTCGACTTATTTCATTGAATTCGTTGTCGGTGGCATTATCGCTGTATGGAGAGATTTACATTGACAATTCAAATTAAACCAATTTTTAGTCGAAAATGCATTATGATTTGTGCTTAATGAATGGGATATCTGACTGGGCTCGGAAATTGAATGGAAGATGGAAATGGTTTGCAGAAAAAGTAATAAGTTGTTAATATCACGCATTCTAAAAAGACATATTGTATTGTGTAGACTGGAATAGAGCACACTCCCTATAAGCGACTCGATTTCTTAGTCTATAATCTCTTGATAAACGAGGAATGCACCGCGACTTTAGGTCCATCTTCTTCTTCTAGCTCTTATAGTTTGATTACCAATTAGATAATATAAATTTTGAGTCAATAAATGTGAATGTTTTTTAAGGCATTTTTACTAACTCATCTTTCATCTAAATGAATTACTGAAATCAGAAAACTTACTTTCTCGTTGTTCTTCTCAAATCACTTCCAAACCTAAACTTAAGCCATTTACTCATTAACCCCAATATCTATTTTTGATTTGATTTAATTCTACGACAGAAAATAGCTATATTTTTATTTAAATATCTACCTCTCACTTTCAATATTAATTTACAATAGACATATAACTAGCACTGTTTCAAAATAACGGATGATCCAAGTAGAGATACTTTTTTCAATAGCCTTTTTCTGACAGATCTCGCGTGAGTAGTGTCCAGCTGTCATGTTATTTTTGTTCAGAATTGTTTGGCATTTTCTCATGGAAAGACTTACGTCTGAACAAAGTTCACAAATCGTTCAACTTGATTACGAAAATTGACGTTCTGTCAAGAATGTGTTTCACGGGCTTCGCTCAACTTATGGTCAACATAATCGGCCTAATGAGCGTGCTATTCGCATCACCATCACCCTTGAGACCCAGCATTCAATATTGGATAATATTTGACCGAATAGACCACGTCCAGCACGCAGTGAAGAAAATATAGCAGTCGTAGCTGAGGGTCTACACGAAGATCGTGGAGAGTCGACTTGCCGCCGTTCGCAGCAACTCGGACTGATGTATAGAACGACTTGGCGCATGTTATGTCGAGACCTTGAATTGAAAGCGAACAAAATACAGCTTGTGCAAGAACTGAAGCCGCTCGACCTTCCCAAGAGATATCGCCTCGCTCTTGACAAGTTCCAAGAAGACAGTTTTCGAACCAAATTTTGTTTTGAGCCGGTTGATTGTCCACCAAGATCGTGTCATATCACACCATTTCTTTTCAATTGTTATGTAAACAAGACAAATTGGCTTTCGCAAAACATTTGGGACGCCAGTTAAGATCAACCTCGAACGAGTCATCGAAAACTGGACTCAAGGGATTGTCCTTCTGAGACTTAGCCGCGACCAACATTTGAAAGAGAATGATAATAAGATTACCCATTAAACTTTAAGTTTATGTGTTTTTTCTTAAACTAAAGTAGGTAACCTCGAAATGGATCAACCTTTATATACATATGTATACAAGGTCTGTCGCAAAAGAAACAGAACTTTTTAAATATAATATATTGGTGGGTATATAAAATATATATATTTATAAAAATTTTAAGACAATGGATAATACAATCGATGTTATCGATCAAAAAGTGACAGCAGCTTTCGGTCATCGGTCGTAAAATGCAAAGAGCAAATATTAAATTTTGTTTTAAACTTGGGAAAACGTTTACTAAAACATTTCAAATGATGAAAAAAGTTTATGGTGACCAGTGCCTATCCCGTAGTAATGTGCATGAGTGGTTTAAGCAATTCCAAGAAGGTCGTGAGGACCTCTGTGACGATCAGAAGTCGGTCGTCTTCAGAAGTCAAAAATAAAGGCAATGCTGATTTGTTTTTACGATTCCGAGGGTATTGTACACCGAGAGTTCGTCCCACCTGGCCAAACGATTAATGCTGTGTTTTACCTTGGTGTTATGAAGCGTCTTTTGTCACGCATTCGTCGTGCTCGACCACAATACCGTGAGGCAAGGTCCTGGCGCCTGTTGCACGATAATGCGCCGTGTCATCGGTCGACGCTTGTCACTGATTTTTTGACAAAAAACTCCATATTAACCATTAATCACTCACCCTACTCACCTGATCTGGCACCCTGTGATTTTTACCTATTTGGAAAACTCATTTGCCCACGAAAGGACACGAGTTTCAGGACATTTCAGCTATCCAAAAGGCGACGACCGATATTCTCAAGAGCATTCTGAAAAATGACCTTAAACTCTCATTTGAAATGCTAATTGACCGGTCTAAACGCTGTATCGAAGCACAAGGAAACTACTTTGAATAAAAAAATATAACTTTTGAAAAATATATTTTTTTTGTTGTTTTTTTAACAGTCCTGTTTCTTTTGCGACAGACCTTGTGTATACATACATTTATCTATCTATATATACAGATGATTTACAAATTAGTCGTGTTCATACTATTTGATTTGGACAGAAAGCGGCGTTGACGACAAGTAACAAAAGAATATATATTTTAACCAAAAATGCAACAACAATAGTAATAGCCGAAACAGCCAAAAACGCTACTCTCTTCCTTCCTTTGCCTTCCTTAGCGAGCAAAATGTGTCAAAAGTTGAGCCCGTGGAAAAACGCAGAAATCCGCCAACTTTATTTGTTTTCATTTGAACAATGTTGCCATTGCTCAATACGCACATATAGTTTTGCACACATCTAAGTTTTCAATTACAATTTTTCATAACATAAAATATAAAAACTGAAAACAAACTATTAAAAATAGTTTATATATTTATAAATAATAGCATTCGACTCTGATTACTACAGTATATCGAGATTGGCAACCCTGCGTTGTGAGAGAGCAATCAGCTGACAAGTTTCTACGGCAAAAATCCAAATGCCGTGGATTCCTACGGCATCCTACGGCAAAGAGAGATGGGAGTAGCGTTTTTCGTTGTTCACTTACATTGCGCGCCCATAAGATAGGTCGTATCAGCTACACGGGCTACGGGTCTACGTTTTTGGCTGTTTGCGCTATAATACCCAACCAAACCAAACCAACCGTCAATCATCAAAAAAAAAATACTTCTGAACGAAAACGAAATTTTTAAAACAATCAAAAGCCAACATCGGAAACGTATACAATCGAAACCAACTACCGCCGCAACAATAAACTCAAGCAGCAACAACAATAACTCTGCCAACAATTAGCATTATTCATATTTTTTGATTATGACACTCGCATTCGGAAATATTTTTTGTTTGTATTTTCGTAGTATTTCCAGCAATCAGTAAAGCTTGTATCGTGCTGTCTCAGCGCTGAACGAACAAGAAAATTGGCCAAGTGCAGTAGGCCATGCAAATAGCAAAGTAGGTCACTACCAGCATGTCGTGCCGCACCGCCCCGCGCAGCTTAGTGTTGAACGCGAGCTCCAAAAATATGTATGACGAACGACCGAACGACAGTGGCGGCGACGATAGCAACGGTAGCGACGCGAGCATGAAATTTCGAGTATAGCAGCAATGGAGTAGTGCTACAATAACAATTACATAAAGTAGATTTTTAAGTCCAAAAGCTGTTTAGTAATAACGCGAAGCAGCTGTGGCACTGTGAGTATAACGAGCACGATTAGTCGTTCGCTCTGCTATCGGGTTGTGAGCGCGCGCGCTCAATTGTATACTTTCAGTTTTATTTGATAATAATGTGGACGCTTATGGGCATTGAAATAGGTAGTGTGGTCTTATTGATGAACTTTAAGATACCATTTAGGTATATTTCATGGCTTTACTTAACCAAAATATATGGAAACACTGTTCATTTATATTTCGCCAATATTAATTTCAAATACAAATCCCAAACTCACTAAAAAACAATAAAATGCCTCATCTTTCTTGATATTATATATTATTATGGTCCACCAAAATTTGCACCAATCCCATCTGAAGACATTATCATTTTCGATATCCCAAATTCTCTATATTGAAAAATGTTGAACAGTTCTTAAGAATACCAATAAGGGCAAAACTAATTATCAGGAAGAGATCCCATTAACTTCTATGGTAATTGGAGTGAAACTGTTCATCTCAGTAAAGTTGTTGTTGTTGCGTCAAAAAACAGTTATAAAATAATTTGGAGGAATAGTGGTTTCCAAAAGTAGACCGATGAGACAGCAAACGACGCCATATTTTTCCCTCGCTCTTTTGACATTTTTGACGATCCAACAACTAATCAAAATTATTAAAATTTATGATCGTCCTATCCGTTCTGTCAGATCAACAATTGAGCGTCAAGTGAAAAAATTTTAATTTAATTTGCCAGTAAGACAAACAAGTACCCGTAGTGTCGAGAATATTGCTGGCGCTAGCGCATTAATTGAGGAAGACCCAAATCAGTCTCTCACACGTCGTTCTCAAGCGTTGGACAGCTCTGTGACGTCGTTGTGGCGAATTTAGTGAAAAGATCTTGGCCTACATCCTCACAAGATCAAATTGACGCAAGAACTGAAGCCGCTTGACCACCAGAATCGTCGTATGTTCGTGAATTGGGCTGAGCGACAACTTGAAAATGATCCGGATTTTTATCGAAAAATCATCTTCAACCATGAGGCTCATTTCTGGCTGAATGCCTTCGTCAGTAAGCAAAATACGCGTTATTGATCAGACAGCATTCAACACGTACTCCATGAGTCCATTGGAATCCGAAAATATTACGGTTTGGTGCGTTTTATGAGCCGGCGGCGTCTTTGGGCCGTCCTTCTTCCGCGATGATCAAGACCGGCACGTTACTATGAATGGGAATCGCTACCGCTCAATGATAACCGAATATTTTCGGGCCGAATTGGGTGATATAGCGCGACAAACCATACAATGAATGTCACCATCGATTTATTGAAAACCAAGTTTGGTGAACTTGTTATCTTACGAAATGGCTGAGTCAATTGGCCGCCTCGGTCGCACGATTTGACGCCGTTAGACTATTTCCTGTGAGGCTACGTCAAGTCTATGGTCTATGCCAACAAGCCAGCCACGATTGATGAACTTCGTACGAATATCTAACGTGAAATTGCAGCAGTATCGCAGTATTTTATGCTTGAAAACCGTCAAAAATTGGGTTAAGCATGCCCGTAGTGGCCATGCAAAAGAAATAGAGTTCGATACATAATGGCATCGAATGTTTTTTTACAGGAATTAAGAATTTCATTGATATCCAAACTTTTGTAGCGCTCATTAAAAAACCCAACTGACGAAATGGCAGAATCTCACATCAAAAAATCTATCTATAGGGGTATGTATGTATATTTAACGGGTTAACGTTTATGTTTCTTCAGTTCTAGATCCATCTGAAATCCCATTGCTATAGTTAATTTAATTTAACACATTATTTTTCCATACAATTATTAAATTTGAACAATAATTTAAAGTGAATTAATCTATAAGCACCTATCTTTAGGGGGTCAATTTAGATCCATGGATCAAAACTTTTAACTAATCAAACTATTTTGCCATTTTTTTTAAGATAGGAATTACAGCATGCATAAAGCGAGTGTATCTATTCCAATAGCCTCAGCTGTATCGCACTCAAGTTGAGCGCTCCCAATTTTCAGAGCTTTTTAATGTCAGAGTGTTTGTTGTTGCGATTTCGTTTTCGCTATTCGCAGCACAACCAAAGCAACAACTGCTAATTTAATGAAATGAAAAGTGAAAAAACAACAACAAAAATAGTAAATTTAAACAATTAAATAATACGAAAAGTCGAGCAATGTAAACAATAAAATGAATATTGTCAGCCACAAGTAATCTATGTACATATATTTATTTGAAGTATACATATGTATGTAAATATACATAAATTTGTATGTGTTGGATATGTAAATGGCAGAAATAAACACCTAAATTATGCACAAAATAAATAATTAAAATTTAAACAAAAGCAACAATTGTGGGCCGAACGAACTCATTAAAAAAACATCAAATCCCCTCCCGCCCCCACTGTCCGCCGCTGGCAAAGCGCAAGCGACGCGTGAGTAAGCATCCGGCGAGCGCAGCGCCGAGCAACCATGCGGCCGCTTGCGCGCCGCGGGAGCCACTGTGCCGCGGCAACGGCGGCGGAGCGCAGCAGTGACACTCATAAATTGTTACATCACAGCGAGCGACCACTTTTGACTGCAGCTTTTATTGTTATTGTAATGTCTTATTTATTTATTTTTATTATTTTTTATTTTTCGCTTTTGAGCATTTTATTTTTGGCGAGTACTGTAGCGTTGTAAGTAATTTTGCTTCTATTTATGTCTCTTTTGATATTTTGTAATTTCATGTTATTGTTGTTGCTGCAGTGCTGATATTGCGCTTATTGCTAAAAACGCTATCGCGCTTTTGTGCGCTTTGTTTTTCGACGCTGCTGCTGTTGTTGCTATTGTTTCTTGACTGCCTGAGAATAAGCAATTGCAGTTAACCCCATTGTTTACCTCTCAACCCCCTTCTCTTAATGGGGTTTCATCGTTAATTTCTACTTTTTTTATTCGACGTGTTTTAATGGTCTTTATGGTTATTGTTGTTGGCCAGACTATTAATCGAGAGAATCGCGCGCTCATTTCGAAACACGCTAAGAGCACAAGCTTTTTATTACCGGCAACTTATGGCTGGTACATTAGAGGGCGTTACACTGAAAAAAATTCAAGTTGAAAACAAAAACAATTAAAAAAAATTAAAAGATTGTGGAATACCCAAACGCTGTTTAAGTGGAAAAACGTTATCAGATCGTGCTATAAATCTTTGGAATCGCAGACCGACGGAGCGCCTTTCTAAGCTATCCAAATGTGATCCCTGTTAGGACCGATCTTTTAACCCAATCTAAGCTTCTTCAAGGTGAAAAAATTTATATATGTATTTTATATTATATACTATATGGTTTACTTAATACACTATTTTTAACAGGTGGACGCGTGTCCAAACATCCTGTAGGTCTTTTAAAGCACTTTAGCTCGAAGAAATATACACAAAATAGATCTGTAATCAAATGAACTTTATTAAGTTAAATATTTTTTAATTTTTTCATTCAGCATGTGTGAGTAGGTGGCAACCTTCTATCATTATTTTGCTTCAAACCAAATGATCCAACAATACAATTTATTTCAATAACTTTAGAAAAACTCGCTCTTTTAAAAGTTCAGCTGAATATTCATACATGACCATTACAAGGATTCGTATTCTCGACAAATCGTTAAATTATAGAAAAACTGTGTTTTCTTTTCAACAGGCTGTTAAAAGCACTCTATCGTGAAAACCCCACCCAAAGTAGTAAATAGTTGCTTTAGAAATGGCTTAAATGATCTTCTATTTAATAGGTGTACTCTATAATTGTCAACAATAAACGATTAAAAATTGTATGACTTAAGCACTAGCCTGCGGGTTGCCTTTGATGAGCATGTTCCAGCCCTACAAGAGTTAGGTTTTCGTCAATTTATCCATGTCTGGTTGGTACCTACAGAACCTCTGAGCTCATTTTTCCTTAAGAGCACTACAAATTTTTTCTGTGTTTTTTTCAGACGTGGCTCTAGTATATAGTATATTTGGTTACTCTCTAAAAGAACTTTACAAGGTACGTATACGCCGTGTGCAACGTATTTTTAACAAATTAAGAGAATTCATTAAGCAATTATACACAATAGTAAAAACATAAAAACATACTTATACATATATTTATTTGTACTTTTATGCTTAGTTTTGTGCGTGTGTATGTTCGTGTAATTAAAACAACAATAAGAAGATAAACAATAGTGGATAAAGGCAGAAATTGCTTGCCTTGTTTGTCATACTCGCATAGTTTTTTAGGTCGGAGTGTACAAACAAAAAAGGAGAAACACTAATCCTCTCACACACACTCATACATACATACAAGTTAATGTAAGCGCGTACAGTAAACGCCCATTAAATGCAACATACAAACTTATCCCAATAACAGTGATTATACATATGGAGGTCGGTACATATTTTCTGGTTTTACTTTTGCAGATTTGTTGTTGTGCTGATATGATTTTGATATACAATACAACTACTTACTTATACATGCATATACGAATATGTTTGTGTTTGCCAAACGAACGTACATAGATTACAAACTCATTCGAGCAGTCGTGTTTATGTGAGCTTAAAGCTCGCCTCCTGCCAAAGCATGTTTTTGTTATGTTTGAAATCGCGAAGTATAAAAAATTTCTTAAAATTTGATGAAAAATATTCAAAAGATTAAGAAAATGCCAAATAAAATTATTTTGAAAATAATGGGCAACTCTTTAAATTTGTTATTAACTTTTTTTAGACTAGAATGAGCTTTGGAAACGTTTTTTGTTGTGAATTAATGTAGTGGCGGATTGCCACCTGCTGTTTGAAAGTTTTTGAGATAAGGAAACGCCATAATATGGTTACCAAACTCAAACTTACTGCCTAAAATAATGAATTGAAATGACAGAGTTCATAAAATAAATAAAGCACAAAAGTTAAATAAAGTTAAAAAATAATACCATATTTATGAATAATAAACTAATACAGAAGATAACAAAAAAAATATAAACTATATTATTTTATTTGTAAAAGAAAATAAGTAAAATAAGATAAGTTTATGGTTTTAAAAATAAACCAAAACAAATAGATAAAAAATTAAAAATTGTTAGATAAAATATAATAAAATATTAGTAAATAAAAATAATAAATTATTAAATAAAATTAAGTTAAATAAAATGAAAGAAAAAAAGCAATAAAAAAATATTGAAAATATTTTATATTATAATAATATTAAAAAAAAAATAAACTCCAATCAAAAAATTAAAAATGAGTAATAAAAAAATAAAATTATTGAAAACAAAAAAAAATAAATCAATTAAAAATAAAAATTTCAAATAAAATAAAATTATATATAACGGGTGATCCAAGTAGAGGTACCTTTTTAGTAGCCTTTTTTTGACAAATAACACTTGAGTCGTGTCAAGATGTCATGTTATTTTTGTTCACTATTGTTTGGCATTTCCTCACGGAAAGACTCACGCCTGAACAACGTTTACAAATCGTTCAACTTTATTAAGAAAACTTAAGTTCTGTATTGTGGGCTGCTGAAATCATCGGTCTATATTTCTTCCAAAATGATGCCGGTGAGAACGTAACCGTCAATGCCGACCGTTATAGGGTCATGATAACCGACTATTTGATGTCCGAAATTGAAGCTCGTGATCTCGACGACATTTGATTTAAACAAGATGGCGCTACTTCCACACATCGCATCAATCAATAGATTTATTGAGAGAACACTTCAGTGAGCAGAGAATTTGACGTTTTGGGTCGGTCGATTGACCACCAAGATCGTGTAATATCGCACCGTTAGACTGTGGGTATATATAAAGTCTAAAGTCTATGCGGAACTTCGATTCAGGCCTTGGAGCAAAACATCACGTTTGTCATTCGCCTGTTACTTATTGAAATGCTCGAATGAGTCATCGAAAATTGGACTCAACGGATGGACCATCGGAGACGTAGCTGCAGCCAACATTTGAAAGTGATAATCTTCAAAAAATAAATGCCAAAGAATGTTATTTCGAGTCCACATTCCTCACTAAATTTTCATTTTTTCTTTAAAAAAGTAACGGACCTCGAAATGGATCGCCCTTTACTGAACTAAAGCAAATGAAGATTGAAGTGATTTAAAGTATTTTTTGTTTACGATGGGTTACGACTCCTTTATACCAATAAATAACTCTCTATTTTTATTTTAAGATTGTTTGGATGGGTAACAAACCATAAATAAACTACTTTTTAGCAAAACATAATTGAGCACATTAGGCAAATGATAGCAAAAATTTCCTAGAACGTAGTATTTTTTGTGTTTTTTTTTTGTCAATGGATATAGAGGAAAATTTTTAACTCAAATTCGTAACGTATTTTTTGTGTTTTTTTTTTGTCAATGGACATGCGCAGAAGATGCAGTTACTTGTAGATAAATTATCTGAATACTCAAATAAAGTCGTCCATTCAATCCAATTGCTATGGGGATGGGATGTTACGTACACAGGTCAAGGATTTTCAAAAAATCTAATTGTTAGCTGAAAGTAATGCCAGAAATATGTTTCCATTGCTAGTTTAGGTTAGGTTAGATGGCCGATCTAGAGAGATCGCACCTGACCGGCTATATGTAGTCCCTTGTAAAGCCATAGAACAGAAGAACTCCTGTGCTCAAACTTATAAATTAGCAAACGCTTAGCAACCAATACAAATTTGCACGCGAGTTTCATTCCCAATCCCGCCAGTTCGGTGGGATGTCTGAAGGTATGCGCTCCCAAGCGTTTAAGGCTTGACCTCCCAAACGCGGGTAAGTCACGAAGGAAGTTTGTTCCCATCTCATCTTTTTCAATACAGTTTCTGTAGATGGCATCTCGTAAGATTCCCAGTAATACAGCATGGACGCCAATAGGACAATGGCCTGTTAAAAGCCCCATAACTAGGAAGATGCTAGCCTTACTGATCTCTTGCGATCGATTTTGAACCAAAAGGCTTTCGCCATAGTGAATGTATCGGTGGCGGCCTAGCGCTGTCCAAGCTCTCGCGAAGCCAAGATATCTTTTAGTAGATTCCATTGTAACAATAGTGGACCTGTACAATCCGTTCTTAAATGTCTATTACGGAATACATTTTTTGTCCAAAGTTCGGTAATACTAGTTTCTACTTTTTTAATTTATTTAAATTATGTGTTTTGAAAAGAAAACAAAATTTAATTTATATTGTGTTGAAAATCAATTATTTGCGATTTTTCTACATTTTTTTCAATGTAACGCAGCTTGATAAACAACATTTTTTGGTTTCTGTTCCGGTGTGTAAATGTACAGAAAAGATGGTTTTCAAACCCGTGAGCACTCCACGTATATCTGGCCGTGTGAAAAACTAGCATTTCCAAATTTATGCCACACACTAAGCGACTATCCTTGTGTCCTGTTGATTGTCATCTCAAATGCAATTTTCCCTGGAAACGGAATACGTTTGAACTGAGATGTCAAATCGATAGAACTCAAGGGAATTCGTAGAATCAAGCATTCTGCCCCCTTGTATTCAACAGCGCAGATTGCGGAACATAATAACGACAGATTCAACATTGAGACGCAAATGATGCGGTGGCATACCAAGCCTCTCCAAAGAATTTAAAAATTCCACTGGATAATTCATGACGTCGTCTTCTTTATCAAGATCTTTATCGATTCGTATGAGCGCAAGTCTCCCAGAATTTGACTTTGAATCTTCCAGTTTAAGTCAACAGCATCGGTATTTTGGGCAGCTAATATTACGCGAGCACATTGGCCAATGTCCAAACATTCGGGATGAGTTCATCTTTCGCGAATTGATAAATTGCAGATGGAATTGATATCAAACCACCGGAAGTGACCAATTTCCAATTCTTAGCGAATACAATGTAAAATGTCTTCGGCAATGTCATTTCTGTTTGTATCCCATAATCGACGCGGATTTGAATGGTGATATGTCGAAATGATCATCGCGAAAAGTGTGCGAACGTCATTCACATTCGAAGTAGCTATCGCATCTTCCATTGTTTGATTTCAGTGATTATCAGGTTCCAGCAATTGTAATTGCTGGCTTGCTTCTCAAAAAGTTGCACACACTATACCATTCACAAAACGCATTGACTTATGAACTTCAACCGCGTACAATAATCAATAGCAACCGAAGGTAGAAGCAATCGTCGTTTTTCGGGTGGATTGTGTAAATTCGTCCCAATGTATTAGTTGAGAACACAACTGGATGTCCATCTACTGGTTGGCTTTGCTTTCTGCGTAACTATTTCTTCGACGATGCAATCTATGTATAATATCAAGGCATTTTCGAATAGAGCAATGTTCTCGCAAACGGATCACTGACGAAAGTTGAGAAAAAACTCGTCAATGTTAATTTTGTTGCTGGTGGTGTTTCCAATGGCTGTACAGGATTTTCCAAATTAACTGCGAGATGAATTGCAAAAGTAAATATCGTACAAAGTGCTTTATTGCAGTTCACGTTTCGACCGTTTCGTTCAAGACCAATAAACGCCATGTTGCTTCCTTGGGTGACGTACTTAAAAACGTATTTTATCGATTTCACCAAACTGCAATACTCAACATTGATATGAGTTTTGAATGTGAATTAGACAATAGTGGTGAATATAATACGATCCACCCTTCTAAATTGAATGCTGAATATTCTGTCATTGTTGTCTGGTGAGCGACGTCGATGGAGTGGATATCCATCATTTCCAGTTTGTGTTTCCGAAAGAAAAGCACGTGGATAATGTTTCGTGCATTTATTGTCAGACATACAAACCGAAAAGGGATTGTGGTGTCCGCAAGGTCCATGAACCATATTGGTTGTCACCACTTCGTATAAAACTGGATCTTTCTCTGTGTCAGGAATTTCCGCAGAAATGATTTTATCAAATTGATCCAAAGAAGAATGTGTGCGTGCAGCAAACCTTTCTTTTGCCACTCAATAGAGTACATCTAGCATCTTACAGCACCACATATACGTTGCTTGAAGATAAAGTCCATCAAACATCGTAATTGTTGTTTGAGAAGTCGTGCTGTGATATCGTGACGATCGCTTGCTGATTGACCATGATCCATAATTCCGCACGTATGTATGTCTTCGCATCCTGGGAGCACTCGGTCATGTGCCTTGGGCCAATATATGTAGATGCCAAAAATAAGGCCGACCGATATTAGCGCGACCTCTTCGTGGCATCGTAACAAATTTCAATCTGTAATTGATCACTTTGTGTGAAACACACATAACGTTTTCAATGAATAAGTTTCAATAATTTTTCTTTTGAATAGCCGGAATAAAGAAAGCAAACAACAAATTTGAACGATTCAAATAATTGTAAAACAAAACAAAAAAAATTATGAAAAATGTTACTTTTTGGAATTGTTCAATTTTCCAAATTTTCGTCACGAAAAGCATGCGTTTTTTAATTTCTAAACTTTCCTTGATCCACAGCAAACAACCTCTGAAAATTTCATCAAGATTGGTTCAGCCATTCTCGAGCCTTAGCGTTACTGACAAACAAACATTCATTCGTTGTATGGGAAAAATAAAAGGGCTGTTTTTAGGGCGTTTTCGGCAACTATTCGATTTTTTTCTCGCCGTAAAAACCATCTTTGAACTTCAACGTACATTAAAAAAAAAGAATTGGCCAAATTGGTCCAGGCGTTGTTGAGTTATGCGCTTAGCAACACATTTTGCGATTCATTTTTATACGGACATTATACATAAATAGATTGAGCTGAGATCTGAGTATGCTATTTTTTTCGGCAGCCATTGTCTAATTCCAATTTTAAAAGTGTTTGGTTAGATAATTCGATGTTTATTGAAAATATGCTTGGTTGCATAATTTCTTACACATTTCATATGCGCACTTGAATCGAAGGTAATCTATGTGTGGCGATAACCTTGAATGCATTTGAAAAAACCCTCGGATATATCCTTGTGCCAATTAATGACCACGTTATCCTGCCACACGCACATACATGTATCATATATAAGCACATATGTGTAAACATATCTGTTTATACATATGTGTGTGGATATACTTACATCTACATATTTATTACACTTTATTAAACTCTATTTCATCGAAACCTATAATTTAGCCATTTAATTGGCCAGAACGGTATTGCAAACTTGAAAATGTGGTAAGGATTTTCGCATAAAATTTGCTGCAAATTAATTTCAATAATTTTATGCAACGCATATGACCTGCTAATTAAATAAATTAAAACGTAAACACAAAAACAAATCAACAGCCAGTCAATCAGCCGCTTATTTGTAAGAAATTCACAGCAAAAAAAAAATAATATTTACAAAAATGCGTTAGAACATTGTGCATTTGGCTTTTAAGCAGGCAAAAACAAAAAAAACGAGTATTTCAAAACAAAAATGCGCAAATAATAAATATTTCAATATAATAAATCCATAATAAATGTGTGTAAACACAAATACTCGCACAAGAACAAGCCGACGAACGAAATCAGGTCAGGGTGCAGCCGCGAACCGCTGGGCACGAAGTGTGGCGGAGTTGGCGACGAGGCGCACGATTACGCCAGCCGACGAATTTCCGTTGCACTACAAAGCCGCAATGCAACCGGTGCACTGGGGGGTGCAAATGGCGCGGTGGGCGTTTTGCCACCAACAGCAGACGCGTTTTAACGGCGCATACGCGTGCAGCAGTTGCATATGTGTGGCAAGTGAGCAACCAAAACAAAACACTTATACAGCTGCGGCACATTAAGATAGAAGCGATGAATCCGATTCAGTTTATTTTCCATAGTTTTAAATAAAGATTACAATGCAAGTATATAAAGATTAATTAAACCTTGAACTGTGTATATGAAGTTTGCCATGAACATCGTAACGCACTGATGGAAACGTCGAATGATCCGTCTTCAGCGATGTGTTTTCCTGATTTCTTGAAAACTAATTGACATACAAATGTTTGAATACCACCCAGAATTTACTGTTCTGCGTTGTTCTAGTGGTATGTTAACGACATACTCAGTTTTCCAAAAAACAGGCAAACATTTGCTTGGAGGTGCTTTGTGTGCAGAGAATTTTTGTTGGATTCGGCTCATCTGGAAACACCTGATTACTTTTGGGCTCATTAGTGTAAAACCACGATTTATTACCTGTCACGATTTCATAGTCGACACGTGCCTTTTTTTGAGCGATCGAGAAATTGAGTGGGATCCAACGTGAAAAAAATATGTTTACAATAAAATTTGCATGCAGCATTGAATGCGTGCTGGTGCCTAGAATGCCTATAATTGTCTCAATATCACAATATGCCACATGAACATCTTGCAATATCAGCATCTAATTTTGGACGGACATGGAGTGATCTACGACCTCAACTGGATTCACAATATCTTCGATAAACACTGGTTTTTGATGGAGCTTCATCGCTGCTCTATTACTGAGCTAAACCACTTCGTAACTTGTAAAAAAAAAATAATTGCAATTTAATTCCATTTTTTCCGACATCCTAAAACATATGTATATGGCATCAAAAATGTCAAACTGTAAGATAAAGTTATGAGTTGCTTTTAGTTCTTATAGCCAATATTATTTTTGGAAGTAGTTAACTAATTCTAGCAATTGAACTTTCAAACATTTTGAAATGAGGAAACATAAACTGAGCACCCCATTATTATTCACCATATTGATGAGAACATTTGTTTCTTCGCTTGGCTTAAGCTGTGAAAGAATGAAAGTACTACATTCCTCAATGACTTTCATCAAGTTCAGAGCTCTCATCAATCATTGACTATAATTGTAGAAATATTTCGAGTTGGCATAAACTTCTTTTAACAGAAAACTTGTATCGCGAACAATTTGAGCTAAACAAATAGCTTTGATTCAATCTCAGCCCACCAGTTAGCAGTTCCTAACTTACGACTCCTTTCTAATATTAGTTTAACAGTGAAACTACTAAGAAATAAGAGTTAGGGAGCGAAATGCAAAAATATCATTTTACCATCTGTGACAATGAAACCCGGTCGCTTTAATATCTCAGACAATGTTAAAACTCATGCAAGTTGTATTTTATAGGTGAAAAGAAAGAAGATCTATAAAATATCTATCCTTATGAAACTTTAGGTTAAGGATCAAAAACTTCATTACTTATTTAATGAATACTATACACCTCTATACTAATTTAACGACAAACTAAAGCTTTCTACAAGAGATAATTCAGAAATTATTCATCTGTCTTTTTTAACAAACAAATCAAACTCTCGGAAGAACAAAAACTAAGAGTTTAAGGCTTTTATTCTCAGGTTAGTAAGAGGGATTTGTAGAAAGCTTCAGAGCAGACAATTTAAAGCGACAAGCCTTTAAGAAAAGTTCACAAACAAGGCGAAAGATGATGCATTTCCTTTCTTTTTAAAACAGTTGAGCTTACTGAGACGAACTCTTATTTAGATAAAGACTATCTTTTACAGACCGCTATTTCCACAAAGTTAGCCGAGCACAAATGCGAAAATGCGCGTGGGAAAATGCGATCAGCTAGGGTTTAAGCATTCACTACAACAACAGCAAAGATTTGTTAACAAATTGTTGTAGCTCAGCTAAGGAAATAGGGGATAAGATTTAGTGGAAGAACTAGCTATCCATAGAATACTGATTTTCGAAGTAATTTTTAGAATTTGCAGTAAAGCTGTTTTCGCTTTCTGTAAATATGACAAAACTATTGACTGCTCGAAAAAGTATACTTATGCGCCTTCAAATGGTGTTCGGTAAAATTGACTTAACTGACTTTGAAATCAGGAATTGTTTAAAAAAAATCTTCCCATTGGTCATACATTTTTGTACAGCGCTGTACATGCACACATACTAAAGCAGCGCACGCTTTGACCATCGGACGAGTAATTGCCGGTCGGCAAAATACGAAGCGTTGCAGCAAAGCGGTGAAAACTAAATCTACAAAACATTGCAATCGATTGCAATTGCTCACCTTGTTGTTGGTATTGCTGTTGGCAGCCGTCATTGATGGCTGACGATAATGCGTCGTAGCAGCGGTGCCAAAGGAAACAAGAAAACAGTAAAAATATAAAATGTGGAGAAAATGGGAGGCGAGTAGAGGGGGCCACGCTTCTGAGCAAGCGAAGAAAATACTAAAAACTCATTGCAAGAGCGAGTGCAATTCGTGGGTGAGGGTGCAGGGTATGAGCCGACGCCAACGCCGACTGTGTAAATAAGACAAATCAAGCGACAGCACTAGACACGCTGAAGACGAGCGGGCGGCCAATGTAAGCACGTAAGAGAGCCAAACGGCCACCCACCACCCCTCCCACACGCACTTAACTGCCAATATATACATATGTATGTGCGTATGTATGTATGTATGAATGTGTGCACTTTTCGGTTTTTGTGAGTTTGAGGTGTCGCGTAATGCTCTACTTGCCAGCACAACGCAACGCAACGCCACTGCAGCCGACCCCCTCTCGGCTGCGTTCGGGTGGCGTGCGGGAAGTGCGGTGCATGTGCAGCGCACGAAAGTAGCACAGGGTCACGTGGCGACCCATTGGCACACTTTTCATAATGGCAATTTTCATTGAGCTAAGGTTAACAACAACAACAAACACAAATATATATATTCATGTAAATAGAAGAAAATATCAAGCGACACAGTTGCAGACACACAGCTGTCGCAATCGACGAAATACTGCAGCCACAACAACAATAACGAAGACATATGACAGCAAAAATGTTGAAAAATGCATTCTTCACTAGTTTTCTGGTGTTTCTTTTGTTTTTGCTTTGTAAATGTTTAAGTGTTTTTCATAATTTTTTCTTGTGTGCACAATTATTTCTGTTTACTCATTTGTTTGTTTTCATTTTTTTCCCATTTTCTGTTTAGCCGTACATTTAAATACATATGTACACAATGCTGCCACTACTGTGCGTGCACCGGCTGCCTCACCCCACTGACATGCCGACCCATTGCATTACCTTTGAAAATGCGCGTTAATGATAAATGTGTAAGACTAGCAGGCGCCGATCGCTCGAGGCTTCGGGCCGGTTCTCTGCTGTAGACAATTTTTTGGGAATTCAATCTGCTAAGTATGTTAGCTTGAACACCCTACGTGGCTCTTCGGACCCTAAGCTTTCAATGATATTAATACTAATGAGATAACTTCACTAAATCCCGGACTTGATTTGATAATGTCCAGAATACTAAAAGCGGTCACGGTTAAAGCAGCCGGGTGTCGTAATCGGAAACGATCCGACGCAGAATTGTTGCTAACATTGCAAAAAGCTATTTATAGTACTTTTTACCACAACAACACTAACAGAAGATCTGCGGTTTACGGACCCAGAATCATATCAAGAACGAAAATTTTATTGGGAATTATTTTGATTATTCATGTTGTGAAAAACACATATCTTATGTACAGTGTCGTTAAAACGCAAAAATTTGTACTAAATCGCAAAAAAAGCACGAAACATCGTCGCTGGCCACATGACAGCTGACCAAGAGTTGCTGACGCTTGCAATGTCATACCTTTAATTATGCTACAATTTTATATTATTTATGCATGTTTCTTAAATTTGCTTAACTAAAAAAAGCAATTAATTATTACACAAGCCGACAGCAGGCGAAGTCAGAGAAGCCAAGTGTGCAATAAAAGGAGGGCTTCAAGCCTGTTTATATTATCATGTATCTATGTACATACAGATATAGTATGTAAATAGGTATATACAATGCTTTAAGTTTCTAAGGCAATGAAAAACTACAATTAATAAAAACGAATATTTTTCATTTTTCGCAATAAAGTAATAAAGCAAGATGTCATAAAGATTGTTGGATAAATTTATTAACATTTTATGTTTATTTCGAGGTACATAAGTGGCACACAAAACCTAGAAAACTTATAAATGTTATAAAAAATCAAACCTGCTGATATTTTACATAGTTCCCGAGCTAACTGTATTTGTAGAAAAAGAAATCGGTATCACAATAAATGTTTTCGATTATAATTTTTAACTTATTTGTAGCGCATAATAATGGGATATGAGAATATCAATTAAATCTTAGTAAGAACTCTTTTAAATAGAAATTTTGAAATCTTGTCAGATAAAAAAAGTTTTGGACTAATTAAATTATTCTTATATTATTCTCCTTATTTTAGCTCATTTTCATATTGTTTAAATTTTTTCATTATTCATTTTTCTTTTTTACTTTTTTATTTCACACAGGTCTTTGAGATACAATTCTTAAAGACTTGGACGAAGGATTTCTTTTTCGATTACAACTATTTTAAAAAAATATCTCGAAATTTTGACTGACATTTTCGTTTTTTTTTTTGTAAAAATGTCTGCCAAAAACAATTCACAACTTTCAGTTTTTTTTCCTTCGTCTAAGTTCTAAGTTAAGGTTTTAACTAAAACGTACTTTTTCACTTTAGATGACACTGCAAGTAGTTATCTGCCAACGCGGCCGCATCTTTTTTCTGAGGGGTCTCCGAGACTGTTGTCGCAATTAAAATATTTTTTCCGAAAATTTCAGAATTCTTTTGTTAATAGCGGCTGTTTTTTACCCAAGAAAAACCATGTGATCCCTTTAACCTTTAATTCGTAAAGGGTCCTTAAGCCTTTCAATTTTATCTTTATTTGATTAATGCATATTGTATGTATATCAAAATGGCACATTAAGTGCTAATTGAGCCCGATAGGGCTGCACTCCTACCTACCTACCTATGTTCGATTCGCTGTATTCTAACTTTGGATACATCGAAGATGACTAGCATTATTTATATAGTTTAACATGGAAACGGCGTGTTAACACAAATTTGCTATTGAGTTAAGGCAAAATAAATGAAAATACCTTTTTTTTTTTGAAGGTCCCCTCAATAAATCACGTTACTTAAAGAGTTGAATAAAAAGCTGGACAAAATTTTTCGACTAAACGTAATAACATAAAATAAAATTAAAACGGACCTGAGCTATTCTTACTTTTGTTTGCTTTTGCGATACTAACTTTACGGCTTTGTTTATATGTAAGACTTTTTTAAACAAAATAGTTATAGTTAGCCCGTTATAAGGCCGAAAAGCTTGTTTGAAAGTGACTTTATTACGATTTTCATAATCATATTTCCGAGCATTATTATAACTGCCGATGAGAGCTGGGTTTACGAGTTTGACATGCAAACAAACTATGGAGAGAAAAAAAGAGCCAAAACAACGAAACCACACCAAAGCCGCTCAAAAATCAAGGTGATGGCTCCCATTGTTTTTTTTTTTTTGATATTCGTGGTTTTGTGAACCATGAATTTGTTTCGGAGGGACAGAAGCTCAATAAGGAGTTTGCATTGAGGCGTTTGCGTAAGAACATCCGTCGAAAACGGCCAGAAATGCAGAAGAACAATTCATGGATTCTACACGATGATAATGCACCATCGCATCGAGCCACGATTGTGACCGAACTTAAAGCCAAAAACGCAATCAAAACCTTCGATCAACCACCGTATTCACCAGATTTGGCTCCGTGTGATTCTTTCTTATTCCACAAACTGAAATTGCCGCTCCGTGGAAACCGTTTTTAGTCAATTGAAGGACAAAACAAAATTCGCTGAAGGAGCTGAAGGCAATCCAAAATGTGCTTTTGAAAAATGTTCCGAGGACTGAAAACATCGTTGGCATAAGTGTATTAGATCTGGGTGGAAATTACCCAGCACAATTAAATATTTTGCTTTTTATTTACAATTTCTGGGTAATTTTTTATAATGTAATGTAATGACTCAAAATTTTAAGAAAATCGAGCATTAATTATCAATTTTGACAAATACTTTTCATTTCTCTTAAAAGCCATTTTTCCAACAAGTGTACGTAGTTTACTCGCAAGTCTTAGAAAGCTTATGATCACCTTTCCATTCCAAATATTTGTCCAATAACCGCCATTTTGCAACAAAATATCAACACAAACAGTTTTTCAACACCGAAATGTACATCGTTAGAGAAAGAAGTGGATGCTCCTTACTCCCAGATTAACTTGTCAAAGTTAGAACATTTTCAGAGTTTCGGACGGGCTTAACAACTTAGGATTACATAAAAATTTAAAAAGTGCATACTGTGGTTATGCATATTTTCGAAAATTTTTGAAAGCGGATAAGTATTCTAATAGGAACCCCTTTTGGTCCTCAAAATAGTATTTTACTTCGCTTTAGAAACTAAAACTGGCAATTTTTTAAGTAATTTTAAAACATAAATTCGTTCATTTACCACTGAAATTGCAAACATTTCAACGCCAAACTACGCACTCGCTAAGTCTATGAAACTGAATGAATTTTCCCCGCACACACTTAGACACCTTGCAATGTTTTTGATATGCCCACACAGCATATAAACTGCGTCCGCGATTGCAGCATTTCATAGGCTGTGCAGCCACTGTGACACCTATCAATGTCATCAATTGTGTCTATAGTATGTCTGTGCCGCGCTGTGGCATTGCGGCTGCTGTGCGCTGTGGTTAAGTGCGTGCGCGCGTCAGTCCATGCATGGCCGCTTGGCTATGTGCGTGTGTGTGTGAGAGAGCGCGCGACCGCCAATGTTGCAAATATCAATGAGTGGTGCATGGCGCATACATATTTATCCACAACTAGTTGCATACACCGCCTGCGTTAGTCGCAGCCACGCGGCGCAATCATAAAAATCCAGCAGCAACTAGAGTTACGACAGCCAGCTCGTATTACGAAAAACTCAAACCAAAAGTAAACAAAAAATTTCTTCAATGTTCGCTTGTTGTTGTTGTTGTGGTGACCTTCGGCAAACATCAAATGTGATAAGAACTAGCGGCGGCGGCGGCAGCGCGCTGGTGAAAAAAGACAGTTGGCGTTTTCATTCAGGGTCAGCGCTAGCCGCAAAGGCCCCTTTGAGGTGGTGCACCAAGTCGAAGTTGGGCCGCACAACTGCTATTTATATGCACGAGTATATTATATAGAGTTGTATTGTTGTACGTAGGCTGTTGTGCGCTTGTCACGCAGCAACTGTGTGGCGGACGACTGCAATTGCAATAAATTTTTATTTCATAACTTTTTCATTGCTTTATTTTCATGCTCTAACGCTGCAACTATCATTGCCACTGTCACTGCCGCGGCCACTGCTGAGCGCTCACGCTGCACATTTATCCTTAGCACGCATTTGTTGTTGTTGCTTACACGTAAATGGCACAAGGTTAGTCAGAAACGGCTTGCGCCTTCCGCCACACAACCCGCCGCGCGTTGATTGCTCAGCTATTACTATTTGTATTTGTCTCTATAATATTTGTTTTTGTTGTTATTCTATTAGCCGCACAACTAGTTTGTTTGTGGATATGAGAGTTTTTCGTTTTTAGTGCACTCGCATTGTTGCGCGCCTCAACGCCGCTGCATTCATGCACTTGTTCTAGCACGCGCGCTCACACTCATTCATGCGCTCAGCGGCTGGCGCGCGCGCTCGCTCACTCAGAATCGTAATTGGAACATGACGCATTCAATTTAGGTCAAGTGCAATGCGGCGCTTCTAATATTGGAGATTGAACACAAGGATGCATTGCAACGGAGGCCATTCAGTATTTTGTATGCACACACATGCGCCTATTATTGCACATTCATCATACTAAACTTTCAGACATGCCAGCGCATAAAACAAATGAGCATTTAAAAATATCAAATTCAAGCAGAAGAACGCGATGTACCGCAACACGGCGCGCCTAGTGGGGTTCGGCCGCTACGTAGGTGCGCGTTGCAGCGTTGGAGCGCTGGGGCGTGCGGTCGGTTGGCTTAGCTAGCTTTCGCTTTCGCCTGTACAACTACTGCTATTCTGTCGTCGCCGTCGTCGGCGCTGCCGCTGTCGCTTTCTCGGCGGCGGCGACGCGGCCAATGCAGCGCAGTGCAACTATGAAGCAGTTGCATTTATTGCCTCCGCCGCCTGACATTGACACACTTTCGACGCGTCGCCGCAAAATAAGCGCTTACAAGCGCAATAACATACACTCAACTACAAACGCACACCTGCTTGCTGCGCCAAAAAGCAAACATGCTTTCGTCGGCATCTTCGCCGCGGCCGCCGTCGCTGTCGTTGGCGACACCTGGAAATGGGTCAAAGTCAACGCTAACAAATCGCATAGACGCGCTACGAGGCCGTCACTAAGTAGAATTGGGCCAACACGCCACAGCGCTCTAGCGCTCATACAACAACAAGACAACAAACATTTTACAAGTGCATTCGTTGCAAGGTCCGCGCGCGTATATTATTATTGGATAAATGCATAGAATTTGAAACCAAAACATAATACGCAGCAGCAGCGGCAGCGGCAGCTATGCACTCGCCGTTGACCTTGTCTAGCAAGCAGAATTCGTTGTTGTTGTTTATTTACGTTAGCAAAAGGAAAGGTCAGCTTTTAAAGCATTCCAAGGAGAAAAGGCTTTAAATTCTTTTTTCGAATTGGGTCAAAGAAATTAAAGTGCACGCTTGAAGGTGCTGTTAAAGCGAAAATACCACAAGAAAATGCACCAATAAATCGTTATACTAAATAAATGTTACATATATGGTAAATGGTTAAAATTACAGACGCGAAAAGTTTTAGAATTCTTAATTTCTATTACTGCTGGCAATCAATAAAATAATTAAGTGATTTCTTCAAAAAAAAAAATCAATCAAAAAAATGGTTCCCAGTTTTGGATCTAAGTTTTTGCACAGTATTTTTACATTTTCTGGTTATGTGTGTGCATTTCGGGTATGTATGATCCGAAATCACATTTAATTATGGTAAGAAAAATTATTTATTATGAAAAATCATTCCACGTTCAAAGCTAAAGACTCTTTATGTCTCTGGCGAGACTAATATGACCTTCGGAAAAGTAGAGCCTTCGTAAAAACCTAGAAAATGTAAAAAAACAGCTGTTGGAAATTCAGAAAGCTAGGAAAGAGTTATACGAGTATGAACCTCACTTAGTTTTTGGGTTTCCTAGTAAGAAACGCAACTCTAAACTAGACAACTAGCGTCAATGCTAGCATATATCAAGATTTAACTTCAATTCGGATAAAATATGTTGCCGTTTCATCAAAATGCACGAAAGAGAGCTGGGAACTAGAAAATAAAACCCAATTGGGCAGTCCAATTTAGCAATTATGTTATCAAAGAAGTTAGAAATGCTAAATATTGGCATACAATAAATTTGTCAGGGGTTAGTCAACCTCAAGATGGTAACTCTGTATCGTTTTGGAAAAAACTTGTATTTATTCAGTTCATTTCTGACACGATAAAACTCTTCAAAAATTAAGAGCATTTCGGAAAGTCGGAAGTCCAAAAAGCCAATTGAGTTACTAAATATTGCTGCTCCCTTTGCTCTTGAATGCAATTCTTAGTTTTGGATACTATCCAATTATTGAAAAGATTCGCAGATTATCCTGATAGATATATGTGTGTACCTGGGAAAGACTTAAGACAGCCGTCTTCATACAGACCAATCAGTCTTCTACCCTGTTTTTCAACAATATTTGAAAGAGTGTTACTATCAAAGATGCCTCCTTTTCTCAACCTAAATAATATAATACCAACTCACCAATTCGGGTGGCAAACCATAGCACGATAGAGCAAGTAAATAGAATTACTCGTACTAACGAAATAAGAAAAACATTTGAGCACAGAGAGTACTGTTCAGCTATATTTCTAGACGTAGCTCAGGCCTTTGATGAGGTGTGGCATGAAGGCCTTTTATATAAGATTAAAAACATTCTACCTTTAGAATTGTATAAAACATTGAAGTCTTATTTATAAAATAGACAATTTACGGTTAAAGTGGGAGATTTCATTTCTAATAAACGACAGCTAAGAACTGACGTACCACAAGGCAGTGCTTTAGGCCCAACTCTATACATCTTATATATAGCAGATCTTCCAACAGCTAATAATGTATTGACATTAACTTTTACACACAGCTTTAGTGAGCCGTAATAAACGCCATATTATAGCTTGAAGAATATTAGCATGAAGAATATTAGCATGAAGAATATTAGAGTGAATGAAAAGAAATGTAAGCATGTTACGTTTTCGCCAAGACCAAAAATGTGCCCAGCAGTAAAAATGAACAATGTTTTAGTACCCCAAGCGAATGATATAACTTAACTTGATAGAAAATTCACGTGGAGATCTAGTAAAATAACTTGCATGAAGATAAGAGCTGAGCTAAGCTTAGCCTACACAACAAAGTGCTTTTATACATACTATGTATAATGTGGTCATAAAGCCGATTTGGATGTATGGCATTCAACTGTGAGGTACGACCTGTGCATTCTATGTTCTATGGTAAAGAGAGAAGTAGGGGACAGCAGAATGAAAGACATATATGTATATCTAAAATCCGAGATCAATCAAACCCATTGGCTAATACTGTAGTACAGTCCTGCGACTAAGCACGCCTAAAAAGAAGAGATTTACTCTGTTTACTAAAGAGCAAAACATCACTAAACAGCTCAATCGCTTGCTTGAGCAATACATAAAGAAATATTGAAAAGATATGGGAAGAAACTTGAAACGAGTTAGGCCCCAAGATATTCTGCACAAATTGAAGGATAATCCCAAGTTTTAGAAAAGAATTATTTATATTTTTGTTATATCGATAAGAGAGCGCATACACCATCCAAAACATGTGTTGTTTTTTTTTAATTATATTTCAGTGTCAAATTTCACTAAAGAAAAATCCTAGCAAAACCTCGTATTTTCTTTTAATACATATACAGAATTTGAACATTTTAATAATTTTTTCTTAAGAGATTCCTGAATATAAGATATTTTTAATCTTTAACTTCAAAAATTCACCTTAAAAAAATCATTAATTTTTTATTAATATCTTTTTAATTATTTTTTATTAAATATAACTTTCTCCGCTTTATAATTCGGAAGCGTTAATTAGTGATAGTCGAATTGCTGTTTTGTTTTTGTAAATATTTAAGTCAATATTATTGTAAAATCTTGTTGCTGCACATATTTGCTTACAATTTATTTATAATTTTTAATTACTTCATTTAAGTTTTCCTTATTATGCATATTTTATCACAATATAATATTATTTTAACTCGTTTTCAAAATAAAATGTATGTATTTTTAATAAAATTTTTTTATTTTTAATGTACTTTACCACTTTTTTATTTGTATATACAATATTTTTAATGAAAAAAAATATTTAAAAAAAAAATTAATTTATTTTCCGAAGCTTCTTTATTTTTCGATTTTATTTTAAATATACCATATATCAATATGTTAGATTATTTATTGATATACTCTCTCTCTCTGCGAATAAAATAAAAATTTTGTTCGTATTTTTTTTTTTTTTGCCGGCATATCTTTTAGACTTTTTTTTGTAATTTTTGTTACACTTACACGTAAGTTTTTTAACTTTCATAACACTTTTGTATCATTTTCATGGACTTTTTATTAAAATATTGAGATTTTTACTCGTTCTTTAAATGTTTAGTTTTTATTTTTATTTATTAAGTTTTTTAAATATTTATATACATTACAATTATTCTTTTGCACTTTTATTGGCTTTAAAAGATTTTTAACACGTATTTTTAAACTTCAGTGTTTTTTCGTTGCGCATTTCACCACATTTTTAAAGAAAAAATTTAAATAATTATCGTTTTTTTAATATTTTGCGATTTTCTAATATAAAAATATTTCACTTTCAGGCACTTATTATTATTATTCTTTCTGAAAAATCACTGAAAACCAACAGAATATTGCCAACATAGTTCTTCCCAACAAAATGAGTTCAAATTGTTTGATTAATATTATTCAAAGTGCAGTACTCACCGAAACTGGCTTCGCTAATCTCCTGATCGTCTAACAGATCATCCATGGAGGATAAAGAATCACAATCAACGCTCGATGAGTTCAGTAGTTGTTGCTGCTGTTGTTGTTGTGGTTGTGATTGTTGTTGCGCCGATTCTTTTAGTAGACCTATGGAACTTGGTGACATTGTACTACTGCCAACAGTCTTATTGTTGTTGTTGGTATTATTTAGATTTATGTTGACACTACTACTATTGCTATTGCAGCTGGCTTCGGGAACACATGTGGACACAATTACTGCACCAGGCCGTTGAGTGGGTGAATTGGCCAAGGTCACCTCCTCAACACTTTGCAACACCGTTGCCCGGTTTTGGCTCATTGTTGCAATACTGTTTATAGTTTGTACATTGTTGCTACAACTATTGTTGTTTTTGTTGTTACTGCAGCTGTTATTGTTGCTGTTGCTGTTGCTGCTACTACTAGCACTACCATTCACAGCAACAATACCAGTGCTATTACCATTACCAATACCAGTACCATTACCAATACCATTATTACTGGCGCTAGTATTCTGGCTGTGATTGTTGTTGCTGATGAAATTATTTATGCCGTGTGTGATGACTTTACTGTTGGCAGTGTCTGTGGCTACAATTGTGGACGTTGTTGCTGTTGTTGTTGTGATTTGGTTATCCGTTAGGTGGTTGTGATGATTACTATTGACCTGATTATTAACTACCGTAACATTGAAATTATTTCCAGCATTCGTAGGCAAATAGTCGCTGCTCGCTGACGCAACACAGGCGCTGCCAAGAGCTTCTGCTGGCTGCGGCTGCAACTGCTGTTGCTGTTGTGGTTGCTGCTGCTGCTGTTGACGATTTGCAGTTGCACGGCCATTTCTGCTGTTGGCATGTCCTCTCGCCCCACGCCCGCCTCTGTTGCTCCTACTTCTACCACCCCCACCAGCAGCGGTCACACCCCCGACCGTCGTACTGTACGGCATGGCAGTCATCGCACTGGAATTGGGCACACTCACCGCTATCGCTGGCGCAACAGTCGTAGTGCCAGTAGTCGGCGCAGTTGCAGCCACAGCCGTGACCGTGACTGTGGCCTTTGGAAATTTCTGCTCAACAGCGCTGTTGTTGTTATTATTATTGTTGAGTTTCAGGGGTAAGTAGTGCGTCACGTGGGTCACCTGCGCGGCATCGCTGCGCGGCATATCCTTCGCCTCTATAACTATATCGTCCTTGGCATATAAAATATTCGAAAAGGTCGCCTCAACGCCATGGCCATCATTAATCAAATCGTTTGTGGCGATGCTTTTCGCTGGCACCAACACATGATTAGCCTCGATATTGATGAGTGATATATTCTTAAAACTACTATCCGCCGACGGTGAGTTGGGGAATTTCAGGTCACAAAGGCTACCCAGCGACACAGCGTCGATATTGGCTGCGTCCACTGTGCGCTGATCGAGCAGCGCTGATTGTTGTATGCAATTGGTGAAGGCGGCATAGTCGCTGCTGGTCGTCTTCAGATTTCCCGTCAGTTGATGGCTAATGGTCTTATGGCTGCCGGGCAGCTCGTAGATGAAGGGTGTGGCTGGGACACTGCCAGCGCTAAGCATTTGATCTTTGTGATGATGTGTATGTGTTTGTATATTGTTGTTATTATTACTACTATAGCCGCTATCGGACAACATTGGAACGTTGTAACCGTCCATTGCAGGACGAAGCGCTTGAAACACTTATATTGAGTTTATAAAACTTAGATTTGTTGTTACATGTAAATTTGTTAGGTCGCAGGTACATACAAGTTCTGCAAGAAGAAAGGTAAGAAAATCGGTTGTAAGCACTAATTTGGCACTATTATTTAGTAAATTGTATTCAAAAAAATATTAAATTGCAAGAAATTCTAGGTTAGGTTTATTGAACTAACTCCAAGACTACTATAAAACCGCTTTAATTGTACTAAACAAATATACGAAGTACAAATACACCAATGACTTCATCATCGCAACACATCTCAAACCTCACCATCACACCAAAAAATAATGCAAAAATTCGCTCCAAAAAAATCGGAGTTAAATAATCGGATTGGATGCGTTGGTTCATATGACCATTCTAGGTCTGTTATCAAATCACAGAAATAAGGAACTTATATTTTAGCAAATTAAAATCATACTTATCCAGGCTGTACCTTGGTTTACATAGAATAATACTAAACACGTTTTCGCATAACCAGTAAACTCATTTAACACCCCCTTCCCGTACAGTGCGACCATGATGAAATACCAGGTTGTTCAATAAGGTTTGTCGTTTGATCAGAGAGGGCGTTGCTACTAGCACACTACAATCGCAAAAATTGAATATCGTGCAGTGATAAAATTCTTATTTTTGGAAGGTGTATCACCAAAAGAAATTCACGGACGAATGTTAAAAGTGTACAACGATTGTTCACCTACAATTAACAGTAGAAAGACGAGTTGCTGAATTCAAACGTGGTCGTACAAGCCTTGAAAACGATCCAGTGAAAGACGTCAACAAAGCGCATTAACACCAGAAATCATAGCCAGGATATGGTTTTGGAAGATCGTCGATTTGATGAGAGAGATTTAGCAGAGGCTCTACACATCTCATTAGGCAATGTGGGCCATATTTTAAGTGAAATTTTTGGGTTTTAGAAAGCTGTATGCACAATGGGTGCCGCATTCGCTAACAATGGAACAAAAACACATTCGATTGCGACTTCCTCAGCAACATTTGGAGCGTTTTAAAAAGGATAAAGTGCATTTTGTGTGTCGATTCATCACTATGGATGAGACTTGGGTCTATCACCATGATCCTGAATCAAAACAAGCGGCTAAAGAGTGGTGAGAACCTGGTTGTTCGGCTTCGAAACGAGTTCGTGTCCGGAAATCGGCGCAGAAGGTTATGGCATCAATTTTTGTTGTGATGCGAGAGGAATTTTGTTTGTGGGTTACTTGCAAACTGGTAAAACAATTAATTCTGAATATTATTGCAACCTTTTGGACCAGTTGAAGGAAAAAATGTGTGAAAAACACCCGGTTTGCAGAAAAAATCCTTTTCCCCCAGGACAATGCACCGTGTCACAAGAGCATTTTGACAATGGCTAAAATCCATAAATTAATGTTCGAATTGTTGGACCATCCTCCGTATTCGCCAGATTTGTCCCCCAACAACTTCCTTTTGTTTCCAGAACTCAAAAATTTTATGAAACGTATTAAAGAACCTGGCACAAATAAGACAACAATCTTCGGAATGGAGGAAAAAAAGGGGCCGAAACAAAAAAAAAACAAAGTCGCTGAAAAATCAAGGTGATACTCTTTTTTTTTGATATTCGTGGGTGAGTGCATCATGAATTTGTTTCGGAGGAACAGACGGTCAATGAAGAGTTCTATTTGGCCATACTGATGCGTGTGCGTGAGAACACCCGTCGAAAACGTCCGAATTTGTGAAAGAACAATTCATGGATTTTACACGATGAAAATGCACCATCGCATGTGTTTTACATCTGGTGACGATTACTTTGAATACGACAAAATAAATATTGATGAATAATTTTATTTACAATTTCCGAGTACCTTTTTATCACTGTGTAAATTAATGTTTGAATGAAATGTCTATAGACATCTATAAATTCATACATTCCGGTATAATTTGTAGAAAGAGTTTTGACTGAAAGTCGACATATGAACTGATTCACAGATTATTGATTTTTAAACTCGTACAAAACAAATTTGTTCCTCGCAACATCAACAAAAAAGCTAATTTAATACATATGCGATGAGAGCATAGAACATCACAACGAGTCGTATTTGACCTATTACTCAAAAACATTAAACATTTTTATCCTTTCTTCGTAAGCTTCATCAGCTGTCTAACCATGCCTACATTTCAATTTCTATCCCTATATGCATACTTCTTCATAAACTTGGACTGTATTCCACCGCCTGCAGTTTTGGGAATTCGTTATGGAAGTTAGAGGATGGAACACTGATTATGTGAAAATAATGATATAATACCAAGGGTGGTAATAGTGCTAGCTCCTATCTAAGTAATACATCTACGTATTTAATACCTTACATTGCAAAAAATTAGTCGCTTGGCTTAATACAATAACACGTTATTACCTTTTGTACCCACAGATGGTCTAACGAACTTACTGCCATTTACGAAAGCTGCAGGACATAATTTCTAATAATCTTAGGTTCATAGTAAGGAAGGATTTTCTAGTCAAAGTCTAGTAGAAGATTTACGCTTTTGAGAGCTTGTGTGTTGGCAAAATTGTTTTCGTTTATAAAATCCATGCTCATGTGAATTCTCATTTAATATATTTTAAGTATTTCAAATTGCTGAGGCAATTTGATGACTTTGATAACCATGATAGATTATTAACATGCTGATCCTAGAAAAATTTATTGAAATCTTAAACGATGTCCAGCACAGCTAATAATTAGTAGCAAAACAAGTTTAGAAAAACAAGGAAGAGCTAAATTCGGGTGTAACTCGTGCAACTTGTAAGGATCAAAGGAATCGTGAATGAACTACGATCAAATTTCTATTAAGTTATATTATAGGTCATTGGCCATATTAGTTTTATAATTATATTTTACTTGCCGTCAACGAAATATGTTAAAATCATCCTCAAACGAAATATTTATATCGGACATAAACTTAACTGAAGGGGCTAAATTTAATATATTTAATGGATGATCTAATCTTACATGTTGACCGATATATGCCGTATAAAGCCAACCGGAAGTTAGAAAATCTGATGATAGGTATATAAATGATAGGTGTAGTATTCACCCGGTTTTATGTATTTTTCACATTGCCGGATATTATTAACAGTACAAGATGACATCTGAGTACCATTAATGTTATGATAAATTTGTTACTGGCGGCGCCACGTCTACTTTTAAATATTTTAAAACCACAGATGATTATCACCAGTTCGATTTTCTGGACCATAAAAATAAAAGGGTAACATGATTGACAGAACTTACACTGTTAATGTAAAATTAAACTCTTTAATGAGAAGAAGTAAAGTGTTGTCGATTCTGTCCACATTCCGCGTATAAAACTAAAAAAAAAGTCTGCGAAATTACCTTCATTGGACTAAGATTAGGTTAGGTATGTAGTCTTTTATGAAGCCATAGAAAAGAATAACTCTTTTGTTCCAACATATGTATAAATTAGAAATACGCTTAATAGCCAATACAAATTTGCACAAGCGCTTAATTTCCACTACCACCAGTTCGGTGGGATATTTGAAGGTATGCGCTCCCTAGCGTCTAAGTCTTGACCTCCCAAACGCGGGACAGTCCAGAAGGAACTGTTGAGTTGTTTCCACATCATGTTCTTCCATACAGCTTTTGCAGATGACTTCTAGTAATATTCCCAACCTTATATACGTATCATGCACGCGAATAGGGCAATGGCTTGTTAAAAATCCCATAACGAGTGAAATGCTAGCCTTGCTGAGGGCAAAAAGATCACTAGATTACATGTAATCGATCTTTGGCCAAAAGACGATAGCACATGTACCGATGGTGGCCCAGCGCTGGCCAAACTTCCGCAAAGCGCAGCTATCTAGTAGTACAACACAAGAAGATACTGCAGCACCGACTCGCATCCATTCTACCGATTTCGGTTCTGGGGTACCTTTCCTTGCTAGCTCATCAGCTTTGCAATTTCCTGCTTATATGATTAGCTTAGCAGGTTGTCCCTGCAAACTAAAAAATATGCTTATATAACGGATGTACATAAGTCCCACGCTCCCAATAAGCTGTATTGTAAGGAACATACCCGAACAGAGCGGATTTCCCATAGCCTTTGCAGCTATTTATTCACAATGTTCACATAAGTTGTCTTAGTCGTCAAAGAAACTGCAGGCAACTTCTGAATTGTCAAAATTTTCAAAGCTTTGACTCACTATATCCTTAAATATTTACGATAGCTATGCGATTTTGGTCTCAACATTATAAAATCACCTTCAATATGAATATGTAGCGAATTGATAATCTCATTTTGCGGAGTCTCTTGAAGAACATTTTGTCCGCTTTAAAAGCGAATGTCGTACAAGGGTTAAAACCCGCTTTGTTGAAACTTCGCTAACGAGTCAAGCAAACAAGGTGCTTACCTAATAATGCGAGTTTCACTAAAAAAGCACTAGCTGACGGTTGTGTTGTTGCTGTCGGCACTGTCTTCGCTTTCAATATCGGCTGCACATGCGTTCTACACATTACTGCTTGCGCCGTTTATGGCGATATTAGCACAGCAAAAGCTGTTGTACACAACAAACAACAACAAACGAATAGCAACTTCAAATAGAATGCAATAACAATGAAGATGTTGCGGTGGAAGAAGCGAAGCGGAAACCGAACAAAAAGAAGCAGAGGCTACTAAAATCCAGTTGAGACCGAAAGCAAAAGTGCTCGGCAAGTTGTTGTTTTCTACTTGTTGTTTTCACACTTTTCTACACACAAAGCGACAGTGGAACACAGCGGCAATGCATACGCTGCGGTAGTTGTGTATGTGTATGTGTGAGTGTGTGTGCTGCATAAATACGAGTCCGAACGACGCGAATAAGGTGGGAAACGGATGGACAGAAAATTTCGCAAGAATAGCACAATGCGAATCTGTATATGAAGTCAATAGGAATTATGTTGAGGAGGAAACAGGAATGCGCACACACACAGGGGCAATGGCAAAACACGATGGCATTATTGGTGTTATGGGAAAAATTGCTGATTTGTTGTTATTATAGATTTTGTTGTTGATGTTGTTGTAATTACTTTTTGTTGCTGTTACTGATTGTAATTGGCACAACGATGGAGGGCTGCGCGAACACAGCAACAATGCAAAATCTACGATAAACTTGCGCAAAGTAAAAGTAGAAGTTCTCACACACACATATACACATGCATGTATGTAGCTACAAAAAGCCAAATAAATAATAATAATTACCGTGCCAAACGAGTAGCAAAATAATTGTTGAATAAACAGTGGTGAGCAAGATCGAAATAAAAGCATGCGATGCGAGTTCTATGTAGCTTAAGCATACACAATATATAACATTTTGCTGTCTGTATGTAAGTATGTATGTAAAGCGCTGTTATAGTGAGGGCAGTGAATGATGACTGCCGTGCTGCCGCTTAGCAAATACGTAAGGTGCCGCCGTCAATGAGGCGCACGGGAGCGAGGGGCAGACGTTATTTCACATAGATTGCGCGACTACCGGCAACAACAACAAAGGCGAAACAGACAAATACACACACGCACACATACATAATTGATTCTCTACTACAAGTTGCGCTACTGCTAATTCTACTTCCACTTTCAGCTTCGCGCGCACACACACACGCACACACTTACGAGGCAAACGCGCTGTCTCGCTCGCACACGCTGACTAGCTAACTAACTGGCTGCTAGCTTTTGCAATGCTTACGGTTTGCGCATATATGCATGTGCTTAGTGGATTTTAGTATTGTGCGCCCGCTGCCCGCCACCGTTCTCACCGCTCGTATTCACTTATTGGCAACCACAATGTTTATTTGCTTTGCTTTGCTTTACGCTTCGTTCTATTCAAGCAACAGTTTCCGCCTGTGCGCTGGCTGGCTGCAAAAGCTCGCCGTGCGTATATACAGCGTTTGTCAGCATGTACATACATATGTATGTAGCGCAGTCGGTGTATATACCATAGTGGTAGTGATTTTTAGTGTGTATGTATGTGCTTGTATTTCCGCACTGACCCCTCTATTTTCCAACACACATCTGTTCATACGTGTGCATGTATTTACTGGTTGCCTCCGCTGCTTTTTCGTCTGCCTCTTATTCTGCTTCTTCTTCGGCTGCGTAACGTTCTCTATGCATAGCAGCCTAGCGATATACACGGACACGGACGTGCTGGTAATGCGTACGCCTCTTCCTCTTCCTTATAATATTTTCGCACTACTATGGCTATACATTGTGCTACAGCATCTAGCAGAGGCTAGTACCAGCACACAAAGCAGCCAACCTACCAGCCAAGTTGTTGTTTCTTCCTTTCACTTGAATCGCGTTCTGTTGGCCACACCATTGCGCTGCTGCGTCGCGCTATAAAACACTTCCAAGCGTGCTGGTTGCTTGGGTTCACCTTACCGACTGTCTGCCTGCAGGAATACAGCGCATTCACATCTGTTCTTCTAGCTGTATACACTTCCTTCTTATATCGTATGTATGTTTGTATGTATGTAAGTTTCGCACATGAACTTGCACTAATTTTCACACACTCATGCCTTGTCTAAAGCTTACTTGCACATCTAACATGATTTTATACACTTTACACCGTTTTCTAATCTAAATTATGCACATTTTTTTCACATGCGGTACACCGCGGCGGATGAAATTCACGAGCGCACTGTACACTGACCGCTTTGGTTACCGCTTTGCTACGTGCGTTATGCGTTTATTTTCGCTTTTCTTTGACGATTTATTAGCACACAATTACTAGGAACACTAATCCCGCAGCGCTGCGAAAGCTCCAGAATGGTATTGCAAATTGCAGTCCAATTCAAAAAATATCTTGCAGCTGTAGCAGCGGCAGCAGCAGCGGTCACAACTAGTTATCGGCTTGTCGTCCGACGTCGCCGCCCGTCTGAGCTTCGTATACACACAGCTGCAAGCGCACACAGCGCGATGTATGGACATACATACATACATACATATGGTATGTCAGCGCTTGGAAGCACAGAATGCGCTAGTGGCTGTGGGAGGGGTACATACATACATACAGTTGTACGTATATGGGAGCTATGACACAATAACAACTATGCACATTATTCGCAACACCAACTAATTTACATGCACATACACACACACTCCAACATATGTAGCGCGCACTTCGCGGTTGCTCCCGAACGCGTACGCGATAATTCCTTACTACTAACACACTCCGCCACCTAAACACCAGGCATTGCTCAACTTCACTGCTTCAATTTGTGTACTTTTTTTGATATACTTAAGTGGAAGCAGCAGCAAAAAAAAGTTCGCTACAATTGTGCAATTCGCACAATTCACACCAATGAAGTGGCGAAGAAAACGATTTCCTACTTTTTTATTGCGTATTTCGTATTGTATGCGCTCATCGAATTGTCGCCTCACATTGCGTAGCACTTGTTTATTAGTTTATTCAAATAGTTCACTTAAATTTCAACGCGATTTTTCGGTATTTAATTGGGTTTGTTTTGGCTGCAGACAGAAAATTAGGTCTGTAGGCCAAATTCGCACTCTCAATCTCGACTGACACGAATGCGAACGGAACGGGAACACAGGCGAACGCAAACGTTGCAGCGTACATACGGGCACGGGCACGAAACGGGCGACAGCGCACAATGTGCGATAGGCGATAGAAGACAGAGCACAGAAGACAGGGCATAAAAACACCAACAATGCAAGCGACACAGAAACACAGTGACAGAACAAGAAAATACGGCACACATACTCATGTTATACTAAAAATAAAAATAAAGACAAAAATATTCATACACACATACGGCAAGAACAAGAAGGAAATAATATAAAACAACCACTAAGTCAGTCGCACTGTCAATGAGGATATGGTTGTGGTTGTCTCTGCTGCTGTGATGGAGCGCCGTTTGGCTGTTATGCTGGTAAGCTATCGCACTGTGTGGCTAATGGAGTCGCGGAGTGCGCGCAGCGTAAATGTTCTGGATACACGAAAATCAACGCAAAGCGGAAAGTGTACAAACTAAGTAAAGTTTTGCATATTCTTTTGTGCTTATTTCCATGTACGACACATACGCGCACAGCTACTAAGCCACAAACACTTTGATTTTTTCGAACAGCTGCCGTTGTGAACGCGCCGCGGACGAGGCGAAGTTTGGTTCGTCACTTGCACTTGGCCTTAAAAAATCATTTGAAGAACAAGGACGGCAGCAGCCGTGTGCGCGTTAATCAAGCATCAGCAGCAACATTCAACGTTAAAAGTTTTGGCGGAAGCTTTTGCGAAAGCTTTTTTTGCAATAATTAGTCTCGGCAAAAGCGCGTTATTTCAAGTTTTTGTTATTGACATTCAAATAGAGGCGTATAAGCTTTCCTCTTCAGTGTGCCCTTCGTCTGTATGTATGCATGCCAAAGAAAACAAAAGCAAAAAGAAAGAATTCGAAAAGCTGGAAGTGGTGTGAGCCGTGATGCGAAACTTCCGTTTCCGACTTCAAATGAAATATGTAGTATGGCCGAGAGCGGATATATAGCGGGATTCTGTAACCAGTCTCTAGTCTCTATTTGAGACATTTTGAGGTAAAGTCTCAATTTGTGACTAGTTACTATTCACTAAACAGTCTCTAGCCTTAGTCTCAAAATATTTCCTCAAATTAGAGACCTGGTAATTAGCAGGTCACAAAACCAAAAAGAACTCTTGTCTGCCATTTTGAATATACTGAATAGAGATCATCATAGATATTAAACGATTGTCGCCTTTATATTTTGAAACGAAAAGGTTAAAAATAAATCAATTTTACATAAATTTCGTAAATATTATGAAACAAAGTCAACATATATTTTTATTTTCATTGATAAATATGTTTTTTGACTATGTTATGAAAATTTAAGAGTTGTTATCGACATATTTATTTTCATTCAAGTGTAAAAACATCTCTGAATAATGAAATGTAATCGATTTTATGGCTGTCACTTACAGAATAGCACAATCGTCTCAAGTCTCAAAAATTGGCTCTAACTTAAAAACTCAAATTTAGAGACTTGAGACTGTATCACAGTACAGAATCGAACGGGTACAGTTAGTTAGTCCATAAATTTTCTTTGAGCAATAAATATATATTTTATAAAGCGGTGATGAAACGATCACGACTAAAAGCGAACATTGAATGGCCGCTTTTGAATTACGTAGACCCGCCCGTGGCACCTCGAACCAAAGGCCGAGTTTTTTATAAAGAGCTTCGGGCACAAACCACTTGATTGTCCATTTTTAAAAATAATTAAATACATGGCATATAAGCATAAATTTATTTTTATACTTACTTTCAAATTTCGTATACTGTATTTTTATATGATATGTATTATTGTTATATTCGTTATTGTAAATTTATTAATCTCTGTTTTAATTAAGAATCCGCTTATATGCAAGTGCACCGCAAATATATAGCGATACGGCAACATTGTTTATAACAAACAGCAGCGGCCTCTTTCGGTATATTCATCACTACTCCAGAGAACGTATATAATTTACGTTCTCTGCTACCTGTTTGCAATCTTTTACGGCGAATTTTGGCCAGACCTAAGCGAATATGTAAAAAATGAAAACATCAAAATAGTTCTTGTTTCCTCACATTTGCTGATAAATTAAATGTGTTGTCTGCTTTTTGTCGGAAACAAAATACGTTGTGTTGTAGTAGACGCGCAGTGAAACGAAGCAAATAATAGTAAAAGTAATAAGTAAACGTGTACAAATTAAAACAACATTGTGTAAAACGTTTTCGCAATTGTTTAGCAATAAATAAGGTGGAAAGTTGTACATTATTCAAGAGAGAGTGGAAATTTTATGAATGGAGCAAAGTGAAGAACTAAACGGCAGTCTGGATCACGGCAGCAACGTCATAGCTTCTGTTCCCAGAGTGATGGCAATGCGCGACGATGCAAATGCAGCAGTAATTGTGCCATTCGAGGTTGAACCGAATTCGCAATTGCCTACTACGTCAGTGGCTGCAACATCAAGTGTATCAATAACAACAACAACAATGGGAGAAAACGCTACCGCAGCTGATGCCGTAATCGATCTATGCAACACCAGCCCAACCCCTTCTACATCTAAGACAGCTGCTACTGCTGCTGCGTCAATTATAAATGTGGATAGCAGTCCGGAGGAGCAATCGCCTAATGATGAAGATGTTGCAGGACCTTCAGCGGCAATCGAGTGCCCAATATGCCTACAAACATGTATACACCCAGCGCGCCTGCCATGTGGACATATCTTTTGTTTCCTATGCGTGAAAGTGAGTAAACAAATCGCTATAATTTGCGAAAATATACAAATGTCATTGTCATTGTTGCTAACGTAGTAGTCGCGTACGCCAGTAGTTTGGCAAAAAGCGTATTGTGTGTGTGGACTAATGCATAATTAATTGCACGACTATTAGAAAACTTCAAGTGGTACGTGATCGGCTTAAAAGATTAGCTTTGTTTGTTTATTTAAATTTGATAGCCGCAAGTGTTTAATTTCATTTTTTACTTCAGCGTGCGGAAGTTTCAAAAGAATTCGTAATTTCAGCGGAATGCTGATCAGTTTAAAGTTAAATATATTAAAAATATTTGACCAAATTCAGATAAAATGTCTTCGAAAACTTTTACTTCCCTGTTCAAAAAAAAAAAAAATTGCATCCGCAAGTTATTGGCTGCTTAGCAAATTTTATAAGTTATATTTTTTATTAAATACTCAATATTATTTTTATTTGTTTTATTAATACTCGTATTAACATAAATTATGCGCAAAAATGAGTAAAACGAGGGCTTGACGCTTTTATTGCAGACACGTGGAGAAAAGTCAATCTAACGCTTAGTTCGGCATAATAATTTGAATTGGTAATTATGCACACTTCGTATTAAACAATATTTGAAGTTCAACTTTTCGCAGGCACGTCCACACAACGTCATAGTCCACATATTGCTTATTAATGTGACCGACATGTCTTGGGCAAGTTGTAGTGTTGATTTTACAGACTTTTTTATCTTTGTTAGTGGCGTCACTACTGCAACACTAACAACAATGACTGGTTTGAGCCATTGGCTTAAAACCGAAGACAACGGTTTTGAAGGTTGAAAGATTTACTATAATTTATTTTTAATTTACCGCTACAATTTCCTGGTTACCTAACCAAAATTAGAGCCACAACATGTTTAGCGGTCCAGTGGTTTTTTAATCTCTGCCCTTTTTTAACATCTCCGTTTGTGTTGCTTTACAAATGATCTTCATTTTAAGGCATATAAAGTTGCTGGCATTGAAGATATACAGCCGAAGGTGCGCTTTAGCTATAAACTAAGGTCTTATTTTAATGAAAGTTATTTTAGTTAATTTATTTACCTATTGTGACCTTTTTTAGATAATTTAAATCTGCGCATATTTACGTGTTAATAAACTTTTTTAAAGGCTACAATGTTATTTGGTTTATCAATGAAAATGAAGTAAAAACGTTAAATTTGCAGTGAATGTGCGCAATCTTTCAAGAGCAAAGATTCGCCCTAAGGTATAACTTAGGTTAATGTAGAATTGTTGTTTAAAAGCAACAATAAAGTCAATAATTTTTTAAAATTAAAATGTCTAAAATTTTTACTACTTTTAATTATCTTTTTAAAAAATTTCTTTCTACTTTCTCTCTTCTATCTTGCTAAATTAAAAATTACTTATGTCATAAAAAATTAAGATATATTATGATTTTAAGGCATTATTTTGTCAAATAAGAAAGAAAATTTATTTAAAAAATTTTGCATTAATAATTAAATTTTAACTTTTTAATCCCGATATGGGGATTAAAAATAAGGGCAATTTTACGATGCTTGCGGCGGTATTTGTCATGACATGTAAAGAAAAACAAAATAAAATAAGAGTGAATTGCATGTAAAATTGTGGAACTTTGAAGTGAAATATCTCGAAAACTATGCGTCTGAGAACGGTATATGTGTATATATTTTTTAATCCTGAAGACCTCCTATATCCATCGGTACGCTCAAAACGCGGCGCCGCAAGAATCGTAATCGTGCCAAAATAAGATATCCTTAAAGAAAAGTAAAAATAAGTTTTTCATTTAAAAAATTTAATTTAATTTAAGATTTTCATTTAAAAAATTTATTTTTTTTTAATATGAATGAAGTACGCAAACGCGAAAAAATGTTAATTCTCAAATTTATTTTAAAATTCTTAATTATATGCTTGATATTATTTTTTTCTACAAAATTTAATTCAAATGTTAATTCTTTTATTTTCAATACAATTTTTGCAACCTTGATTACAATAGGGCTCAAACTTTACCTTTTTTTTAAGACTATAATTTCACGGTATCTAAAGAAAATAATAAAAATTGTTTTTGGCTCACCATACTGTAGATTAAAATTAGTGAAAACAAAAGTCTAGATAACTTTTTCGTATTGTAAATTTATTACGAAAATATAATTTGCAAACGGTACGATTTCATTAAGTCACGTTTTAAAAAATAAAATTTAAATATTTTTTAAAAGTATTTGAAATTGCGGCAACTTATTTAACGTGTGATACCTTTATTGAATGTCTCATTACCAATTTAAAAGGTAGGACTCAAAATTTTATTTGACAGTTTTCATAATCTCTATAATATCAAAGAATAAAGTTTTCTGTTTTTGTAACTTTATTTTTGTTTGAAAATTTAAAAATCATTTATCATAATTTGTGCTCATTTAAGTGTGCTCTCCAAACTAAAAATAATATTAACCTGTTATTTTCCGCTTCTAGGGCGTGGCCTACAAAAATCGACGTTGTGCTATGTGTAGACGTGAAATACCGCCCGAATTTCTAGACCATCCCGATTTGGTGAATGGTATCGATGATATTTGCGCTACAAAATCCACCGAAGACGGTTATCAGTGGTTCTACGAGGGACGTAATGGTAAGAAACGTTGAAACACCACCTGCACTCACAAACTTAAGACAAACTCCCGCAGGCGGTTGGTGGGCATATGACCCGCGCTCTTCCAACGATATCGAAGATGCGTATCAAACGCGCATGCTCAGTACTTCTTTGATTGATCTGGAAGAGGATTGCCAGCATGAAGTACTCATATGCGGCGCTATATACACCATCGATTTTGGCGATATGGTGCAACATCCAGTACAAAATCCCTCTCGCAAACGGAAGATATGTCGCTCGAAGCATATGCCAACCAAGGGTGTAGCTGGAATATTGAAAAACTAACACAAAAAACCCAACCTAACATAATTTACACATATACATTCATATAATATTTAACCTTTTGTATAAATACGCACGCCCATTTTGTTGAAAATAAATTTAACAAAGCTTTTCTATGTGGAACTGTTTAGGTTGGTGGCAGTACGATGATCGTACCAGTCAGGATATTGAGGAGGCTTTTAAGAAGGGTGAAAAATCCTGCATCATATTAGTGGCTGGCTATGTCTACGTAGTCGATCTGGAAACAATGGTGCAACAACGTCAAAATGAGCCGAGTCGTTGTCGACGCGTTAAACGTGATCTGGCTACAATACCTAAAAAAGGTGTAGCTGGCCTACGTATCGAAGGCAACACCGTCATAACCGATTCGAATTTCGCTTCACAAATCTATCAGCAACAACAGCAACAAAGTATAGCTGTTGGTCTGGGTGCTTCCAATACGCCAACAGATTCCTCTTCCGATCTCAGTTTACCACTCAATTATTATAGCATGCGGCATCCAGCCAATGCAAGTGATTTCATCTCGACCATTGCCGCCACCGATGCCGCAATACGCATTGCCAGCGACATAATTGGCTCAACGTTGGCGCATGCCGATGAGTTGTCGCGCAACACCGCCGCAGCAGCAAATACAGCATCAGCACAACAACAACAACAGCACACCGACGATGTCAATATCGTGCAACGCATGAGTGGTGAGAATACAGGGACTTACAGTGGCAGCTATGCAACAACGGGTAACGGCACGGCTGGTACATCCACGTCATCCAGTTTAACGAGCGGCGGCAGCGTTGCCGCTGCGGCGCTTGTAGCGCATGGTAGTCGCGAGTTGCTTGATGCAGCTGAAGATCTGCTGGATGCGACACAGAATGTGATCTCCGAAGCCGATCAGCAGACAATCGATCTGTTTGAGCAGACATTGAACGATTTCCATGCGTTGACATTACGCAACATCATCGACTCGGACAGTGACGAGGAAAATGGTGGTGACGTGGACGGCCGCTACGCGCAGCGTCATATACGCTTCTAGAAGTGCGCAGGGAAATGCGTTAGACGCAATTGAGCGCCCTCACACACACAGCCATATACAGATAAACCCACAAAAAACAAAATAATTCACAAACTAATGCACATACATATGTTTGTCATTGTTGTTTAGGGAAGTGTGCATTTACATTAAAAGTATTCGGCAGGACGCTTTGTACATACGATTAGTATAACGGAAGTGTATGCAGTCGATGTATAAGCGTAATAGTTACACCAACGTTTGTATGTATGTATGTGCCTGTATGTTTAATATGTACTAAGAATCACTTGAAAACCGAAAATTCTAAGATCGCTTAAAAAAACTAAAAAATAGTTTAGGACTGCAAAAGGAAAGCTAAAACATACTTGAGTTAAGAGTAAGCGCAAAAATTTATTATTGTAGGAAAATAGGCATTATTAATGTAAATATAGATAATATAAAGCTCAGCAATGAGACGGCATTAAAAACTGTAAGATATGTACCTGGTAAACGCAAATCTATAAATTCTATATGAGCCTACATTTTTCAGGTCGGGTTGTTCTAGTTCTAGCAAAACTCACAGATGAATAGTTTAGATAAAGCAGAATGCAAAATGCAAAAATAGTAGGAAAAGCACATAAAATATTTGAATGTGACTTGGCAAATAGAAACGTATGGAAAACTCTTGAAGAGCTCATTAAAAATATTCTAAATATGTAGCTAACAACTAAAACTAAATATAATCCTATAATGAAAACATGTAGAAAATAGTGCAGTTTAGGGAATAAGAAAAAACGCCAATTATCTTATGTTATGAATTAATGCTTCCGATAGATATTTTCTCCAAATTACATATAAAATGATCTCTAAAATGAACAATAAAAGTAATTAGTATTAGCAGTCGCAGTCGGCTTTTTCTGGTGCAATTTAGATTTTTTTGTTTCTTTTAAATTGCGAAATTGCATCGTAACTGCAATTTATATTAATATATATTATTTTTGGAAACAAATTGGCTCCCGAAACTATCTTTTGTTTATTTATTTATTTAAAAAAATCGAAATTTGAATCCTAACCTCAAAGTTCGTAACATAATTCCTATTAATATTTTTGTTTTCTTTGCAAAAAAGTTAAAAAGTTAATTTAATTCCGAATGATATAACGGTTTTCATTTTGCTTAGTAATTTTGTAAAATTGTTAAAGTTGTATATTGACTATAAATAGTGGATACGATTATTTTTGATGCTTCTCGATGATAAGCCTTATTATATACACTGATCGAAAAGAAATGAAGTGTAAATACTCATTTTATAAACATTATTGAAGTTTTCTAAAGTCTTAAATTTTAAAATCAATCATTTGCAATATTTTGAAGTCCTTTATATGCCCAAGTCAATTATATAATGACGTAACAAGTTATTTTTTTGACAATATTTTGTGGAAATACTGGAGTTGGAATACCCTGGTTACGCGGTATTCGAATTTCAGTGACTTAGCCGTAGAAGAATTACTGTTATAGAGCACTTAGGCGTTGAAAAAGTCAAGTTCATTAAAGCATTTTAGAATTTCTTTGCTAATATGAAAAGTAAAAGCAAATAAATTTTTATTATTCTTGCAATATCGATTCCTTCAAGTAATTTTTTATACTTCAGTTTAATAACTTCAAGTAAAATAAAGGCTTTAATACATTCAAAAAAATTGCTTCAAAATTTGTGGCGTTAAGACAAAGTGCATTATTAAACTTTGCATTTTTTATTACATAAGTTGGCGTTAGGCTTTCAAAAATTTTTCAAAAACTTCATTTAATGAATTAATTTTCAACTTTTCAACCAAAACTGAAAGCGCTTTTACGCTCGTTATTAATGAATATAACTACATACATACATATATACAAACATTCTACAAATAAACATATACACTATAATATTAGTTAAAAATACCAATTTAATATATATAATGAACACCACTACATACATATATTAGCTAGCTATAAATATCGTGATTATAGTAATTGCCAAGTGCTTAGTAGTAGGAATAATATTAGAACTACCAGTAATGTTAATACTAAGTGTTAGGTGATACAAAGGATGTATACTTAATTAGGCCTAAAGCGCTGTACTTACACCTTCTACTACATATGACGACCAAATATTGTTTGTATGTATGTATTCCAAGTATTCTCGCAAAATGCTTGAACATTTATATGTATTATTGCATTTTAATATTGTACTAATAATTATATTAATTAATATTATTTTTTATTTCCTGGTCATAGGCGTGAATCGCTCCTCCCACATATTCCTTTCCGTGCAATGTATACTCAAAGATTGTCTCGTCAGTGTATTGGAATTTTACAAATCCCTACTCATACCCAACTACTGTGTAGATAATTAGAGCAAAATTGTCAGCCAATTGCGTTAAACATAGAAATAGTAGTCGTAAGTTTTTTGTTTTTATTGAACAATTTCCTATTCTTATTGTGAGGAGCACGGCAAACTAAAAGCGCATCGTCATACAATTAATATCATTTAAAGCAGTTAATATTTTGCTCATTTATATAGGGTGCCTAAGTTAGAAATTATAACCTATGAATAATTCATTGTACGCAATTCATGAAAATAATTTTATTTACTAAATTTTCATTTGCATTTTTTACTATTTTTGAAACAAAGAAAAAAAAAACACTCACACTTCTTCGGTTTATTCAACACACATATTAATGCAAGCATAACATTTCATTTAATCCTTTATTTTTTGAATATTATAAGTATGTAAGCGAAAATTATTTTTACAAAAATATAAGCAATAAAAAATAGCAATAAAAGCAGTAAACTGGCATGTTATATGGGTTTCCGCTAACTCGTTTACTTCTTGGCATGTTTGGTGTTATTGCCGAACGCGAAAATTGTAATTTACGTACTATCATTAGCCTCTATAGACACACACAAACATACTTCCATATATTTCTATAGCAAAAACAAATAAATTCTATCTATCGGCTTGTGGTCTCAAACACTTCACAACAAACACAAAAAATGCATTTTCTTTTTCCACTTTCTATATTTTAGTACAAACATATCGCATTCCATGGGTTCTTCTGCGCGCGTTCTATACCTAGTACGCTTCTAAAACTTATTTGGAAAATTCTCACTAATCAAGCACACTGGGTAAATTCTGCTCTGCTCCTTCATGTCTATGCTATTGCGTAACTCTCATTTAGCACCGCATAGTGCCAATGGTTAGCATCATTTCAACCTTCATTCTTAACAAAAATTCGAAAAGTGCACAAATTTTACACACTTTGCTCTTCTGCAGTGAAGAATTTACGCTCATTTATCTTTAAACAGATTTGACAAATTTTCCATTCATTTATTTGCTTGTTTTCCAGAGTCAAAAGCAAGTACACACCTAAGGCCTAAGGTTTGTTCGAAAGGCTTGCAAGCGGCGATCAAATACACATACATATGTACATATATACATATGTAAGGTGTACTCCTCGAAGCAACTAAACATTTCGTTTATAAAATTTAAATAAATACAAATTTTAGTGTGTATTTAATGAATAATATTTTATTTGTAAATTGTCGAAGCAACTCTTCTGCTGTGTTTTAAAGTCCATTAACGACTTTTTTTGAGTATGTTGAAAAAACAATTGATTTTGTGGAGGGAAGAGGTCGTGTTTTTGCATACAAACTTTGTGCAGCGTAGAAATGTCCCGTTAAATATTTCTCATTCTGATCTAGAATCTAAAAAAAATTAAGAAAATTTCTTGTCTGGTATTAATGACCCACTAAGTATTTCTAGTACTCATTTTGAATAGAATCTTTTTTATTCTGCAAATTTCCTGCAGGATAGTAATGCTTCAATTGGTTTTTATTTATTTTTAATATTTTTTTTATTTCCTTTTTTTTATTTTTTTTTCCGTTAAAGTAATGAGTCAATTTATAATACCAATTTCCTCCAGAGTAGTAATACCACACAATTTTTTTGTTTCATACAAATTTTCTGTAGAATAGTGATGAACCACTAAGTATTTGGAATATTTATTTTGGAATGGATCTTCCTCTGCTTCCCCTAGCGGGTACTGCGTCGAATACTTCCAGAGTTGGGGTCTTTTCATCCATTCGGACGACACGACCTAATCTCTGACTCTTAATACGCTGAACCGTGTCGATGTCGTCGTATATCTTATATAGGTCATCGTTCCATCGAATGCGATATTCGCCCTGGCCAACGAGCAAAGGACCATAAATTTTTCGCAGAACCTTTCTCTGGAAAACTCCTAACGTCGACTCATCAGATGTTGGCATCGTCCATGAATCTGCACCATATAGCCGGACTGGAACAATGAGTGATTTATAGAGTTTGGTTTTTGTTCGTCGAGAGAGGACTTTACTTCACAATTGCCTACTCAGTCCAAAGTAGCACCTATTGGCAAGAGTTATTCTGCGTTGGATTTCCAGGCTGACATTATTGGTGGTGTTGATACTGGTACCAAGATAGACAAAATTTTCAACGACTTCAAAGTTATGACTGACGTGAGAGCCAAGTCGCAAGTGCAACGACTGTTTTTTTGATGACAGGAGATATTTCGTCTTGCCCTCGTTCACCACCAGAACCATTTGCATTGCTTTCTTATCCAGACTGGAGAAAGCAGAACTTCCTCTTTTTCGTGCTGTCAAAATCAAGTTTGAAATCGACGAAAAGGTGGTAGGTGTCGAATTTCTTTTCACGAGTCTTTTCCAAGATTTGGAGGTTCTACAAGAGTTTGCTCCGGTCTGAAACCTTCTGTTTTAGAATTTTCGAGCATCATCCCTGTCGGCCAGCTTGTCAAGCTCTTCGTACTCACGCAGTCTGGCTTCCCTCTTTTTCTGTCTGCAAATGCTTCTCGTTTCCCTCTTCAACTCTCGGTATCTATCCCATCCCGCACGTGTTGTGGTCGATCGTAACGTTGAGAGGTAGGCAGTCTGTTTTCTCTCCGCTGCGACACGGCACTCCTCGGCGTACCAGCTGTTCTTTTGCACTTTCCGAAAACCAATGGTTTCGGTTGCAGCTGTACGTAAGGAATTTGAGATGCCGTCCCACAGTTCCCTTATACCGGGTTGTTGCCGCGTGCTCTCAGAGAGCAGGAGTGCAAGCCGAGTAGAAAATCGTTCGGCTCTCTGTTGTGATTGCAGCTTGTCGACGTCGAAACTTCCTTGTGTTGCTTGTCGTGCGTTTTTTGCTGCACAGAGGCGGGTGCGAATCTTGGCTGCAACAAGATAGTGGTCCGAGTCGATGTTAGGACCCCGGAGATCGCACGCACATCTAAAACACTGGAGACGTGTCTTCCGTCTATCACAACATGATCGATCTGGTTGGTGGCTTTCCGATCCTGAAACAGCCAAGTAGCTTGATGTACCTATTTCTTATGCTGAAATCTTGTACTACATATAACCATATTTCTGGTCCAGCGAAGTCGATCAGCCTCAACCCATTTGGGATGTTTCCTCGTGGAGGCTGAACTTACAACTGCTGTGCCATAAATACCTTCCTTACCCACCCTGGCGTTTAAGTCGCCAAGCACGATTTGGACATCGTAGCGGGGCAGCTCTCATAGGTGCGCTCCAAACTCTCATAGGAGGCATCTTTGGTCACATCGTCTTGAAAAACTTCGCTTTGATGCGGATTGTGGCTAGATGTTCATCCACCGGGGTGAATGACAGTACTCGGCGACGGAGTCTCTCTCGCACTTCGAATCCTACACCGAATTTGCGCGACTTTATATGACCATTGTACTAAATGCCACAAGGACCTGCTCGCCTCAGTCATTGTCCCGTCCATCGCATTTCTTGGACGGCGGTGATGTCAGCCTTCACTCTAACGAGGACATCAACCAGCTGGACAGAGACTGGACATTCCATGTACATGCCTCCACTTACCACGTAAATAGATTTAAATATTTCATCACTGATGAAAAGAATTAAGACGATAGTTGGGAATGGTAAAAATTGTAAAAGTGTTTATTTTATAAAAGTTAAATGATTTAATGTATTATAACAACATAAAAACAAACGTTGAAATGTATAAAATATTCGAATGTATGAGAAACGTTAAAAGTTTGTCTTTACTTCTTCTGGAGCTCAGCCCAAACAGGATAATCTTTAGTTGCTGGAAATACAATGAAGTGCCAAGATATGGAATTCAGATAGATGAGAATTATTGTTGTAAACGTGGGGATTAGACCGGCAACAAACTGTTAAAAGAAAGTGAGATATTATTGATCAGAGAAACTAAAAAAATAATTATATAGGTAAGTTTTGGACGTACCATTTTCTTCCAGCTTATGTTGGCTTGTTCTGCTACAAGGGCGTTAGGTGGCGTACTAATTGGTAAAAGGAAAGCGACACAGCAACCCAGACCAGCTGGATAAACCAAATTTAGTGGATGCGTTTGGGCATTACGTGCCTGAAATGTAGACAGAGATTGAAATGTATATACAGTTGTCCACAAAATAATAGGAGTGCCAATCTGAAAAATGTGTTTGGCTGCATAACTTTTTTAAATCACATGTAAATGACGCGAAACATTAACGGTACACATAACGGGATACTAGCATTAAAATACAAAAAAAAAATTATTGTGATGATTGCTATTCCACTTCTGCTTTGCTAGTTCTGGAAGACACTTGTTGTTGCTTTCCACAAAATAATAGGAGTGTTAGATATTTCGTTTTCAAAATAGTCCTTAACATAAAATATTTTCACAAAATTAGAAAAGTAAGTATAGTTTCATAATCTAGCAGCAATTTAAATTAGTTATTATTTTATTTATTCATTGGGTTTTTCTCCAGTGGGTAGAGGAAATAATTGTACAGAGGAAGAGCGGAAAACGATAAAATAAATTGAGAAAACTAGGAAAAACTTATAAAGAGATCCAAAAAATCGTAAAATGCTCTCCTCAAATGATAGCAAATGACTTAAATTATAGAATTAAAAATGAAACTCGTAGACGAAAGCGCAAAAAATCCACTGCAGACGATCGCAATATAGTACGCTACTGCAAAATGAATCCTCTTGCTTCAGCCTGGAGCATCCATGACGAATTAAATTTGTCAGTTAATACTGAAACTGTTCGTAGGAATTTGGAGCAGAACAAATTATTTGCCATAAGTCCACGAAAAGGACCCCCATTAAAAAAGAAACGCAAGGAAGCCCGCATACAGTTGCAAAAGAGCATGGCTCCTGACCCGCGTTTAAATGGCGAAACATATTGTGGTCAGACGAATCCAAAGTTGAGTTATTTGGTAATATATGCTCTAGGAACTTTGTCCGACGTCCTCCTAACTCAGAATATAATCCCCGGTTTACCATAAAAACCGTTATACATAACGATGCCAAATCAAGGTGCGCGGTCGTTTTTCACATTGTGGTGTTGGCCCAATTCACTTAATTGAAGGCATCATGGACCAAAGGGCATATGTCAAAATATTATATGAGGTAATGTTGACACATGACTCGTGAAATATGCCATTGATTTGGGTATATCAACGGGATAATGACCCTAAACATACTAGCAAGTGCGCAAAAAAATGGTTTAGAGCCAACGGAGTTTAGGTTATGTGGTGACCTGCTCAGTGTCCTGACTTCAACCCTATTGAAAACCTGTGGACAGATATCAAGAAGAAAGTAGAACGGCCCCGTATTACATAAAATACTCCTATTTTTTTGTGGAACTAGTTTTTTAGTTTACTTCATATAAACTGCGATATAAAATTTTTTATGTTTAATTGAAATAGGTGAAATCTGGAAATATTAATAGATCTTTAACAAATTACATTGAGCAAAAATTAAAAAAAAAAAATATTTTTGTTAATGAAAATTAACAATTCGTTTTTCTCATGTGGTCACTCCTATTTTTTTGTGGACAACTGTATATACATATATATGGAAGTTATATTATCAATAGTGGGAGATATCCAATTTTTAAGATGAAGCAAGGTTAGATTTAATTAGATTATGCTGGCCGGCTGCCACGCCATACATAACCCCACAGCTTCTTAGTAATGCCAAAACATTTTGACGTACAGTATTTGTCACACAGGACGTCAAGGTTTTTTGCGAACTTTAAGAGCGACTGGATATCTATGTTTGATACTTCATCTAGTCCTTGAACTGCGAAACTTCTAAATATTGAAGACGAGTTCTAGATAATGATGAACAGAGGTATAGGAAGTGTTCCAGCGTCTCTCTCATACCTACGTCTCTGCATTTTCTGCCCGTGCGAGTAAAAAGCTATCGAGTTTTTCTACGGGACTCTTGCACATGATCCTGGTGATTCTGCGTTTCCATTTCACCCTGATCCGCCTGTCAGCCCTTTCAGAAATTTTATTGCATATCGTTTTAAGTGACTAACGTTTTCTTTTACTTGATCGGTATCCAAACTGATGGCACTTTTGGAAATCTCATCAGCTATTTCGTTTCCCGGAACTCCTTTGTGGCCTGGCACCCAGTTATACTAGTATGATTGCAGCCAGCATAATAAAGCGTGAGGGTATATGGTATAATTTGTACATCCCTGCTTATGGAGTTATTACCGAAGGTTCTTATAGAGAATTCACCTAACACAGCCAAAGTCGATTTGTGTTAGATTGTTAAGCAGAGAATAGCGAGCCTTTGTATTCGCTCCAACGATTTTCTGTATGAAATTTTGCTGACAGTCGTACACCACATCAGAGTACCGTAAAGCAATATTGGCTTGACTACCGCTGTGTAAAACCAGTGCATGGAGCCAGGTGCTAGGCCGCATGCAGGCCCTAACATTCTCTTATATTTACATTTCCTTACATTTCCACATCATTTTGCTATCCAAAAATACCCAGGTATTTGGTAAGCTACTTAATTATTTATCAATCCCGGGATTCTTCTTCATTTTAATGTCCGAACCATCGAACTCGAGTCTTCATAAAAACGTGCGAAGAACGCATCCAACAGTTTCAGCTCTGCTGCTCTCCATTTTTTCTCGCGTAATCTCTCTAAGAGGGTTGCTTCTGTCAATAAGTGGTAGGATTAAATGCATCTTTTATCTTGGCTATATCGCAGGCAATCGCCACCACCCTGGCTTTGGCTGTAACCAACCTTTCCTCCTTCTCCTTTGTCCGGTTAGACTTGCATCTAAGCTTTACGTGGACTTTCACCACCGCTTTATAGGTTGCTTTTGTTTCCAACCCCACCTTACTCGGTTTTGCCCTCGGTCTAGTCTTTACCATTGGCATCACCTGGAGAGCGCCAACGCTTTCGAAGTTTGAGTCTTCATGGACTGTAGCACCTCTATGTTGGAAAGCGAATTTGGCAGTGGTAGTACAACCGCTGTGAACTGCTCCCTACGCAGCACCAGCAGGTGAGGCAACAAGTAAACTCACTGTGCCATAATACGCTTTAGGGTCGTCTGTCAAGATTGTGATTCTGACTGCAGCTGTTCTTTAGAACTTCCCTGAGAGGAACGTCACCTCAAAGCATTTGTTGAAGTCTGTCTTCGGGGGTTTGACAGTCAATTCAATTGTAAGAGCTCTTGCAGGAACTCACTACAACCATATTGTTTGAGCAGAAAACGCTTGTGCAAAGTTGGAAACCAAAATTTGATTGTCCTAATTACAGTCGTCAATCATATGTCTAGTTTTAGATTTAGACCTCATGGCAAGCATATAACCGTAATATTTTTTTTTTAATGTTCTTTACTTACAATTTCAGCTATAATTGGTACAACGATATTGCACACGCCCGTATTCAAAGTAAATGTCGTTAAAAATGCCGAAACCAAAAGAGAAAATAACTGTAAAGCCGGTAATGGTAATCCACTGAATGCGGACACTTTATCAGCAAGCCACAGAGACAACCCAGACTCTATAAATGTTTTTGAGAGCGCGAACCCGCTACCTGGAAATGTAAAACAGCAAGAGTATCAAAGATGCACCAAAGATTTTTATATACATATATCTGTTATATATATAAAAATATATATGTATATAGGTTATAAATATACCTAGTACAAAAACGATCCCCCAAGGGAAATTGTTATTAACGTATTTCCATGACAGTAAAGGTTTCTCAGCGCTGGGGGGAAATGGACCTAATAATGAGGAAGTATAACTGGTTTCAGTAGAAAGCTATGAATATTTTACAATTTACCCTTGCCGCAGCAGAATTTGAAAAAGGTATACCTTGCTGGAAAATAAAAGAGCATTACGACCACGGCAATCATTGGGGTAGCTCCTTTAATAAAACTGAAACGAAATGGAAAACATAAATTACACAGAAACAAATATTAAAATTTCGAAATATTGAATTTCGTAGATTGGGCGTGATTATGGTTAGAGCATTGCAATCAATATTCACCTACCGAGAAGCATATATACCAAGTCTCATCTAAATACTTATCTAAATTTATTTGTAAAACAAGGGTATCTCATAATGCTCTAGGCGCTCGCTACGGTAGCAGCGAAGCCATATTTTCACAGAGCTCTAACTAGTTAGAGATTGTGTGTCTTTAGTTTGGATGGCATAACGTTATATAAGACTGACAGAGATGGCGCATCAAGTGAAATCCATGCGTATGGCAACAAATTTTGGCCGGGCTTTACTGTCCCAGTTGCCTGGATATGATGGGATAAAATGATTTCCGCACTTCTTTTTGACGCTTTTGAGAGACTAGGCTTGTAGCATCTTGACTATCACTTGGAAGTTTATTTCTCTCACTCACTTTTATAATAACCTTACTCTTCTTCTTCTTAATTAGCGTAGACACCGCTTACGCGATTATAGCCGAGTTAACAACAGCGCGCCAGTCGTTTCTTCTTTTCGCTACGTGGCGCCAATTGGATATTCCAAGCGTCCTTCTCCACTTGGTTCTTCCAACGGAGTGGAGGTCTTCCTCTTCCTGTGCTTCCCCCGGCGGGTACTGCGTCGAATACTTTCAGAGCTGGAGTGTTTTCGTCCATCCGGACAACATAACCTAGCCAGCGTAGCCGCTGTCTTTTAATTCGCTGAACTATGTCAATGTCGTCGTATAACTCGTACAGCTCATCGTTCCATCGAATGCGATATTCGCCGTTGCCAACGTGCAAAGGACCTTACAGCTTCCGCAGAACCTTTCTCTTGAAAATTCGTATCGTCGACTCATCGGTTGCTGGCATCGTCCAAGCCTCTGCACCATATAGCAGGAGGGGAATTATGAGCGACTTATAGAGTTTAGCTTTTGTTCGTCGAGAGAGGACTTTACTTTTTTCGAAGTAGCACCTGTTGGCAAGAGCAATTCTGCGTTGGATTCCCAGGCTGACATTCTTGGTGGTGTTAATACTGGTTCCTAAATAGACGAAATTATCTACAACTTCAAAGTTATGACTTTCAACAGTGACGTGAGAGCCAAGTCGCGAGTGCGACGACTGTTTGTTTGATGACAGGAGATATTTCGTCTTGCCCTCGTTCACTGCCAGACCCATTTTCTGTGCTTCCTAGTCCTAGTCAATATCATCGGCATACGCCAGCAGCTGTACACTCTTATAGAAGATGGTACCTTCTCTATTTAGTTCTGCAGCTCGAACTATATTCTCCAGAAGCAGGTTGAAGAAGTGAACCTTACTCACCCTTTCTTATTCATAGGATCAGCCCATCCCGTTATAATTCCAGGTGATTGAAATGTAAGCAAAAATATCATGAGTATAGATACTATAGCAACTTGAATTTCATGAATGCTCATCGGGCCCATATCCTCGAATTTCTGTTTAACTGCAGTCGTAACTTCGTTAGAACTTTTTGTGAAGCTAGAAAGTGCTGCACCGGTCACACTTTTGGGACGACAAAGACCAAAATGGGTAATTAAAAGTGTGAAGTACAAGAGCACTAAGGCTACTAGCACCCAAGGAATATTGTATGCCAACGCTTTGGGAAAGTCAATGATGTCCGTGGCATTCACAAATAAGCTGAAAGTAAAGTAAAAATTAAAATAAGAACGATTAAATTAATCATAAAGTGCAACAACAACTCTAATTCACAATCAATAATGTAAAGAAATCTTGGTAAACCCCCGTGAAAAGAGGATCAAGGCGGTGTATCCTGTTCGTCGATTTCAAAGCTGCTTTTGGCAGCACGGAAAGAAGCTGCCTTTATACCGCTATGTGTGAATTTGGTATTCCCGTAAAACTAATACGGCTGTGTTAACTGACTTTGAGCAATACCAAAAGCTTCATCAAGATTAGGAAGGACTTAATCTACTGTTGGAGAAAATAATTCGATCTGCATAGCTGAACTAGGAAAGTACAATAAGAATAATAATAAGAGTGTACAGCTGCTAGCATACGCCGACGATATTGATATTATTAGCCTGAACAACCGATCAAACAAACAGTGGTCGCAATCGTGACTTGGCTCCCATATTGAAAATATGACACAACATCGAAGTCATAGATAATTTCGTCCATTTTGGAACCAGCCTAGAAAACCTACGCAGAATAACTCTTGCCAACAGGAGCTACTTCGGACTGAGTATGCAATTGAGAAGTAAACTCCTCTCTTGACGAACAAAGTCCAAACCAAAGGCATGAACGTTGACAACATCTGATGATGGCATAGATCATGGATCAATTTTAAGCTTCATTACAGATCACCTGCCACACCCTCGGCCCATGTTAAAGCGGCTCATATTTTGCGTAACATTACATAATATGATTTCAGAAGATGTTAAATGTAAACTTTGTGACATTACGCTTAATACCTAATTGCCTAATTGAATTCTGTTGGAACTTATGACCTTAAAACCATGACCAAAACCATTTTTTCTCCATTTCTAGGCTTCAAGCAATACTTACTTTTCATATAGACCCTTTGTTGCTATATTTGTGGAAGTACCAATTAATGATGCACAGCCACCAATCGTTGCCGAATAACATACTGCCAAGTAATAGCCAGTGGCGATATGTGAGGACTCTCTATTCCTGTACAAAAAAGTTTGGTTGTCAAGAAATTATCAACCGATTTACCAACTAATCCTACATACTCTTCGTCTTGTTCAGGCTTTTTGTCCTCCTTAATCTTTAGCCCGCCCTAAGAACGTATAGAATTCTTAAATCTTGTAGAGTTTCAACGTAATCTGGCCAACTTACCGCCTCGAATTCGTCGAGCACGGCTTTTACTAGGGGCAACATCATTGCCGTAGTGATTGTGTTCTGCATCCACATCGAGAAAAATCCGGTAGTCAATATGAGAGTAAGGATAATGCTGTGAAGAAAATTTGGATTCTAAGAGATTTCGAGTTGTATGGTTCATCATACTTACCGTTTGGGACTAACTCCCAGCATTGTTAATAAACCGAGCGCCACACGTTTACCCAAATTGCTGGATTCGATGCTTAGGCCCACAATAGCGCCTCCTATGAAAATCGCTAACGGTACCGTGAAGTACTGTTTACACGTCGGAGTTGAATCCTGAAAAAAGTATAAAAAATGTTGTCTATGTACCATGCTTGCAAGGAGCACTGCGATTTTGAGAGTTCTTACCATAAGGCCCAGAAATGGCAGCAATACAAATGGCAACAAACCGGTCACTTGTAACGGTACAGCAGTTGTTAACCAATAAATGGACATGAGGGAAAATACATATAGGCAACGTAAGGGCTACAAAAGTAAACATACAAACATCTAAATGGTCAGACCCAAACTCTTGATAAAAGCAAAGTTTACCCTTTCATATGCTGGTATTATGATTGGCAGTAATAGAATTGGTGCCACAATTAGTACAATGCCTCGCCAATGGAATTTGCATAAGTGGCCATACATTCGTGGACAAGAATTCTCTTTTCTGTAAGAAGCGCAGTATTATACCTGTAAAGCTTACTTAAAACTCTTTGTGCACTTACTCGTCTTCCATGATTAAAATGCCGACGTATTACGAAACTGTGTGGACTGTTTAACAAATTGTACGCGTTTCCTTTATTTCAAATTCAGTTTTCTTATTCAACAAAAGTCACAAATAGAAAATCATTGTGTTCTTATTCATTTTGGTAAAGTAGAAAACAGTGTTTGAAAACTTATTTTTCTTAGTTCCAAATTTTCCAACATTCCTAACATATAGTATGAGCCGTGTATCAGTGACTTAGCACGACTCTGCTCTTTCTTACCTTACGCAACAACCTCGTAGATCCATTTGTGGCTTTAGATTGTTCTACTACATCGGGATTTGTTTCAGTAAGTCCAATAATACTCATGGATCGTTGCCATATACTTTTGATATCAGTATTAGACATATGTACATATACACTTTTAAAAAGTGAAACAATAGCTTTGATAATAAATACTTATGACTTAGACTGTTTAGAGTTGGTGTGTCTGATATAATTTTACTGCCGTTCCAATCAGATGGACCGGTTTTCGTGGCAACCGTTCGTTCACCTTCGCTCGGGCACGGAAGAGAAGATTGCAGCATGTAATATCTTCTTCACGCTTGGTCCCGTAAATTTATGCCGACGGATATCAGAAGACCCTTCTAAATTCATACAAGAAGGAAAACATTAATTGAGAAATCCGAGGCACTACAAACAACCCCTACTCAAATACAATCATTTTACATCGAGTCGAAAAAATGCAGATAGGGAATGTTTATTATCATTCGAAAGAATATTCTTTTGCATTTATTTTTTGGAGATTGTCTCTTTCAAATGTTGGTCGCAGCTGCTCAGATGGTCAATACGTTGAGTCCAATTTTGATGACTCGTTTGAGCATTTCGCCAAGTAACAGGCAAATGACAAACGTGATGTTTTGCTTCAAGGCTTGAGTCGAAGCGGGATTGTCCGCATAGACCTCAAACATTATCGAAGGAATCGTTCGAATATCATTTTTACACAAGCTGTATTTTGTACGCTTTCAATTTAAAATCTCAATGTAAACTGCGCCAAGTCGTTCCATACGTCAGTCCGAGGTGCTGCAAACAACGCCAAGTCGACTCTCCACTGTCTTCGTGTATGTACACTCTCAGCTACCGCTGTTAAAATTTCTTCACTGCGTGAATGCTGGATCTCAAGATGGGTAATGGTGTTACGAATAGTATGCTCAGTAGAGCGATTATGTTGACCATAAGTTGAGCGAATCACGAAACACATTATTTACAGAAAGTGAATTTTCGTAACAAAGTGAATTTTCGTAACCAAAAGCCACCCTTGCTCTGGTGATAAACGTCCTGATGAAGGAACTCGAGGAACGGACACCGTCTGTATCCTCACTTAAGGGAACCTAAATGTGATAATCAAGTGTGCAGAAATGAGTTGTTTAGTCATTCATCCAAATAAAACTAAGAGACAAGATGTTTCTCTCCCCTCACTGCGAGGCTCCAATATCCAATCTGTGGACAGAGTTAAGTACTTTTAGCTTATCCTGAAGAAGAGGTTAGGTCTCTCACCTAGAGGTTTCGAACTCAATGAAAACGTCGGTTTTTTGGGGTTATTGTCTTCTTACCATTAGTAAGGTTCATCACGCCATAGTGGTAGATGTTCTGACTGTACACAATTACTCCACTTGCAGTAAGGCTACACATTTTATCGGTTGTAAATTGTCAAAGCTGAATGAAGGAGCGGGAGGTGGAATCATCCAGAAATTTTCTTCTCAACTGTCTGACGAAGGTTGAAACATATTTCTAGGCAGACCTTTTACGAAGCTGTGAAAGTTTCTGGTACTAATATTAGCCACCTTAACAAATTTGTGATAAGCTCCAAACGCTTCGTCGATCTAAAAGGGTATGGTCATTTACATCTTGGAGTTTTGAAAATCACATAGTACGAGCGATTGCTGGTGGAGCTCTTCGTTACCTGTGGTGCGAGGATCAGCACTACGACATAACCTAACCTAAGCTATTGCATTTTCTAACATACAAAAGTCAATGATTCACATAAGTTTATTTGTGGAATATATCAAGAGTTTTAGAATGAAGCCTTTTCATTTTCCAGTATTTTTTGTTCTTCTATTATATTTATATGAATAATTCACTTCCTCGTTTGAAAAGCTGGCGCCAATTGGAAACACAATATATTAGTTAATTTGGTTTTTTTCTCTGATAATAGCGAATTAAAATATTGGCGATGTAATTCAGATATAGGAACCCTATATATCCCATTTCGCAAGCAGTTTGACCAAAAGGTTTTGACCATCTTGGATAGGTGCTTCTTGAGACTTGACAAATTATGTTCTTTTTCTTCTTTACTGGCGTAGACACCGCTTACGCGATTATAGCCGAGTTAACAACAGCGCGCCAGGCGTTTCTTCTTTTCGCTACGTGGTGCCAATTGGATATTCCAAGCGAAGCCAGGTCCTTCTCCACCTGGTCCTTCCAACGGAGAGGAGGTCTTCCTCTTCCTCTTCCTCTGCTTCCCCCGGCGGGTACTGCGTCGAATACTTTCATTTTCATTTTTCGTCCATTCGGACAACATGACCTAGCCAGCGTAGCCGCTGTCTCTTAACCAACGCGCAAAGGACCATAAATCTTTCACAGAACCTTTCTCTTGAAAACTCGTAACGTCGACTCATCAGTTGTTATCATCGTCCAAGCCTCTGCACCATATAGCAAGACGGGTAGGTAGGTGTGCAGTAGGGTGGGTCGATTCCGGACTTTTTTCGATTCGGGATTTCTAATAGTGCGGAAAAGTTGCCTTAGTACTTCCTGATTCCAATGCAACTTTTTGTTTTGAGATAGGATTGCATCTTCAACCCCAACTCCGGCCTTGAAATTTCGGAAATTCGCCTAAAATCGTGAAATTGTCTACCTAGCGCCTGAAATACGCTTCTCATGGCAAAATGTATAAAACAAAAGATATTTGTCACGTCATTTGCTACCGAATCGAAAAAATGGTATATGTGCAGCCCTGTTATCTATCGGGGCACTTGATGTGTCATTTTGTAGTAGAACTCCTGTATCTGCTATTACGTTTCACCTTCTCTCTCAAACCATTTTGAGGTTTGGATACGAGTGGAAATCCATTCAAGGTTTGGTGCTTGATGGATTCCAAGTGTTTTATGTCGGATCTGTGCTAGAGCTGGGCATTTGGAGAGAAAGTGAAAAATTGTTTCCTTGTTCCCTGCTACTCCGCCGCCTCGGCAGATGTCGTTGTAGGGCATACCCATTTTGGACGCATGTTACTCAAATAACCAGTGCCCTGTTGTGGTAGCTGTTGCTCTGTAGATACTTTTTCTTGACCTATTTAATAAGTCGTTGGTTCTTTTCCTGTCATATGTTGGCCATAATTGTTTAGTTATGACGCATGTTGTAATGTTTTTCCACCTGTTATTTGCAACTTGTTGAAATTGTCTATTGATCTCTCGCCTCGGATTCGTTGAGGAAGGCTCCTGCCTTTGCCAACTCGTCTGCTTCTTCGTTACCGAAATTGTTCCTGTGTCTAGTTGGAGCTTGTCTTTAATTGAGCTTAGTGCTCTCTTGTAGTTGTGAACTATACTGGAATTTGTCATGGGTGAAAACAAGGCCAGGAGCGCTGCTTGGCTATCCGTAAATATAGTTGCCTTATGTATATTCTCGTGGTTTTCTAATAGAACTTCGCAGGCTTTTTCTATGCCTAGTACTTCTCCTTGGAAGATGCTAGCCGATTTCGGTAGACGTATAGAGAGAGATATGCCTAAATCAGCGGATAATACCCCCGTCCCTACTCCGCAGTCCATTTTGGACCCATTCTCGTCTAGATGGTATCCTCACCTGGAAGTGCCTATTTAAATGTAGCTTGGGGAGAATGTAGTCTGATTTATTAATGGTGAGCTTGTTTAGGATTACACTATGTCCGTAGTTCTGCTGTTTCCAACCACCCAATTCTGGTATTCTTATAGCAGAATATGCTGCTGTTTTGTGAATAAAAATGTCCATGGGTAGTTGATCCAGGACCACATTGAGCGCATCAGTCGGACATGACCTGATTGCACCAGTAACCCCCGCACATGATGTTCTTTGTATTCCATTTAATTTTCTAATGTTGTATTGTTTGTTTAGCGCTGGCCACCATACCAGAGCTCCATATGTAAGTATTGGTCTTATGACAGCCGTATACATCCACATGATTATACTTGGATTGAGGCCCCAATTCTTGCTGACGATTCTCTTACAAGTATAGTAGGCCATGTATGCTTTATTTATTCTTTTTTCTATATTTATTTTCGAGGACAGTTTGTTATCAATCTCCACCCCCAAGTATTTTGCTGTGGGGGATAGAGTGAGTGTCGTGCCGTTTAGTACCGAAGTTGAAACTGAGGGATTTTGGTTCTGCTTGTGAATAGCATCAGTTCTGTTTTGTTCGGGTTAACTCCTAGTCCATTGTTCTTAGCCCACAGGTTTAACCTAATAATCTCGCTGACTGTTGAAGGAAACATGCCTGATACCAACAACACTATGTCGTCTGCATACGCTACTGCTTTCACTCCTCCTCCGTTTAGTTGGAGGAGTATTTCGTTCAGCGCTACAACCCATGGAAGAGGAGAGAGGACCCCCCTTGAGGCGTCCCTCTACTCACATAACTTGTTTGTATTGCAGCGCCGTTTGAAGGTATGATCTTCCTATTCTCAAGCATCAATAGTATCCATCTGCACACAGTGTCATCTATGCCACCATGTGCCAGTGAATTAATTATAACATTTACTTCTATGTTATTGAAGGCGCCCTCTATGTCTAGAAAAGCAGCCATGGTGTATTGTTTGTGGTGTAGTGATTTTTCCATTGCACTTATCACCTCGTGAAGGGTTGATCGGCCCTTTATGTACGCATGTTGGGACTTCGATAACTTCTCCGCCATTATTGTTCTTACGTGTGAATCTATTAACTTTTGTAGTACCTTCAGCATAAAGGAGGTAAGGCTTATAGGTCTAAAATCCTTGGCATTCTCGTGTGTTCTTCTGCCTGGTTTTGGAAGGAACACAACTTTACTTCTTTTCCAACTTCTTGGGATGTAAGATAGTTGAATGCTAGCTTTGTATATATTTTCAAGCCTTTGAACCATTAGTTCTACCAGTTTTTGCAACATTATGGGCATAATTCCGTCAGGACCTGCCGCTTTAAATGGTACAAAACTATTTATGGAATATTTGATTTTGCTTTTGTCTACTATTTGGCTTCGATAATCAGCTGCGTTTAAAGGTGGTTCTGGTTGAACCCTCGTTGAAAGTGTTTGCTGACTCCCGGGGAAGTGCGTTGTAATTAGTACCTCCAGAGACTCTTTTGCCGAGGAAGTCCAAACTCTTCCCTCCGCCCTAATGTAGGCAGTATTAATATGATCTTTGGAAAGCATTTTGCTCAACCTAGCAGTTTCTCTGCAACTTTCTATCGATGTGCAGAAGGATCGCCATGAGACGTTTTTAGCTTTCCTGACTGCTTTTTTGTATCTTTTCATAATATCTTTATATGGCTGCCAGATTTTGGTTCTAAAACTCTAATTGAAAGCTTTCCTTAGTTGTGTTCTCAAATTCTTCAGTTCATTGTTCCACCAAGGAAGAGACTTTCTCTTTTTCAGAACTGTTAGCGGAGTGGATTTATTGAATGTTGTGGTTAAGATTTTTTCCAACTTCTTTACTTCTGTATCTAGTTCCTGAGGGTTTCTATACTCTTATTGCCTCACTTTTCAAGGCGATTTTGTTGCTATACTGGTAAATTTTTCCCACGCTGTTCTTCTAGGGTTCCGATATGTGAGAGGAGCACTGTATTTCTCGCGGATGGTGAAGAGTATCCAGGAGTGATCCGACATGGAAGGCTCATGAGACACCCTCCAGTTATCCACAAGGAGACTGTCTGTGTCCGGTGATAGCGTGAGGTCCAGTACTTCCTCCCACCCCGGAAACCTATCAGAGCTTGGGAAAATAAAGGTTGGCTAATCGCCCTTGTTGCATATACTTAGATTACTATTTAGAATATATGTAGCTATAGCAAGACGAAAATAATGAGTGATTTATAGAGTTTGGTTTTTATTCGTCGAGAGAGGACTTTACTTCTCAATTGCCTACTCAGTCCGAAGTAGCACCCGTTGGCAAGAGTTATCCTGCGTTGGATTACCAGGCTGACATTGCTGGTGGTGTTTATACTGGTTCCTAAATAGACGAAATTATCTACAACTTCAAAGTTATGACTGTCAACTGTGACGTGAGAGCCAAGTCGCGAGTGCGACGACTGTTTGTTTGATGACAGGAGATATTTCGTCTAGTCCTCGTTCACTGCCAGATCCATTTGCTTTGCTTCCTTGTCCAGTCTGGAGAAAGCAGAACTAACGGCGCGGGTGTTGAGGCCGATGATATCAATATCATCGGCATACGCCAGCAGCTGTACACTCTTATAGAAGATGGTACCTTCTCTATTTAGTTCTGCAGCTTGAACTATTTTCTCCAGAAGAAGGTTGAAGAAGTCGCACGATAGGGAATCGCCTTGTCTGAAACGTCATTTGGTATCGAACGGCTCGGAAGGGTCCTTCCCGATCCTGACGGAGCTTTTGGTGTTGCTCAACGTCAGTTTACACAGCCGTATTAGTTTTGCGGGGATACCAAATTCAGACATCGCGGCATAAAGTCAGCTCCTTTTCTTGTTGTCGAAAGCAGCTTTGAAATCGACGAAGAGGTGGTGTGTGTCGATTCTCCTTTCACGGGTATTTTCCAAGATTTGGCGCATGGTGAATATCTGGTCGGTTGTTGATTTGCCAGGTCTAAAGCCACACTGATAAGGTCCAATCAGTTTGTTGACGATGGGCTTTAATCTTTCAATCAATACGCTCGATAGAACCTTATACGCGATGTTGAGGAGGCTTTTCCCACGATAGCTGGCGCAGATTGTGGGATCTTCCTTTTTGTGATAAGGGCAGAGCACACTTAAATTCCAATCGTTGGACATGCTTTCGTCCGACCATATTGTACAAAGAAGCTGATGCATGTTCCTTATCAGTTCTTCGCCGCCGTGTTTGAATAGCTCGGCCGGCAATCCATCGGCACCCGCTGCTTTGTTGTTCTTCAGGCGAGTAATTGCTATTCGAAATTATGTTAGAAGACATAAATCGGACAAAAAGCTAAAATACTTACTATTATTCTTGGCAACGTTCAAAGACAATCGGGAAGACTTTTTAAACTAATTTGTGATCTTAATCAAGGAAACGCACGTTAAAAGTTACGGGAGATCAAGCACCTGTTAAGAGCACTACTTTTTTGGTGAAGCCCAAAGTAAACACATCTAAGCTTAGCCCAACAGTGAACAATGTCGGTATGTACACAGTTTCATAATTTTCTATAACGTTGGAATGAAATTTATTTTATGTTCTGGTTTTCGCAGATTTTGAGGGTCTTGAAAAATCAGTATTTGGAAAACATATAAAATCAAATTTTTTTCTTATTTGCATGCGAAGTAACTCAGGTAAATTTGGTGAATTTCGAAGTCGGCTTTGCGGCCAAAGAGGCAAACAAATATTTGAGTTCCACTTGTCGCTGGGTTCACGTACTTACCTGGCACACTTCCATACAATGATAGTCACTAGCATACATCGTGGTGAGTAGACCAAAATGCTGGTAAAATGCAGATGGCTGCATCTACGTTGTAGATTCTACAAAGAGAAGATGTGTGAGCGCACACACACCTTTAAACATGCATACATGCATATTTATACAAACACATATGAGAGGACACCTTTTTATGCATGAGCAACGTTGTCAGCATATTTGCAGGTAATATGTTGGAAACATGTGTATGAACATGTGTATGTACTATATATGTGTATGTATGTATATGCTGAAAATCAAGTGCATTCTTTTGAAAAAGGGGTTACAGTGTTCGTACACGGTTTAAGTAATAAAAATGCTCAAATTATATGTATATACAGTATACATGCGATGGTTTCAAATAAATGTTATGATTTTTAGATGCTAGATTTGTTTTTTGCCATAAAGGGTAAATATGAGATCCTGAATTTTTTTTATTTTCTATCTTTTTATATCAGAAATAAGGCCGGAAGTCTGAACCAGGGACCTTATTAAATAACAACTGTTGGCGTTTGTCCAATCCACTGACACAAACAACTTCAAACGAGTCTTCGTTAGTTCTACCATATCAAAATCGAATAATAAATGTCGATACGGAAGGTCTTAACTCAACAAACAGTGCTCTCTGGCCGCTGTCTAACACTACAACCCGTCTCAGCTTTATTTAAGATTCGATTATACTGGCCGGCTGTCACGTCATACATAGGCCTGCTTAGTAATGCCAAATGGAGGTCCAGTTTAGTTCGAAAGAAAGTATACTTTTAGCGCTTTGGCTCTGTCCTTAATGGGTTCAACACATTTGATGGACTAAAATTTTATTTCATAAATCGCTTCTAAACATGTTAATAGTACGGTACTTAAGTGGTTATTAAAAATTTGACGAAGGAGCTGTACGACTGAAACTTTAAACGCAGTTTTCTCAAAACTGTGTTTTTCAAACTTTCCTCCGTCGTATCTCAAAAACGACTTGACCGCCTGACTTGAAACTTGAATGGAATGATCTATTATTAATCAAAAATTGTCCAATTTCGATTTTTTATAGCAAACAAACAAAAAAAAGAAACGAAAAATTAGCAACTTTCTTTCAAATGTCAACCGATGTTAGGTGGTAGTGTTCAGAGAGCTGTTACTCAAGTTTTACGCAATTTTTTAGCCTAAAATTTATATTAATACTGTCAAAATGTTAATAAGTAATAACAAATTCTATCTATTTACTGGTCGTAGAAAAAAATCCCTCAAAAACAGGCCGTCACATAGACTCCCTTAAGGCATTTTATTTCACCCGGATCCGTCTGTCAACCCCGTCGAAAATTTCACTTGTATTCTTTTTAGCGATGACACTTCTGGCAGTCTCAGAAATCTGGAAACCAGTATACGAGTATAAGCAGCCGCTCTACGGCGGTTCGGTGACTTTCGCTGACGTCATACTATGGGAGATTTTTGCCTTAATTATCGCTTGCTATCGACGATATATTACTTTTTATATTGTAAAAATTTGTCTAAAACCCATACATTGAAGGCGAATGTTATTGAAGATTTCGGTGACGATTGTGAAAAGTAAGTTGTTAGCCGCTAAAAAGATACCACAGTCATAAGTTAAATTAGTCTAAGTCGACTTAGTATGTTAATAGGCTGAATAAATAATTCTAACCGAATTTCATCAGATTTAACTAAAAAATTCGATGTCATATTTTCCTAAAACTGCCCACTGTACAATCATGCTGCGTTGCATTTTCGCTTGTTGTTGCTGCTTAAGGTGTTCAATTGGAGTTCAATGGTGTAGATATGATACCTGCACTTACTTGCTGTTGTTTTGGTGTGACTATTGGTGAATGTATTGGTAGATTTGTGTATATGGGTTTTCGATAGTATTAGTACAAACTCAGCTCAGCGCCAATTCGGCGCTCTGAAGCTCAGTGGTTTTGACAGCAGCAGCATATTTTCAATAAATATTTCCACCACACTGCGCTATGGCAACGGAGGGTGGAGAGAATCACACCTTGCTGCAATTTATTGTTGTTGTTTTGTTTTCTTGTTTCCACCACTGGCGGGCTATTGAACGTGGGTTATGACGTTACTGCGCATGATTCTAGCTTTTGTTGTTGGTTTCTTTGTGTGTGCAGGTGTATGGGTGTATGTGCGTGTGTATAGCATGCAAGGTGTCGCTCAAAACTGGATTTGAGCAACAGCCTCTTAGTACAGCACAAAACTGGTTGCTGGCGCTCTCAGGAAGCAAAAGCCACCACCAAGAAGCAAACAATTTTCCACGGAGGTTTTTGCTTTCCACTTCTTTGTTTTGTTTCGTTTCCATAATCTTACCACTCGCTGCGCAATCTATCGATTTGGCCAAGCGCTAACCACTGCACAGCCAACAACAATGCCAACAACAACACGGACAACAGCATTGTTTGAGACGTCAGGCTGCGAAGGCAGCAACATGGCTTGTTACTTTGGCTGCTTGGTTCAGTAGTTGGATTGGCGCCGGAGAGCACGCGGATACACGACACAAACGCTTAGTGATTACATGGTTAAACACAGGCACACATATATAAAATACACACATACATATGTGTATATGAATATAACGGGTTCGTAACGCTAAAATATTTATATTTTCGAAATATAATTTACAAAAGTAATTTATTTAAAATATAATTTGAAGTGATTTGCAGTGTGTGGAAGAAAAGTGAGTGTTGAGAAATGTGCTGTGCGGCCAATATTGATTTTATGTTGGCGTAAAGCAGCCGCAGCAGCAGCAAATGGTAATAAAAGTGGTAGTGGCAATAGCAGTGGCAGTGAAACAAGCAAAAGACGAAGCAAAAGAAGAAGCAGGGGCAAAAGAAACAGCCAACGGCAACGAGTAAAGGAAGCCATGGTGAATACGAAGGCACACGGAAAGGCAATATCTACACAAAAAGTGGCTACGCGCTGTGTGTGTTGGCTAAAATTCCAAAAATCGTAAAATCCATAACATAATTTCAAGCAGTGAAAATAGAAAAATTTTTGTATCGTCACAATATACATACATATATACAACAACAACGCATAAATTTTCGAAAGAAATCATAAAATTGTAAAAGAAGTGAAGGTTGTTAGTGCTTTAATTTAGCCGGAGAACGTGCTCTGGGTCCGCAGTGTTAGCCACATTTTTTTGTTGGCTGCTTGGTGCTTGTGTGGAGAGCCGCAGCGCAAAGTCCTGTTTGTGTATTTATATAATCAATATTCTGTGGCAAATCGAAAGTGTGTCTCTTATTGCATGTTTTATTCTATAAAAGTAATAATTATGCCGAAAGGAAATTAAAAAATAAAAATCCGTGTTGATTCGCGTCACACAGCTCATATCCGCATTTTAAAATATTCTAAATTGTTACACCAGTGTACACACAAACACACTCAACGCAGTGATTTGTGCATTTGTGTTTGTGTTTGTCGCTCAGCTGTAGTGGTGTTGGTGTTGAAAGTGTTTCTATCAGTGTCAATTTGCCAACGGTGAGTAGTTATCCTTCCTTATTCATTGCGAATTCGCGGAAATCGTTCTATTTTTACACACAGCGGCATAGATGTGGCGCATAGATACATGCATACACACATGCACACATAGATACTAACAGGCATATACATATGTACATATGTGTGAGTTACAGCTAGAACAAAAAACTGCGATAGCATATTTTTGGTTGGAAAATATTATTTTATGTGCATTGGCAATCAAGTTCAATATTTTCTCTTAAATTCTGTATATACATATGTACATTTGTATCTACATATGTATATACATACAAGTATGTATACATGTATGGATGTGTGTGCTCCTATTTTTACACTTTTGTAGAAAGGGTAAATAGTGAAGGTTAAAGAGTTTTATAGTTCTGTACATGAATTCCAATTCAATTCATTCATTGCCACTTATACCGTGGACAGGGTATTAAGCTTGCAAAGTAGCTTGCAACACTCAGCAGGAAGCATCGGAGATCCTATACAGCGTGGCAGCTTGAGTCGCTTATTCATGTACGTCAATGTACGAAATATCGATCTGAAATTATGCTATATATCCCTTTCCTAATATGCTCTCTCGACAAACAAAAACCAAACTCTATAAGTCACTCATAATTCCCGTCCTGCTGTATGGTGCAGAGTCTTGGACGATGTCAACAACGGATAAGTCGACGTTACGAGTTTTCGATAGAAAAGTTCTGCGAAAGATTTATGGTCCTTTGCGCGTTGGCCACGGCGAATATCGCATTCGATGGAACGATGAGCTTACGAGATATACGACGACATTGACATAGTTCAGCGAATTAAAAGACAGCGGCTACGCTGGCTAGGTCATGTTGTCCGGATGGACGAAAACACTCCAGCTCTGAAAATATTCGACGCAGTACCCGCCGGGGGGAAGCAGAGGAAGACCTCCACTCCGTTGGAAGGACAAAGTGGAGAAGGACCTGGCTTCGCTTGGAATATCCAATTGGCGCCACGTAGCGAAAAGAAGAAACGACTGGCGCGCTGTTGTTAACTCGGCTATAATCGCGTAAGCGGTTTCTACGCCAATTAAGAAGAAGAAGAATATGCTTTTTGGTCGGAACCGCCGATATCCGATCACTAGAGCATATTTTTGGCTGCCATACAAACTGATCTATCAAAATAAAGTCTTTATAAGGAAAATCTTTTTTATTTGTCAAAATATCTTCACAAAATTTAGCATTAATTATTGGCCAAGGCGTCGCAACAATCTCCGAACAAACTTTTCGAATCTGTCTATTATAGCATTAAGCTACCATATAAACTGATCAGTCAAAATCAAGATAAAAATCTTTATAAAAAATATCTTTCCTCTTATTAAGTGAATTTAATTCGAACCTTGTGGCTGGAAAGAGCTAGCAAAATGACTTCCAATAGATGCCAACTTAAAAAAAAGTAATACTCTTCTTCTTTATTGGCGTAGACACCGTTTACGCGGTTATAGTCGAGTTTACAACAGCGCGACAGGCGTTCTTCCTTTTCGCTGTTTGGCATCAATTCGAGATTCCAAGTGTAGCCAGGTCCTTCTCCACATGGTCTTTCCAACGGAGTAGAAGTCTTCCTCTGCTTCCCACGGCAGGTACTGTGTCGAATACTCTCAGAGCTGGAGTGTTTTCAACCATTCGGATGACATGACCCGTTGCCAATGCGAAAAAGGTATGTTTGTTTGATGACAGGATATATTTCGTCTTGCTCTCCTTCACCACCAGACCCATTTGCTTCGCTCCTTTGCTCAACCTGGAGAAAGCAGAACTAACGGCGCGGATGTTGAGGGATATCAATATCATCGGCGTACGTCAGCGGCTGTACAATATTAAGCTCTGGAGCTCGAATCATTTTATAAGGCAGTAGATTGAAGAAGTTGCACGATAGGGAGTACCTTGTCTGAAACCTCGTTTGGTATCGAACGACTCGGAGAGGTCCTTCCCGGTCCTTACAAAGCTTTTGGTATTGCTCAACGTCAGTTTACACAGCCTTATTAGTTTTGCGGGGATACCAAATTCAGACATAGCGGCATAAAGCCAGCTCCCTTTCGTGCTGTCAAAAGCAGCTTTAAAATCGGCGAAGAGGTGGTGTCGATCCTTTTACACTGATCTTTTCCAAGAATTGGCGCATGGTGAATATCTGGCCAGTTGATTATTTTCCAGGCCCAAATCCACGCTTATAACGTTCAATCAGTTTGTTGGCGGTGGGCTTTAATCTTGCACACAATACGCTCTATAGAACCTTAAAGGCGATGTTGAGGAGGCTTATCCCACGGTAGTTGGCGCAGATTGTGGGGTCTTTTTGTTGATTGGGCAGAGCTTAAAAGAATTCGTCGGGCATGCTTTCGACTGACCATGTCTACAAAGAAGCTGATGAAAGCTTCACCGTCGTATTTCAATATATGTCCGTGCTTTGATGCACACGTTGTTTAGTCACATTTAGACCCAGATCCGCAACTCAAATGATTATTGGTTGCTAGCTGCCGAATGCATCGTTTTCTCCTGTCATCATCTGATAATTCATTTTTGTCGTCTTTAATATTTATTCACTTACTTTAACGTTTTTATCTCCGCTTTTTTTTTACTGATATTTTCATTTGGCGCCAGCCAGAACACAAATACATACATATAATTATTGGATTGAGGTCCATACAATACAAATAAAAAAACAATATTGTTTCTATAAGAAATGCACTTGTAAAATTCTTAATTTAAAATTTCTTTTAATAGCTTTTATTGCTTCTTTGAAAATCTATGGTTCCTAAATGCAAGCTTGTATATTTCCAATTACATATATCCAACAAACGTCACTATCATTATTGTATTATTTTGCTCTATCTGTTACTATTTCAACTCAAACTAGTCATACTAATTTTAAGTACTAAACCTCTGTTGTTTTTATTGAACTACTTGGTGAGCTGAACTAATTCGAGATTTGGGTGATCTTGCCAATACCTTTTTAAACCGGATCTTCCAACTTCGAACAGACACGTGTATTTATGTTATCTATATTACTAAGGTTTGTCAACGCAGTATCATCCTCTAAAATTATTTAGAGGGTACTTTATCCTTTAATAACTATAGATCGTTCCTATGATTCTTAACAATTGGAACCAATTACGAAGGAGTACATGACTACCATCTTTGTCCGTCTTATTAGGGTTTATACTTCGACCCGACTTATACCCCTTGAAGCGGGTTGTTTTATGCAGTGCCCCAAATAATATGGCATAATAATACTGCCTAATTGATAGTTCTTTCCCAGATAATAGTTTGTCAAAAAAGTCTTGCGGTATTTTCGCGAGTTGGCGCTGAAAGCGCGTAGTTCTAGTTTTATTCGTCGAATCGGGTCATGCTATATGTACCTTTTTGGAAAGCTCATTTCACGCGCTAACACGTATTTGATTGATTGTCGTTTCTTTTAAGTCGTTCGTGAGTTATAGCGTCGCAAACATGGAGCAAAATAAAGAGAAAATACGGCATTTTTTACAGTACTACTACGATAAAGGCAGAAATGCATCTCAAGCCGTCAATAAAATTTGTGCAGTTTATGGGCCCGATACAGTTTCCATTTCCACCGCACAACGATGGTTTCAACGTTTTCGTTCTGGTGTAGAGGTGGTCAAAAATCGCCACGCTCCGGAAGGCCTGTCGTCGAAAATTGCGATAAAATCGCTGAATTGGTTGAAAAAGACCGGCATAGTAGCAGCCGTAGCATCGGTCAAGAGCTGGGCATGAGTCATCAAAAATTCATTTCAATTTCTAAAATAAAAAAATTTCAATAAAAATACCGTAAGACTTTTTTGACAACCCATTATATATTCGGTTCATTTCGGTTATGTTGATCGAGCTGCTAAGGATCCATGTAAAAAATGCAGTATTTGCAGACCTTCGTAATATAGTGCAGAAACCTTTGAAATGGTAGAAAGTAAAAAAATTTCATAATAGGTTGAAACTATAATAGGTTTCGAAGGATAAAATAACAAAAAATTTAAGAAAATGTAAATTAAATCTGTGGTCGGAAAGAAGAAGGGAAGAGGTGTAGTCGAATTTTTAAGGGTTTAAAATGGTGTATCTCAGTCAAGAGTCTTATAGGAAAAAGTTAAAACAAAGATCTACCACTATTGTATTTACACCATTTTTAGAAACCTAAAAATTTATGTGAATAATTTAAATATCATAATTTTTGGGTTTTTATTTCCAAATTCCAAAAAATTCTTTTGCGAAATTTGGTGTAAACATGTCCCAATTAAACTGTAATTTTTTATTGAAAATATTAAGTAGAAACCCTAATTTCGACTTAAAATCGAAAAATCTTTGTTTTCAATAAAAAATTCTTACGAAAAATTTTCAGATTTTTCAAAAAGTTCATAGAATTATGTTTGTTGAAATCTCTACTTTCTGACGGTATATACCTGTAGTATTACATTACTTTGGAAAGTTTTCTCAGACCTCACCTATTTTACCTTTCGTTATCAATGGGTTTCATGCCATCATAATTCTTATGCTTTCAAAAATAACCTACCCTTGTCTATTCGAGACAATTTTGTTTATCAAGTTATCTGTACGTCTTTGCGCCACTTTAAGTTCAGTTCGAGAAGTTTTCCGTATGGATTGGTACACTTTTTCTATTCACTTCTTGTACTTCCAGAAATTTTTCTTGAAATCACATTAGACAGAGTTTGCGGAAGTAGCTTTGCTTTAATAAACTCCCAAAAGAGAATTCATGATTAGCCCTTAATTACTTTCTTGTTAACTTCTCGTCCTTAAAAAAATGTAGATAGCTGAACTAGCTAAAAGCAGGGTTCAAAATTTATTGGTATTACAAGTGGAAAAGTGAAGACCTTCCGGTGTTCCAAAATTCAAGCATCTTCTAGAACAACCGAGGATACTGGTCAAATAATAATTAATCTCAGTTGTAAAAAAGAATTAGAGGTTGGTGTTTTCTATTTGTTATACATATGTATGTATATACAGTAAAGAAATGGGATCCATATTAGTTGAAAGACTATATACCGAAATTAAATGTTTACTTAAATTAAACAAAAATATCTAGCAAAATATTATTTTTTACTACTTGTGAAACAATTTATACAAAATTATGTTATTATTTTCATTCCAGCAATAATCTATTGAGGAGTGGTATAGATGTATTTACATATACATAAAGGCCAACTTCTCATACGATGCATCCGTCTAGTGAACAAATAAGTAGAAGCCGACAGGATTTGGAAAAATCAATAGAATTATCACTTTCGCATAATGTCTTACCACAAGTACGATCGCATCATGGCAGCGCTGCCAATATATATCAAGATCAAACGGATGATTTTCGAAGAAGGTAAATAAAAATCTATTTTAATTTATGTAGAAATTTCCGTTTGCTTATAACGTGAGTTCCCGTGTTTTCATTCTGGAGATGTAATCTAGTCAGTTCAACTCTCAGCGTGAGTTGGTTCAACCATCCGTAAATTACTGTGGTGAAATCGAGAAATCTGGAGTTTTAGTGGCAAAGGATATTTCCCAAAAAATTGGGCAAAGGTGACGAGTTAACAGTCCTTGTCCGAATATAAATCCGAAACCGTTACGATTCCGCAGACCCGACTGCCGTGGGAATTGTTTACTACTGCTGCCGGCAACGGATTCCACTCTCCCATGAACTTTCCTCTTTAAAACATGTTATTTGTGATTCACTAAAAGCAGAGACCATTCAAGAACTCATTTACTTTTAATTACAAGTGGGTCTATTTGGCTTCAGATCTAAAGAAAAGAAATTGAACTGCTGTTCCATGCCACAAAAGATTACAACGGCTTACATTGATTTGGCTTTGCTGGGCAACGAAAACTACGGTGGCCATAAACTCGAAGGATTAAGTACTGAAATATGTATTCGTATAAATAGTTGGCATGTGGATTCGTAAGAACAGAAACAACTGTCAAATATATTAGATCAAATATCGGATGATTAGCTACAGCGCTATGAAATAGGGATGTGTCTTAACATCTGGGGAGACTAATAAATGTTTATAAGGCAACATTTTTAAATCATGTGCACTTGATGACACTCATAAAACGAAATAAGAATTTGAGTGCTTAGCAATTTATTTTATCGGCTTAATTATACTATCAAATCCCAATATCATGCAACGATTAGAACGATTACATATTTTGCGCGCTTTTTGCGTCACGAGTATAAGGGAGTTCAACATGTGACTGACAACTGGAACTTTATTGTTATTGCTGGCGATTGTGTTCGTTATAATATCGAGTGATTGACACCTAAGGCAGCACCGCGGCAATAAACCAGTAAAACTGTTAAACACTGGATTTACTAAAAATACATTCAAAATTTTGAAAAAGTGACAGAACAACTAGACTCTAGAAACTCTTTGAAATTCTAACGTGCTTAATTGATAACGATACCGAACCAGTTTGGATTTTTCTTCGTCGCAGAAAAAATGGTTCTATGCGGTGACAGTCACCATTCACTCATAAAATTCAAATTATACACACACATGCATCCTTATACATATTCATACTAACGCTTGTGATTGTAGTACATAGTAAGTTGCCTCCGCCAAGCCAAGCAGCTTCAAAAACTGGTTTCACGATCTTAATGAGCATCGATCGCCTGTTAGCCAAATACCCGAGCCGCTTGGTGAGCGCAATGCGCAAGAGAATGGTAAAATACCTGCAAGTTTCTCCACCAATACACGAGTACATATGGACATGGTTTTATGTGTTGTATTTACGTATTCTTTTACAGGGTGTGTCATTAACCTCTTTAATAATATTTTGATGAAATTTTCTCCTAGCATAGTTAGAGGTGCGCACTACCACTAGGATTCGATCAGTTTATCATCAAATGCTTATAGTCAATCGGCTGCAAACCTCCGCTTTGATTCAGTTCTTCGAAGAGTGCTTGAGAGTTGTAGACCCTCTTGAGAGTTGTAGACCCTCTATAGCATATATTATTAAAAACTCTACCAGTCATACAGAAGAGAGTTCGAAATAGCACTCCGTTCATGACTATGTAATTCCCATCATCTTTCGAAGGGGACGGTTTGCTTGTGCTTAACAAAATCATGGACTGGTATTTCATAAGATGGGGAATAATTTGTTATATTATATGAAATTTATATTCTAAGACACTGTTTATAAACCTGATAAACTGTTCTATATTTTGATCGGCATAAACAAAACAGATACAATATTTGTATGAAATTGGATATTCTTATTATTATCTTGATCTAATTATCAGTTGTTTTCAAAGTTGCATTTGTTTAGTTCTCACACAATGTCGCGATAGACAATTGAATAAATTGAACGGTTCATGGACCTTCCGTTAAGTGATACCGATTTTTGGTGAGTTGCCTTTTATATTTAGGGATTTTGCAACTCTAGTGTTGCAATCTGACAACTCACAACTTTATTGTTAAATTTGACATTTTTGATGTTATACCTACTCAGAACCTTTGGACAAACGAGCGCTATTTGCGTTGTTTACAGTAACTTAAAATATTCATCTCGGCCGAGAAAGGAAATTAAATCGCGAAAATCTTCGCGGAGATATTTTTTACAATATTTACAATAATGGTTCGATGAACTTAATTCAGTTTTTGGCGATGAAGCAACCAGTGTTTATTGATGGTATGGTGAATACAGTCGAGGTCATAATCATTCCAAGATGAATGTCTTGAAGGTGGTTCAAACTCAGTTGTTGTTCCGGAAACTATTTATCCTGTGTTTATCGTGGGATTAAGAAAACTATAGGCATTAGTGGGACCAGCATTATTGCATGAACATTTGACCGTAATAAAATTTTATCACATTGGATTCCACACATTTTGTCAATCGCTCAAAACAAAGCTCGTGTTGATTGGTCGAGAGAAATATTAAAAACACGATAGCACTGTTTTGAAACACGTCTATGATATTGTGACAGTGGATCGTGGATATACATGTATGCGCCCGAAAGTAAAGATCAGTCGACTGCATGGATGTTTTGAGATGAGCCGAATCCAACAAAAGTTGTTCGCCTCACAGCTCCTCCAAGCAAACATCGCAGAATTGTATATTCTGAGTGATACACCATCTGATTGCCAGTTGTTTTTCAAGAAATCAGGAAAACCAACAGCCGAAAACGGATCACTCTTCATCATGACAATTCAAACTCTCATGCATCGACTGAAACAACTGCATTTTTGAGTACTCAAAACATTAGTTTGATGTGTCACCACTATATAATCCTGACTTGGGACCGAATGACTTCTTTTTAATTCCAAACGTAAAAGATAAACAAATGGGTCAACATTTTTCGTCACCTGAAGAGGCAGTTGATGCTTTCATGTTTTGGCGCATGCAAAGTATATACTCAGATCTTAATGAAAAATATTTTGAAAAACAAGAAAACGATTTGTGATGACTAAAATTGGTTTTTGTTTTCTATTCCGAAATATAAAAGTCAACCTATGTAGTTATTTGGTCTACAAGAATAACTACATTCCTGCGGTTTGCCAGGAGATGGCGCAACTAGACTAAATATTTTTTTCACCCGGAAGTTTTTACGGGATGCTCTTCTTCATTACTTTAATATGAAAAAAATCTCATCCGAAAGTCATCATTTGGTCGAAATTTATGACGAACATGCGCTAGGCGAATGCCAAAAGAAATTTGCATGGTATAAAAGCGGTGGTTTTGGCTAGAAAGACGAAGAACGTCCTACGAGAACAGAAAAGTTTTGAGGTGAGGAACTGGAAGCATTGATGAAGATTGTTGCCAATACAAGCAGAGCTCACAGAAATTTTTGAAGCCACTCAAGTAGTAATTTCGAAACGTTTAAGAGCAACCTAATACATTCAAAAACAAAAACATTGGGTGATATATGAATTTAAGCCAAGATTCGTTGAAAGTCGATTTTACATGTCAGAAATGATTTTGGAACGCTTAAAAATAGTCGTTTTCGTATCGGATTGTGACTGGTGGTGAAAAATAGAACCAATACGATAACCCTTAATGCAAATCACATGAAAAAGACAGGCAACCATCCAAATTAACCGCAAAGACGAATATTCATGACACATTACCTCTGTATTTGGTGGGATCAGGAGAAAGTGCTGTATTATGAGCTTCTAAAACAGTGTGAAAGCCTTAAAGGTGAACTCTACCGACCACAACGCATCAAATTGAAGCGACCTATGGTCGAAAAATTCCCAGAATTTCTGTTATGACAACGTCCATGTTGCAAGACCAGTTAAATACAACTTCAAAAACAGCGGCTGGGAAGTTTTGTCTCGCCTGCTGTACAGACCTTGTCTAGTTTAACTGTAACAAATTGTCACAATATGAATATCAAATTACAGTAGTTTTAAAATGATTACAGTTCAACATATTTTTAAGAAGGGTTGCCACCCGCAAAAACAAATTATAAAAAATTAAGAGGAATTACCACAAAATACATAGATGTTAAAGGTTAATTTAAAAAGGTTATTGGTACAAAATATTTTCGAAAGGGGTTGTCCACCTGCCAAAGCAAATTATATAGAATTTAAAATTTAAGGAAATATTAAAAATTAACATCTCTCGGAAGATATACGAATCAGTCGTACGAATTTTTAATGATGGTTACCAGCGCAATATCATATGAAGGATGTGTTAAACGATTTGTATCATTTCCGATTGGATTACCAGTCATAACATTCCAATTATATAATGATTGCAAATTTCAATTGAGGCCTTAAGCATAATGGATTACTTATATTCAACCATAAGCTACCTAATGGGCCACCTTGTATACGCATTACTTCAAATCAGACCATAACCAGACAGCGAGTTAGCTTCAATGCGAAATTCATAAACGTCAACACCAACACCAACACCAAAGCCAACAGAAATGAAAATAACACCAGCGCAAAAACAAAAAACCAAAACAACAAGCAACAAAGCAATAACAACATTATCGCATATTCATCTACAATCAGCAAAGCGGTGAGAAAAAAAGTTTGCACTGTATGCGCGTACGGTGCCGCGAACACCGAATCTCCACAACGAAAATCAGTTGACGAACTTCAATCGTAACGGTGAGTTCCATTGCTGCGAATACCGTCCAGCGCGGTCGTTGGAAAAGTTGCGCGTGCGGTTTAACTGTGAGCGCGAGTGAGAAGGAAGCAAATCGAAAACCAATTGGTGTTTAAAATATTTATTATTTTTAAGTGATAACATGAGCTAACAACTAAATTGCAAATATTCGAAAATATCAAGTCGAAACGCCAGGAGTAAAACCAGCTGCTCGCGTGTGTGTGCCGAAGCTAATAAAATTAATGTGTGAATATATATTTCTTTATATGTATATACATATCTATATACATGTTTTTAGTACATAAGCGCACCTGTGTGAACGGCATACCAATACATGCGCATACATTTGTATGTTTTTTTACCTTGACGTCACGGCTCTTTTTATAACCAGCCAGCAGTCGCCAACGTAACGACTGTGTGTTGGCCGTGCTCCCGCTCAACCGAAGCGCTAAACATATCTTAGATACGTCTAGATAATAACGCGACACCCGGGTTCCCAAAGCGTGGCGGAGAGTGTACGCGGCGTTGATACCAACAACATAACATAGAGGCACAGTTAACAAAAGTCGCTGGCAAAAAACTAAAGCAGTAGAAAAAACAACAACAAACGGCTCACAGCTACAGCGCGAATTGTGCGAATACAAGCGTGTGTGTGTGTGTGCATAACGAAAGCAATTACAAACACACTTAAGCATAAATAAAATTTATACACATATTTATGTGTTTGTATGCGCGTGTGTGTTTCGTAAAAAGAATGCTCGCTAAAAATAAAGCAATTTAGTTACACAAAAAAATATTTACAACAACAACTATTCGCTGGAAAAAAATTAAAAAATTAATAGCCAAATAAATAAAATTAAATTTAGCATACGCAAGCAACAACAACAACAAAATTTCGAAAGTGTGCACAAGCAAAAAAGTACAAATATTTTTAAGTCGAAACATACATACATATGTACATACTATGTACGTACGTACATAAGCATCGCAAGCACACATGTAAGTCGCGCTTAACTCGGCTGTTCCAGTCAAAAATCAATTTTGATTTGCTCGTATTTGTCGCCGCAGTGAACCCCAAATGCTACGAATCTGTGCTTAAAATTACGAAATAAAAAAAAACAACAAACATATCAATTGTAGAACGCAAAAAAATATTGACGCCACAAAAATACCTCATTATCATAAATTCAACATTTTTCTTGCACACAAATGAATGCACGATAGTGCGCTTATTTAATAAATACACGCACACAAACAGGGCTGAGACCAGACACAGCTGCGCTGAAACCCACGACTCAGCAAAAAAACAAAAACAAAAAAATAAAAAAACTAAAACAAAACTGAAATTGAAGTTGAAATAATCTCTCACATACGTTTGCAAAAACAAAATAACAAAAATAAAAAACAACAACTACAAAGCAAAATCTGCAACAGAAAAATAAGTATTTAAAACAACAACAAGCGGCTTGAAATCACCCACTGTAATAACGGAAGAGACGCGAAATGGTATTCTACATATCGGTTTTTGGCAAAAATGTCGACCCACCCGACAAGCCGACGGTCAACGAAAAGAGGTGAGTGGGAGCGCCTAAATGCGGGAGTTCACAAACATGACGTTCGGTTCGGTGTAAAAGCAGGAGTCCTGTGTCATTACCCCCAATGAAGTACCAAAATACATACACACACAAAGGCATACACACTTATGTAAATATGTAGTATAATTGCACGTTTTTCATTCGTACACTTGCGAATAAATCTTCGCATGCCAATGTTTGTATGTACATATGTAATGCAGCTTCGCGTTGAAAATTAGTACGTAATGTCAGTTAAAAATAAATTGTTCGCCACTAAAAAGAGATTCCCGAAAACCAGACTTCCCAACCTTCAATTGAGTACAACAACAATAATAAATACGACCGCAGACGGCAGAAGTATTGCGACTTTTGTCTGCAACACAAACCACATACATACATACATATGTATGTACATATTTATTTATTGTAGGGTCAAAGTCCGCCACAATATTAAATTAAGCTCGGAATTATTTATTTTTATTTGTTTTGATTTCTAAAGTAGACATTTTGAACGCGTGCGTATTTTTTGCATTCGGTTTTAATGGCTGCAAGTGTATTTCGAGGGAGGATAAGCTTCTCTGTAGCTTTAGTAGACAGCTGACACCGGAATTTATCTACAGTTCTAGAGTTCCGGTACATCGAATCTCTAAAAATACTTACTGCTGTATAAAGATGTATATAAGGTTATAAGGTTGTCATATATGAAGAAAACGCCAGGCTTTGACCTACATACATTACGGCTGTTATCAGTCAGCGATCTGACTGCCTCAAGCTTTCAGTTGGAAAATATGATGTACGTACATATATAATACCTGTAGGCTTTGGTTTGGTGGATGAAAGCGAAATTCATCACCTCCGCCTTCGACTGATAGATGCAATAAGTCACGACTTGACACTAAGCATTTCCCACGAATATTTATACATAAGTACATAAACTCCACGATACTGATTTATGTCAGAAAGATATAGTAAAAATAAAAACATTATTTTTGCATCAAGTTGAAGGTTGTATTTTATATAGTTCGATTTAGGTCATAATATATGCTTTTGCTCGCTATCTTGTTGCCATTTAAAAGGTAATGTCATAAATCTACTTTTATAGTAACCCTCAAACCTATTGGCAAAACTGGGACATTCCATTTTTTCTAGCTTTTCTTGGGACGATTTTTTCTCCATCAAAATCGTTAGCCTTGGTGACAAATCCGGACTATCAGAAGAACCTACCAACCCAGCTCCTGGGGCTTTGAGACAGTTGTACTGCCGAAACACACTACCAACTCAAAGCTGACCGCTACTGGTTGATTGCTTCGCTTAGACGGTCAAATTGTTGACAGTACATATCTAAATTATGAGTTTGGCCAATCCCACCAAACATTTTCCAAAACCTTTCTGACTGCCAATCTTGTCTCTTTCATCGTTTGCGCCGTTTTTAAGACTCACGGCCGTTTTTGCATAACCTTGTCGTAAGTAACCCACTTTTCAATACCACTCTCCCCTCTAGATGTGGATTGATTTTCTTGCGATTCAGCAGCGATTTGCCGGTAAAATTCCTACGTCGAGTTCTTTTTTGTATTCAGTCTTATTTAAATGGCGTAACCTGATCGCAACTATATAATTTGAAATAACTACATATTAGGTTGTGAAGCAATGATACATATTTCATTAATAAAAGAAACATTTGACGTCTGAATTAAGAAAGTCTTTAGTAAGTATGACAATATGTTATGATCAAGCTCAGCCATCTTAATTGCTTATCTTTTTGTGTAGTACAATCGAGCTCTCCTTACTTTTTTGGATGAAGAATATGTAATTGTTACTATGTCTTGACACCCAGTTCATACTGATTACTTATTCATAAGATAATGAAGGCGAAAATATCCAATGATCTTATAGAGGAAGTCATGATGATGACATGGATATGGGATTTCTCCTTCTACGAAAATATTTGACTATATGTACAAATATACATATGTATATATACAATGAAATTACAAAAATGCATGAATCGAATTTGATTCAAATCAGTCAATCTGTTACACACTGGGGGGCGTGGTTATCCCACGTTGCTTCCAATGTTCATACTGTAACATGAAATGACGAAAATTCAATTTCATTATCATTTATATTCTTCTCGTCGCTTTAGCGAAAAAATCTATAGCAGGAGTAAAAGTATATATATATATACATTGTGACAAAAAAGTACCCGAAAATTGTAAATAAAACGCAAAGTATTCAATTGTTCATAAGTATTTGTTTTATCGCCTTCAAAGTAATCCCCACCAGATGTAATACACTTATGCCAACGATTTTTCCAGTCCTCTAAAAACTTGTCACAAGCACATTTTGGGATGGCTTTCAGCTCCTTCAGCGAATTTTGTTTTATCTCTTCAAACGACTGAAAACGGGTTCCATGGCGCGGCATTTTCAGTTTGGGAAACAAGAAAAAATCACACGGAGCCAAATCTGGTGAATACGGTGGTTGATCGATGGTATTCATTGCGTTTTTGGCTTTAAATTGTGTCACAATCGTAATCTTTAAAAAAATTCAGCTTTGTCATGAGGAGTTGAGCAAGAACACGAACTTAAATATCCACCAAAATCATTCCAACGGGCTTGCGAGAGAAGTCGAGTTCTCTTGCCATCTCCCTAACACTTGCTTGACGATTTTCAAGCACCATATCCTTCACTTTTTTTAATATTTTCATCAGTTGAAGAGGTCGAAGGTCGTCCAGAACGAGTCTTCAACGATCTCTCGACCGTCTTTGGAAGCTTTATATCACTCGTAAGCTTCTGTTTTGGATAAAACTGAACCACCGTAAGCCTTTTCCAATATTCGGTATGATTGCGCACGCGAAATTTGGTTAGAAATAAAAAATGTGAGAAAAATTCACTGTTCGATATTTTTATCCATTGTAAAAATAGCAACGCACTACCGAGATGTACTCACTTAAGCAGCTGATACGAGTATAAACAAACTGTTTGACAGACCGCACTCTTATTTGGCATACTAAAAAGGTCAGTCCTACCAACTTATAAAATAGTATATAATTACAATTTGCGGGTGCCTTTTTATAACAATGTACATGTACATATATACCATAATATATGTGTAATTATATATTATATGTATAATATTATAGACATCCTCAATATTGTGGAGCCTTCCCCAACTCAGTTTCCAAATCTCATTAATACTCAAATTATTTACTTTGTTGTTTTTACTTACTCAATTTCTATACACTTTCTAATCTAACTATTATCAGCCCTTAATTGTTATCAATTTGCACTTTGTTTTATTCTAATTGAATTAATCGAAGGTCAAAGTGAACGTTCGATTTTATTTTCAATATTTCTAATTATAATATGTCAATATCTATATTTAGAAAGCATGTGTCTAATGGCTTTTATAATTAACCTGTAATCATTAACAATACTGAAGTTGAGTGTTGACTTACGAGCGATAATTATAGTGAACTATAAACTATCTCTCGGTGAGGGGAATACTCGGTTAAATTGTTAAGAGACGGCGTACATTTCAAATAAATCTTACGCTTAAGAATATTTATAACACAAACGTAAACAGCTATAATAAAGTTTTTCCGAGAGCAAACTATCTAACTGTTCTCATAATCAACGCGACGTCATTCTCATTTGAACGTAAGAACCATAGGTTAGTAGACCGCGAGAACGGATACGCCGATTTAATCGATAAAAGCTTTACGATTACGTTTTAGATCCGCCATTCAATAAAACAGATGTAAGCTTAGACCGAAATAACCCTAAGAACTCTCAAGTCAATGAAAATAGCATTATTTAATATTATTAAGTTCACGGCGTCGAGAGAATAAATACATTATTATACATTTTTAAGATTGCCTTGAGCGGCGGTTGGATTTTATGAGAATATATTGCATATGAGAATCCAGGTTTGCATTAAGACCCCCTTTACATATGTATGTATTTATAAACTAATGTGTACTTCTGAGGGATTAACATGCGCTATATAGGTATATTGTACTTATATAAGCACATACATACTGGCATACCAACAGGCACATTTAATACGAATATATTCACTATTGAAAATTACATCGGTTGACTGCAATAACACGTTTAAGTGCTTAAGCTAATGCATATCTAGGTAACACATGTGCAGCTCCTATTTACATATGTACATACAAGTATGTATGTGTCTACATACTTATGTACGCTCTATATTCACATTCATAACAATAATTCAACAGGAAAGCTTAACAGCACTCTAACAAACAATCGAAACAACAACAATAAAAAGGCAGACTAATAAAATAAATCAATTACAAAGAAGTAAGGGAGGGCTAAGTTCGGGTGTCACCGAACATTTTATACTCTCGCATGATAAAGCGATGATCGAGATTTCATTATCCGTCATTTACATACATATTTTTCAAATATGGTATTTGTGTAAAGTTTTATTCCGCTATCATCAATGGTTCCTAATGTATATATGTATGTATTATACAGAGAAGGCATCAGATGGAATTCAAAATAGCGTTATGTTGGAAGAAGGCGTGGTTGTGAACCGATTTCACCCATATTTCGAACATGTCATCAGGATGTTAAGAAAATATTACATACCGAATTTCATTGAAATCGGTCTAGTAATTCCTGAGATATGGTTTTTGGTCCATAAGTGGGCGACGCCACGCCCATTTTCAATTTTTAAAAAAGGCTTGGGTGCAGTTTCCTTCTGCCATTTCTTCCGTCAAATTTAGTGTTTCTGACGTTTTTTGATAGTCGTTTAACGCACTTTTAGTGATTTTCAACATAACCTTTGTGTGGGAGGTGGGCGTGGTTATTATCCGATTTCTTCCATATTTGAACTGTATATGGAAATGCCTGAAGGAAACGACTCTGTAGAGTTTGGTTGACATAGCTATAGTAGTTTCCGAGATATATACAAAAAACTTAGTAGGGGGCGGGGCCACGCCCACTTTTCCAAAAAAATTACGTCCACATATGCCCCTCCCTAATGCGATCCTTTGTGCCAAATTTCAATTGAATATCTTTATTTGTGGCTTAGTTATGACACTTTATAGGTTTTCGGTTTCCGCCATTTTGTGGGCGTGGCAGTTGGCCGATTTTGCTCATCTTCGAACTAAACCTTCTTATGGAACCAAGGAATACGTGTACCAAGTTTCATCGTGATATCTCAATTTTTACTCAAGTCACAGCTTGCACGGACGGACGGACGGACAGACGGACGGGCGGACAGACAGACATCCGGATTTGAACTCTACTCGTCAACCTGATCACTTTGGTATATGTAACCCTATATCTGACTCTTTTAGTTTTAGGACTTACAAACAACCGTTATGTGAACAACACTATAATACTCTCCTTAGCAACTTTGTTACGAGAGTATAAAAATGCATGTACATTTGTATATAGAATTCAAGTGATTCCTCCACCTGTCGCGCTTGGCGAGTGGTGTGATGCGCGAATATTGTAACATTCCGTCACATGTACACACACACACACACACACACAATTCTACATAAATATTCACTCAACCTTATCTTATCGCAAAAAATGTTTGTTGTTGTTTTTCTCACCACGTATTCACCGTCAAAGTCGCGCCACAAGAATCTTCAGTTCACGCTACGAAAAACATTTAATTTGTATTATTTGTTTATTTATTTTGCGAAACTTATTTAGCGTTTTCAAATGCGCTATAAAAATGTACTCGCATAAATTTGTATGTATTTCAAGTATGAACGCGATAACGTGCTTGTTATGTGCATATTTGTACGATATCCTCGAATAAAATGTTTATTTGTTATTTCAACAAAATTTTTATCTACTGATCCAGTACTTGGCGGAATTCTTAGTCTGGAATGTGTGACAAGTTGGAGCATGAACGTGAAATAACTGAACATGAATGCCGTCACAAGCAGTAAGTGAGTTCAAAAAACGTGATACCCGAAAAACCGCTGATCACGACCTTGACTTTTCAGAGCATTCTCGAGGTTTTACATCAAATTTGCATCATTTTAAAAAAGGGATGAAAAAGATAAAAAGTTACTGCTGCCAAAGTGCATTTTTATTGTTTATTATAATGCACTACGTTAATTATCCATTAAATTATATTTACTTTTCAACTAAATAAAAATTTTCTCAAGCAAAAAGTGCTTATAAAATGATATCCAATCCCCCGGGCTGTGAGGCCATGATGTTCAAAATTTCTTAGCTTGAAGCATCAATATCTCTATGAATATTGAGAAAAGCAAGGTCGCATTCCGCAAGTAAAATTTCAGCCTGAGAAGAGTCGAAAGCGATCTTGCTCTGGTGGCAGCTGATTCCGGTATGATACATGCTTTGGTATAACTGTTTGTCACACATTTTTAGGGTTTCAATGAATATTTTTTGGGGTAACTGGAGTGCATATTTATGTTTAATTTTATTGCATATGTTTTTATTTTAATGTATAGAAGCATATATGTATGTGTGCTCAGGGATGGATCCACGGGAGGAAACTGCGGAGAGTTCAAACAAACAAAAATTATACTCTGGATCCGCCACTGTGTGTGCTGAAGCTTTGTGCTCATATGTGATTTAAGAGGGACACAATAGACCATAGGTCACAGTGCAAACCCTCAATTATTTTCTATATTCTATCAATTACAGAGAAATAGCATAAAGAAGAAACTTCAGCTTCAAACTCTTCAGTAACTGTGACGTCGTTCGGCCACTGTTTTTCAAAACTTCTTCTAGTGTGTTTCAATTGTTTTGTATTCAGATTTGAAATGTTTGTTGAAAGAAGATTTTGAATGTTTGATAAAATATTACAATGTTGAAGAAATCTATCATCTAATTCTTCTAAATAGTGGTTTAAGAATCATTACGGATCGGCGTTAATATTGTTCTGAAAATGCTTCAAAGTTGTTACGACTGTTTGTCTACCATGGAAGGATACTTATCCTATATAAGTTTGCTACACGCATCAGGACGCGTCGTAGAGCCTCTAAAGTAACTATTTCTAAATGAACAGCATGACAACTTGAGTTTATTTTGGCATGTTAGTCTGTATATAAATACGCGAATATAGTCCTTAGTTTTCACGCCAGAATGTAGGCTTACCACACCCAAATTTTGGTGAAATCGCATATCTCAGGACATATCGACCAACTTCAACCAAATTAGGTACGTAAGATTATTTTCCATAGATTTCATTTCATTTGCAATCACACCTACTCCCATATAACACAATTTTAAATTCATTATTATTATTTTACTTTCCACAAAACAAGAACCAATTAATATGTCGGGATAAAACTTTGAACGAAGTGTGCGTTTGAGCCGTGCTACCGTATGATCAAAAATTGTTCAAGTCGGACCAAAACTATGCAAGCCCCCAGATACCGAAATCGTTCCCATTGCGAACTTTTTACAGAAAATATAGCTGTCATATGTTTTAAACTGACCGATCAAAATCAAATTATAGTATGTTAAACGATTTTATTTGCCAAAATATCTTCACCAAATTTGCCATAGAATATTGCCCAAAGCAACGTTAGAATCTCCAAATAAATTTTTCAGATCGGAACACTATGACATATGTATACAAAGTGACCGATCAAAATCAAATCCTTATATGGAAAATGTTTTATGATATCACATTGACTTAAAAAGTTATGTTGATTCTAGATTTATCGATAAAGAATATTTCATTGTTTGATTTCCAGTGTGTTATCATTAACACAATACTTTTTCTGAGATGGTTCTCAAACTCGTATATATTCGACAATGCTAAAGCGCTTTCCTTATAGGCAAATGTTTCGAAAATCCTTTATCAGAATGTCCTATTTCAACATTGGAGACACAGTTATTTCAGAACACATGTCCACTGAGATATACCTTCTTTGGACTAGTTCATCAATCCAATTCTTAATGATTCTTAAAACATTCTGATAAGGAGCGGTCGTACATTCAGCCGAACTATCTTCAAATTGTAATTGTCAATATCTCTTTGGAAGTATTAAATGCTCAAATTGAGCTTTTTTCATCATTTTTAAATAGTACCGAAGTAAAAAACCAAAAAAATGGATATATTTTACCTTTTCGCGGTATTTCCATGGATTCTAATATTTTTCTATCAGGCTTATATGATGGATGCTATACGCGACCACATAGCGTTAATAATCTCTGCCCCTCACTTTGAATATAATAAGTAATAGGTAATTTGAATTTAAAATAAAAACATTGTTACAATTTATTAATTTTATGTGTATGTATTCAACGTCAGTTTCTCCGAACATTTTTCGTGTCCAAAGTTATATAGTATGTGCTTCAAACTTTACACTTGGATGTATATGTATGTTCGCCTTAGTCAAAGTTGTACGTACCTAGGAACATACGAGTAGGTATAAGTTTGCAAGTTACAATGTAATCGAAGTTCTATTCGGGTTCTCTTCTCTATTACTCATTATTAAAATATTCATAATATGTTTAACACCTGTGCTCGTTATTTAGTTGTAACTCCGACGTTCCCAGAAAATTATGTACATATTTTTAACAATTGAAATGCCTAAGTATATACTACAGATAAACGGATACGCTTCAACACAGACATGTGCTGAGAGAAAGGGGTTTTCTTCGTAATTCATCGTTTTTTTTTTATTGAATATAAAAACACAGTTGCATGCCTTCACACTTAGAGTTGTGTTCATGAAAATAGCAATGCAACAGGTTCTTGTATTTAAATATCTTTCGTAACGTATTCTGACTTGCCAAATCAACCAGAATAGACATTTCGATTCAGTATCCACCGGTGGAAGCAGAGGTAGACCTACACTCCGCTTCAGAGATCAGGTAGAGAAGGACCCGGTTGCAAGTGGTATCTCGAATTGCGCCAAATAGCGAAACGAAGAAACGACTGGCGGGGAGTTGTTAACTCGGTCATAACCGCGCAAGCGGTTTCTACGCCAGTAAAGATGAAGAAGAAGACATTTCAAAGTATAAAATTCAGCTGTTCATTAAAATAGCAGTGTTTGTCGATATAGGTTCCTATAAGTAACTATATCTAAAGTGTTCTTTCCTTTTTAATGGGTAGAAGCAGATTTTATTCCATCGAGAAGTGTAAATTGATAGTGAAGGTATGACGATTACAGCGAATCGAAGCTATAGAAATATACATTTCCCCAATGATAATTCAATGGTACAAAGTAGAATGATAAAGCGAAAAATTGTGAGGGAAAATATAAAAAATCAATATTAGAGAACAGATAGACTAAACGATGAGAAAAAAACAGCCCTAAGCATCCTAAAAAATTGTGTAAACTTGAAACACTTTAACAAAGAAACATATGGCTGCAAGAATAAAGCTCTCAAAAGAACATTGCATTTGGTCATCTACAAAATGGCGAGAATATGAATTGGCTAATGAAAGCAAAATTTCTTATTTTTTAAGAAACGGGATGCAAAAAGAATGTCCGCACGCTACCAAACACAATATATCATTCCCGGTACACTACCAAAACGTTTAAACATGGTGGTCTAAGCATTATGGTGTGGGCTCGCTTTTCGTTCCATTAAGCCGATCCTATACATTTGATCAATGGCATCATGGATCGAACAGTATATGTAAACCTACTGAAGGATGCTGTGTTGCCATTTGCCAGCTGGGAAATACTTATAAAAAGGACGTCTCAGCAGGGTAACGAGTGGTTTGCATCAGAAAAGATCGCCAAAGTGTCCTGGCCAACGCAGGCAGTGGACCTGAATCAAACCGAAAATTTATGGAGAGATGTTAAATGAGTTGTAGCAACAGAAAATCCATAAAATAGTACACCACTTTGGCTAGTGGTCATGGAGGCATAGGCTCAAATCCCCATGGAGCGTTGTAAGGACCTAATAGACTCTATGCAACACCAGAGTATGAATGTAAATAAACGCTTTACAACCAAATATTAATCAATCGAAAGCATTTAGAATTTAAAGTTTGATTTGTTAAGTGTTAACTGCTTTTTGTGTTTTCCTTGCAACCAAACAGGCGCTACGATTTTCGTGAACTGAATTTTAGTTTTTTTTAATATACATATTTTGTTGGTAAAAAATACTTATATACATATATTGCAAAAATAAAACTTTGCATATACGAAGAAATAGCTAAAACTTACTTACTAAAATTATAGAATTCTTATTTTGTATCTAGATTGATGTCTACACTAATTATGTCCAGGTACTTCCCCGTTTGAATAGCTTTTTTTAGAAATTGCGTGTTCACTTCTTATCAGTAAAGAACAGTTCAAAAATATTATTTGGGCTTTATTATTGTGCTTTACCGTTTACTTATACCCTTACATAGTATAGGTGTGTATTTGTATTTGGCCATATACATAAATGCTAGTTACGTCGTTCAGGTATACTGCGAGTACAAGTATATAAGTAGCAATAATGTGGAAATCTCAACAAACTGGTACTGTTACTTTGAATGTAGTATATTCTATATATTTAAATTTGAACATGAACTTTTTATTCTCTATTCAGATATTCTATATGACAATAATATTACGTTTTTTTTGTGATATTTTGTTTCGAAATATTTATATTATATATCTTGTAAATTTGGCCCATCAAAATTGGGTGGATTTCTTGAAGCGCAGTTGTGATTGTCATACACATATTTGACATACTTTATTTACTTTCTAACTAATAACGCAAACCTATATATTCTTTCATTGTTTTTTCTGTGTTTTATATAAAAAAAAAGTTTTATACATTCCAAAAAATACCTCATCATCAAAGCGAGAAGTAAACAAATGATTGTTAACCAAATCCTTCCACGCTTTGCTGAAGAAATCTATTATCGGGTCCTTTCCATCAACTACAGTTTCAGGCTTCCTGACAATTGTAGAGTTCGTCAAGCATATGTGGTTGCCATTAAGTTAACAGTAGATCCACGGCTTCGGTGCGAAACTTCGTTTAGAAAAGCGACAATCCACTCCGAAGGCAATGTGGGTTTACTGAGCTCGCCCTCAACATTTGTTAGCACCAAAATTGTACAACTAAAGAACTGGATGTAATTAATCACCTAAAGTTCTTAATTTCCACACAATTTTCGAACTACATTAAATGCAAAATATATATGATATGTGCACATATTCCTACTAAAAATCATATCATCTTAATAGAGCATTTTTTCGTCTAGGTACAAATAGTCCTAAATTGAACACAAAACTTCGAAATTTTGGGTAATATACAGACAAATACTTAAACAAAATATATAAAAACTACATGTGAATTCTGAGAAACCATTAATGTGTCAAGAAATATGCTCTAAGCATTTAGCAACTATTATTTATTTTGATGATAAAATTCCAAACAAACTGCTCACGCCACTAATTTGCAACATTATCTTCTCTTAAGATAAGGTGTGATAAACAATATTGAAATCAAAATATGGAAATCTTTATGACTTAAAAACAAATGTACATTAGGATGTCCAAATGATCACTTAAGTTTCCTACGCAAGCAAGCTGTTTATTTTCACATACATATGTGTGCATTTAGGTAGCCTAGGGCCACCATGTCGTATGAGCAACACATAATGTATAAATCCCTTGCATGAATGCTCAGTACATTTGATGTATGTATAACTTTAACTGCGTATAACTTTTAATGTAAATTTTTTTTTGGAAAAACAATACGATCCTTTGTGTAGATTATATTAGAAAATACCTATTTCAAAATTATAAGCCTTCTTCACCCTTATGTGTTTACATATTTATGTCAAAGTTAAGAAATTGGTGAAATTTTATTTTGCTATGCTGGACCCTTATTCCCCAAACTTTCTAGTGTGATTTTGTTATTATACACATACGACTGATAAAGGGATTCCTAGATCATAAGTTTTCTTAGAATGAGTCTCTTTTATGTTATTGTCTACCGGGGCAAGTCATTTATATACTCTTGCAACATGTTGCTACAGAAACTAATGGGTTTGTTCACATAACGATTGTTTGTATCGCCTAAAAACAATCGAGTTACATATAGGGTTATAAATGATCAGGAGAACGAGACGAGTTGAAATCTGGATGTATGTCTGTCCGTCCGTCTATCTGTCTGCGCAAGCTGTAACTCGAGTAAAATTGAAATATCAAAATCCAGCTACACGTGTTCCTTTGCAAAAAAGGAACGACGAGTTCGTAATTGGGCGTAATCGGACCACTGCCACGCTCTCAAAACGCCACTAACCGAAAACGTTTAAAGTGCCATAACTAAGCATTAATTCAAGGGAACTGTAAATTTGCACTAGGGATCGCAGTAGCAAGGGCACTTATGGGCTAAAAATTTCGAAAAATAGGCGTGACCCCGCCCTCTGAGAGGTTTAATGTACATTTCTTCTAAACCACTTAAACTACAATATCCAAAATCGCTCAGAACAAATCCCTGAAGCACCCCAGCAACACTGTAAAAAAACTCCATCCACTCCGGAGACATTTTACATCTAGGATGATACAAGACGACTATATAGGAGCCGGGGTCAAAATTGTGCGATATCATATATCAATACCTACGCGACTGATATCAACCAGATTCGATATATAGTAGTATCTTGACATTCCTTTCTTCCAGTACGAAAACGAGGGAAATCGGACTACAACCACGCCTACTTCCCATTGAACACAATATCCATCTGATTCTTTCACTTTCCTGTGTGCAAATAACCAATGAAAGTATCGTGATAAAACTTTGCCCGAATAGTGCGTTTAAAATATCTTATATCATCTTAAGACCAAATATTGTCCAAATCGGAGCAAACTATTGAAGCTCCCAGAAAACGAATATGTGGATCAAGATTCCAATTGCGAACTCTTTATCGAAAATATCGGTCAATCTGAGCGATATATTATCAAAATGCGGAGGGAATCCTTTTCTAATCTTAGTGGAGATTTTCGAACTTCCAGTTGCGTATCGCGTATATCGGCAAATTGAGAGAGTTTGTTTTTCTAATAATAGTTTACCTTTGTGAATAAAATGGATAAAATCTGGGGAAAACTTGCTCAGACTCTATATAACCAACTAACCATATGTACCTGAACGTGTTTTCTTCGCTTTGATCCTGGCAAGTTGGTAGAATATGAAATGTTCGGTTACACCTGAACTTAGCGATTCCTCCCTTGTTATTTGAACGTGATATTGGTCTATAATACGCTTTTGTTGTATTTGTCAATATTCAGGTATTGTGAAGCCGACGTACCTTATTCTATATTAGAAACGTGCCAACTTTTTTCATTGAAAATAAAAACTAAAAAACTTATCGAAATTCTGGGAAACAGTAAGGCGGTTGGTGTCAAGCATTTATGCGATCTTCCGTTCGATGTTATTTCTTTCCACGTAGTTTCAACAAGGCAAGCAAAGAAAAACGTGATTTTCAACAAATTAAAATATATTGCGTTAGCGTCAAACTAGTAAGAAGGTGTCCCAGCACGTTACAACTTACGTAAATACGAATTTAATATTACAATATCCCCGTTATTTGGAGTAGTTTATATCTCATTCACTCGTTTTTAAATTTTTAAAATACCTATCTTTTCGTGGTATTTTTGTTGTGAATATACATATTAATTATTCAAATAATCTGTATGCATAGTTATCAAATGTTATATAATATGACACCAGTCACATTCCGGTTACATGGATACCACTTGCTTGGATCATTATGTTTCCTATACGGGTGTTCCTAACACTTCCTGTTTCGATAGCCAGTGGAAAGTGCAGTTTTTCTAATTAAAATTTATGTGTTTTTATTTTATTTTCTGGAAAATTTTCAAAAGTTATATGTACATTCTTGTTCAGGAAAAATATGCTCCAAAAGGGCGAAAAATCTGGCGTTTGCTTAGGGCGGTAAATGGTCTCGGGCCGACCCAGGCCTTATACCAAGTACAAATAGAGATTTTTAGAAACTAAAAAGGTGATAGAGTTCTCAATCCCCGTAGTCTCAATTTCAGTTTCTTTTAGCATTGTTCAATAGCCGGAACTTTCTTTATGTACAGATTGTTAAATAAAGTTTGAAGTTTTGAACTGGCTACCAAGAGCTTATTAAACTCCTGTTCGTCATAGTTAAGATCTGTCTGCATCAGTTAAATAACTTAAACTTCCTCATGGTGTTTTTTTTGAATGATGTATTAAAACTTCGTAATCCTCTTAACGTCAAAAAACTGTAATCTATACATAACATTATTTTCTTAAGATAATATCTTCAGAATCAACTCCTTACCTTAATCGTAAATAACTTTATGTCACAATCACACATCGTTACTCAAAAACTAATACTACTCTTAAATATTCACTCTTCCAGCATGGCCTGCATTCAAGATGGACTGGAACATATGAGAATAGGTGGCGCTAATCTCTCCTACACAACAGACATCGACTTTCATCGCCCACAACCAGAAAATAACGGCACAGATAGTTCGGACAATACATGTCAACATCGATGGACGCCCACAAATGGTTACCATGATAAGGGTATTGGAGTGATGACAAGCCTACTGGGTTGTATGAAACCGATACTCTCCTTTATGACCAAGACTGGCGTTATCGAGATCAAGGATCCGAAAGATTACGCTTGGGAAATACCGTTTGAATGCATAACGGGATTGGAGTGGCTCGGCAGCGGCGCGCAAGGTGCCGTCTTCAGTGGAAAGTTGAACAACGAAATTGTTGCTGTGAAGAAGGTGAAAGAACTGAAAGAAACAGATATTAAGCATTTAAGAAAGTTGGATCATCAAAATATTATTAAGTTCAAGTAAGTACTTAAAAACGAACACATTTCCTTTATAATTTCTTACTCAACTGTTGTCTTTCCGCAGAGGTGTTTGCACACAGCCGCCTGTATTTTGTATAATCATGGAGTTTTGTCCCTATGGTCCACTACAAAATATACTGAAGGATCAGCGGAATAAGAAAGTGATGCTGCCATCTCGTTTAGTCTCGTGGTCGAAGCAAATTGCACACGGCATGCAATATCTGCACTCACATAAGATCATACATCGTGATTTGAAGAGTCCCAAGTACGTATACAAGTTTCTAAAAATATCTTGGTTAGTCTTTATTAAATTTCCTCCTCTCTCTGCAGTATACTGATTGGCCATCAAGAGATAGTGAAGATCAGTGATTTTGGTACAAGCAAAGAGTGGAATGAGAAGAGCACGAAAATGAGCTTCGCTGGCACCGTAGCTTGGATGGCACCCGAGGTGATACGCAACGAGCCGTGCTCAGAAAAGGTCGACATCTGGTCGTATGGTGTTGTACTGTGGGAGATGCTAACATGTGAGATACCGTACAAAGATGTCGACTCGTCAGCCATAATTTGGGGTGTGGGCAATAACTCATTGAAACTACCGATACCGTCCAGTTGCCCAGAGGGTTTCAAATTATTAGTAAATTTATGTTGGCATACTAAACCGCGAAATCGTCCCTCGTTCGGGCAAATATTAACGCATTTGGAGATAGCTGGTCCGGAGCTTTTGCGCAAAACCGACAACGGCTACTTCGAGGCACAGCAATCCTGGAATGAGGAAGTGCGTATGCATTTCAAGGAAATCTCACAAAATGGCACCAGCATACATAAATATGAACAGGATTTGATCAGACGGCGCACGGCTGAGTGGCAGCATGCGCAGGACATACGGCTGGTCTACGAGGATAAGTTGGAGAAGACAAATCGACTGTATTTAGAATTAAGTGAATGCATGACACAACTACAGGAAAAAGAAAAGGAGATCGCTATGTATGTTTCACAGTTTCACTTTATGAGAAATGCCAACTGCAACTCTTGTATATTTTTCGTTTTTAGGCGCGAAAAGCAACTGCCAGGTTACAAACCCTCGAGACGTTTGGGCAGCACGCTACGAAAAATACAAAACTACCGTAGACGACTTAATCCACCTATTAATATACCAGGAAATGCTCAAAAACAACAACAATCGTCATCACCTGACCCCGAAACAACGCCAGAGGTAAATTACGTACATAGCTATCTCTTAGTAGGATTAACTTGAATGAATCCATAAGTTTCTTCTCAAAAAAGAGATTAATCTCTTTCTAGATACTTAGGGTTAAAGTCTATAAAAATCTTCAGTACTCAGCTCAACTGGAATGTTTGAAAGGCACGCCTCATTATTCCTTGCTGAATGAAATGCCTTTCCCAGTATTGCTGTGAGAATTTTATAAGGGCAACCCTAGATCTCTCAAGATTCGAGATATTTAGTTTTTCTTTTTTCATAATAAAAATATATCGATGGTAACCCTGAAAATGTTAATAATTTCATTCTATTAATAAAACCACGAAATTATTCAAATTTGATGCTAACTTATTTCCATGGCACCAACATTTTCATATTTTCTAAATCCCATTATTCATATGTACTAATATATACTCACTTTCGTGTATTCTCTTTGACAGAGCCCACTGAAGGCAACGCTCTACGCACAGGTTATAAATCTGAATAAGACGAAATCCTATTGTGTAGCCACGCAGAAGCCGAAGAAAAGCAGACATCGGCGGGTTGGTTCCGGTGGTTTCGCCGCTGCACCCAAATATAGTCCAAGTCGAGACCGGCGATATCAAAGCGAACCAGAAAATCGTAAGAATGTTAAGTTGGTCGACACTGAAACTCAAACCGATGTCATGGATATTAGTGAAATGGATATTAGTCCAAATGCCTCCTGTGCAATGCATGATATCTCTATGACACTTGCCATGGAGTCTGGTTTGCCATCCTATGAAGTTTTATATTTAACAGATCGCATAAAGCAGCGCCAGTCGGCTCAACCACAAACCGCTATGCTATGTAGCCAACAGCCGCTACATCATCAAAATGACCAACCACAACAGACAGATGCAACGGCAGCGGCGCTTACACCAACCAGTCTGAATGGTAATTCCATGACACCGTTGGATGTGACATTCCAGGATGCATGCTCTAGTCCCGACCAATTACTCGACGATGTTATCAATAGCAACGAAAGACTTGACTTACCCGATTATTGTAGTTCCAATGAGCACCTCGATCGTCTTGGCGAAAAGGTGATCAAGTTTATCAATGAAAATCGACTGAGCATACAGACTGCAACGTCAATCAGTAATCAAGGTGAGCTGGCGACAACTCGTCAGCAACCGTCTGATAATGGCAATGAGAACACAAACGATGGCAATGGCACAAGCAGTCGCGATGCTGCATTGGAAAGAATGACGCCAAGAACGAGTAGTGTGCGACGAAAACACCAGCACACATTGGACAAGCCCTTGGCAGTGGAGGAACAAGCGAGCAACAATGCGAATGGTGAATCCAACGAAGATATATTCGATGACAGTTGGTCGGATGAGGAGGGTGAGGATACCGACTACCATTATGGACTAAGACGCCGAAGGTAAGCGAAGTAGAAAGTAAAATGCTTTCAAAACACTGTTTTTTGTCTCACACCATAAAAAGAGCGTTTAGCTAAAACTCCACTCCGGATCAGGACGTCACTTAGTTCTACCTGATAATTGACCAAAATTTTAAGGTTTTTATTCATGAAAGTTGATCTGTTTCTTTTCTATAGCAAGTCTATGTGAAGAAGGTTAAAACAGTTTCGAGAAATATACTCTGCGAGGTTCATTAAATCATACATTTAATATTACTTTCCAAAAACACTTCACAGAAATCAGTTCTCTGTTGGTTTCAAATTAATCAATATCTTCTACAATTTGACAGAAAGTAAGGGAAATATTGTGATCCGCCGTTAATCCGTAAAGACTTACACATTGTCGGGTGCTGGATAATTAATTCCATATTCCATAATTAATTAATTAATTAAAATTTTGCAATCGTCATTCTCTGCACGATTTTCCACAGCTGACTTTCATTCTTCAGATTGAGGGGTTGGTCTTATCATTATTTCATTATGCTCCATGTAGATCTCTTCTTTTCTAACATGCATTTGTGCTTCGGCCACTTTTTCTGTTGATTGCTTTTGGCCCTACCGAGGGTTTTCTAGTAGTCGTTGAAATTCTTTAACAGATTCATATGGAGACAGAAATACTTGTCTCGTTGATTGATTTGAGTCGCTTTCGTTTTCAATAGCAAAATGATCGATTTGGTTTAAAGTTTTTCGATCCGAAAACAATCAAAAAGAAGCATGAGAACAGTCGCGACCGATTAGCTTTGCGACGTCTCCTCTTGTATAGGATTTGTGGTGTGGTTTCATTTACGCGAAATATCTTCCACCATGTTGCTTACTTCACCTACCCAGAAAGACTCTGCCAATAAAAATTGAAACTACTGTCATTCTTCTCTGATATTATTTTGTGATAAAATAAGCAACGACTTTACTTAAATCAATTCTTTTTCTTTCCATCCAGCATTGGACGCTTACCGATTGGACGCGGCATGCGTGCACGTCGCGGGTACAAAATACCAATCATACCGAAAATTCCAATACACAAACGCAATGCGACCGTAGTATCGGATGAAGAGAACACCTCCGAGTATAGTCACTCACCGTCCAGCCAACATTCTACGCTCGAAAGTAATCCTGATGAAGTACTCAAACAAATGAAGGCAAACAAGAAGGCGATCAACGCTGCGACCGCCACAACAGACAGCGAGGAGGATGTCTCGTCGAGTAGCAGCAGCGATGATGCTGACGATCTCGAAACGCAGCATGAGCGTAGACCAACTACAACAACAGCAACGGCTGCCGCAGCAACACAACGACAAAGGCGCGAACAACGACAACAGCAAGCACAACAAAAGTATGCAACAACAACCAGAGCAATCAATATACCCGTTGCCGAGTCATGTAATGTCGGCCCATCCAACGTGCCCAAACGCAGCGATGTCATCTCCATACCAACATACGAAGCGGACGGCGCAGTGGACATGGTCTAAGCTTGTGAAAGCCTATTAGCAAGTACCAAACAGGCTCAGGAACTATAACTACTCCGCGCATAGATACAAATGTATATTTACTTATACTATGTTGTATGAGGCTATAGTTCCATTAAACACATAAAAAGTAGTATGTAAAAACAAAAACAAAAAAAAATAGAGGAAAACGAAAAACAAATTATAAACGCAAAACAATTCCGCTTTAGTTCAAGTACATACATATGTATCTCAGAAAAAAACTTTAATGTCCTGTATTTAATATTACAACTACCAGTTTATTAAGTAACCGTTACGATAAGTGTACAACAAACAAGTCAGACATCTTGTCATTAGTAATTAGTCATAATATGTATAATTACTTACATAATTACACACATTTACAAAGGATTACATTAAATTAAGTACCCATTACATTGTAATTAATTGTTTATTATATAATATTTAGTTTGAACGATAAGCAAGTAAATTGTTGTATGTGCGCATTATTTAAAAACATATATACTTATATACTACATATGAATTTTCAAATACCTACTGGTATTTCATTAAGATTTCAAAGTTATCGCATGCTCAATTTGCCGAAAAGGAATGGTTGCCAATCTCATTCGATCGACTGTTGTAATCTTATTATTTATAATCAATAATGTTGTCATAAAGGACCGTGAGAACTTATACAAATCCTACTTCTCTAAGGCAAAAGCATTCATTAAATTAACGCAGTGTCCATAGTTACCGTTAGTTACGAGAATTGTATAAAATTGCTTTATTTCCTTATACTTATTCAGGTTCTAGAAACCCGAACTTAAATGACCAGAAATTCAAACTGTCTTGCACAAGTATTTTTAATTTTCGAAAGCCGTACAATTAGAGATGAGTAAAACTTAAAAGGTTAACAGTCGAGTATTTGTTTTTTGATAAGAAAAAGCAGTTTTAGTTATGAAAAAAGTGATCCGAACAAATGATCATCCGCTGGACGCATGATTATATCATCGATTACCTTTACATACTGCTAAGTTTATTAAATATTTTTCAAGCCATAAACCAGTTCGATTGTTCACTCATTTTCTGCTAGAGAAAGATCGAAATTAACAGTGATAAACCATGACAATCTACATTTCGATCATTCTTTGATGAATATAATGAATAAATATAGCAATACTTCCAAGTTTTTTAAGGTAGCTTACGTGTAAGAGGAGATATTCGGCGTAAATCGAGACGTAAACTAAAAAATTCTTTGTAAAAAAATGCTGTGGTCTGTGGATTATATTTATAGTATATTATTCATTGCATTTATTGAAGGTAGCTGCATACAATTGTACCAAACTCAGTAAGCCCCCGGTAACTAATAGCGATCTTTGTTCGAAACGATTTAATATTTTCTTCTTGCATATGAGTTTTATCTTCCTTACTTTTTAGTAAACATATTAATAACGCAATTTTTGCGTAAAATACTGTTACATAAGAGAAAAAAACCTTTAAGCTAAATTTGATGTAAAGTTCAGCCGTCACGCTGTAAGATTTTTGCAATGTACGTGTGCTACTACGAATCCAAATAAGACATAACGCCTCTCAAAGTATAGTCAACCTACTTTGAAACTCATTATATAAGGATTACGTTATATCTTTCATAATCCACTAATGTTCATCACAATTCACGGTACTGTGCCGGAGTAAATAGTTTAATGTTTTGCCTATATTTGTGACTATGATCATATATACAAAACCAGTAAACAGTTTTATTAAAATTTAAATATTTATGAGATTTACATATGTAACCATTCCCGCAGCAACTATTCCATATAAACACATATACATATATGTATATATGTAAGTATATTTGTTTTTAAATTGTGATGCACTTATCTCGAGTCTCGCCATTTATAAAGAGTTCAAGTTACTTGTTGAGCGTTTGATATTCAATTACTTTTAAAATAAATACTATTTAAATTACAATAACACAAAATTACAAAAAGAAAATAATAGTCTATAACAACAACATCATTATAAATTTATGTAAACTGTCCATATATAATTACCTTAAGCTATTTGTGTATAAAGTCCAGTTATTAAATTGTACTTGATTACAATGATTACAAATGTACTTAGTTTCGTAATGGAAGCGATGAGATTGCTTGCCTGTGCCTGCTATTCCACGAATACATACTTACAGTTGCATATACGTTTATATTATGTACTTATATGTTTTAATAGAAATACATACCTACATATATTTTTAAGTATGTATGTTGCTCATATCTTTATTTAAGTTAAGTTGTCTTATGTGTTCATGTAATTTAAATACTGAAATACATACATACACATTTCATAGTTTTATGGTTTTAAAAAATAAGTAAATAGTTTTTGTTTGGCTATTATTTGTTGTAAGTAATATATTGTTTAATTTAGTTCAGCAAACAATAAATATACATAAATAATTTAGTATATAATTGATTCATTATGCATATATATACATATGTACCATAAATATGACTTCCTTTTTTACATGAGGACAGTTTGTTAAGTTCATCATGAGTCCGTCCGTACATAATCTCAATGAAGTTGTTTTCTTTCATATTAGATCTATCTTAGCCGCGGTTGCGAATTTTTTAATTCAAGATTTTTGTTTAAAATTAGAAATTAAATTCAAATAAATGTAAAATATTTTTAAAGTAAATCTAATTTTTTTATTTTAATAAAACTCAAAAAATTAAATAAAAGTAATTTCGTTTATATATTTGGTAGTCGAAAAAGTCTTTTCGTATTTTGTCAATAGATTTCGCTGCATATATCGTATATCTCCAGTACTAGCAATAACATTGTGTCATACCATATATGTAGTGTTGGTTCGGGGAAGTTGAAAGAAGTTACAGCTGTTCAAAAATGAGTGAAAATAATGAAAAATTCCCTATATTTTGAAATTTTTTTGAAGTTTACGGAGACAATGCTGTATTAGTTCGTGTAGCACAACTTCCGTTCTGAAAATTTCGATTTACACTGATGGAATAATGTCTCTAACGAAATTGACAAAAAGTGGTTGACCAAAATGATGCATATTTGTTTATTTATTTACTATTTATAAAAAAATAAGTTGAAGTTTTATTAGAAATACGAAAAGACTTTTTACCCAATATAAGCCGGTTCTTGGAATTACAATTTTTTCAAACCCGTTTTTGAGATTTAGGCTTTTTTCTATAAGATATTTGGGATTAAAAGTTTAAAAATGACTTTTAATAATGATTTTCGATTAAAAAGTTTAAAAATGATTTTCAATTACAAAGTAATAAAAAAACATAATTAAAATGTGAATTTAATTAATTTTTACTGTATTATTATTTCCAGTCCTGATCTGTGCCACTAGCAGATAATTAATTTTACACCTTTTGACATAAAAGCAGATTTGGTATCTGCTTTGCCTACCTTTTAACTACCTTTACCTACTTTCTACTACTAACAAATATCTATACTCATTTAATTTGTGTCTATATATATATGTACAAGATCGAATCTCCACTCAAAATTATATTTTTAGTCAATATTATATAAGGATCACTCAATTGATTACAAAACTCTCCAAAGCAATCCTTTGAGTTGACCCTAAGCACATAATTTGATTTTTGGAGAGTTTCATTTTATTGGAATCGACTGCCTCAATTACAATCCTAAATGTAGCAACGTTTGTTAAGGACCAAATTGACTGGTCAAAACTTTTGACTGCAAGACAGTGGGTAAATTTTTAAAATTTATTCTAATATCATTTAAATAAATAGCATATTTTTTCATGAATTGAATCGCTGTGGTTGTTAAGATATCCCTGATCAGCTGATAATCATTCATCAAATACAAATCCCGACGACATCGCGGTCCTAAGAATCTTAAATTCCATTCACTTCTAACATTTCTTCTATGTAGAATATGTGAAATTGACGAACAAAAGATCATCTTCGTAGTTTTCCAAAAAAAAATTATTTTCACCCCACATTCGAGGCTTAACGCAACGTCGCGTATATAGCGTAGAAAAATGCTCCAAATAGTTTCTGCTTCTAGATGTTATAGCTTACAGCTGTCATTTTGTTCTGGCCAGAAACTAACCAATTACCCTTCTTTCGGCAAAGTTCACCACAACTTACCAGTTAAGTTAAAGTTGCTAACCTCATATTGAGAAAACGGTCTTTAGTGTTCTAATGGTTTCCCACTACTTTCTTCACTCTTTCTATTGTCGCAGTATCTACTACTATATAAAAATATTTGCAGTTTAAATTTGAGGAATTTTGTAACAACATTTTTGTTAAATTATTATAAAACACTTTTGATTATTGACAAAATTGTTTGTAACATTGAAAGAAATTTTAATATTGATTAAAAAAGTTTATATTTTTAGAGATTAAGACACGACAATTGGAGCACTTTTAGAAAAACGCTTATTTAAAAGAAAAAATCTTGAAAAATGTCTTCAGTAAATATATTGTTGCTGCCTCCTTCTATTTTGATAAATCAAGTGACAAAATTGTACACGGCTTCAGTAATTCATTTCTTACTCTCTCTATATATATAATTTATATATATTTACTTTTGATTATATTGTGTTGGTGACAAAATTGTCTGTAGGCCACCGAAGCTTCAGATTCAGAATGTTGTCATTACTGAGTTTAAACCCCAAGGACCACTCTAGCATAAATTGCCAATAAGACACGACAATTGGAGCACTTTTAGAAAAACGCTTATTTGAAAGAAAAAATCTTGAAAAATGTCTTCAGTAAATATATTGTTGCTGCCTCCTCAAAATGGCCATAGAATCGCGAGCTGTGTGGCATGTAGCGCCATCTTTTGACCTAAAGTTCAAGCAACAAAAATTAGCATCGAACGATAGCGATCGCCATTCACCGTAACGTTGCGTCCAACAGCATCTTTTAAAAAAAATACAAACCACACCAAACAGTGCTTCAGTAACCAAGATATGCGATTTAACGCCTTTAGACTATTTTTTGTGGGGCTACGTAATAGTCTGAAATAAGCGCAACTATTCCAGCTTTGGAAGACAACATTTCCGAAGAAATTGGTCCGGCCGAAATGCTCGAAAAAGTTGCCCAAAATTGTACTTTCCGAATGGACCACCTAACGCAGCCGCGGTCAACATTTAAATGAAATTATCTTCAAAAAGTAAATGTCATGAACCAATCTAACGTTTCAAATAAAGAACCGATGAGATTTTGCAAATTTTATGCGTTTTTTTTTTAAAAAAAGTTATCAAGCTCTTAAAAAATCACCCGATATAATGGATCGAGTTTAAAGCTGAAATATATTTGGCCGATAATTAGCTCAAAAAGCGAATTTAGCTTCCAAGAGACTTTAATTCAAGCATTTGCAAGGATCATTGGATACTTAACGACTACAAAGATTTTGGAGAATCACTGCATCATTTTGATCAATAAATATGTACATACATGTGTGTATCATAAAAATATACAATATAAGACAACCCTTCCTTTCTTAACTATTCTACAATTTGGTATATGTATAATGAAGACACTTCAAAATTAACATAAATATTGTACTTGGATATGTATTCTTATAAGTATATGAGTATAATTTTAAGTACACACATAATCACTTAAGTATTTTAAGTAGAGCAATTATTGTGTTTCACAGACATTCGTCCTTATTTGACATCCTTGCATTGTTTTCTAGAACTAGAACTGCTTCGTATTCTAATTTATGCCGTAACGTTAAAGACAAGAACAATTTTGTTAATTACAAATTGTTTTCATTATTTTAAGCACTCAGGGTTTAGGAAGTGAATATATGTATGTAAACTCGTATGTAAATTGCATAGTGTAGCGTTTTTCAAGCAGAATAGCTATTTCATAAAAAAAACGCATTTTCTTTAAACAATTAATTCATTAATATTTCTAGACAAATGTATTGTTCCCAAAAGTAAGAAAAGGGTAGTTTAAAAGAAATAAACAATAGTTTAGGGCACTTCGATTGAGAATTTGATCATTGTCGAATGTGTTGTATTTTTAAAACTAATTCAGTCAGCAGCCTAGCGAACTTCTTATAATTTGACAGCTCTCTATGATTATGATTTTGATTCAGAAACGCCAATTTCAAAAATGTGATGAATGCGAGTTTTATGTCTCAAGTATGCCTCTTTTTGGAGTGCGTTGACAAAGAATTATTTCGGTTCGAGGCCTCATGAATGAAGTCACATAGACTTCCAGCACATTTAATGTAGAGAGTTGGTTTCATTTCAATATGTTGCGTTTCACAGTTTTTTCCTTTCCTTAATTTAAACAATATTCTAGTTCTTGAGCATAAGTGATAACCTAAGGTTTTATACATATAATCCATATACTTAAATACTTGAGAATATTATTGGTATACAACCTTTTTCGGCATTCACCCAATAGCAGCTTTAATCTATGATTTTTGAAAAACTTCTCTACTGGTATTAGGTAAATGGAAACTTTTATGTAACCAATTTTAAAAACACATCAGTATTTTTCGATATCTGCCAAACTAAACCAGGCGCAGGTTCCGGAGTCTTAGTAGACGGACTGCATTTCCACTACTTGAGAAGGAACGCTCCTTTATTGGAAAATTAGTTTTGATATCGTAACAATATATTATTTAAACCTTTAGTGGATTTAGGAGATCTGACCGATTTTTGAGTAGAATTTTTAAATGACAGTAATATGTTTCGAGATTGGGCAAGATTTGTTAAGATCACATAAAGCTTCAGTTTCTTCTTCTTCTTCTTCTTAATTGGCTTAGAAACCGCTTAAGCGATTATAGCCGAGTTAACAACAGCCGTTTCTAAGTGCAATAAATTTGAGAAACTATAACTACAGCTTTCATCGTCTGATATTTTCAGACTTAATATAATCAAATGATAAAGTTAAAGCCGAAATCCTTGGAAAGAATTACCGAAGTTATAGTTAGGTCCAATACTTTTTTCCGATCTACATTTAAATAGTTTCGTTTAATAGCAGTTTCCTCTCGTTTAGCATTAAAAAACCTTTGGCTAAAAATAACTGTAGCCGTTCGGAAGCTGTTAAAACTATATTTTGGACAACATCGAGACTTACAGTTCAGTCAAATATTTAGCAAATAGGTGTGGTTTATGTACGAGCAGAAGTCAAAACTCTCTTTATAACCGAAATGGTTTCGGCCTTTAAACCTTGTTAGAGTACAGAAAGGAGTAGGAAACGGACCGTTTCTTTTAAGAGAAAATGTGGGTTAATAAGTACATTATTATATAAGATCTTGCTGTACATATTGAAGGAGGTCATTAGGTTCGAACTCTGACTTCAAGGTAACGAATAAGCAGAACTATATCAAAGTCATCTTCCATTAAAAAGATTTCTTAGAGCTAAGTGAAGAAATCGTGTTTATTGATATATGTACTATATATGTATCTGCACAGCTTTGAAACTAAACTTTTCATATTTCATAATTATTTATTTTCATACAAATTTCCAAGTTTTGCTGCAAATCTAGCTTTCATCTACATATATTTTGCATTTGCCAAAATACTAGAAACAGAAACACTTACAACTGTACAACGTAACGAGAGGCGTTTACCAAATCTAAGCGTTTTAAAGCAACCGGAACTAGAGCGTAAATTAGTAGAGAAAGAATCGCGAAATTCTTATTGAATTGAAGAAAAATTGCTTTTTATTGGAAATAGTTACGTACATATGTATATCTATTATATAGCATGACAATGCCAAGGAGAAATTTATTTGCGTAAACTTATCTTTAGCAAAATAAAAAAACGAAAAAAAAATGTATGTAACATACATAAATAAATAAGTGTGTGTATATATTTTTAGTGAGTTGTACATCACTTTTGAAGTTGCAATGGAATTTTGCACGAATTTTTGCTTCAGTGCCTTAAACACAAAAATGTAAATTTATGTTGCAAAATCAAAAGTACACAAACGGAACTTGAAAAAGATCGGAACAAAAATGAAAAAAATGAAAACAAAACAAAACACACACGGAAAGTGCTATGAAATGTGTAATTTTCTATTGAATTTGTGCAAAAACTGAAAAAAGCCTCTTTAGCTCTTTTTAAGGACATATTTTTTAGTAGTTTACAACGAGCATAAATTCATACATTCTAGATATATATACACATACAGTAGACACTCATATACATACATAAATATATATGTGCAAATGTAAAGTAAATAAAAGCCTATTACATACATATATTATATATAGTATTCACATACGGTAATTATGTATACACACATACACACACACATATATATACATACACTCATAAATATATATACAAAACTATATATTAAATATATATACATATATATAAGTATATATGTACGTGCATAAATACTTACTTGTATTTAAAAAAATATTGTGAAATAAAAATTAAACTTATAAGAGTTCACCGAAAATATATCTTTGTAGTGTTTTATTTCTTCTAAATGGTGGCCCATTTCGAGGTTCACCACTTTTCTAAAGAAACCACAGAAACTTCAAAATTTTTGGGGGATGTTTATTATCATTCTTTGACATTTATTTTTTGAAAATTATCTCTTTCAAATGTTGGCAGCGGCTACGTCTCATATAGTTCATTAGTTGAGTCCAATTTTCGATGACTCGTTCGAGCATTTCGACCGATAACTGGCGAATGGCATACGCGATGCTTGCTCCAAGGCCTGAATCGAAGCGGGATCAACTCCGCATAGATTTTAGACTTTATATATCCCATAGAAAACAAACTAACGTTGTGATATCACACTATCTTGGTGGCCAATCGACCAGCCCAAAACGTGAAATTATCTGCTCCCCGAAGTGTTTTCTCAATAAATCCATTCATTGATGCGATGTGTGTGAAGTGGCGCCGTCTTATTGAAACCAAATGTCGCCGAGATTACGAGCTTCAATTTCAGACAACAAATAATCCGTTATCATGGCGCTATAACGGTCTCCATTGACGGCTACGCTCTCATGGACCGATGATACCACCGGCCAACAAACAACACCAAACGTAGTTTTTTTAGATGAAATTTTGAATCTCTATAGGTTGCTATTCGTCCCATATGCGCCAATTTTGCTTGCTTACATTCCCATTGAGCCAGAAATAGCTAAAAATCTGGTCTAAAAATCCAATTCTAATTGGAATGCAGGCGGTGACCCGTAAAGGTCTATATACCTTCACTTCCAACGTGTACTACGGAAATTATCCAGATGATCGCAAATTCACTAAGTGCTCTCCCCTGGTCAGTAAATCAGATTGAATGTTTCCAAAAAGCTCCCCATTGCTTCTTCTCGCATAAGAAAGCACTGGGAGTGAGGATAACGCAGCCTGAAAGTATATCAACGGCAGTCGAAGTTGTAGACATATAAAAGTCGATTACTAACAAATAATAATAGAGACCAAAATTGTCCATTTACTCGAACTGACAGGTAGTGTAATTTAGCCTTTCAAGAGGGGTTGACGACGAGTTATTCAAAAGACGGGAATATCTGTTAATGATTAGGACAAATAAACTATTAATCAAGCGAAATTTGCATGGACTAATGGTCAAAATAACAGGTCATTATAATAATCTTTGGAAGGAAAAAGAGGGCCGCCATGGTATCATCTACAACAGTAATAAAAGGAAATAAGAGACCAACCATCCAGTAACTCTCTGAATGTGGAGAAAATGATTTAATGGAAAAGTAATAAATGCTTTCAAGGTCTCTTGCAACTCTATAAACTTTGTATCGCCTGACGATTCTATTGCTCTTGACTTTTTTCGAATTCCCATTGAAGAAACTAAAGTCTTTTCGACAAAGACCTTAAAGAAAGGTGTGTTAAATTGAAATAATCGTTTGTGAACATATATGATCCTAAAGGAATATGTTTTACCAATAATTCGTATTTGAATAATCGAATATACTTATAATAAGTAAGAATAGGCTAAGTTCGGTTGCAACCGAGCATTTTATACTATTGCAACTAGTAATATTCAAAACCAGCGAAATACCTTAAGATATAAATCGTAACCAGAGAATCGGAATATACTATACTACTCATACACTACAGACATTTTCAGCATAAGGTTTGTAAGAAAAACGAAAATCATTATACGTAGCATATGAGAGTTGGGGTAGTATCGACCCGATTTTATCTATTAACTTGCCACACTAAAAAATGTTCCCTTGGATTCATTAAGGTACCTCACATATAATTACCAATCATATGGAGCAATGTCAGCCGGATGTTCGGAAATCCCAGTAATAGTTATATTGGGACTAGGTCATGTTTTCGCATATAGTTGCATATAGTTTAGGCACATAAATAGTTTTAAGCAAAACACGCTCAGCATTGCGATAATCCACAGCTTGACCGATATATGCGGTATAAAGTCACCCGGAAGTTAGTAAATCTTTATATTAAGTAAATGGAGGCTCAGGGAAATATTGACCCGATTCAACCCCATTTCCGATACACAGAGTTACTATTTTACAGAAAATGACACTCCCTGAATTTCAATTGTATATCCCATACATTTACTGATATATTCGGTCAAAAGTCAACTATAGATACCGGGGTCTACATATTCGGTGCCTAGGGGCTTGAACAATTTTCGTTTGATTTGGGATTTGGGATTTGGGCGATTTCGCCCATTAAGGAACCCTCATACCTTGCGCGGACGGATTGATGGACGTATGGACAGACAGACAGTCACCCGGACTTCAACTTTTCTGGTCATCCTGAAATCATCCAAATATACATAACCCTATATCTAAGTCGCTTAGCTTTAGATGATATGTACAAGTACGTGTCTTTGCGCTTGGCGAGCTGTGAGAAACGAAACAACTGGTCTTCTATATGATATATTATCATTTCTTGGCGGCTATATGATTTATCTGCTGCCTTAATATAAGATACAATACAATGATGCAAACAGGAGCCGAAATTAATTCATGGAAAGCTTGGTTTTTTTCAACCAGCTGATTAAACTTCAAACCATCAGAGGTCCCTAACTGCGCATACTTCTAGGTTATCTTCAATAAAATTTATTTTATAAGAATATACATAGAACTCTTTAGTAGTTTAGTCTCCAGTTAAGACTTTTAAAACAAATTCCTCAGGGCGTTTTTGTTACCGATTTTCGGTCAGAAATTTTTTATATTTCCTTTAATACAAAACATTTCATTGATAGAAAAGTAAACAAATATACACATATTTTATCGAAAACCTTGTAGAGATACTAGTTCTTATTTTTATTTTTTTGTTCAAATTCTCGTAAATCTTGTCTTTTAGAATTTTTAAATCAGCAATACTGCCGGCAAATTTCATCAACCAATTTCTTTCGACTCTTCTTCAGATTACTGCGTATCTTCTGAGAGTCGAGTATGTAACAAATAATATCATGCATATTCTCAAAGCATATCAAACCGGCTGTGCCACAGTTCAGATCCAAATGGCGGAAACGATTCACATTACATGTACAACCATCGAATAGGAAATATATTTTGTCATAACAAGCGCGTCCACGAAATACCACATAATTACCCCATGGTGTCATTGTGAGTATGCGGTCGGCGCATTTAAAACCGGCGCGCAAAAGTTTGCAGATACTCTCATAAGTGCCGCTCTCAGAGCCGACAACTGCCATATCGTAAGCCACGCAAGAATAGCCTGGGTAACTGTTGGGTTTGCACGTGAGAGGTGGGTAATCATCTCCATATCTGCCATCGTCCCCACAACTTGAATCGGTACGACCATAAGTCGAACGATCATCTTCACCATGTTTCTTACGAGTATCCCGACCCTCGCGACTACTGCGGTCATCTTGCCCATCTCGTCCATCTCGTCCATCCCTACCATAACGACTATCCTGGTCTCCACCGATACGACTGTCATCACCTTGTTTACGCCCATCATCATCACCCTTTTTTGTAGAATCTGTGCGTTTAACCTCACTCTCAGTGCGTTTGTCTTTATCTTTATCCTTGTCTTTGTCCTTATCTTTATCTTTGTCTTTGTCCTTATCCTTGTCCTTATCTTTATCCTTATCGGTTTTGTCTTTATCCATCTTCTCCTTATCTTTTCTGTCCTGTTCAGCCTTTTCCTTATCCGACTTTTCTTTTTCTGATTCACGTTTTTTTCTGTCTTTATCCTTTTCGGACTTTCTCTTATCTGAACCATCCTTTTCTTTCTTATCCTTTTTCTTCTTATCTTTATTTTCTTTATCTTTGTCCTTCTTTCCTTTCTTGCCTTTTTCTGATTTATCACCCTTCTCTTTTCGCTTCTTTTTGCCCTTCTTTAATTTGTCTGTTTTTTCGCCTTTTGCTTTGCCTTTCTTCCCTTTGCCTTTTCCGCCTTTCTTTTTTCCCTTCCCGCCGCCGTCGCCACCTTTATGCTTACGACCTTTGCTTTTCTTTCTTCTACCCTTGCCATGTCGATGACCATCACCGCTCGAAGAAGATTCGTATTCACCCAGATCTTCTATTCCACCCTCTTCCTCTTCCAATTCTTCTTCTGACTCCTCAGTTTCACTCCTCTCGGGCATTTCCATTTGCACAATTCCAGATGTGATATCCTCTTCATCCTCATCGTCACCACCCAAATCGAGTTTACACTTCGTTTCGTCTTCCTCGAAGCAAAGCGTCTCATTCAATGACTTTACGTCGATATCTTCATTCAATATCGGTTCTTCGGGCGCTCCAATTGCTTCATTCGCAGCAAATTCTATATTATTAATTTTGAGTGTGTGTACTGCGAACTGTGTGGTGCGATTCGTCTCCAAAAGCATCTGGGTAAACACATTTAAAAGCATCTCTAATGAGCGAAACATTCTTAAAGTTGCATTTCTTTTCACTTCTACTTCCTTTTTATCTTCCTCCACGGGCAGGCCTTCAATGCGATGACGGTAGGGATCGAACAAGTAAAAGAAGTTATTCTTTTTGAATATAGCATAAATATTTTGATCGATTTGCACCAGCAAATTATTGTCTCCAGCGTCGAAACTACTAATCAGAGCAGCTTCCAGTTCGGTTTGCTTGAAGTTCGGCACACATTTCCAAGTGCCAGTGAACTTACGCGGTGTGAGCGTGTATCTAGCTTTGAACTGTGCAATCTTAAGACGATTTGGAAATCTTTCGATATCGATCGGTTCTTTTGCTTTCACACATTGCTCCCAACAGCATACGCACACGTTTACGCCATAGCAAATGATCTTTTCTACCATTCTCTCGTTCCATGTTGCTGGATGATCAATCTTGGCCGCCAATAAAGCTGCCACGCCTACCGGTAGCGCACTACGCGTGCGTATCGGATCGGGACTGTTGCGTAAGAGATGTGTCTCCCCCTTCAACACGGCATAGTCGTCGCTAATGACCTGATATTGATGTTCACGCTTACCGAAATCACGGCTCATAGTCTTACCGTCGGTACCGGTCATTTTCACCACCTTCATTTCGCGCAAATTGAAAGGATCCGTGGGTTGTATGCCGGACAAATTATTTATCAAATGTATCACATTATCCAATGCTTTAAGACAGATCAACATTGCTCTGCCATTTTCTTTGTCCGTTTCTAAATCTTCTGGCTTACGACCATACAAATCCAGGACGAAATAAACACCTCGCGAGCGCCATACCATTTTATAAGTGCCAGCAACCTTGATGAGACAAAATCGATGCTTCGAAAAAAATTTTTTCATAGCTACTCTAAATTTATCCATTGTCATATCGGGTGGGGGACCCTCTTCTGGACCGACCGGTGGGCTAAAATAGTACTTCTCACCCAACTCTACTTGGAAAGCGATGTCATCCACCTTATGCCAACGCTTTACCTTCGCCTCCAATGGTGAATAGATATGCAATGGAGAGTCAACATTATACTCGGGATCAGCTGGTTTAACCAACAAAGCTTGACCTTCTTTTAGGAGACCATCCAGAGTTTCTTCAGTCCACTGGCTTTCCGGTGTTGTATATACTTTCATAAATGCCACTAATGTCGTGGCAAAACGATGAGGGTGCACATCGGGTGTGTTGGATTTCGTTGCAATTGTAGCTTGCAAGACACCGATCGGTGCACCCAAGGTATTAACATTTGTAATTTTTGACTTGCCTGGTATATAACAGGGAAATGTGTTTTAATTGAAAGAGCAATGAAGGTAGCAGAGACTTACGTGGACTGCAAGCCGTGGGGTCAGGTCCGGGCGCATTATAGTCGTGTCCACCGAAAATACTACACATTTTAGGCACGCAAAGACAGGTCGAAGTACAAGGTGCTTCAAATGGTTTAGCGCTAAGAATATTTACATAAATACTTAAATATCGGGATTCAAGAGAAGAATACAACATTGTGCCTTACATTGATGGTATCGGTTGGCGTTCGCGGGGGGGACACGCCGGTGTGCAGCAAATACCACCTTCATTTCCTCCGAGTTTGTTATCCTGATTCATTTCATTTACAAGAATTTTTGAATTTTGTGCTTTTAATATTTTGCGATTTTTTTATTATAATTTATTTATAATAATATGAAAATATATAGAATTTTTATTTTTCGTCTAAGTGATTGACAGCTTAGAAATGGGTTGTTAAAATTGAAATATTTAATGCGTTTTTTTTTTTTTTTATAAACATATACATATATACATATGTATGGATATGTATGAATGCCAGTATCGTTATTTAAATCGAATTGTTTTGTTATCGGTCTCTTACGAGTTTCAACAGGGATAACCTAAAATAAAATTTCTAGTTTTCCCACTTTATATTTGGTTCCAGCAAAGGTACTCTTCCTACACAGTATTTGAATAACAACAAAAAAATGTTGAATTTCCTTCATTGCTATATGATCCATTTCACTGCTTTATGATCCATTCATAGGTAGTTTACTTTTCCGACAAAAATCTAACATGGGTAGTCAAAAGGAATCGAGATTTATATCCGGGGAGAATTGTCTCCTCAACATCATTTCCCAAAGCTGTAAACGCCAATATTTGGTTAATGCTGCTACATTGTGTAATTCACATCTGTAAAAGAATAAATCGGGAGACCATACCTCCAATTATGTTTGAAAACAGAGGGAAAGGGCTTCATTTTGTTATTCTATAGTCAAACACTAGTTAAAATTGTGTATCATATTTCCATTCCGGAGAAGTCCAAAAGTAGAAACTAATACGGCACAACTGGCACATAACGGATAACATTTTTTAAAAAAGCTCATTGATTTTTTTTTTCGCTAGCACAATAATTTCATTATATTAACGGGAATCATTACAAACACTCTTATATATAATTTTTTTTCTATATTTATAAATAATTTTCATTAAAGTAGCTTATTAGATTACTAAACATCTTCAATAAAATATTAATGTATTAGAAAAATATACGAAATGATAAACATAACTTATAAACTGAAGAAAACTGAAATAAAGACGAACAATGAGATATTTTCAGACCGATGCATAAGCACTGATTGTAGAATGCACGGTTTTAGGTGGTAGGTACAAAAATACTTGTATACAGATGGCGATAAACAGGCGCTGGTGTAGGTTAACTAAAAGAAACAATACCCTAGCACTCCATGGCTAGCGAATTTGAGTTTTCATTTAGCGCATTAACACCATTTTCAATAGGCATATTCAGACTGTTATCATCGCATGCCGCTTCTGGTGTATCCATTGACTCGCACCCAGTACCATTGAAGCTATTACCATTTGAACCAGCTGCCAACACTCCTGCTGATGTCGAAGTTGAAGCTCCGTCATCTGTATTGCCCATGGCATGCGCATGTAACTGACCATTGCCGTTTAACAAACCATTAGACGGTGTGTCGTCCCAATTTATTTTAAAGCGGGTAATGCGCGGTTTTGTAGCCAATATATTTCGCGTTAATTTGTCGAACAAAGGCTTTGGTGGCGGGTTTTCACGCATTTCTGGATCGGCATAATCATTATTAATGAAATAACCAACACGTACAAATTCCTGTCCACGATAAGAACAAGTAAGCAGTACTATTGTCACGCCAACAGCATCTTGTTCTGGAATTTTCGTCACATCGGGTGGATCTGCTTGAAAGACAAATATGTGACGGCCTTCTGGCACGGGTCCAACATATATCGTGTCCAGCACTTGATCATATTCCTCCGACTCGGCTGAGCCAACATAAATCATCTTCCATTCTAGATCTTCTTTTAACTCTTCAATACACTCGAAAGTAAGCTCAAATTGAAAAGGATTGAAGAAGCTGCTTGGATTGTCTAAAACGACCACGTTTGTGATATGCACTTTTGCCATGATGTCGTAGGCGATGCAGAGACAACCAGCTCGTCGAAAAGTCACTTATTTTATATGTTTATAACTGTCTATAATTTTAATACAATTAAACGATATTTTTTATGCTTATTTTCGATTTATACGTTCTTTTTCTTGACTACAATTTGCAATTGTCTCTGGCGAAATTTTTCAACAAGCATAATAACCGATGACAATTCCAATTACCTCTGACTTTCCCGCCAAACAAATTCCAGTGGAATGTTTTGGCATCTCATGTGTTGCCAACATTTTGTTTTTCTTTGAAAATGTTAATTCCTTATCAGCTGATAAGTTTGTATGGGAAAGGATTCAGTGAAATCAAAATGTTTTCAACAAAGTGAAAAAAGCTTATTGACGGCAAAATAGTAAACAATTGATGTAATTGCTTACACATATAAGATAAATAGAAACATAATAGAAATAGCAAATAACGTTATAATTTTTTCACACAGAAGTTTTTCTTGAGATCTGAGCAATGGCAAAAATTTTAATTTTATTTATCAAAAAACGAAGGTTTCTTTCTTTTTTTCCTCATGAGTAAAAAGTAATTTTAATGAAGATTCTTCTCTTAATTGGAGATGCATTGATTTTCTTCACCTTAATATATTTTCCATTACAAACTGAGTTACAAGCCATATACTTTTACCTATTCCTCACGTTGCGATGTGTCAATTGGAACACAAAACATTCGTAAGTTGCTTCTTCTTTGGTAAGAACAGTAAGTATTCTGCATATTCTTTCATTAATTAAAAAAAGAAATTATTTTTCGTGTAAAGTTTGTTAAATTTGAATATTTGGATAAATGTAAGTTTGACCTTTAATACGATATTAAATAAACGTAAAGAAAAATTTAATGTTACATACATATTTCACTTTGTTGAATACACTTTGAGTAAAATAAAATAAATATAATTATTTTTCGAATGAAAATAATTAGGGAGATAACTATTAATTGATTTAGTTTGAAAATCAAAACAAACAAAAATGTAAATTCAGTGTACTAAATGCTCTACTTGTATTAATAAGGTTTAAAAAAATTGTTATTAGAAAGTTTGTTTCGATACAAAAATTATATTTATTAGCTATTTGCTGTAAAAGTAATGTATGATTTTTATTATTAGTTAAAATACAACCGAATGTTTTAAATAAATATATACTTTTTAATATAAATGTGACATCATATTCAGTTACGTTACCAGTTACGTTCGTTATTGAGAGGTCACAAAATATTTTTAAATAAAATAATTTCAAGTTTTACGTATTACCCTGTAACTGTAAAAATTTTCAATAATTTTATTCTTCCTGTATTGCTATTAGAGAACAGCTGACAAATTGCAATTGTATCATCAGAGATTGTTTTCGTTAATTTTTGTGTAAATTTAAGCTAATATAATAATAATATACATATACATTAAAAACCATTTAAGGTTACTCTTAACGTTGCAATGATCCACTTAACAGGGCACAAGTATAATGCCCGAGAGATCATACAGAATATGTTTTCTCCACTAGTGGGTGTGATTTGCAGTCCACTAGCCAACGAAGTTTGTGCCCGCAACAACTTGTCCTTCGTGGAAATGTTGCAACCATTTTCAAAACTGTTAAATGATGGTAAAAATGTTATCCTTTATTAAAAATCTTAACTACAAATAAGCAAAAATATGACGTATGTATTTGTGTTTTCACAGCTCAATTTCGTGACGTGTCGGATACAAGTGTTTCAATTAAAGGCTTACGTTTGAATTTCTGCGATGTTGATTGGCGTCCGCCGCAGACGGTGCTGGCGCGTAAAATGCTCAATGAAGCAGTAACAAATGCGCAAAATGAGGAAACGAAATCAGTAATCATAGGTACTTCATAATACTAAATAATGGCAGATATTTATTTGTCTGTATATACATATATTTTTGGTATTTTAGGAGATTTGAAATTAAAGTTACCAACCTCAGAGCCGTGGTTCGAACAATGGCGAGAAACCTTCTTAACTGTGCAATTTCCCGCTGACCACGAGTTCACGCGTCATTTTCTTACTTGTCTCATCGTACTGAGCAGCAGTGATCCGAACATTGTGGAGAGTGCACAAAAGCTTACACAACGCGTACATCAAATGCAAAGTGTCACACCACAAAAGTTGCCCAAGTGGTTCAATCCCACTAATGTGCTTAATAGTTACGTAGTGTTGCACGAGGGTTCACAAGGGGATATATCTAAGTATGATAAAAGTGTTTATATCAACTTAAGTATTATAATTATATTTTGTACAACTTCTTTGCAGAGCTCAACAAGGCTACGAACTTCTAAAGTCCACATTTGGCGATAATAAATGTTTTCTGGTACAGATTAACTCATTAGATGCTACCGTGCCTGGAGAGGTGCCTGACTATTGGGCAACTTATATAAAACGTCAACCAAGAAATGTAAGCCCACCAACGAATAATAATTGTCTTAACATTATTTCTCATTTCTAATAATTTGTAGGAGTTACAAGTGGATCAAATAAGTGGCCCCAAAACACCACAAGATGCTATGTCCATGATCTCAATGCCAAACATTCAAATGCTCAGCGATGCAATGTCCACCACCACCACAGACAGCAGCAGTGATATAGCCATTATACATCCCTTGAGTCCGGTGCAAGAAAGCGCCACGGAAGCTATTGTGAGTTTGTAATTTCTTTATTTTCTTTAATATTAACTTTTTCACTATTTGTATTTTCTGGTAGAGCTCGAAGTTTTCAGTGAGCAGCGAGAGCATAGCTTCGCAGAATATAAACGCTAATGTATGGGCAACTGAAACAGACGGCGATACAACAGGACATGGTGGCTGCCTGAATGCTATGGATGTTGAGAATTTACGTCATTTCGTCCAGGATTATACGGTACGCGCGTTAATACCGTACGCCGAGCAGATGGTGGCTGTTCTCGCAGAAGCGGTAATATTATTTAAATAAAAGTTGTGTTTGTTTACTTTTCAATTTGTAATTTAAATTTAGATTACAAACAAAAAAGGTGTGAGCAAGTCCTTATTAAGTGCCACCAAACGCTTATTTAGTAGCAAACCGGCTTCGAATGCGACTAATCAAAACGCTGTCATGTAAGTGTGAACCGTTATGCGTTGGTGTCGTTGTATATTTATATTTTCACTTTCCATAGCTATACTCACGAATCCTCGGAATTGCAAACGCGCAAACTTGGCGATCTCTACTTCATGTTCGGGCATTATAACCTAGCTTTTCAGGTGAGTACTATCTTCGATAATTTAGCACTCACTTCTGTATTTACGGCGTAATCAAATTTTGTTCACAGGCCTACCACCAGGCTAAACGTGATTTCGACGCCGATTCCGCTTGGCAATATTACGCAGGTGCGCTCGAAATGGCCGCCGTTTCAGCGTTTATGCTGGGCACAGCCTACCGCAAGACCTTTGATTATATGGAGGAAGCTATTAAAACCTATCTAAACGTTTGCAAGTAAGCATTACACTGCTTCTTAATAGAAATGACACTAATGTGTAATACTAAACACAACAGATTGCAGCAGTTTGCTACGCGCGCCACATTACTGAGCATGGAATGTCTACGCACATCGCGCATGTACGGCGAGGCGGCCAATCAGCTTATACGCATGACTAGTGAAGATGCCGACTTACGTTCGGCTTTGCTTTTGGAGCAAGCGTCATACTGTTACTTGGCATCGCATCCCTCCATGTATAGGAAGTATGCTTTCAATATTGTGCTCTCGGGCAATCGCTACTCACGTGCTGGCCAGAGGAAGCACGCTCATCGCTGCTATCAGCAGGCGTATCAAGTGTTCGAGAGTCGCGGTTGGAGTTTGGCCGAAGATCACATACAATATACAATGGCTAAGCAAGCTTGCGCCTTGAAGAGGCTCGAAGAGGCGAGTAGTTCGTACTCGCATTTGTTGCATCCAGCCAGTCAACAGAGCGCGCAACAGCAAGTTATTTTCCTGAAGGAGTACATACAAATGCACACGGTAGGCTGACATTAATTTTTTTTTGTTTATGGTGGTCTTGTATGATATAAGGTTAGATGTATCAAACGTATGACGAAATGAGTTAACTCCTTTATTGTTGTGGAACCTGCTTGGGTCAAAGCTCAAATTATTATTATGTGTTGTTGTTGTTGCGGCAGTTCTAGGCCGGATACAAAATCCGGGTCCGTTCTTATTACGTAGACTCGACTGTCGTGGGAACGTCAGAAGAAAATGAGCTGTTTAAGGTCGGATCAATTGGAGAGGGTTCGATGGCGATATCCTTTCGATTTAAAAACACAACGCACTCCTTTCCGAGCAGTTTCTGTTGGAAGCGGAGCCGCTTACTAGGAGTGTCAAGATATCATTACTTCATTATGTCGACGACATCGAAAAGTACGTCGACCAGACTTAGGAAGCAACTAACTTTAGATACATATCCGACAAAGATCTCGAAGTGCCGCGAGAATCCAGTGTCCCCTCAAAACTCCAAACACTTCCTTGCATGCCCAACGAATCCCATTCATCTAACACCCCTTTCTCAGAGGTTACTACCTCAGTAGGTTTAAATAGTAACCAACAAACTCAGACTACTTGTCGACTTTTACACTGGCCATTGTAAGCTCAAGAAGCTCTTATATAACATGGGACTAGCTTCTTGTGCGAATTGCCGGTTATGCGACAGGAAGTCTAAAACTCCAGAAACCTGCTAATTGACTGCACAGCAGTCTGAAGGCCCTTGGATCCATGTTTCCAAATAGGGATTACATCGCCTCAATAGCTCCTAGCAGTATATTGGAGTTTATGAATTTGCTGGGGCTAGGGGAGTCGTTGTCCTTAGGTCGCGATACAATCCTCATTTATTTATCTAATCTAATCTAAGATAAATCAATGAATTCCTTGCCCTAGCCCTCATAAGCCAAATATCCTGATACTCATCTCCCTGTTTACGTTTAAAGTAGGGAAGATTCGTGTTCTAAAATTTTTAAATTAAAGAATTTTGGAGTAAAAATTTAATTTTAGATTTGAATTTTAATCTTATTTGTTTAGTAATAAAAACTTATTATATAACTATAAAATATAACTTTTCATCCCAGACATCTTAAATAATGAAAAAAAAAGTTTTTGAATTTGAAAATTATAGTAAGAAATAAAAAACTTATTTTTCAAATTAAAAGCTGCACTGAAAATGGATAAAAAGGAAAGATTTATATATTTTTTAATCCAGGTTTTGGGAGTATAAATTCTTAAAATTGTTTTTAATTATTTTTGAGGTTAGAAAATACATATTGAAGAGTTTCCATTTGTCACTTGTTTTATTATTTTCATACTTTATAGGAACTTATCAAACGAAATTCTGAATTGGGTCTACTTGCACTTGCGTTGCCGCAGGTGGCGCAAAACTCCGTACGCGTATTACTTTCCACACCCAGCACCATGGTTAGCGGACAACATGTAGCCGCCAGCGGTATTGACATAAAGGTTTAAGCCGCACTTGCTCTTGATAGAATATTTTCATTTAAAGCGCATATTTAAATATTACAGTCGAATTTTGCGGATGAACCCATTTGGCATAAAATGGAAGAGATGCTTGTGGCGACAGTGGATCCCAAAAGGGCTTTGGTATTCAAACCAACACGTTTTCTCTTCTCTAAAGAGTGCCCAGCTATAGAGAATCCACTGGCGGTGCAAGGCGGTGAGCAATTTTGAGAGATCTGCAATGTGTTTGATTAGACGTATCTTTAAATTATATTATTTTTGTATTCCAGAACCGATTGAGCTATCCGTAACGGTATTTAACACTGTCAAATGCAGTATTACCTTAAATGGCATCGATTTGCTTTGGCAACTGCAGCTGGATAATGGCGATATGCTTTCGAATGAATCGCTATACACACACAATGAAGAGAGTTCGAGTAATTAAGCTTTCAAAGATTTACGTCAAGCTCTTAATGACTGCATTTTCCTTTAACTTCAGGTAAAGCCGCCGTTAACGCCGCAATCAAAACCAATTGCGTGCCTTCCGTCGTTTTGGATGAGCGCTGCGAACATACGATTTACTTTAAAATTACACCAAAACTAACGGGACTTTTGAATATAATTGGCGTCGTGGGTGAGGTGGTGCTAACAGCAGAGCCCACTGCCTGTTTACAAGGCATGCTGAAATTCGAAACGCCGCAAGTCAAGGTGAAAGGCAAACAAGCCACACAAATGTTGATGGATAATAAAATGAGCATTAAAGTGACACCGGCTGTGCCGGCCATGTCTGTTAGCTTCACGCAGCTACCAACAAACCTAATAGCCGGTGAGATACTGCCTGTTGTGGTGAGCCTGCGAAACTCTGGCATTGTGCCGATCGAGGATGTTTTCCTTTGTTGTGATCAACCGCGCTGGCTGACTTTGACTGATGTAGATACGGAAGTGCCGTTGTCTATATTGAAATGTAATGCTTGAAACCATATTTAGTTTTCGTTCTAAATTTAATTATGTATGCCCTACAGCTGTTAAAGATCTCTCCAACGAGAAGTTATCGAAAGATCGCGAGCTGCGTCGTCAACGTGTTTTCCGCTTGCTAAAAAATGAAAATTCCGTTAGTTTGAAACCGCAAGAGTGCACAACTGTGTCGATGCACATACAGGCGCCCTACCAGAAAGGCGATTTCACATTGCGTCTCCTATTCCTCTATAGTTTGCCAGATGGGACTAGTGCGTCCATTAAATACCGTCTGGTGCGCCACAATTGGCAATTTCAAGTGCATGAGTGTCTGCACGCTGCAGTGACATGTGTGATAAGCAACACGTTGTCGGGCGAGCTGGGTCTTGATGTTGCTGTTAAGAATGAGAGTAGCGCGAAAAGTTTTGGTGCAAGCGATATGTATATTAATTCCATTGGAGTATATAGCGCCGACCATAATATGAACAGGAATAAGCTCTACAGTAAGTTGCAACATTTATGAGTAGTCTTTAACGGACCGGTTCTAACAGATGTGCAAAATTTTATTTACAGTTACAAATCAAATGGGCATTTCTACTGGCAGTGATGGTGGTAAGTTGGTTATTAAAAGAGCCAAATTTTTTTTTTAATGCATTGTTGACTTATAATCGTTTTTATTTCATTTAGCGCGCTTTCTGCCGATAGGCAAGTCAATGAATTTCCAGTGCCGTCTTGAACGCAACAAAACCAAAACCACTTCGCCACCTGCTAAGTTGCTTTATGAACGGGTTTCATTTGTTAACGTTATACCCGCTATCCATGCTGATAAAGCACACACACAAATTCCTTCCGTTTACGAAATGTACGGCTTTTTGGCTAAACATGAGACTTTATACTTCAACACCAACATCAATACAGATGAATTTAACAGCGCTATAGCGAACGCAGATCCACACACTACAGTGGTGTTAAATTGGGCGGCACAAGTCAAACTTAGCCAAGACGAGACTCCACGTTTGGTGGCTGGCCAACATTTCATACAATTACGCAATCTTTATGAAAGTTCCACTTGTCTGGGCGTGCAAGCATCACAACACGGTTTTGTTGATATTATATCAAAGCCCCAACAGTTGCGCAGCATTGCTGAGTTCGCTTTGAATGACACGGATGCGCAGCCCTTTGCTGTGTTCGCCGATGAGCAGCGTTGGGTGGACGATGAAGATGACGCTGAGGAAGCTGATGACAACGCGTCATTTTGGGAGGTGAACACAGATTATGTGGGCAAGCGTTGTTTGTTGGTGGATGAAAGTTTAACACTTGCTGTGAAAGCTTGAATATAAATGTTTTATCTTAGTTATTTACTATAATTTTTATTAAAGCGTAGTTTCTGTCAATGCTACAGTGCAATAAATAATAAAAAAATATATGTATAATAATTAAGTGTTACTTTTATTAAAATTTGCTAATACCATACAATTATACTAAACACTACGTCATTTAACGAACATTAGACTAGACAAACACTGCTTATATTTACTTATTGCTACACAGACTTGTTAGACAAAGTGTTGTCTAAAAAACAGTGACATTTTATTTTTGCCTTAACGATACAAATTTAGTTGAGCAACTAACTCTCTCTCGTCGATTTCCTTCGTATTGAGGTCGGCCTCTTGCTTTTTTAATAGTTCAAAAATCGCCGCAAGTTGTTCTCTTTCGATTCTAGAATATTACGTTTTCATAAGCATTAAGAATTTTTTTGGGTATTAAAACACTCACTTGCGTTCTTCCTCCAATTGGTCGCGCGTCAATTGAGCTTCCAACTCTTTGAGCCGCGCTGATTTCATTTTACCAACCAGTCCATCACCTAACGGATTATCCGTGTCGATGTCGTCTTCGTCACTGCAGTCATATAAATCGCCTTCAGCTGTCAGTAGATTAGGCTGCTCTTCCACTTCACGATCCAAGCGTGAGCCATACAACTATTGCATAAGTATAGTAATTAGTTAATTTTCAATAAAAGTATACTTAATAATAATCACCCCAATGTCCTTCACCAAATTGGAAAAGTAGAATGCTAGTATAACCGCAGCTAGCATCGTCACAGTGCTCAGAAGGTAAACATTATCGAAAGAATCGAAAATTTCCGCAATGCCTAATAGTCCACTCATATTATTAGCTCTTTAATTCACAAAATATATTATATTTTTAAGCAACACACAAAAATGTTTAAATTCTATCGCCCTCGGCAAAAGAATTGGTCGATAAAAGTAAATAAACAAACACGAAAACCCGATAAAAGATAAATTGCATAAAAATCTCTGTATTACAATTGTTATTTAATTCAATTACTTGCGGCAAAAAAATTGCGTTGATAAAGGTAAATAAACAAACTCGAAAACTTAACAAGAGAGAAATTGCATAAAAATATTTGCCAAAAAATTCAACAGGGTTGCATAGCACGTCATAAATGAAGTACACAAATTAATTCCTCTACGCTGTTTTTGGCGCAAATAGTTGTCATGCTTGAAAATTATTTAAATTATAAAAAAAGTCAAAAATTAATTATTAAACTCATATGTATGTACCCGTTAGAACAACAACAACACTTTTAAAATAAATTATCCAAATCACTTTTTAGTTATCATGCCTACTTTTTCGTTGTTACTTCTTACAATCGGATTTTAACAAAATATGATTGGAAAAGGAAATTTAATTAAATGCAAAAGACAATGGTTTAACCATAGCTGTTAAGCAAACCCCATTGAAAATATATAAAGCGATTTGAAGATGCGGATTGCTAAGAAAAAAATCAAAAATTCAGAAGAACTTTGGACTGGGATCGAGGATGCATGGTACACAATTCCACATAGTAGGTGTCAGAAGTTAGCCAAGAGTTTGTCCTGACGATGCCAAGTAATTTTGAAAAACCACTGAAAACGTTTCCGGAACTTTTATGCATGCATATACCCACATCTTGTTTTTTACATCCCACCAACGCCAAACACAAGATTAAGATATGTTCTCTTCTTGAGTAGTTTCTTTCATACACAATTGAAGTACATCGGATCGAATTCAAATTGTATATATTCTCGTTCTTAAAAAATGTAAAAAAATATTTGATTTACCAAGACGTTGCATTGCGAAAAGGGTTAGCTGAAACACAGCTGGTATCCCCTGCCACAAAGACCGAAAATAAAACTCATAGATTTGTGAATTCGTTGAAATTTATTTATTTCAAACATGGCTCGGTTTTTGAAAAATGTATAACTTTCATTAATAAACTTATATGCGTAATTGTAATGTAACTTCAACTCAAATATTGTTTCTTCAAATAACATACATATGTATATGTGACCTGGTCTACGGAAAGGGGGCTTAGGTGTAAAAAAATCAATTTTCACTTTTTAGTTGATTCGGATGGAAGATGAGATGCTTTTTCACGTGATAGAATCCAAAAAGTCATAACGTTAGTCGCACGTTAGCTCCCTTTTCGTAGACCAGGTCACATATTTTGTTTAACAACTTTGTACTTAAATTAAATTCATTTGTACTTGTGGGTTAACATAGCACTTTTTATATAACAAATTATAAGATGTACATTCCACTAGGTAAAATAAAAAGTTGAGTGATATATTAGTAAAGGTGCTACCTGTAGGAAAGGTTGCAATTTTTTTATTAAAAAAATTGGAATTAAAAACAGTAAACCTAATTTTTAACCCTTAATGTTTGGGTGCAAAAATTGGAAATTTAATTTTGAATTCCGATTTTACAAAATTTTAAATTGATAAATATAAATAATTTGAATATGTAAGTTAGCGGATCAGTACTCTAGAGTTTGAATATGATGACTCTGTGCCAGCTCCGGTTTAAAATAATAGAACACGAAGTACGCAAGCGCGAAAATTTTTTTGTGTAATTTTTAATTACAGACCTGGGATTAAACTTTTTTTCAATTCAGTACTTGGGATTAGAACTTTGAAAAATATTTTTAGTTAACATTTTTGGAAACACAACATAAAAAAAAATTAAATAAATTTAAATTCAATTATTTTCAACTCTCTCAAGCTTTACGGTACGGTACGAAGGTATAGCTGAGTTTTGTTTATTTACCGCACCACACAGATGAAAGTTTGCCTCATCGGAAAACATGATTTTCTTCATACTTATTATTATTTTGATAATAAGATTGAATAATTTGTAAACGTTGTTCTTGCGTACATCTTTCCATGATGAAATTGTAAACTTTACCGAATACAATGAAAAAAAAAAATTAAAGATCATGACATCTTAAAAACGCCGAGACGACTTAGAAACTATCGAGTGGTACGACTTGTCAAATAAAGTGCTATAAGAGATTATCTTCAAACTAGCGAAGTTTAATTAACTGGAAATTCAAAAATTAAAAATTGGGCAGAAGCAATGTGGCTTGGCAACATATGTTCCTAGCTTGAGAGTACCCTCCCGATATTTTTCAAAACATGGTCCGTAACCGGATGGGTTTCTCATTGACTAAGATAAGAAAAAAAATTATTGAACAAGTTTTTTTTATAATAAAATTACAGTTTTGAAAATTCAATAGGAGATTCTGTTGTCTTATCTTTTATAAATGGCTTCCCCCTACCTTTAATCTTTAATAATTTCATTTAATTTGTTCTTGTTGTAGCTGCCGGGTCCGTTTCGGTTACAGTCATTTGAAGTTTCTTACAAGTTATTTATTCTAATTTATTAGCTGTTATTGAAAGAATAATTAATACGTAACGGCAAATATATTATCTCCAGAAACTGGTTGCTATTAACTGTGAAAATTTTACAAATAAGCATGTGTTTTCTTATAAATGTATCCTATAATGTAGATTTAAAAGAACATAAAAAAATGAACCAAGTCTGTGCATGACGCAGTGCGAGAATTGATGGGCCAATAGGCTTATGCTATTTTATTTAATAAAATTAATAAAAAAAATGCAAAGTTTAAGCTTCGAAAAACCAAAAAATATATCAAAATATAAGAAGTTTTTGAAAATCATATTATACTTGCAATTCTTAAACTTAAAATTAAAAAAAAAATAAATAATTATAGCATGCTAAATAAATCAAGTTTGTACTTCATCTTTAAGTTCAAAAAAATACTATTTCAATATGAAATATTTTATTAATAATAATGGTTCTTACGTAATAACGCCACCGCAGCAAAAACCTAATGCCATGTCCTTAGATTTTTTCACTTAGAATTCAACGCTTCAATAAAATATCCGGCCTTGATCCAACACCGAGATGCCCTTGCTCCTTTCGCTTTGAAATCCCTTCTGATGACAATTACCTTTTTGCTGCTGTGACGTTAATTTGTAAGCACGATATTAATTTATATTATTTCACTAGTTATGGTATTGTGATTAAATTTGTTTATCTGTTTTTATTTCTTCGTTTAATAGTAAATGAACACATTTAAATGCAATATTGATTGTTGATTGTAATGCTTCAAAGCTACTTTTCACAGCCAATAATCATTATGCACGATGTTGATTTACTACTTTTAGTTAAGGTTAGTTAATTAAAAACTAGATGCATCGCAAAAACTTGAATTTGTATTTACTCTAAATACACAAAGTTTGAACACCACGAAAAGGGTTTCCTTCTCATTCTGCTAATTGATTAAATTTGAAATCAAAATCTTTTGCACTACGTTTTATGTGCTGAAAGCCAGCTCGACTCTTACGTTGCATTTCCAAAGGTGTAGTGGCATCTTCACTTTCACAAAATGTTTTTGAAAATATCTCACATTGATTGTAGAAATTTTTCAGCATGTGCTTATGAAGAAGATGTTCATGCAATTTTAATTGCATTATTGCTTTCTTTGCCAGTAGTAGGCGCACTACTAATGTCAGCGGCCGTTTGTACGGGTCGTTGGTCAACTAAAGAAATAAAATAACATGTATTTAGTATTAGAGAAAAAATGATATATACATTTTATATTACAGTGCTTTCCGCCTCAGGGTGAAAGAAGATTTGCGTTACATTTAATATCTTCTCTACAGCTTCTATTAAAGTCAATGGTTCTTTGATCCCTCTTATGATAGATACCGCTACAAAAGTATCAAAAATTCCACCTAATTTAACGCCGTGCCGATTTTTAAGGTGATCAACTAGTTTATGGCTATAATGTACCACTTTGCGTGGTCTCTCAGCCTCAAGTAGATGCTTCATTTCCCGAAATATACTACCCAATGCGATAATGTCGAATATGTAGACGGTTTGAAACGTGGCTAGTACCATCACGGATGTGCGATGAGCGCGACCATAGTCCACCGGCTCGATAATAAGTGCAACAACTGGTTGAACACGAATGTCTGCTAATGCTTTGTGATATTTTTGATCAGTCTGCGTAATGCATACCATCGAATTTAGTTGCTCGTGTATCAGATCTAATTCAGATGTACTAAGCGAAATATCATTTTCTTCTGATGATGCAAGCTTACTTTCTGTCGACGAAGTTGGCGACCTCAGCGCTGTATTGTAGCTAGTGGGACTTTCTGATGATGTAGGTGATGTAGTCGAATCACTGCAACTATTTGAGTTACTGGAAGGTTCATCTTCTCTTATAATCTGTAACTTTTTAATTTGAGGAAAAGCTAAAATTTGCGGCGTGTTATATTGACAATTTGAACGTTGGTCATAAGGGTTCTCTAGTTCAATTATTCTGCGTTTTGGATCAACAAACTTTAATGTGCCTGTCAATAATTCACTGGCTGTTTGCACCAATAGCATCTGTCCCAATTGTAGCGTGATGTCCAAAGACTCCATTTTTTATGTTTACAGTTAATAGTGTTATATGCGTTTTGCAGTATGAAAAGAAGCCAGGATAACCTTATACTTGATTTAAAACATTTAATAGAGGACGTTACGTTTTTTCTTATAATTTTTTTCAAAAAAATACAGCACTTTGCACAATTGTTTCGAAAAACGTTGCTACTGCAAAACAAATTTGACTAGTAAAATAAGCAAAATATCAACTAAATTGCAAGTGTCAAAAACAGGGTTGCGTTTCAATGTTATTGAAAAGGTTTTTATGAAGAGTTTATTTTTTCGTATTTTCTGATTTAATAAAATTAATTTAATATTTTTTAAAAATTATCAGAATAGAAAACGATTACAAAATAGGGTAAATGTTCAGCAGAGCGGCTTTTCCCAAAACGTGCACCAATTTTCACGGGAAATGTCTTAAAATAGTCGTTTTTAGTTCTACTTTACGAATATGGTAGGCGCGTGCTTTTAAAAACAATATTTTCTTTATTTTAATAGAAAAATATGGTATTTCCCGAAATCAAAAATTCACTTTTGCACTTTACACGTCTTTCGATGTTAAAAATATATTTTCTATCAATTATATACACGTACATATTGATGGTCTTTAATTAATTAATTAGAGAAATGGTTTCTATTGTTATTTTTATAAAAATATGTAAAACTTCACAATCGAATCGTGCGCTCGAAAAAAATTAACCCTGGTCGGTCCAACACCCTGGCGTTCATTATTCTTCTGTGTCCAACTTCTTCTTTTTTCTGCAATAATAATGAATTATAAATTTTTCTATTATGTATTTCTCATTTTTACCAATTCTCGATCAGACCCGAAAATTGAGAATATCGATATTTTAATTTCTTTTTATTTTTCCAATTATTATTATTTTTCTATTACGCGTCTCTCATTTTTATCTATTTTTGTTTAGTCTCGAATATCGAGAGTATCGATATTTCGAAACCGATCGCTGCCCGTATCACTAGTACCCAATTGAATTTCGAACAGTGATGCCATTTATAGCGTAAATATCGTGCAAAATCATATTTCTTTTTGTTCTATTACAAAAAAAAAACATAAAAATACCGTGCGATTCTGTAACTTGAGACAGTCTCAAGTCTCGAAATTTGAGATTTTAAGTTAGAGACAATTTTTGAGACTTGAGATGATATTGCTATTCTGTAAGTGACAGTCACAAAATCTATTACATTTCATTATTCAGAGATGTTTTTACATTTGAATGAAAATAAATATGTCGATAACAAATATTAAATTTTCTATAACATAGTCAAAAAACATAATTATCAATGAAAATAAAAATATATGTTGACTTTGTTTCATAATATTTACGAAATTTATGTAAATTTGATTTATTTTTAACCTTTTCGTGTTTGAGTTGCTTACAAAATATAAAGAAACGACAATCGATTAATATCTATGATGATCTCTATTCAGTATATTCAAAATGGCAGACAAGAGTTCTTTTTAGTTTTGTGACCTGCTAACTACCAGGTCTCAATATTTTGAGACTAACGCTAGAGACTGTTTAGAGAATAGTAACTAGTCTCAAATTGAGACTTTGCCTCAAAATGTCTCAAATAGAGACTAGAGACTGGTTACAGAATCCCGCTAATAGATAACGCGCCATATATATTCGTGAATCGGAATTAAAAACGATTTTTTTTAAGACATTTCCCGTGAAAATTGGTGGACGTTTTCGGAAAAGCCGCTCCGCTGAACATTTACCCAAAGTATAAACCAAATGAAATTTTTTGGCATGTCGTGGTTTTTGTTGTAACGGTTATCTGTTTCACATTAAGATGGTAAGGTTCAAATAAGTTGTCATCGAAGTTGAACGGTGCTGTGCTCGATTGGAGATATCAAGAGACATCCCGTTATATTCCGGAGTGCAGTGTTATGACATCTCTGTGGCTTCCCAGTTAAGAACCGCCCAGTCGATTGCCTTGTATGTTGCGAAGAACGATTTTTTGTCTTTTCCCCATGTGCTGCCGGCTAACGTCTTGAGGATTTTGTACTTTGGCATTATCGCGGTCGCGTGAGGAGTGAAGGAGCACAGGCCGTCGAATGTCACACCTAAATCTTAGGGTTATTGACAGTCGTAATCTTAACGCTATCGATTGCAATATTAAGGTGAAGTCTGTACTCCTTCGTCCTGTTAGTCAATATGGTCAATGTGGATTTAGTGGGGGAGAGTGTTAGGTTCCGTGCAGTGAGGAAGCGAAAAAGGTCGAAGAGACCGTTTATTTTTGAGCACATGCCATCGATTTCATTGTCCGACGACAATATCATGGAATCATCAGTGTACGAGGTAATAGAAATTCCTGTTGGTTGAGGAAGTTTCGGGATGTAAAGTTAAATAGCAACGGAGAGAGGACACCACAGCAGTTCAGGTAGTTTATAGCCTATCTCTTTAGCCCTGGAGGAAGCGTATATTTTCCGATGTCCTCAAGTAACATTCTGTGGTTGACTTTGTCAAAGGCTTTTTAAGAGTCTAATGTTTCGGAAATCGTTGTTGTTGTTAGGATGGTAAGGGTTATCTGTGTTGTCATCGACGTCATCTACCGGGAGGCCCAGGAAACGTGCTGTTTCGACGGGGTCGGACCAAAGGGAAAAGGGTGGTAGATGAGTGGGGTTGGTAGGGCATGCAAAGAGGTGGTCAGTGTCATGCGGAGACTCGTTGCATGCAGGGCATACATTGGGTATGTCTGGGTCAATTCTGGATAGGTAGGATTTTAACCTGCTACAATATCCAGAACGAAGCTGCGCTAGGGTCACTCGCGTTTCTCGAGCTATTCGTCTGCGATGGGTGGTGGTTTAGTCAAGAAAGGACCTTTTGATGTTCCTAGGAGGCGGTTCCGCTCCAAGCAGATGGCTGCAAGGGTGATTTCTACGAAAACATCCCTGCAGGAACTGCTTGGAGAGGAGTTCATTATGCTCCTTAACCGGGAGCATAAGCGTCTCACTGATTAGGTGTTCGATAGGAGACATCAAAAGGCATCCCGTCGTGGTCCGGAGTGCAGTATTCTGGCGGTCTGGAGTTTCCTCATCTGCGTACCATGGCATCCAGGCGACCATATAGGTGTTGCGTAGTTGAGGACCGGCCGGCCGATTGCCTTGTATGTTGCCAACAATGTTTCTTTGTCTTTTCCCCATGTGCTGCCGGCTAGCTACTTGAGGATTTTGTTGCGGCTCTGTACCTTGGCAAAAATCGTGGTCGTATGGGGAGTGAAAGAGCATAGGCTATCGAAAGTTACACCTAAAATCTTAGGGTTATTGACAGTCGGAATTTTCACGCCATCGACTTCAATATTCAGGACTGTACTCCTTCGTCCAGTTCGTAAAAATGGTCGCTGTGGATTTGGTGGGGGAAAGTGTGAGGTTCCGTGCAGTGAGGAAACGAGAAAGGTCGGAGAGGTAGCTGTTTACCTTCGCATACATGCCATCGTCTTCGTACGAGGTTATGGAAACCCCCTCTGGTGGCTGCGGGAGTTTCGAGATGTAAAAATTAAACACTAGCGGGGAGAGGACACCACCCTGCGGAACCCCCTGTTTAATTCTTCTCAGTTTGGATGTTTCACCTCGAAATAGTACGGATGATTGACGACCGTTTAGGTAGTTCGTGGTCCACCTCTTTAACCCTGGAGGAAGCGTGGTTTTCTCAATGTCCTGCAATAGCGTTTTGAGGTTGGCTGTGTCAAAAGCTTTTGACAAGTCCAACGCTACGAGGATCGTTCTCTCGCAGGGTGGTTTCTGGTTGAGGCCACGAACTATCTGAGCGTTTATGACCCTAAGTGCTGTGGTGGTGCTGTGCACTTTTCAAAATCCATGCTGGTGGCTGGCTAGGCTTAGGTGGTGAGTGAAGGTCGGGAGTAGCAAGGCCTCAAGTGTCTTCACTACTGGGCAGAGGAGAGTTATCGGACGATAAGATTCCCCTTTTTTGGCGGGTTTCCCAGGTTTCAGTAGTGGGACCACTCTTCCGACTTTCCACACATCGGGTATTTGAAGAGTGGTCAGCGACAGATTGAGGACCTTGGTGAGATAGCCTACTCCCGTCGAGTGGGTGGGTAGGAATGGGTAGAGCGTTGAAGGTGCTCTCAGTAAATTCTGTGAAGCCGACTCAGTTAGCTTTATTAAAGTTAATGAAGGTAAGGTTGTTCATAGAAACGAAATCGGGAGGTTTCTCGATCGACATAATTATGGGCAGATGATCTGATGCGAGAGTGAGCATAGGTCGCCAGGTGTTGTTAATTATCCCACCACCATTAGTAATGGTAATATCGGACGATTTATTACAGGTGCCCATAATTCTGGCGGGGCTTGTCATTTATTGTACAGAATGTCGAATCACCTACATATCTGTTCCGCCAGCTCCATTCCCCTACGATCATTTCACTGCGCGTTAAAGTTGCCGAGTACCAAACGGTTTTTATTACGAAGTAGCGCACGTACATATGTTCGGGTGGTATCCTGTAGGGCAACTTGTAATTGGGGGCATGTACATACATATTACACATCGGGTGAGCGGAAAGCTATACCCTGACATTCTAGGATAGTATTCGTGCGGTCGATTTCGCTATCGAAGAAGATTTGAGCTTTAACTTGGTTTCTTGGACTGCAGCTATCGATACGTGTTCTCTGCTTTTAAATGCAACTATCTTCTCGATCTTGCTCTGGAGTCCGTTGCAGTTGGTTAGTAGAATCCGATGCAAGAAATGCATTTGACTGATGTAACATTTCGACGTATGACAGTCTGAAGACTGTATGAGGAAGACTGTGTGAGGAACCAGGAGTTGCTGAGTGGTTTTCGCACGTGAATTGGAGCGGGATTAAGGTTGGAGGAGACTGATCAGAATAGAAGTCATGCTGCCGTTTTGATCTCCTATGGACCGTAGAGGTCCTTTGTTGAACAGTCGGGTGGAGTGGCGGCGTAGATTGCACAGCCATAGAGGCTAGGTCCCAGTGGTGAGTTGGTAGTATGGGGCCACGTAAGTCGTTGTCCACTCCCGGTGTGTCTTAAGGTCTGAGCAGGTCTTAAGATGGCTCCACCCATTGCATGTATTACACTTAACCGATGTGAAGTTAAAATAGAACCTTTTGGCGCGGACGCAGCAGAAAAATTTCTCCGTGCCCGGGTTGGACTCAGTGCCAGCACGAGTTAAGAGGATACAGAGCAGCCCTGCTTCAAGACGTTGCTCTAGTGATGAAAATCTGATTCTGAAACTCACCGATTCGAACGAGGTTAGACCTTCGATAGTACAACTTGGCTGGTTAAAATCCTAGTCAAATCTGGTAACGTAGCCCGGCTGTTGTGGGAATTCCATGACGTGGTTTTACTTGTTTTGTCAGGCAATGTGCAGCTACAAATATTTAATACAGACATTCGAAAGCCAAATAATTTTAAAAATTTGGGTGTCATGTTTGATAGCCAATTCCTTTATTACCAAATCATAGAGCTGAAACAAATCCTCAAGTCACTAGCCGGAAGCCACTGGGGAAAGGATATCTTTGCAACTTAAAAGGCAAATGGCCGATTGGTTACGCACTGCGGATGTACAAGGAAGAGCGCAGATGAGGAAGATTTATGTTTACATATCGAGTCCTGCGACTCGCTTAATCAGAATCGACCCCGATATTCCATATTTATGTTTTACATGCATTTTCCGCATGTCTTTTTGCAATTCCCATGAAACCAACCACGGTCCGACCATTTAATTTTTTATTTCATGACCAGCGAAATTGTTGACGGAATTAAAATCTTTTCTCCAAGCAGCCCTCGTCGTATATATTGTAATAATACCTATTTTTTTAAAGAGCTTCGAAAGTATATTTACATATGTACTCGTATGTCTTTAATAAACGGTATATGTAAATCATTTTTTCTACCCAAAAAGCTCTTTTAATTTCCTCCGCAGACATCTCGATTTTTTTAAATTTATACCAATACAAAGTCTCCAACAAATAGCAAGTAAACAAAGGGAATCAGTGACAAATACTGAAACACAACATAAATAATCCGTCGATAAATACACCGAAGGATATTCTGCGGGAAATGGAAAATTTTAAATTGCCTCTGCTTTTGTATAAATGCTTAAATCAGTGAAAATCCGCAGTTGATATATCAAACAATATGTGAAATGGAACGTGAGAACGCGGAAATGTTCGCGAATGGCGTGAGAAGCGAAGAAATAAGACATTGCTTTTTCTGTTATCGTTTGTAGTGCAGCTTGTTGCTGCGGTGGTTTATGGAGACTCAGCTGTTGAGATCTGCGCCAAACAATATGGAAAGCGCAAATTAACAAAATAATATAAATTCCGTTATTGGAAGCTTCAGGGATGCAGACATACTTAGCAGAATCCTAATTAGGGATGTTTTATATAATAAATCTTCCAGTGTAGCTTTCAAAAAATGGGGGAAAAACATTAAAATTGAAAACAAGAAGACAGTTTGCGACGAGTGTAAGCAACAGATGAGTCCTTAAGTTCTAAAATAATAGTTCACAATGAACGGTATTCCTTCATTTATTTGAACCCAACTGTTTGGATATATTTACCCTTTGTATTTCAGTTTACGTCGACCCCCTTTTAATACTAAGATTTGATGAATTTACTTCGGTAAATATTGAAAGCTATGAAATTATACTATATAACTCTTTGCCAGTTTTACAGTATGTGGTTGTTCGATATGCCCCAAAATACAATTCTGGTACGTGTTTTAACTAAGGTGGGCTTCCTCTGGCAGCATTTTTTCTTGAATAAAAACAAAACAACAAGTCGGAGGAAAAATTACTAAGTGGTTTATCCTTACGGGCCATATTAATAAAGTCAATTCTCATTCCTATCACACCCCGATGAATGAAGATTTCTAAGCTCGCGAACTTAATAATAATGTTTAAAATCCGATAAATGCTAAACATCGCCAGGAAAGGTATTACAAAAGTAGGTTTTCTGGTAAAACTGATACAGCTCTGTAAATTACGAATGGAAAACTCATTATAAGACTCTTGATAACGCCAAGGTTTTAGATGCAATGACTTTCTTTATATAAGTTATATCAAAAAAAAAAATTAAATTATTACTTATGTATTACTTAGATAGTCGATTTTCACAAACTTCTCTTAAAGTGATTTTTACCAACAAAGAAATCTATACAGTGACTTCACGATTTTCATTCCTTTGACATACAAATTAAGGGATCGTCTCAGTAAGAAATTTTCGAAGAATCGATTTTTTTGTTGCATTATCGGATAGCATACACTGTATTAAACATTCTCTCAAATTTTGAAATCAAAATTATAATTATTACGGTTGCTACAGCGGTTCTTGTAGAAAAGGAAGATAGTGGGGAACATAGCGACTCCAATCTTTAAACGTGTTTTTCTCAGAATGCTATTTTTCAAAATGGTTTCCTCTCTCAAAGAAAGAGTTTTAGTGATATCTAGTTCCAAATTTGGAGAAAACATTTTTAACGTCATTCGCTATCGTGCTATTTCTTTTTTTTTTAAATCTTCCTATTTTTTTCTACGAAATACTGTCGAAACAAAAGACCAAAATCGATACTTTCTGTTCAAACCGCCGCCATTTTGTCACATTGCAAAAACAAAAAAAAAAAACAAAATGCTTCCATAGCGCGATAGCGTTCCTATAGATTAATAATCTTTAAAAAAATTTTGCTTTTCAACTATTTATTTGACTATTATACACTCAATATATAAACATAAAAAAAATCATTTATTATTCGTCATTAATGTAGTTATTTATAAAAAAATATCGGACCGATTAGCTCATTTCATCATTGAAAAAAAAATCCCGAAAATCAGTGACTTTTCTGAGGGTCACACTTCGACGATCCCTTAAACCAAACGGACTAAGAATTTTTAATGCAAAATCTTATGTTTCTACCGTCATATAGTACGAGTATAACCCGATAGCACTTATATAAGCAATGCGAGATATAGATTATGTTGCCTGCTTAACTTAACTCGGGATTCAGCAACCCTAAGATTGCAATCCGCCAATCGTAAAGTTGGGCATTTTTGATGTTATACTTTTTGTTTATAGTAACTTAAAATATTCACCCCGGCCAAAGAATTAAATTAGATCGCTAACATTTTCAGCGTATTATTTTTTGGAAATTCCGATGTGGATTATCTCTGCAACAGCGCACCAATAATCTTAATTTTATTTTTAGCGATGACGATCTATCAAGGACCAGTGTTTTTAATGACAGATTATTTCAAGACGAATTTCGAGTAGGTCGTCCAAAATAAGTTTTTGTTTCGGAAACTATTGATTCCGGGAGAAAGCCAATATTGCAAGATCGTCATGTGATCTATCATGGGTTTGAGACAACTATAGGCTTAAGTGGGACTAGCAAATTATACATTCAATATTGCATGACCATTTGACTATAAAAAAAGAAATTCACGTTGGTTCCCACACAATTTGTCAATCTCTCAAAAACAAGTTCAAGAGTCGAGAGTAATGTTATGATAGCAGTGCTTCGGAACACGTCTATGACATCGTGACAGGCCATGAATCGTTGCGTATATATATGTATATATATTTTCCGGTAGTTCCTAGGTGTACATAGGGCCTCGTTGCGTGGTTGCGTGTTTTTTTGATAAATTGAACATGTCGAAAGCATACCACTGGAATAACATAAAACAGGATATTCTTAGTGGTAACCAAACACTGAAGACGCATCACTCTTCACCACGACAATGCTAGCTCTCACAACTCGACCGAAAATACCGGCATTTTTGAGCACTCAAAACATCAATTTGATGAGTCATCCACCGTGTTGTCCTGACTTGGGACTTTGGGAATGATTTCTTTTTATTTCCGTACGTTAAAGATAAACTAATAGTTTGCGTCACCTGAAGAGGCGGTTGATAGGTCAGAGGGCATGTTTTGGAGTGCTTCGACAATTGGTTCAAACGCATGCATTGTCTAGATCTTAATGGAGAATATTTTGAATAACCATAAACCAATGTTCGATGTTTACTTTTTTATACTCTCGCAACAAAGTTGCTAAGAGAGTATTATATGTAGTTTTCTTCACATAACGGTTGTTTGTAAGTCCTAAAACTAAAAGAGTCAGATATAGGGTTATATATACCAAAGTGATCAGGGTGACGAGTAGAGTCGAAATCCGTCCGTCTGTCCCGTCCGTCCGTCTGTCCGTCCGTGCAAGCTGTAACTTGAGTAAAAATTGAGATATCATGATGAAACTTGGTACACGTATTCCTTGGCTCCATAAAAAGGTTAAGTTCGAAGATGAGCAAAATCGGCCCACTGCCACGCCCACAAAATGGCGGAAACCGAAAACCTATAATGTGTCATAACTAAACCATAAATAAAGATATTAAAGTGAAATTTGGCACAAAGGATCGCAATAGGGAGGGGCATATTAGGACGTAATTTTTTTTGGAAAAGTGGGCGTGGCCCCGCCCCCTACTAAGTTTTTTGTACATATCTCGGAAACCACTATATGTCAACCAAATTCTATATAGTCGTTTCCTTCAGGCATTTCCATATACAGTTCAAAAACGGAAGAAATCGGATAATAACCTCGCCCACCTCCCACACAAAGGTTATGTTGAAAATCACTAAAAGTGCGTTAACCGACTAACAAAAAACGTCACTAAATTTTACGGAAGAAATGGCAGAAGGAAGCTGCACCCAGGCTTTTTTTAAAATTGAAAATGGGCGTGGCGTCGCCCACTTATGGACCAAAAACCATATTTCGGAAACTACTCTACCGATTTCAATGAATTTCGGTATATAATATTTTCTTAACACCCTGATGACACGTACGAAATATGGGTGAAATCGGTTCACAACCACTCCTTCTTCCAATATAACGCTATTTTGAATTCCATCTGATGCCTTCTCTGTATAATATATACATTAGGAACCAATGATGATAACGGAATAAAACTTTACAAAAATACGGTATTTGAAAAATATGTAAATGACTGATAATGAAATCTCGATTATCACTTTATCATGTGAGAGTATAAAATGTTCGGTGACACCCGAACTTAGCTCTTCCTTACTTGTTTATTTTTGCTCTCTAATCCCAAAATATAAAGGTCAAGCCTCTTAATTATCAGAATAGTAGTTTGAAGAGCTTCAGCTCTAAGAGCTGAAAGGTATGACTTTGTTGTTGCCATATGTATCGTAATAAATACTTGCAAAATCGGGCGCTAAAACAAAGGATCCTCATACTCCAAAAGTCTCAAAGCATTTAACAAACAGAAAAAAGTCCCTCTATAACCGAAAAAAGGAAAGAGTGCGAAGGAAATGTACCCACTTAACGTTGAAAGGCGAAATCACGCCATCCATTAGCAAAATAAAATTTCATTGCATTTCACTGCTGACAACCAACCGCCGGTAGCTATTGCGGTTTACTTTTTTCTGTCACTTAAAACGAGTATCGCACTTTAGTGTCCACAAGCGTGTCTGTTTCCGCTGACGTTTCCGTCGGGGTGGACGACGACGTTAATCCGAAGTGCATTGTCATTGCTTATGCGAGACACTCTCAGCTACACACCCACATACACCCACGCATACGATAGTGAACACCTGCATAAGCGGGTATGTATCGCCGGTGCTGCCACCCATAGCTAACACTTCCGTTTCCACTCCGCTTTTTATGCTTTATTACATTCGCATTCATCAACTATTCGCTGGTCACTGTTTGGTAGTAGAGATTGCATTTGAGCGACTGCGTGTGAGTTTCGCCACTTTATGTACTTTTCGCTTTGAATAAAAGGATCGGAGAGAAATAGACGAGTTAAAGTCAAACACCTAAATTAGAAGTCTTAATTACTTACTCACTTTGTGTCAAATGTGTCGACAGTGGATGTAAATCACTGCAGTACTTCTTTGAGAAACGACTATGAAAAGTTCGCAGGTTTCCACTAATAAAATGACATTATTTAACCTAGGGACTAGAGTGCTTAGTTTAGACCACAATATTACCTTCCACCTAAATATCAGCCGAGCATTCAACTTTACCGAAAAATCTTAATAGAAAACCTTGGATGCTAGTCCCCTAACATAGGAAGGTGGTCCGATAAGCTCTTGGCCACATTACAGATGGGTGCCACTATCTTAAGAAAAATTTACTGTCATTTATTATAAAATTGGACTCATAGTTTTGATTCAACCCATGTAGAAGCCGAACACAGCTGAAAAATTTAGAAAAATTAAAATAGCGCAATATCGGTCAGTTTGATTTTTGAGACAGTAGGAATTTCTAAAAACGACGTGGGTTATATCCTGCATAATATATTGATATTGAGAAGCATGTTGACGCGAGGTGCCAAGGGTATGTCCTCTCTGGATAACAAGTGCAACCGTGAGACCACTTCACAATAATGTTTGAAGTTTAGGTGCAATCTGAAGGTGTTTCTGCGTCCACTGGCACCAGAGAACAAAGAGCAGTCGAAACCGTGGACATCGCCTGACGAACCCGTTTGTAAAAAGGTGATGTCTATATGAAAACTATCCTATGGCATTATAATAATAAATCGGCTTTTCTAGGCTAAGGACTTGTTGAAACACCTTATTTATTTTACTGAAAGCTTCATCCGAAAGCTTTGCTAGCCAAGCCATGTGTTCGGATGGCTGGAAAATGTGATCTCCACGATGTGTGAGCTTGTCAAGCTGTGTCTAGTTTTCCACTGGAGCCAACTTGTGTTACAAAAACACGAACAGCTGTCAACACTATAAATACGAAGTCCATCATTAACGATTATGTGTGAAGTAAAGCTTTAGGCAAAACTTATGACAAGAGAAAGTGTCAAAAGAGAGGAAAAATGGGAACTCAAAGCTTCCGGAGCTAGTGAAACGGCGTCGTTAAATACACACATACATACACAAAAGACAGGTGCTCTTGATCGACTTGAAAAAGAAAAGCAGTTGAAATCTCACGCACTTTATGCTACCGGAATGGAAGAATGCGGGTATGCGCAGGAAAATTGCGCCGTTATGTGTTTTGCGAGTATAATGGAACTAGCGGCAAAATGGCGCACAACGGCAATCGCATATTTGTGTGTATGTATATAAGAGTACGAGTACATATGTATGTATTTACGGCTCCATTGCTCCTTGTGTCGTTCTCGTTCGCGTACTGTCCTCATTGTCCTCCTTACAGCAATGCTGAGGACATACTTCCACACATACCTATGCACTTGTATGTGACTATAAATGCTTTATTGCTGCGCTTGTTGTTGTAAATTTTTGTCATCGTTACCCATTTTGCTTGGAAGATTTACGAGTTGTGAGCGATAGCAAAGGATGCCAAGGAAGCATGTAAGGACAACGCATGGAACTGTCCAAGCATTCTGACAGTTGTTTCGTATACCGGAATTGCTGGGGGGAGGTGCGCATCGTTGCGAGTAGATACTCGAATGCAAATGCCATAACTTGGTTGTGAATGTTATCGGCATGTGCGTACAATGATGAATGAATGAGGACGGCTTAGAAGCGACGGGGAAACTAAATTGAGGTGTTATGAATTCAATTTAAGAAAAACAACAAATAATATTCGCTTCAGTTATGCTAAAACATTCTAAAGCTTTGAAAATTTATTGATAATAGAATATCGAGCGGTTATATTGAAATAAATAAATAAAGCAATGTCAATGGATATATAATAAATGTGTTTTTTGGTGGGGGTGTTTAAAGTCAACATTCATGAGCGCTGCTTTTAAGATATTCATAAGGTGGCAGCCATTGGATGCTTTCAGGAAGTCATTAGAATTTCACATGCTTTCGAGTAGGGCCTAGTACCAAAGATAGATACCTACTTGTATAAATTTCACAGACCTTAGACAGTTGGTTTGAGAGATACGATATTTTAAATGTTTTCACGTTCTGGGCGTAGATCATTTCGTAAGTGCTTTGGTGAACTCAGTACAGGCAAAGAAGTCGATGAACCCGAAGGAGGCTGCTTCGGAATATAAATAATCAAAAATCTCATATAATGTTTACATGACTCTGAAATGGGTTTGATAGAGATAGCATACACTCTATAGATTGGAATTCCTCGGAATTATTGTTCTTGAAAATTTTATTATGCGAATGTTTATTTGAATTTTTTTCAGAATATTCTCTGGATCTGACACTCAGCGAACTTTTTTCTGCGCTTAAACCTATAGAGAATAGTCACAGGAAAGAATTTGCCGAAACTGGGACGTACAAGTATTTTGAAGCAAAAAGTCAAAATCGGTGCATCGGTCGAGAAATGATGCCAAAATCGAGTTTTGTTGAAAAATGTGTTCAAAGCGATTTGAACTTTTCAGCCTCATTGTTGGATGTTAGAGTGAGAAGGAGTATTAATTGGACAAATAGAAGTTTCATCTGCCGAAGTTCTTAAGGACCTCTTTGACTGACATGTTTAAAAAAATAATAGTGTTATTCACCCCTACAGACCATGCCGAGAACCCGTGGAATTGATAGTTTAATATTACTGTGCATGAACTATTAACCCAAGTGGAACTACAAATCAGGTTTTATCTAAGTAAGCTTGAATCACTTTGAAGACAGCTGACCGAGAGTGTCGTTATAAGCAGATATTAGTATATAATATATGATGAAATTCTGATCACATAAAGTTCAAAGCTTGCCGCCATGAATATTTGGTTTGTCGTTGTTAAAAATGAACATGTGCGTTGGTATCAAAGGGAAAACGGGATCCATTCCGATGCTTGTTGACTTGCTGGCATGTCAAACTCATAAACCTGTGCCTCATCAGAAGTTAAAATTCTCTCCATGAACGTGTGCAAAGAGACCTATTTACGGTACGCTTTTTGAAAAAAAAATTCATCATCATAGAGCAAGAACGCGTTTCATACCAAAAATATCCACCAAAATCATTCGAACGGACTCACGAGAGATGACGACCTCTCTTGCCATCTCTCTAACACTTGCCTGATGATTTTCAAGCACCATATTTTTCACTTTTCTATATTTCAAAAGTTGAAGAGGTCGAAGGTCGTCTAGAGCGAGGCATTTCTAGAACGATCTCTCGACCGTCTTTGAAGGCTTTGTTCCACTCGTAGGCTGTAACCTTTTTCAATAGTGGCAATGATTCCAAACATGAAATTTGGTTGGAAATACACAATTTGAGACATTTCTTGATACGATATTTTTATCCATTGTTAAAATCGCAACTCACTACTGAGGTGTGCCGACTTAAGCAGCTGCTGTAAACAGACTAGTGGACAGATGGCATAGTCCTTCCTGCCAACTTAGCAAAATATATTTTTTTGAAATATCATATACCTGGGGAATTTAATTAAAATTTCCGGGTGGTACTTGAAAACAACTCCATACCACGCAGCAAAAACAATATGCAACATACATACAAACAGACATATATACACATTTATTTAGTTATTAAAGATAGTTCGAAAAATCTATATGTGACCTGGTCTACGGAAAGGGGGCTTAGGTGTCAAAATTAATGAGATAACGAGAAATAACGGTGAACGGAGAAATAACGAGATAACGGTGTTTCCCAGAAAACTAGTTTTCGCACGTTAGCTCCCTTTTCGTAGACCAGGTCACATATATATAAAAGAAAGTTGTTGTTAGTTACACCATTTATAACTCAAGAACGGCTGAACCGATTTTGGTGGGAAAATAGCTCAGAACCAGGGTAAGGACATAGGATACCTTTTATCTCTTTATATCGAAAATTAATACAACTCATAAATACAAAATTTATGTTTCAAATAATAAGTATTTGTTCAAAATTCATGTTTTTAGGAATCATTTGAATATACATATGTATGCCTACAATTTAAAACAAATTCTTCTTCAAAAATAATACAATTGCTAAGTATTTGTAATAGTAGAAAAGAACTGCAACCAAATACGCAGTGCAATGGATTATAACTGGTTCAGTAATCAGTCGTTGAGTATGTATTATACAACATGCATACAAAAGACTGATGTCATAACCTTTCCATCCGACTTTTTCGTCTTTCCACGCCTGAGAAGCGGTTCCTCATGTGCAGTTCACTAGAATGACAGTCGATTGGACTCCAGTGGCAAATGGTGGAGCTATGTATGTTTCTATTGTCACACACCGACGCAAAAATTCAGTTTTATTACGATTAAAGATCGCTCAAATACTTCTCAGAATCAGTTATTTAGTTTTTCGTTTTATTGGATTATGAACTTGCGAGGGACCCACTTTGCACATAGCTTTCGAATCTTTAGAGCATCATTGTATGCGGTGCTCAATTCGCCTGTTTCCAGCTTAGCAAATGTCTTTTCAACGGTGGATTTCCCTGAGCCAAAATTCAACTGTATTTTCCCAAAAAAAGCAATGCTTTATTAACACACGAAATATTATATGATCAATTTTTTTGTAAACTAACACAAGTTGCTTCACAAAAATGCTATATCTTATTAACAAATAGTTATAATCCAACTAATAGAGATCATATAGATGGTAGTAGTAGTATTATCTATGCATCAGCCACAGGGAAGCGTGGACGGGTCCTTTAGTTGTATATAAAGGCTTGAGACATGAAAATAAAATCAGCATTAAATATTACTCACTACTTGACGGTCCCCCACCAGAGGTAAGATGAAATTGTATAGTTCGTCATCATTTGGTCGTCGATTATGCTTTACACTTCGAATTCTCCTTAAAATATCCGAGTCCCCAAGCGTCTACGTCCTAGCTTAAACTTCATACTAATTAATTTCACTCAAAATAAAGTTAATGGTTTGCTCCCGCTTTTGCTCCCGTCCTTTATGAAGGACAGTATTTTTGGTTAAAATATATATCTTTTGCAGGATTGCTTTCTGTTTGTGTCTACAATCATTGGCAATGGCCATTCTGTTCCGTTAACGTTTTGCTGTCCAATGCAGTTTTATATGCACATGAGTTCGCATAGTTATGTAATCGGTTAGGGGCTTATACATAGATGTTTCAAGGGTGTAAATGTGTAATATCGGGTGCCAACTAAAAGGAGTAGTTGACTGACTGGAATCCGTTAAGAACAAGGTTTTTATATCGGCATTAAGTGAAAGAATAATGCCCAATACTTTTATATAATTCGATGACTGTAAATGGGTGGGGGGTAATGGGACTTCCAGCAGTTCTAAGAGTAAACTTGAAAAAAAAAAATGAAAGATACTATTAGAAACACATTTGGCTTTCATCTAGAACTAAATTTACGGTGTAAGTATTTAACTAATCTTAAACGTGTGCGCCGTTTCACTACCATCCAATGGGTCCAGAATTCAAGCATAAATATTACCAGTGCCACTGCAGAGAGCATACCGTGTAGAGCAAAACTGCCAACTATCTGATTGATTGTTAAACTTTTGACGAGCACTTTTTGAGCGCGCTGAATTTCCTCGCGAATTCTACGTTTCAAATCGAGTTCCCGTGCCCATTTCTGCATATGACCCGATTCAATGATATGCTGTATGACAGGGTTGATTTTAGGCAGTAAATGAAACTTTTTCGGCAATAACATGGTAACTAAGTACACATAGATATTCTCATTGCGATCGAAGCAGTAAAGCTGGTCGCGTTTAATGTGTGGATTGTAGAAGGAATGCTGACGGGAAACGGCGACTGCGAGACTTTCATCGGTGGCAGCGCGATTGAGGCACTCTTCGATGTTGTAGCACATTTGAAATTTCTCGCGGATATATTTGAAAATCTAAAGGGAGTGAATATATATTAAACAAATGACTAATCTGGAATTATGAGTCGCACTGACCTTACCGTCCTTATTCAGATGACGCACATTTTCTACACTCCCCGTCACTGTCATGCGATTGCGATAAATTTCCTCTAAATGACTGATTTGATAGGATGATTTCGGCGTGGTCAAGGTGCTAACCAAAAAGCTCTGATAGACATTCACAAACATCATGGCCAAGAAGAAGGTGCTGCCAAAGGTGATGTGCAACGAAGCGGGTAAACGTGTGAGTTGCGTCGACTGGCTGAGTATAATGCCGAACATGCGCACCATAGTGGCAAAAAAACTACCGAAATAGGTCAGTCGTATTTTGAGCAGTTTTTGTGCGATGTATATGTTCAATGAAGATATCATAATGAAAGCCAATGTGAAGAACCAAGTGCTAATGTGAAAGCTCTGCAGGAAATTGAAGAGATCATATTTGCGTTTAGCTCTCGACACGCACCATGTGAGATCATCCTGATGATAGGGGATGCTGCTGGAGACGAACTGACTGATGCTGGGGTCTTCGTCGATGCCACCCAAAATCAATTCGATGTCGCTGTAAATGAGTTATAAACAAGAAAGTGAACAATTTCTCCAACATTTGAACACTCACCCATCGATAAGTTGCTGAAAGAGATGATAGAGATTGTTATTCTCCAGCTGAAAGTCTATAGTTATATGCAGACGTTCGCCGATTGCCTGCACCAACTGATACTCGATGCCATTTAACTTCAACGCAGGCTCATCGCTCACATCAGATGCGTCTACATCATCGTAGGATTTCTCTGCTTCAGCGTCGTCATCACCATCAACATAAGAATTGTTAACGACGTTTTCTTCATTTTCAAAGTCATACGCAGCTTCATTGGTGTCTAAAACTTTATTGTTTTTATCCGCTTTGGGGTTGCTGTCTGCTTTGTTCTCATACTCGCTGGTTTCTTTAAAGATATACGGTTCCCAGGGTCGGAAAGCGGCCACAACTGGACAACCGCTGAGATCCTTTGGAAATTTATCAAGAAATGATGCTCGATATAGCTCCTGTAGATAGATTTTCTGCGTTTGTAAGTCATTTCTGTCCTCCTGGCTGTAATCCGTGAGTTTCAGATGTTTTGGTGGATACCTTTTTTGTGGTTTCTCCCTAGTATACAAAGTCTTCTTTGTCCGGGTTTCTATATTAGTTTTAAAGTTCGATTTTCTTTCATGCCTAAAATCTCCAAAATTCCAGCTCAGTTCCACTCTTTTATTGTTTTCTGTTATCACTTGATGTCTATTAAATTTTGCATCTCCTTCTACACTTCGTTTACTATCGTTTTCTTCATCTAACCTTTCATTTCCGTCCAGATCCAAACATTTTTGTCCATCATTATATTCATCCATTTTAGCGCCCTCAGCAACTCTATGGTCTGCATCCTGATCCATATTTTCATCTCCTTCACTGTCACTATTTCTATTTCCATAAGTGTTTTTCCCTCCATCATTATCTCTAAGTACATCTTCTGTTCTGTCTGCATCTCTATTCTCGTTAGAATGATCCTCTCCATCTTTAGCGCTATCTTCATTATCAAATTCTCCATCTTTGTTACTTTTATTGATATCGTTATATTCTTGCCCACCGTCATCATCTGCGCCATCGTAATCGACTTCATCTACATTGTCTTCCTCATCAAAATTATACTCATCCTTTGGCTTATTTGGATCTTGATAATCACACATATCCAAAGTTTCTATAGCTATTACCCGATTGCCGCAATTATTGTCCGGATGATATGGGAACACTGTCTTCCCGTAGTAAAATCCATTCTCTTCATTTCTACCAATCACATTGACATTGTAAATCTTCTTATTCATGAAGCTGAGTAGTATTTCAATCATTAACTCATTCATCTCATCATCGGTTTCCTCGACTGAAGCCAAATACACAACGAATTGTGCCAGTGGATTCCAATTTATGTTCGTTTTCCAATCTTCGAAAACATCCTCCAAATCGCCATCTTCTAAATTCTCAATAATAATAAAATAGCACTGAGGCTTTTCGTGCAAAATCATAGTGGACCTCGGGTTATTCGGTGCTTGACGTGGATTCCTCACCACAACCGTCCATGGTATGACAACCTGAGTGTGCATAGCGTTCAGTAAATCCTGCTGTATATGAAGCGAGGCTGTTGTAAAACTCATAGAGATTACTGAACCAGAAAGTGGTTCACCATATTGGAAATATTTCTGCAGCAGTGCGAGGGTACACACGATTTGTGAATGATCCGAGTCAGAAATCTCCATGAGATGCATGCCGAAACCAGGCGCACCATGCGGAAAACTCACCAATAACGGTAGCAAGCAGAAAACCCGTTTTAGCAACATTGCTTCCAGAGCTGAGTTAGTGTTTCGGACAGTACACGAGTAAGACAGTAAACCGAATGAAAGCTGGCAATAAAAGCGGAAGGTATCTAATGAGTTCAGTGAGGTTCTGCTTGGTTTAAGTTATATCCCTTCGGGAAAAGTACCATAATTTATGATACCAAATGTCACTTAGATATTGGTACATTGACACAAAATTACCGCATAACAAATGGTGAGTACACAAAATTAGGAGATTATCATCATATAATTGCGTTCGCATTGATGGACACCTAAAACTAAGAATGAATTCACTAAATTTCTATGTCAATTCTTAATGCATCAAACATGTGGCCTGTTACTTTTTTTTGCAATATCATTGTCATTTATTGAATCTGCTTTTTGTTTTAAAAGCCTAACAATAAGTTATACAATCTTAAATCTATTTAAAAACTAGACAAGCTCAAGCAAGTGATTGAGCTGTTTTGATGATACGTTGCTCCTTAGTGCGCAGGCATATCTCTTCTTTTAAGGCGTGTTTGATCGCAGGAATGTACCAAAGCATTAGGCAAAAGGTTTGGGTGATCTCGGAGTTTGACATTTAATATTTAATTCTGCTGTCTTATACTTTCTTTACCATAAATACCAAGGTCATATTGATATTTGTTGTCAGATATGAGTTTTTCTTTAAAAGCAAATTTATTTCCAGCTCTTATCTTCATATCAAGTTTTTTTACTAGATATATGTTTTGTCCACTAAGTCTTTATCTAAGTGAATACCAAAAAGTTATTCAACCGGACACATTTTTAGCCTTCAACATCAGTAGCGTAGTTCGACGTTGTACTATATGTATCATATCAGAAATTTGCAAACAATACCCTCGAAGAAGTCCTAGTGTTCTTTGAAACATTTACCATATATTCTCCTCAAAATTTCACGAACTTATTAAATAAATCCTCAGCACGACTAATGTCGTTTGTAGAAAATTATGTTGATAGAACAGAAGGACACTATGTATAACAAATTAGGGATTTTAAAAAATTTTGATTGAATACTTAATACCAAATGACAAGGACAAATCTTAATCTAAAATGAAAATATTAAATTGCATGTTAATCTAGATGTAGATGGCTGCCGCCGGAATTAGGATCTTTTGCGAATCTTGAAAATTAAATTTTTTGGTTGCTTTTAAACATTAAAACCCAATTTCAAGGTAATCCAGCGAACTATATGAAAGATTAAAGCCCACCGTCAACAAACTGATTCTGCCTTATCAGTGTATTCAGATCACCGAGCATATGTATTTCACCATGCGCCATTCGCGCAACTTTTTCAATCTACTCCTGGAGAAAATCATTCGAATTGCAGATCTATAGAGAAGGTACAATCTTCTATAAGGGTGTACAACTGCTGGGGTACGCCCATGACATCGATATCTTTGGCCGTAACAACCGTGCTATTAGTTCAGCTTTCTCCAGGTTGGACAAAGAAGCAAAGCAAACGGTTCTGGTAGTGAAGGACGACAAGACGAAATATCACCTGTCATCAAACAAACAGTCGTCGTACTAGCGGCTAGGCTCTAACGTCACTGTTGACAGTCATAACTTCGAAGTCGTTGATAATTTTCGTTCTCGACGAACAAAAGCCAAACTCTATAAGCCACTCATCATCCCCTTCCTGCTATACGGCGCAGAGGCATGGACAATGACAACATCTGATGAGTCGTCGTTACGAGTTTTCGAGAGAAAGGTTCTGCGAAAGATTTATGGTCCTTTGCGCATTGGCCACGGCGAATATCGCATTCAATGGAACGATGAGCTGTACGAGATATACGACGACATTGACATATGTAGTTCAGCGAAATAAGAGAGCGGCTACGCTGGCTAGGTCATAACGCCCGAATGGATGAAAACACTGCAACTCTGAAGCAAAGGAAGAGTAAGACCTCCACTCTGTCAAATTATGTTTTGAGTATACAGCGCGTCGATTTCAGACAACGACTTTATTAGTATTCCTGGGTTTGATTGCAAGGTTTCCTATTAGATTAAACCTTAGACCGACTTGTATTAGTAAAGAGCTTTAAAGTTTGGTAAAAGGAGTAATCTTATCCGCCCTTATTCTGGGAATGGATATTGGATCGATGGCCTTTCAATTTGGAGCTTCTGTTGAATCTAAATGCTCATGCTTTTTGATATCTTTGCTGGAAGTTGCAGAGTAATTGGGTGATATGGCATGCGTTCAAAGGGATAAAGAATACCGAATTTGGTATAAAACTCGGCTTCTATCGAGGGTTATAGTTTTGCTCGCTAACGCTCATAAATTTCCAAAACATTATTTGCATTATTGAAAGTCAAGTGCTTAATGTCTGTTCCACTTGTCCATCGCGGTATATTAAATTAAGTAAACAAATGTTGCTATTATCTCAAACACACACACACACACATACACATTAGTGTTTGGTTTTGCTAGTTTATGAAGACACGCGCGAATGTTAACAAATTATGTAATTAAAATATTAAATTACAATTATGCCAACAATGCTGTTATTAATGGGGAGGAGGCGACTGCATTGATGCTTGTAAATACTAGTGTGTTTGTATGTGTGAATGATAAAGGCTGCGAGATAGTTGCATGTTGATGTTAATTGCATTGTTATGCACCACATGTCATTTACTCAATGTACATATAAAGTTATGAGTATATGTGTATTACGTAACTATATTTACATATTATTATATCGAAGGAAATGGGAAGTATGGTTGTCGTCGCACGGGAAAAGCAAATATTCATGTTTGCCGAGACATGCTTATACCACAGTGTAACGGACATAAATGACAAATATTAGCGAATGTCATTAGCGTGAAAGAGAAAGAATTAATATTTGTTTAAGACAGAAAGGCGCAGAGATAAAACCCTCTTTACGCCTTCTCTGTTTTAACTTAAGTAGGAGCATTTCTTTCCGATTCCTGATTGCATTCATTAGTGCCTGTCACACGCTCAATATTTATTTGGATCGTGATCCTTATTGATATTGAGGGATCGTAAGCGAATGCTACTCGTTTATTAATTATCACGTCTGTGTTTATTCGAAATATACCGTATTTTTAACCCAAATACATTGTAAACTACCCGGAAATTGTAAATAAAATGCAAAAAATTTAATTATTCATCAATATTTATTTCGTCGCCTTTAAAGTAATCCCCATCAGATGTAATACACTTATGTCGACGATTTTTCCAGTCTTCGAAACACATTTCATAAACACTTCGTGGGAGTTCAGCTCCTTCAGCGAATTTTGTTTTATGTCTTCGATGGACTAAAAACGGGTTCCACGGAGTGGCTATTTCAGTTTGGGCAACAAGAAAAAATCAAACGCAGCCAAATCTGTTGAATGCGGTGGTTGATCGATGGTTTTCATTGCGTTTTTGGCTTTAAATTTTGTACAAATCGCGGCTCGATGTGATAGTGTATTATCATCGTGTAAAATCCATGAATTGTTCTTCCAAAATTCCGGCCATTTTCGTTATCACGCAAACGCCTTAATACGTCCGAATAAAACTCCATATTGAACGTATGTCCTTCCGGAATAAATTCATGATGCACCACACACCACAAATATCGGAAAAATCAATAAGCATCACCTTGATTTTTGAGCGGATTATTCATGATTTTTTAGTTTCGGCTCGGTTTTTCCCCTCCATTTCGACGATTGTTGACTTGTTTGTATGCCAAACTCATAAACCCATGTCTCATCGGCAGTCATAATGCTCTCCATGAATGTGGGATCGAAATTCGCACGATCAAACATTTTTATCTCTATCGGGATAAGTCGAGCAAGAACCCGTTTCACACCCAAAATCATTTGACCGGACTCGCGAAAGATGTTGGGCTCAATTGCCATCTCTCTAATACTTTTCTTACGATTTTCAAGCGCCATATCCTTCACTTTTTTAATATTTTTATCGGCTGAAGAATGCGAAGGTCGTCCAGAATGAGATACTACTGTGATCAAATTGAAAGGTGAATTTTTTTATATTTTTAAAGTCTTTATTTTTTCTTGCATATCCCTTTCATCTCCTTCAAAGTAATCCCCTTCCGCTGCAATTTTGCCAACGAATTTTCCAGTCATCATAGCACTTCGTGATCCATCCTCCGTCGTGATGGCCATCAGAGTCTTTTTCGATTCAGCTTTTATATCTTCAATTGAGTAAAAACGGTGTCCTCGAATTTAGTCTTTTGAGTTTGCTGAACAGCCAGAAGTCACACGAGGCCAAATCAGGCGAATACGGTGGTTGCGGAACGATATTTATTAAGTTTTTGGCGAAATGATCACGAATAACCAATGCTTTATGAGATTGTGCATTATCGTGGTGCAAAAACCAAGAGTTTTCCGCCCACAATTTTGGCCTCTTGAGGCGAATAGTTTCACGTAAACGGCGCATAACGCTCAAATAATATTCCTTGTTGACAGTTTAGCCCGGCGGAAGGAATTCATAATGCACCACACCACGATAATTGAAGAAAACTGTCAATTGATTTTTGAGCGACTTTGACGTGGTTTTTTCTCGTCTTTAGCACGATATTCGCGCGATTGATAGGTTGTTTTGGGATCGTAAGTGTATATCCAAGTCTCATCTCCAGTTATGACGCGTTTCATTACGTTTTGATAGTTAGAAAGCATTATTTCACAGATGTGACACGACGCTCTTTTTCGAAAAAATTGAGTGTTTTTGGAACCATTCGATATTTGACTCTTCTCAAGCTCAATTCATCTTTTAAAATTGCCTGCACTGATCCAAATGACATGCCCAAACTATCAGCAATGTCTCTAATAGTAAATCGACGATTTTTATGCACCATTTCTTTGACTTGTTTGACGTGATTTTCATCAGTTGATGTTTTTAGCCGATTTGACACCACATTTTTCTCAACACTCTCACCACCGGCTTTGAACTCGTTATACCAATTGTAAACACTTTTGTTTTGTAAGGCTTTTTGCAACATCCTCAACGTTTCATCCAAACAAAATTTAATCGCACTTCTTTGTTCAATGCGCACCTTGCGTTCCAAAGTAAACAGGAATCTAGCGCCCCCTGGTGACGCCATCTATATGTCAACGACTGGTGCGTTAGAATCAGCTATCTTTATCGATTGTCCAGTGAGAATTTCATGACATTTCATTGAATGGAAGTGAAGTTATTGCGTTTTAAATGTCAGTATGCTTGTGTTATCGGTGCGAAAATGAGCTTCGATCAAAGAGCCAATATTAAATTTTGTTTTAAAATTGGTAAAATTTTTACCGAAACGTTTCAATTGATGAAACAAGTTTATGGCGATGATTGCCTATCTGGTAGCAGAGTGCACGAGTGGTTTCAACGTTTTGAAAGTGGTCGTGAGGACACAAATGACGATCAACATGTGGGCTAATCAAAATCTGTGATCACCGGAAATTCCATCGAAAATGTGCTTGAATTCATCAAACATCAGTCGAAATGATCATTTTAATTCATGTAAATGAAATTGAACATCTCCAAAACATCGATTTATCGCAATTTGACCGAACATTTGGGCTTACGAAAGGTGTATGCACGGTTTGTTCCGCATAAATTGACTGACGACCAAAAATTGCTCAGAATCCAACATTCGAAGGACATCATTAAAAAGGTCAAAAAAAACTTCCTTTACAATATTGTGATTGGTGACGAAACGTGGTGTTTCCAATATGATCCCGAAACGAAACCCAGAGTACTGAATAAAAGGCACCAGATGAGCTGAAACCCAAAAAATCGTGCATGGAGAAGTCAAAAGTAAGCAATGCTGATTTGTTTTAATGATTCCAAGGGTATTGTCCACAAAGAGTTTGTTCCACGCGGCTAAAATATTAATGCGGTATTCTGTCTTGGAGTTTTGAAGCGTTTGGTGCGCCATATTCGACGTGTGCGGCCCGAATATCGCGAAGATGAAAGTTGGCGTTTGTTGCACGATAATGCGCCGTCTCATCGATCGACACAAAGTAAGAGGTGTTTTCCGACTCGTGGAAAGTACAGCGTTTGGTTCTGATCCCAAAACCAAAGAAACCACCTGAAGAACCTTCATCTTACCGACCTTTGAGTATGCTCGACACAATGCGTAAAGTGTACGAAAGTATAATACGAAACCGCTTAGAGTTAGCAATCCAGAAAGCCGGCGGATTATCAGAGAGACAATACGGCTTTATAAAAAAGAGATCCACTATTGACGCACTACGAGAAGTCGTCGATACTGCGAAACGTACAGTAAGTGGCAAAAGATGGAAAGGTGGCACAAAAAGTACTGCGCCCTGATTGCCCTGGATGTCAAGAATGCGTTTAACATGGCAAAATGGGCACAAAGCCCTGGAAAAAATTCGCGCCCCAGAATACCTCATAAACATTATAATGAGTTATTTTAAAAATAGAAGGCTGATTTATGATACGAACGAAGGAGCCAAGAGCTACTCTATCTCGAGTGCTAAGAAGGCAACAACCAAAAATGTGAAACTAATAGCATACGAAGACGTCATGGTGGGAGCAGTGGCAGTAGGCTGTCTGCAATTCGAGTATTAAGTGCTTTCCAGACTATATCAACCAATGCTGCTGAAGTATTATCCAGAATGCCACCCATTGACATCCAGGGAGATGAAATCGAGCGGTTATATCAGCGCCAGTATCGGCAAGGACAGAGGAGAGAAACAAAAGCACTAAAATGTGGCAGGACCGGTGGAATTCTTCACCCAAAGGTCGCTGGTCCCAACGACTCATCCAGACATCCACACGTGAATACACAGACGATATGGAGACCCAGACATTTATCTGACCCAAATACTTAGTGGACATGGGTGCTTTGGAAGCTACCTTTTCAGATTCCACAATGACATTAGTCCGTACTGTCCGACGTGTACAGAGTATATAGAAGACTCTGAACATGTATTATTTTATTACCCTCGATTCTCAAATACAAGGGAAAAACTAAAAACCACACTCGGTGGTAGTTTTACGGTCGATAATCCAACGACACTCATTTGTCAGTCGACAGATAAATCGAAAGCTGTTAGTGAAGCGTCAGCTTTCATAATAACATAATAACAAAACTAAGACATTTTCAACAGACTAGGCGTCCGTCAGTCCGCGCAATAGAGCAGACATAAATGTCCTGTCCCCACGAAGTAATATCTAATCGATGGTTCCGTGGGAGAGTTTTGAAATGGGAGTAAGTTAGGTTAAATTAATTAACCTGACCTTTAATTAAGTAAAGTCCCGCACTTCGGCTTTCGATGCTTCGATGCGACTTCTTCCTTTCGGAAAAATGCATTTGCCCATGAATGAGGAAAGCGTTATGCAGATGTAAGAGGCAAGTCAAAAGGCTTGCACCGGCATACTGGCGGCCATACCGGTCAACGAGCTAAAACACTCGTTCGACATGCTTTTGGACCGTGCAAAAAGCTGTATTGAAGCAGACGGAGACTATTTTGAATAAAATAAATTGATTTTGTCGAAAAAACCATTTGTTCTGTTTTTTTTAAGTCCTGTTTACTTTGGAATGCACCTTGTAAATTCAGACATAGTAAAAATCGAAGAATTCAATTTTAGAGCCTCACAAAACGACGCGTATCTCAAATACTAATGAATATTTTGACGTGAAATTTAGCATAGATGTCGCTAAGAGTACAATCAACTTACAGAAAAATCTTTACCGATTCAAAAAATACGCGAAGTATAAATTAAAAATTCACCTTTCAATTTGATCACATTATTATTAAGGAAACACCGAAATAGGAATAAGGAAATAGTATGCAGGTCATCTTGACCATTGAATAATAACCAGCGGTTGAAAAATTCTTAAAGAATTAATATATTTTAATCGTTTAGGAATATATGTATGTACATATGTATGTATATACATAATATATATGGCCTATGCATTAACATAAACAAGACGAGGTACATGATTGTTAGTAGGAGAAACATAAACAATGACACACACCTCATGATTAACAATATGCCCATCGAAAGAGTTAAAAATTTCAAGTACCTGGTTGTCAGATCAACGAAAATTGGGATTGCTCAAATGTTGCTAAAGCCTATAAAATAAAGGAAAGCAGCTTACAACATATTCTGAGTCACGCTAAGTATGATTATCCAAGGAAAAATTTAAGGAAAACGGGGTATTGGCCGTAAACAACTTTCGTGGCTTCGAAACATTCGACAATGGACAGGAATTCAGAACGTTGGCAACCTCATAGATGTGGCGAGAAATAGAGAGAAATATGCTGCGATAATTAAAAACCTCTGATTTTTAATATATAATAGATGTATTTAATATTTAAACATATGTTTAATGTTATATGATCACCAATATTCGAATTCGAATTGCCAAATAAAGAAGAAGAAGATACATATGTATATTATTATGGGCAAAAAATAGTAAGACTATCTAATTTAAATTTCGCGCGGAAACTTATTTTGCACGAAATTATTTTTTCTAGATTGGCTTGCCCGTCAGTGACAGCATCAGTGCCGATACGCTCGGAATGTTGGAAAAGACCTTCAGTGATAATTGTTTGTCGCGAGTAAATGTTTTTGATTGGTACAAAGAGGGCGTTGACGACAAACCACGTTCAACTGATGATAAACACATCAATAAAATAAAGGAATTGCTGCTTGAGAATCGACGATTAACAATCAGAGATCTCACTGGCATCGTCGGAATATCGGAAAAGTGAAAGCATGATTAGTTCCAAAATCACTAAATTTTCTAGAAAAGCAGCGTCGCGTTAACATCTATAAAACGATGCGTTCCGACTACCAGGATGTCTTAAAACGTGTTATTACTGACAATGAGTCTTGGATCTATACTACCGACCCGGAAATAGATGATCAGTCCGCCGAATATCGTGACAAAGAAGAGCCAAAGCCGAGCAACCACGTCACAGCAGGACGAAAATCAAGGCTATGCTGACAGTTTTCTTCGATTTTAGAAACCACACTTCCGAACACCTTCCGACCGGCCAAACTATCAATAAAGAATACTATGGTATTTGAGTGTTATGCGTTGTTTCCACGAAGCTTTTCGTTAAAAGAGGTCGGAATTATGGGCCGACTACTCTTAGTTCTTACACCACAAAAATAATTCTTCGTACCATCGTATTCGCTTTACTTAGCGAGACTTTTTGCTATTCAGCAAACTCAAACGGCCGCTTCGGTGAAACCGTTTCCAGTCCATTGAAGATATTAAACGTGAATCGCTAAGCACATTCCAGAAATTGCCTTTAGCAATTGTTTCGAGGATTGGAAAAAACTTTGGCACAAGTGTATTGGGGCCAAGGGGAATTTCTTTGAAGGGGACGACATAGATTTTCAAGAATAAACTAGGCATTTTAAAATTAGAACAAAGTTTTACTTTTTTTGCTCATAATGTATATGATAAACTATATGTGGTATTTTTTTTAAATTATTTCGCGTATATAGTTTCTCTCGCACTTCTAGTGCATCTTCCATGTATTGTAATTTCCTATAAATTTACATACACATTTGAAGGCTCTCCGACTCTCTTTCCCTCAATGGACAATTGCACATACATATGTTTGTGCAATTGCCTGCATTTAATTTACAAGCTGCCATTTGCATGCACGCATTAGAGAGTAAAGTGGGTAATTAAATATTATCACAACTGTCAGTTGACAGGGTGTCATTTCAAGTAATGTGCGCTGTCTCGCTGACAGAACAGACGAACACGCACTTCATCATTCAGAAATATCGGGTGATTTTTTTGAGGTTAGGATTTTCATGCATTAGTATTTGACAGATCACGTGGGATTTCAGACATGGTGTCAAAGAGAAAGATGCTCAGTATGCTTTGACATTTCATCTTGAATAGACTTACTAACGAGCAAGCTTCAAATCATTGAAGAAATACCAAATTCAGTGTTCGGTTCGAAATGTGTTTCGCGCTTTACGTCCGATTTATGCACTATCAATAAAGTGAGCAAACAATTTATTGTGACCAAGTTTCGCACTCAGTTTACTTTATTGGACATTAAACCAACCACACGAATGGAAGAACTGAACGTGGTTGACATGTGGTTTCAAGATTACATGCCACACAGCTCGCGATTCTATGGCCATTTTGAGGGAAAACTTCGGAGAACAATTCATCTCAAGAAATGGACCCGTAAGTTGGCCACCAAGATCATGCGATTTAACGCCTTTAGACTATTTTTTGTGGGGCTACGTCAAGTCTAAAGTCTACAGAAATAGCCAGCAACTATTCCAGCTTTGGAAGACAACATTTCCGAAGAAATTCGGGCTATTCCGGCCGTGCTCGAAAAAGTTGCCCAAAATTGGACTTTCCGAATGGATTCTAAGACGCAGCCGCGGTCAACATTTAAATGAAATTATCTTCAAAAAGTAAATGTCATGAACCAATCTAACGTTTCAAATAAAGAACCGATGAGATTTTGCAAATTTTATGCGTTTTTTTTTTTTAAAAAAAGTTATCAAGCTCTTTAAAAATCACCCGATACATTCAAACATGTAGAAACCATTCAGTGAAACAGCGAACTATGCAGGAACAGGAAAAGTACTAGTTTACGACTACAATCTCTTGTGACTAGTTCAAAGAACTAGCCCGAAAAGAACCGCTTGCACTATCAATAAGAAAGCGGTTTATTGATGAGTTGATAAAGGATGAAATTTTTATTTAAACAAAACATTTCTTAGACCATGGCAATATAGTATTTATAATATTAATGATAGTCGTAACTATGCTACTAAGTCGGTGTTCTGTTTTTTTACATGTTATCCTTTTTATAAATATTCCCTGAACTTCAGTGCTGCTTCCATTGATCAAAGTAATGGTCCTCGTGTTAAATAACATGATCGTGGAATGGAATGATTTCAGTCTGTCCAGAGTTTATGCTTCGAAATCCTTTGGTACAACGATGTCGTCTGGAGTGTGTTGGTTCCAGCTTTTTTCGAATAACCATTCTAGGTTTGCAACTGCCTGGTATTATAGTACTAATGTCTGATGTACATACGCCATATTCAGTGTTCGCTATTTTATCTGCGAGTCTCTATATATGTATGTAATTTTCCTTGTGCTCTTGCCTTGTCGTACAGAGCAAAATCTGTTTGTAAGACATAAAGGGCAAGTGAGCTACACACTAGAACATGCAATCGACTGTTTCTAATGGTTATTGATAATCTCCGCTTCAGAATCTCTAAGCAGCCCAAGTCTAATGAATGACGACCAATCGGGTTCCTATGGCAGAGATTAATATAATTGAGTTTTTCGAATAGATAACTTAATAACAGCTTGTGATGACATGGGTTGTGCGCTGGATTTGGGGCCCGCCAAGTAAAAAAACACTACCAATGAAGAAAACAGCCCCAAACGAGAGACAGCGTCCACGCTGGCTAGATCTTGTCGTCCGAATGGATGAAAACTCTCCAACTCTAAAAGTATTCGACGCAGTACCCGAAGAAGATCCTAATATGGTTATATATACATAAATGCCATACGAACCCTTGGACGTTGCGAGTCGACTTTGATAACCGAAATAAGAGGTAAAAAAGCGGTGAGTTGCTTAGAAAACACGATCTGCAAGAATAAAAGAACCCAAGAAGAAGCCATTTTGTTGGATTTTTATCGATCTGCATTTGCGGCTGAAGGTGCAATATAAACTGAAATGCTGAACATTTAAAACCAGTAACTCAAATACGCTTTGGCAAAGTCGTAATTTCTGCCAGGTAAGACACAATTTTCATGATCAGTGCTTGAATTACGATTTAGCAATAATATCAATTAAAAATCATAATTTTTAGCATCGAGTAAAAAAATAAATAAATAAATTTGTACGCTTTACACTTAACCCTTTCTCTCCTGCAAACATTTTTTCGACAAATCATGTAACTGACAGCTGTCGATGGCAGTTTAATTCGACTCCCATTAATTTTTTCCAGCCGCACTGACCTAATAAAAATTTTAAATTATATTTTATAATATTTTTTTGTGTTTGTCTTTGCTTGCCATTTACACGTTGACTTTGTGACATTTGTGTTGGAATGTGATTTATTACGATTTCACATGCGTGTTCGGCAGGTTAATTGATTTCACTGTGTGAATGTGAGGATTTGTGTGTGTAGTTGATGGTTGAAAATATTTTTAACCAATTTTCTGCACTTTTTTGATCACATACATTTTTGTGTGTACTTTTATAGGTTTGTATCTACATATGATTAATTGTATCAGATTTTGCAGCCGTTAATGCAACATCACCGATCTGTCAACTTCCGGCAGTGTTCTTTCATTTCCTCTGCTTCCGCGTGTGAAATCAATTTAATTTTCATCCACACTTCCGTTAAATATATTAAATGATGTGAAATTGATGGATGTAGGTGATAAAATTGAATTTTTTCTTTATTTTTCATTAAATATGAAGGGATTTAAAGTTATAGTTCCAGAAACTATGATTAAATACTGAATTCGGGTCAAGGCTTGCCTAGGTTATAACAAACTCGCTATGCGAGTCAAACTTAAGAGAACTCAGCCCTCTTTTACTGCGTGAATTGTGATTGATATTTAAGAAAAATCCTTTGCAAAAGTATCCTCTGCTCCATGTCAAGTGATGTCCAAACTCAGATTATAATTTTTCACATGAAAAAGTCTCCCATAATTATAAATCAACCCAGAAGAGATGATATAAAATGTCTAGAACTTAGAAAGCTCGGTGTTTATATTAAACAAGGAATGGTGTTTCAACAAAGACATTCTCCCAGAATTTTAATAAAACCTCACAAACTGACCGATATGTTCGGTAAAAAATCAGGGGTATGCACAGAGGTTTACATATTTGTTGCCTGGGTGCTTGAAAAGTTATAGTGAAATACTTTTGATGTTTGATTTATATAATCTAAAGTGAAGAATCAAATGGAATTTGAATTTTTGTTATATGGGAAATAGGTTTTGCCCATTGTAGTGTTTAATATTAATGTTTGGGTTACCTTACGCACCAAATTTGTTCGAAATTGGTCAAGTAGTTTCTGAGAAATAGAATTTTACCAAAAGGTGGGACACTGATAAGTTTTTACACCAGCTCCTATAAAGCTCTTCCTTACCATCTTAGTTATGAAATTTAATGCTTATTCTTAGTGAGTTATGCCACTGTTAGTAGCTTTCGACATAACCGTTAAATGAGGAGTGTGCGTGGTTATTATCTGAATTTATTCATTTTCACAGCGTATGAAGAAATGCTAAAAGCGCTTCTCAAAAACCTGAGTTGAGTTAACTTTAGCGGTTTGAAAGCTACATATGTACATTTAACTATTTAGGGGACTGGTTCACTCTCCCTTTTAAAAATTTTTAATGGAACGGTTTAAAATTGTACGAAATATTTTTCGTGGCCGAAAGAAGTTACGAAAAATGTCGAAAGTTCTTTTTCGTTTGATTTTGGACGGACAATTTCTTTGTCGGTCCGGCGAATCACTATCACTCACTACGTTGACCGTCGTACCTCTTAATATCGGCGAACATTAATTTTTTGGGGCCACACTTTTGTACTATCTGTGTTCCACTCTACGTTTCAGGGGACAATCAGACGGCCATGGTGAGACAACTTACCGAAGCCGTGCATCTTCCTATTATATTTTTACCTCACAGTACATCGATTTCAATTAAACTATTCCTAATCTGAGAGAATGTGAATAGGGTATTTATTGGATTAAAGCCGAGAACTGTTTTGAAATATTTGTTTGTGAGGTCTTCTTTACGTGTTTTTTTTTTTTTTTTTATAGTAGGGGGAAGCATCGAAAGCCGAAGTGCGGAACTTTAATCCGCTAAACCTAACCTACTCCCAACTCAGGACTCTCCCACGGAACCACCGGCTAGGTATTACTTCGTGGGAGGGACAAGACATTTAAGTCTCCTCTATTGCGCGGACTGACGGACGCCTAGTCTGTTGAAAAGATCTCAGTTTGGTCATTATGAACGCTGACGCTTCGCTGACAGCTTTCCATTTATCAGTCGACTGACACATGAGTGTGGTCAAGTTATCGACCGTAAAACTACCACCGAGTGTGGTTTTTAGCTGTTCCCTTGTATTCGAAAATCGATGGCAATGAAATAATATATGTTCAGAGTCTTCTATATGCTCTGTACACGTCGGACAGTTCGGACTAATGTCATTGTGAAATCTGAAAAGGTAGCTTCTAAAGCATCCATGTCCACTAAGTATTTGGGTCAGATAGAAATCTAAGTCCCCATGTCGTCTGTCTATCCACGTGTGGATGTCCGGTATAAGTCGATGGGTCCAGCGCCCTTTGGATGAGGAATTCCACCGCTCCTGTCACATTTTAATACTCTTGTTTCTCTCCTCTGTCTTTACCGATACTGTTTTAGGCGTTGATAATTGATATAAACGCTCGGGTTCATCTCCCTGGATGTCAATGGGCGGCATGCTGGCTAATACTTCCGCAGCGTCGGTTGATATAGTCCGGAAAGCACTAATTACCCGAATTGCAGAAAGCCTATGCACTGCAATTATTTGTTTTGCATACGCTTTTATATCCATTGCCTGTATGCATACTGGTGCCGCATACAGTATTACGGAACTCATTGCTTTCGCTATTAAGAATCGCCGGCTGGAACGCACACAGCCTCTATTGGTCATCATTCTCGATAGCGCATTATAAATTCTGTTTGCCTTGGCGGAAGTATACTCCAAGTGTTCTTTAAATTTTAATTTGGAATCTAATATATACTTCAACTGCGGCTGCGAGGTAATCTTGCATTTCCCTATGGTGAGCTCTATTCGTTCTTCTATCTTCTTAGTGCTTATCAGTAAAACTTCTGTTTTTTCCTCCGCCAGTTTCAGACTCATAGATGAGAACCATTGGCGTAGACTATTTAAGCACTCATTTATTTCTCAGGTCGGCTAATTGTTTGGCAACTGCTACCACCATGAGGTCGTCCGCATAAGCTACTAGTTTCACGTCTGTTGGTTGCTGTCTTCTTAGCACCCCGTCATACATAAGGTTCCATAATAGTGGGCCTAACACTGAGCCTTGTGGTACTCCACTTGAGATAGAGTAGCTCTTGGTGCCTTCGTCCGTCTCAAAAATCAGCTTTCTGTTTTTAAAATAGCTCGTTATTATATTTATGAGGTACTCAGGGGCACGTATTTCATCCAGGGCTTTAATTCTTTACGTGTTAAGGATTTATATTTATGTATATTTTATAAAAAAGGAAAACTAAGTAAAAAAGTATTCGATACCAAGTGTCCGATTTGCCATAAACCCATGAGATTATATGATTATTTGTTCGGATCTTACGGAATTCTATTTTGATAAAAGCCTTTTCGGATTTTATTATTAACCTTACCACGGAAAATTAGATGCAAATGACTTAATTATTTTAAATCTTTAGAGTCAATATGTATTGTTTCAAGTCCGGCAAAAGATACTTTGCAAATTTGCTTGATTTTTGTACTCTTGCAAAATGTTGCTAAAGAGTATAATAGTCCTGTCCACCTAAATGTTGTATGTACATTAGGTGATTCAAATTTTTTTATTTTTTTCAATTGGTACTGCAAAAATAGGTTCCTAGACACCTCTAAGAAAGCCTCTCCAAATATGAGTTTTTAATTGTAACAGGAAGGTCCTCCGCCTAACGGTTTTCTATTTTTTCTTATTATCAGATAGAAAAATGTATATCTCGCTTCCAACTACTTAAAAAAATATCTTGTTCCTTAGATTTTGTAGGAAATTGAATGCTCTACAAAAAAGGTCTCTTATGATTTTTTCGTAAACCCAACCGTTTAAAAGATATTAACGGTTGAAATTTGACTATTTTTGGAAAAATCCTTTATTTCTTATTAATTTTATAACTCAATGAAAAAAAATTATTATGAACGATGAAACTCACAGTTTTGTAGGAAATTTACTGCTCTATAAAAATGGTCTTATATGATTTTTCGATTAAGTTAAGCGTTTACGAGATATTCATCGTCAAACATCAATGCATATTAGGGTTGATAAAAAAAAAAATTTTTTTTTCGTTTGGTACTCTGAAAAATAGGTTCCTAAACACCTCTAAGAAAGCCTCTCCAAAAATCTATTCATAATAATTTTTTTTCATTGAGTTATAAAATTCATAAGAAATAAAAATTTTCCCAAAAACAATCAAACTTTAACTGTTAATATCTTTTAAACGTTTGGGTTTACGAAAAAATCTTAATATACCTTTTTTGTAGAGCATTCAATTTCCAACAAAATCTGAGGAACAAGATATTCTTTCAAGTAGTTGGAAGCGAGATATATATTTTTCTATCTGATAATAAGAAAAAATAGAAAACCGTTAGGCGGAGGATCTTCCCGTTACAATTAAAAACTCATATTTGGAGAGGCTTTCTTAGAGGTGTCTAGGAACCTATTTTTGCGAGTACCAATTGAAAAAAAAAAAATTTTTTTTGAATCACTCTAATGTACATACATATGTATCACTTAAAACTAATGATCAGGATGATGAGACGAGTTGCAAACCGAGTGACTGTCTGTCTATCCATCCGTCCGTCAGTGCAATCTGTTACTTGAGATATTTTGATGAAACTTTGTAAAGATGTTCCCCGGCAACAAAACTAAGGTGAAGATTTCAGATGGATGTAATCGGATCACTGCCACGCCCATAAAATGCTTTTAAAGGAAAACTTATAAATTGCTAAGCAATAAATTAAGATATGGAACTATAATTTGCCACAGAAGATTAACAAGAAGCATCTGTGGGCGTGGCTCAATGTAAATATCTCTCAAACCGTTCAAGCTAAAATAACCAAATTCACCCAAGATGAATCCTATCAGAATCCCTATCAACAATGAGAAAATGAATGAAATCGGAACAAATAACGGTACTGTTAAAAACACGCCCTACCGTTTTCAAACAAATTTGGTACGTTATATTCTTGTCACATTTTTATGTAACAGTGCGAAAATAGTCAAAATCGGATTGCAACCACGCCTAATTCCCATATAGCATAATTTTAAATTCCAATTGATTCTTTCACTTTCCAGTGTACAAATCAAGATGAAATTAATATAACGGTATAAAACTTCGCACGAATAATGCCTTTCGCATACTCTAAATTCGTATGACTAAAAATTGTGTACAGTCGACTTTTGGCCGAAAATATCGGTCAATGTATGGGATATACAATTAAAATTCAGAGAACATTTTTTCCTGATAATAGTGTGTCTGTGTACCAAAAATGGTTTGAATCGTTCCGTTAGCTCCCATATATCCAATACAACGGGTTTCGAACTTCCATGTGTCTTTTTACCGCATATACAAGTAGTATGGGTCAACATGTGAGTTATCTAAATGAAAATGAGAGAGCTTGTTTTGCTGAAAACAGTGTGCCTTTGTGCTTAAAATGCATAAAATTGGTCGAAAACTTAACCGAGCCCCCATATAACTAACATATAACACCCGGTTGACTTTACTCATTATGATTGGTGATGGTATGTGAGTTATCTTAATGAGTCTCAGGGAACATTTCATTAGTATGTAGGCTAATAGTATGTAGTATTGGCAAAAATAATATCGGGTCGATACTACCGCCGATTCCCATATACTACATAACGGATGATCCCAGTAAAGTTACATTTTTTTGGCCTTTTTTTTGACAGATCACGCTTGGGTCGTGGAAAGACTTAAGCGTGAACAACGTTTACAAATCGTTCAACTTTATTCGTTCTGTATTGGATAATAGCAGCCGTAGCTGAGAGTGTACATGAAGAGTCGATTGTAACTACTTGGACTGAAGTAGTGAACGACTTGGTCCAGACTTACGTCGAAATCTTAAATTGAAAGCGTTCAAAATACAGGTTGTGTAAGAACTGAAGCTGCTCGACCTTCCCCAGCAACATCGTTAACATTCTATGGGCTGTTGAAATGATTCAAGCAGATCCTATGTTTTCGAGCCGAATTTTATTAAACGACGAGGCCCATTCCCGGCTCAATGGGTGTATAATCAATCAAAATTGCGGCATTTGGGACGAAGAGCAACCTGAAGATATTCAAGAGTTACCATTTCACCCAGTAAAAAGCTGCGGCAAATATTTGAAAGAGATAATCTTCAAAAATAAATGTCTAAAAATGTTTTTTGAATGATAATAAACATTCCCTATGAAATTTGTAAGTGATGTATTTTTATACTCTCGCAACAAAGTTGCTAAGGAGAGTATTATAGTTTTGTTCACATAACGGTTGTTTGTAAGTCCTAAAACTAAAAGAGTCAGATATAGGGTTATATATACCAAAGTGATCAGGGTGACGAGTAGAGTTGAAATCCGGATGTCTGTCTGTCCGTCCGTCCGTTGCAAGCTGTAACTTCAGTAAAAATTGAGATATCATGATGAAACTTGGTACACGTATTTCTTGGCTGAGATGGGAAAAATCATGATGAAACACAAAATGGCGGAAACCGAAAACCGTAAAGTGTCATAACTAAGCCATAAATAAAGATATTAAAAGATATTAAAGTGAAATTTGGCACAAAGGATCGCACTAGGGAGGGGCATATTTGGAAGTAATTTTTTTGGACATATCTTGGAAACTACTATAGCTATGTCATCCAAACTCTATAGAGTCGATTCCTTCCATATACAGTTCAAAAATGGAAGAAATCGGATAATAACCACGCCCACCTCCCATACAAAGGTTATGTTGTAACTCACTAAAAGTGCGTTAACCGACTAAAAAAAACGTCAGAAAGATATTTTAAAAGATATTAAATGCAAATACTCTACCGATTTCAATGAAATTCGGTATATAATATTTTCTTAACACCTTGATAACATGTACGAAATATGGGTGAAATCGTTTCTCTGTATAATACATATATACATTAGGAACCAATGATGATAACGGAATAAAACTTTACACAAATACGGTATTTGAGAAATATGTTTGATAATACGATTATCGCTTTATCTGCGAGAGTATAAAATGTTCGGTGACACCCGAACTACTTGGTTTTTTTAATAGGGAACCTCGAAATGGATCACTCTTTATCATCTAACAAGCCTTAAGTCTATGTCGGTCTATACAGAGTTGTATATATATTCGTATTGTTTCTTGGCATTTCCATAGCTTAAGGCAGTTTCAAGTTGTGATAGTAAAAATGGAAGAAATCGGATACTACTGCCCACCTGCCCCATATGTGTTTTGAAATGAAAAAAAAAGTTGAAATTATATTCTGTCGAAAATGATTTATTTACGATTTTTCACTAAAAGTGCGTTAACCGACTAAATATATAAAAACGTCAACTCGTCAACACACCACATATATCTGGCCGTGTGAAAAAATTTTACGGAAGAAATGGCAGAAATTGAATATGTTTGAACTGAAATGCTGTCCCTTGTATTGAAAACTACGTCCAGGCGGGTTTTTTTTTGAAGATTGTGAAACATAATTGACAAAATGAGACGCAAATGATGCTGGGGCAAGGCTCTCAAAGAATTTGGAAATTCCACACGGTTTCGTCTTCCTTATGACGATCCGATTTATATGAAAACCATATCTCAGTTTAAATCACTAACTGGCAGCTAAAATTGCTCGATTTCAATACGATAAAAATGTTCGGATAAATATTCGTGATGAGTTCATGAATTGACAAAAGGGAGGTGAAATTAATATCAAACCACTGGAAGTATCAACCGAAATTTGCCCATTTCCAATTCTTAGCGAATATAATGTAAAATGTCGTCGGCAATGTCATTTTTTCGTATCCCATAATTAACGCGAATTTGAAGGCTGATATGTCGAAATGATTTTCAGTGGCATGCAAAGTAACTATTGCATTGTCTTCGTCTGTTTCTGATCATGTTCCTCCAACTGCTGGCATGCTTCTCAAATAATATCACAATACGCAATAAACATTGAACCGCGAACCAAATGATGATATGCGTAAAATAAAAGCGCTTTATCTGATCTCACAAATAACCGCAATGTTGCTTTCTTTGGTGAAAAATATGTAAATGACTGATATTTCACCAATCTGCAATATTCAATATTGACATGAGTTTTGAATGTGAAAACAAAAAGTGGCGATTATCATCCATGTGTTTATCGATGTGTTGTTAACGTCGATATTCACGCCTCTAAATGCTAAAATGTTCTGATGAGCGACGCCGAACAGTGAATATCCATAATTTCCCACGTTTCCGAAAGAAAAGCACATGAGTAGTGTTTCTTGCATTTATTTTTAAAGATTATAAGGTTTGCAAGGTCCATGAATCAATGGTTTTCACCACTTCGTATAATTCTGGATCTATTTCTGAATCAGGAATTTATAATGATTTCATCGATCTGGTGTTTCTAACAAGCCTTAGTCGAATATATCGGTCAGTGACCACCAAAATCGAGCTATTGTTTAAAAAGTCGTGCTGTGATATTACAATATGTATATATAATACGTATTGTATAATTGCTTGGATTCAATATTAGCGATCTTCTGGTTGATTTCGTTTTGCAAACATTAAGGAATAATTTTCAATAATTTCCTTTGGATAGCCTGGTTTTGCAAATCAAAATATTGAAAAACAAAACAAACAAAAATTGAAAAAAAGTGGAAAATGTAAGAAGTATCCGAAAATGTTCGGTATTTTGCACCCGAACTTTAAAAAGTCATTAAGATTGGTTCAACCGTTTCTTACTAATAAACAAACATTCATATTTATTTTATGGTAGGGGTTTTCATTGAATTTTTCTCGCCGTAAAAATTTTCAAAAAAATTAAGAAAAAAATTGGCCAAATTGGTCCAAAGTTATCTATTCTGTCGGCTATTATTTGGAGAGAAAATAATGGACGCCTTCGATCTAGTTTATATAAGGCTTCATTGTGAGACGTATAGGTGTTATACATGTAGTACTTGAATATTTTAAGGTGTGATAGTTGCAGAATATAATTTTGCGATACTGGTTTTAAAAATTCGAATATATAAAGTTGCTCCTAGTCAAAAAGTTTTTGTTTTTGGTTTTGAATTCGAAGAACGTTGAAACCTCTAGCAATTACGTGGTGTAATATACCTACATTGTACGAGTATGTATGTATGTAAGAACGCAAATAGTTCATGACAGTAAGAAGCTTATGTCCCCTGTCACTACGTAGCCATTTTATTTCAGACACGTTGGGAAACAGTAGAGCGGTGAGCTGCAGAGGCTTTTTCATATTGCACGGAAAAACGCATTTATGTACAGAAACTAAAGCTTCTACGGCGGAAAAGGTCGAAGGCAAAAACTGGCAAAAAATATGAAAACAAAAAGTGAAAAGTGGAAGCGAGCAAAGGGCAAAGCAGCACCGCAAAAAGTGAGGTTAAATACGTGCCAGTGGGGTTATTGGTATTTTCGCGCATTTGCGCCACTTTTTGTGCAAACATTTACAATACACATGCTTTTACCCAAGGCTTACGTGCATATGGCAACATAATTATGTACAGGCATGTGAGTGGCCCGTTCGCTAAGCTGGCCATTATTCTTTTGTGGTGCATATTTTTTTTGTTGTTGGTGTATAATTTATTATTTCACAGCTGTAAGCGGGAATTGTTTTATTTCCTTGCACACTAAATGGCGCTCCAATACAGTGGCAACGCTTGCACTTTCTTCGCTTTCTATGGCTTGACTTTCGCCAGATAGCAAGCGAGCGTCCTTATGCCCCAGCATAGCATCGTAATAGCTGGGAAGTTATACACACAACATGGCAAAGAACGCAAGAGCATCATAACAGTTGGATCATAATATATACAGACTTGCATAAACAATAATAAGAACAACAACCACAAATGTGCAGTGGAAGTGCATAAAATGCAAATTTTATTAAAAGCAATGCGAAATTTAACGACGAAGGGGAGAAACTGTGACACAAGAAGCCACTTAATATTTTGTGTTCGTAAGTGCAGGGGAAGGAATGTGCCCTTAGGAAAGTATTTAGTCAAATCGACGGTTACATATTTTAGGAGACCATAAATTGCTCTGCGACTGGCTCACGAGATCTCGATGCACTCGGGTTTTCGCCGATGTGTCTTTGTATGATTAAAATAATGTTTCAAAGCGAGTTCCGTTTGGTTTCTGATATATATTTGTTCAACAAAATTGCTTTTTAAAAGCTCTAACAACATTCCGATATTAAAAAAACGATTCTTGCGCTAACTTTCTTCATCGCAAATACATTAAAAATCTTTTTCGGTATCTCAAGATCTGGTAGTAGGAATTCCAGTTAGACAGAATATGTGAAGGCTGCGCTAACTGGAGTTCTTTAATGGATAAGGTTTCCGTTTTATCCTTGACAGAATAACACAGTTTCTCGGCTTACTCAGGAGCTTTGCACAAATATTTCTTCATCGCTCTTTCCAGAATATATTTAAAATGTTCTTATATCTAAATGCGGAGATGAGTATACTTTTCTATGGAAGTTTGAATGAAACTTACTATTTAGAAGTTCTTTCTGTTAAAAGTTCGGAAGATGTGAGGATTCTTAAATCTAGTTTTATTTTGTCTCTTACGATTTTCTCAAAGAACTAGTTTGTATATCAAGCCACAGTGACTTCTTGTGAAGAATTGTTTAAGGTCATGCCAAGAATCGTATTTTAAATTCCTCTATTAGCGCTCATCGCATAATGGGTTAGTTTTTCTAGAAGCATACGACGAGTTCCATGGAAATGCTTTTCAACCGAAAAAAGTAAGAAAGTGGCTCAGGATTTATATAATGCCAGTTCTCATCATTCAATGTCATTTCGATTACTGTGTGTAAGTAGACACCGTTATTCTTCTTCATATATTCTCTAAGTTTCGAGAAAATATTTTTACAACGTTATCCTTTCTAACCTATAAAATACCAACGAAATTTGGGTTGACTAAAAACTGGTATGATTTGTAACGCTTAAAAGGTGGGACAGAGAACTCATGAAAAGTCTCGAATACCAGTTGCAGACTATGCTTTCTCCAGCATTTGATAATAACTGATTTCGAAGGCTGGTCTCACGTCTTGACAACCAAGGCTGCATGATTCCTGCGGGGATTAAACACCTGTGTTTGTGCTCGCCACATGAGACGTGTGCGTTTGTTGACAATAAATTACAACAATGTTGACAATTTTTAAATTCGCAGAGCATTTCTTTTGTACTTATGCTTTTCACATTTTATTCGTTGCTCATTCTGAATTTGCAGTTTATGTCGCTTTCGTAATTTCCTTTGTTTATCTACTTCATTCTAGATGTAATTGCATGCAGGCATTGTTAGTTTGTTGACACTATTGGTTTTTGCTGTTGTTGTCACGGCTGCATTTTATGCTCCAATTCTATCCGGTGCATAGATCAAGGTAGCTGCTTACAATTTCTTACCTTTTAGTGTGGCTTTTAATTGTATGAGGAAAAAACTTGCTTTAAGGAGAGGCTTAAATTTACCGATTGACATTTCGGTTCTCAAAAAGGTGAGGAAATATTGCAAATGTAGCTTAAATCTTAGTGAATGGTGGACTAAGCCAAAAAGCTTTTAGCTTGGAAATGGGATTTCAATAAAAAACGTACTTGTTTTCCCAAAAATCCGACCTGCTGTCATCTATTTGAAGTGGAGCCACCTCCTAGGAACGTCAGAAAGATTGACCACGGACGCAACTAACTTCAGACACGTACTGAAGGTTGATAGTTTAACACTTTTGCCGCTCTCTATTAGTGAATGGTGACTTTGCATATGAAATTTGCAAGCTGGCACGCACTGTCGGACTTGAGATAAACCTCACAAAAACCATGAGATGATTACTCTACAACAGGAGCCAAATGAAAACTGATAGTTGTGAAATTGGGTTTGTCGGCAGCTACTATGATCGCGAAAGTATTACAACAATAGACGGATGTCAACTGTAAGATGAGCAAGATAAGAATGCCATCTGATTGGCTGCAACTATTTTAGTCAATCTCGCTGAATATATTTGTAACTGGTAGATACATATGTATCCCTATTTTTGCATTGGTAATCACTATGAACGTATAAATTGTTTAAATAGTTGTCACGCACATTTGGAATAAAAATACCGGGTAGCTTGAGTAGTATGATTACAATATTAATTTATTAAAAATGGTTTTATATTTTTACAAATCGTATTATATTAAAATTATGTATTTGAATTATTTCGGTAACCAACTTAAATGAGCGTATGTCTACAGCGCGCCAGATCGTTGTTGTCGAAACGCTTACTGTAGCGCGCGGGACGGGTGTTGTAAGCGGAGAGGATGTTCGCAGTATATGTGACGAGTTGTGTCGAACGAATGTGTCCACAATCCTTTTGCCCAGCCTTTTTGTTAAGTGGGTTGATTGATGGAGAGGTGTGGTGAGTTGCGTTGTGTGGTGATGTATGAGTGTGCTGTCATCGGAAGTGCTGTATTAGTGTGTGTCAGTTTTTCTGGGTAGAGGGGGCAGATGCTTAACTCATTTAAACACTCGCAAATCTCCGGAAGCAGAAGGAATCCGCAAGAAATCAGACGAGGCGGCAACCTTGTCATATTGTCCGAATATATTCAAGGGGGGTGGGGGTTAAATTAGCGATATGACGACTTAGAGAAAAGAAAGTATATTCTGTATAATTTGTTTACTGATCTACCACGAAATGTTAGTTGTAAACTATGAGGTAGAACTACTATTCAACAAGAGAATACTATGGGTGGCATACCGTTCGAAACAGATAAACAAAATTCAATGAATTTTTCGTACATATTTATAAATGATTAAATTTTCAAAAAAAACTCCCTTTTTAAATAATTAACTAATCAGTTAATTAAAACGATTTATTTCAACAGAACTAAAAAAAATATGAGCATTTATTAGAAGCCAATGCTTTATTTATGTACAAGGTGCGTTCCAAAGTAAACAGGACTTTTTGAATGTAGCGCCCCCGTGTGGCGCCATCTATATGTCGACTGGTGCGTTAGAATCTGCTATCTTTATCCATTGTCCAGTGAGAATTTCATGGCATTTCATCTATTGGAAGTAAAGTTAATGCGTTTTAAGTGTCAGTATATTTGTGTTATCGGTGCGAAAAAAAGCTTCGAACAAAGAGCAAACAATAAATTTTGTTTTAAAATTGGTTAAACTTTTACCGAAACGTTTCAATTGATGAAACAAGTTTATGGCGATGATTGCCTATCCCGTAGCAGAGTGCACGAGTGGTTTCAACGTTTTCAAAGTGGTCGTGAGGACATAAATGACGATCAACATGTGGGCCAAACAAAATCCGTGATCACCGGAAATTCCATAGAAACGGTGCTTGAATTCATCAAATATCAGCCGAAATCATGATTGAAATTAATGGAAATGGAATTGAACATCTCCAAAACATCGATTTATTGCATTTTTAATCGAACATTTGGGCTTACGAAAGGTGTGTGCCCAGTTTGTTCCGCAAAAATTGACTGACGACCAAAAATTTCTCAGAATCCAACATTTGACTCGACGCTTGTGACCGATTATTAGACCAAAAATCACATTTGAACCATTAACCACTCCCCGTATTCACCTGATATGGCACCATGCGACTTCTTCCTCTTCGGAAAAATGCATTTGCTCATGAAAGGAAAGCGTTATGCAGACGTAGAGACCATTCAAAAGGCTTGGACCGGCATACCGGCAGCCATACAGGCCAACGAGCTAAAACATTCGTTCGACATGCTTTTGGACCGGGCAAAAAGCTGTATTGAAGCAGAAGGAGATTATTTTGAATAAAATAAATTGATTTTTCCAAAAAACCATTTGTTCTGTTTTGTTTCAGAGTCCTGTTTACTTTGGAACACACCTTGTGTTTAACAAATCAAACATTTCCAATTGATAAACGCAAAGTTGTATACAATTTAAATATTTTCCAACTAAATGGAGCAATATTGAGTGTTTAAAACTACCATTGTGGCCAACAAGAAAACCCAATTAAATCTAATGAGTGTAATTAAATAAGCCACTACAAGAGCATTGAATTCACACACACACATTCATACCTACATATGTATGTATATGTACCTAGCCAAATGCTATGAATGGTGGAGAGCTCAAATGGTCGAATAGTCACCTATGTATATGTATTATTTGTACAAATTTTATATCTGTACATACATACATACATATATACATATATGTTATATACAGTGACCGCTGTAGGTCGCACATTTAACTGCGTTTGCTAATTAATTCGCCACTTATTGCACAACACCGCCATTTTAATTGATCCATTTACAATTAACCGCTATGTGCAAACACTCATCGCCGTAGTCGTCACTACGCCGTGCCACGCTGTGGCTTATTCGCGTGTGAAATTAAATTGCCAAATATAAATATAGCAATATGTAGAAGAGGACAGAGGGTAGAAGAGCGGTACATGTACCGTAAATGCGAGAGCGCACGTACGAAATGCACTAAATGACCCTATTTTCGTTTAACCTAAAGCTCTGTAATTTGAATTATTTATTTAACAATATGTTCGCGAAATTTCATTTTACTAGGGCAGTTGTTCACAAATGGTGGGGTGCGAAGGGTGATAGACGAGTAATTATGGAAGTGTATAGCACAATTGGATGCAAACTTAGAACTATCGTAGTTTATTTCAAATTTTTGTGAAGACCATTTGGGATTTTAAATTCCGATCGGAACATTAGTTTGAGTGAAGCAACTTAAGGTTAGGTTAGGTTAGATGGGTAATCGAAGATGCACGTGGACTGCTATATGTAGTCCTTTGTAAGGCCATAAAAAAAGAACTCATGCGTTCGAACTTATAAATTAGCAAAACGCTTAGTAGCCAATACAAATTTGCACGCATGTACCGATGGTGTCCCAGCATTGGCCTAGTTTCCGCGAAGGCCAGCTATTTAGACGTAGAACACAAGAGTATACGGTAGCACCGACCAATAGCGGTTCTAGGGTGCCTTTCCTTGCTAGCTCATCGGCCCATACCAGTCTTATTACGAAGACACTCGATGTTTTTGATAGTGAGTTTAGTTACTCCTCGACCATCCCTGAACGCACTGTAAATGAGTTCAAAGCTAGTATCGCAGCTCAAGTCAAGAGGTCTGAAAGTGGAGTTAATAGAGATCTCCTGACAGTAAACTTTTTATATTGTGAATAATGTGAATAAAAAGGAATTTCGTGTTAATAAAATATAGATTTTCGCATGGACAAAATACAGCTGGTACAAAAGCTTTGCTAGATCACGAGTTTCCGTATACTGCCACATGAAAATCAACTATCAACGACTTAGTATATGCTAAGTTTGAACGTGGTGAAATGAGCACCGAAAACGTTCAACGCAGTGGACGTCCAAACGAAGTTGTTACCGACGAAAACATCAAAAAAGTCCTTAATATTATTTTGAATGGCCGTAAAGTGGAGTTGTTCGAAATAGTAGGACTGTAAAGATATCAACAGAAAGTGTATGTCATACTCGTATCATTCATGAATATTTGGCTCTGTGCGCGAGCTCACTTTCGATCAAAAACAACGACGAGTTAATGATTCGGAGCAGTGTTCGGAGCTGCTCAAGCGTAATAAACACGAGCCTTTGTGTCGATATGTGATAATGGATGAAACATGATTTCATCATTTCACCCCAAATTCCAATCGATAGTCATCCGAGTGGACTGTGCACGTTGAGCCCGCTTCAAAGCGTGGAAAAAGGCAATAGTCGGTGGCAAGGTTATGACGTCTGTATTTTGTCTGTATTTGGGAAGAATAATTAACTACCTTAAATAAGGAAGGATCATGAACAGCAACTATTACATAATGTTACCGGGCGCATTTGAAGAAACAAAAAGTGCTGTTTCACCAAGACAATGCACCTTATCATACGAGTAAGTAGCTGAAAACCAAGGCAAAATTCCATGAATTGGGTTTCAAATTACTTCCACATCTACCGTATACTCCAGATCTGGCTCCTGTGACTATTTCCTCAAATTAATATTTGCTGGGAAGACATTTTCGTCGAATGAAGAGGTGATCGCCGAAACTGAGGCCAATTTTGAAGCAGAGGACAAATCGTACTACAAAACTGGTATCGAAAAGTTCTACGGTCGCTTTAATTAATGTATCGTCCTTGAAGGAAACTATGTTGAATAAAAAAATGAATTTTGTCAAGCAAATTTGTTTTATTATGGTAGGCCGGGGACTTTTCAAATGACCTGTTAAACTATATTTGAGGAAAAATGAGAAGAAGATATTTAAAAATTGAAAAAAACAATAAATTATGCCACCAGATTCGGTGTGGAATCTGTTTAGCTTCTCTTGAACTGAATAATGCAGTACGATGTCTCACTTTACTATATCCCTAATTTATATTGAAATATAAGTTAGGTTAGCCACGTTTAGACCAGTTTTGGTTCTTTGCGTTATCAGAAGGAGTTCAGTTGCTAGGTGTAGTGAGGTGTAGTAATCCTTTAGGATGCTTTCGTTTGACATAAATTTTCACAGACTCTGTGGTCTAACTGTCGATACCTTCTTTAGTGTATTATACCGTGCTCCTTGGTACCTTGCTCTACTTATTTCCTGGAGTCTTCTCGATCTGTCAGCTCTATTCTGCGGGCGTGTCGCCAACAGACAGTAACCAGTTAGTATTCCGATCATGTTTCTACAGTCTGTCCTATTGTGTGCCAATAGTAATATTGTGTACTTTTGATTTACCGTTTTGCACATGACTTTTGCAGTATTTCACCCAGGTAGCTCGTTCCATCGGGTTTTGATTTTCTTTACCATGCTTCTGTCCAGATCGTCGTATAAACAATGCAATGTTGATCACGTTTTCGGGTGTTAGCCGTACACCATACTTGGCAATCTCGTTCACTATTTCATTGCTCTCGATGCCTTTGTGGCCTGGCTCCCCGTAGAAGTGAAAAGTGGCATCATGTAGTTGGTGTTTGCTAAACCACTATTATCAATCAAGCTATGTCTGAACTTCCTATATGTAAATATTCCTGCAGCTAGTAATCGGCGTAGGTTTAGTACTAGTTCAAGTGCCGATGGAACCTCTCTTCTGCACCGTAGAGCAGAATTAGTCTTACAATGTCTGTGTAGTATCAGTGCATGAGAAAGGGAGAGAGCCCCCAGGTTGTGCCGAACATCTGCCTACACGCATATAAAGCATTGCTAACTTTTCTCACTCTTTCTTCCACGTTGTGCTTCCGCAGCAGGTACTTTGTGCGGTCCTTGAGACCTAAGGTCTGACCATTCACCAGTGCTACTAACTCTGTCAAGCCAATACTTTCGGCCGTCAAGCCAACGTTATGTAATGAACACACTATTTGGTATACATTTAAATGTATATTGAATAAGGTCTACCCAAAGCTTAAGCACATATCGACAGGTGTTGAGTTGGACTGTGAGGATGAAGATTTCACAAAAATAATTCAAAACGTTGCGTAGAAGAGTACACCAAATACCCGCGTGAATCTAAGTAGTACCAAATACCTAAAACATGTCTCAGAAAGTATCCTTAAAAAGCGCAAGATTCGACGGAGATGACAGCGAATTAGGTTCTCTGCTCTCAAAACTGAGCTTAATAAATGTACAGCGAAACTAAGAACACAAATTAAACACTTTAATTAGTTTTTTTAATTAACTGATAAAACGACTATTCACTCTGGAAAGCTGCAAGCAATATGAATAAAAAAAAAAAAAGTAGCGCCATTAAAATTTAACGAAACTACAAGCATGTACATGGGCCGAAAGGAATGAACAGAAAGCTGCCGTATTTGCAAATCATTTGGGAAACACACTTACGCCTAACAATGGATATGAGATAAACCGTGAAAGTATTTGGTTGGATCCACACATCAGCGTTTCTCATGTTACAATTCAAGAAATTAAAAATCTTATCGGGAACACAAAAAGCACCTGGGTACGATTTAATAACTGGAGAAATATTTTGCAATTTACCAAAAATTGTATAAAAAAACTTGTAAACATTGTAAACAGTGCATTATGCCTAAGATACGTGCCATCGCTTTGGAAAATAGCTGAAGTCATAATGATATCTAAGCAGGGTAAGCCAGTACACGATGTTATATCATATAGACCAATTTCGTTGATGCCAGATTTATCTAAAATCTTTGAGATTGTACTCATAAACCACCAACAAATTAAACGACACCAAATGAATTCACGTCGACTTTACCTAAATAATATTCCTATACGACATCATAACAGTGCTAAGTACCTAGGTATCACCTTAGATGCTAAGATGCGCTGAAAAGAGTATTTCCAAAAAAAAGGAGCGAGCTTGATAGGAAATTTGCTAAACTTTACCGCCTAGTTGGCAGGAAATCCACTCTATCAATTGAAAACAAACTGTTAGTATATAATCAAGTTCTAAAGCCAGTTTGAGCCTATGGAGCCCAACTATGGGGTTGCTCAAGTCAAAGCTGGTAAATGAAATCTCCATAATTGCAATGTCTCACAAACTGAGGCTTAGACAGCACGTTAATGAGGAAGCATCCAGACTCATCAAAACTACTCGGCGAGAAATCGGGTTGAAACACAAGAAGCCTTGCGATCTAGTAAGACAACAGTAGCAGCAAATGTGTTTCTTAACATTTAGCTTTCTCTTAATTATTTTTTTTTTTTTATTGAAACGTAACAAAGATATGGTTTTACATTTCATTCGAATTGCAACTAGTTACAAAAGTATTAACAAGCAATATTTTTCATAATTTATGAGGTAAAACAATAAAAGCTCTATTCAGAAGCTTTTTACAAAAACTAAACTTTGTATTAAAAACTAAATATTATAATATTTGTTATTTGCTTAGAAGGTAATGAAACGTTGTTCTTTTCAATCTGAGCCTGCTATTTCTAGTTTCACCTAGTTGTCGGGCTTCAGCGTTTACATGATTTTGCAACCTTGTGGCATGTTTCGATGCCGTTTCGCGAATGACTTCCCGAACCATTTTTACGTGAAGATCACGATGTAGATCTGAATTCCGTATGTACCATGGGGCATTTACAATTTTTCGCAGGACTTTATTTTGGAATCTTTGCACCATTTCGATGTATAACGGTGCAGCGCATCCCCATAGTTGAATTCCGTATGTCCAGATGGGCTTTAACGATTGACTGTAGACTAAAATTTTATTTGATGTTGTTAGGGGTGATTTCTTGCCGATTAACCGATTTATTTTGTTGTATTTTAGTTTTAGTTCTGCAACTTTTCTTTGTACATGCTCCTTCAACTTTAACTTCCCATCCAGCGTCAAACCAAGATATTTCGCCAAGGTGGAGTACGGAATTACTTTATTCCCAATATATAATATAAGAGGATATACGTAGCAGTTTTGTTAGTGAAGTTTATATGTATACTCGTTGAGAGTAATGTTCCATTTTTGTGTCCATTCCACGATTAGGTTGATTGAAGACTGCATTCTGTTCGACGACTCTATTTCATTTCTACCAGTAGTAATGATGCAGGTATCATCTGAAAATGTGGCGATTGTGCTGTTTGGCGGCATAGGCATATCGCTTGTAAACAAAACGTATAAGAGTCCCAGGACACTTCCTTAGGGTATACCTGTTTTTATTGGCTGTAAAATAGTATATGATTGTCCCTGCTTGATTCTGAAGTAGTGGTTGCTCAGGTAAGAGGCAAGTAGCTCATTTAGTTGCTGTGGAAAGAGAAGTCTTAATTTATGTAGTAAGCCATGGGGCCATACTTTATCGAACGCCTGGGATACGTCAAGAAAAACAGCTGTGCAAATTTGCTTTTATAGCATCGCATCCTCAATTAACTAAACTAGAATTGTTGTTACTATTTTATTTTTATATACTAGGTACAATTTTAAAATAAAAACACAAAAGCAAATAAACAAAATAAAATATAAAGCACAAAAGCAAAGGATTATTTTTTTTTAATTATTTTGGTCTCTTCAGTGCAGTGTTCTCGTGATTGCAAAACATTTTTTTCGAGTACATATGTATATATGTGCAACAGTTTGGCGTTTCCTGTCGCGAAGACTAAGTACTTCTTGAACAGTTTTTGTAATTTTTGGACTAAAAACTTTTCTTACGGGCGCAGAGCTTTTGCGGCTAAAATTTTTGAATGCTGCGAATCTTCAATTGTTGAAACCAAACCATTTGTTCAGAGCCTAGAGCTTGGTACAGTTTACATCAATTCTGCAAAGAACTGCTTTGTCATTATGATCCTACTTGAGATTTTAATATCCACAGGAAACAGAATAATTAATACAAAACTTTCTAAGACGCTGTCGATTATGTATCTTGTACGGATTGAACCGTCCATCGGCCTAACAGGAACATTGGTACGTTTAAGACGTCTGAAACACTTAGGCTAAATTAGGTTAAATTAGATGAGTTTTGGCAGTTTTAACCCGCCTCTTTACGATGCCTTAACATTTTGAAATAGTAATCGAAACACTTATACCGACAAAGCGCTTTGAATTTGTCACAATTTTTTTAAATTTTTAATACGTTGTGTAGTGCTGAAAAATTGTTGGTTGTAAAAACTGTAAAAAAATGGAAATATAGGGAGTTGCAGCTGTGGATTCACTAAAACTGTAACATTTGTTACGGCTGTCGCCTTTAATTCACCTTTTTCGCAAACGTTGGCGTGAGTGTAATGTGAAAAAATGCGACGCCATGGCGTATGAGTAATCATAATATTTAAACATTAAAATGAAAGCGTCTGCAAAAACTCATTTTCATTCCTTTGATTGCAGTTAATTATAGCAAATTGTTGCTTTTAGACCGTTACGCGCACACATGCAAACGCAACACACTTTCGCGTTACGCCATAACAGCGCCGACCACCGTCAAGCACGCCTTACCCAACCCTTTTTTGCGGCCCTTGCAGATCATACGTTGCGTCGGAGCATAAGTTTGTGTGTGTCTGTGGGGGTGAAGTGTGGCACTAATTGTTAATTTTCGTGGCACTCACTTGATTACCTAGCAAATAGTTGCTGTGTGGGCATATGAAGTATGCCAAAAGCGGCGGGGCTGATGTCTCGGTGTGAGTGTGTGGCGTAACGGGTCACACAGTGTGAAACATATACTCACACGTACACACAACTAATGAAACGATTGCGGGCGCATTAATTAAAAGCTGCCTCATATCCTCATTTCGTTGAAACGGCGTGGCCACATTCATTTGCCGTTTCGGGAAGGCCGATTTGTGAGCGGAACGAAGGGCGATATGCGCGTAGCTTGTGCAATGAAGTTAATCGCAGTTATTCGACCATTTCAAATTAGCATTGAACGTCGCACGCTAACGAAACCCAATTATATGCCCGTCCACCAAAACAAAGGCAATGGAACCAGGAGAAAAAATCAAAAACTATTTTGGTATGAGTTCGGTTCAGCCAAATGAACTTCGTTCGAGGCGCAGCTTTTAATACATGGAAAACGGAAGGCGGTACTCCTGCCAACCCACATTGTTGCACTGCCGCCATATTTAAATACTCAGTCTAATTGGTAGCAAATAGCAAAATATTGAGTGGTTGAACAAAAAGCCGGGCGTAAAATGGGTTAAACGAAATTGCAGATTGATGAAGCTTGCATACAAATGGCTAATGCGTGCATTGTACTCAAATGTAGATTAGTGAGCCACGGGCAGCAGATGTGAGCGTGGACGCATTCACACGCACGCATTTGTGAGGGCGGCACGTTTTGTGTGACGTAACAGTAGATGACTCAATGTTGACTGCGCTGGTTTTGTTAGGCTTCTCTATGGCAAAGATGTTTAAGGTTACCTTCTAATTGTGTACCTAAATATGTGTTCTAGTAAGGAAGAAAAGTTGGAAGCTCCGCTTCACTGCGAACTAAATCCACTTTAAGCGAAAATTCTCACCTATTCCAGTTATCTTGGAGTGGGAATCATTTCACGTTTAAACTTTCTTACAATCGAGGCTTCCGCAAGGCTACATCTAAAGCTTTAAGATATCAATTAAATAAATCCAATAGCCTCGTAGTATAAGAAATTATTAGTTTGGATGTTAGTAAGTAACGGGTGAGATTTTCGAGTTTTTGTCTCATTATCATTGGTTTGTGGTTTTTTGAAATCAAACATTGTGAAGGCATCAATAACTTGGTTACTTTGTATCAAAACTTTGTGATCAACAAATTTCATAGAGATACTCGAGGTTCCAATTATTTTTTGATGAGCTGAATAATTCTCAAATTTTATTTCATGACAAATGAGCCGAGGAAAATGTTTTTCTTAAGCCTAAGGCTGAACCCACACCGGATTAGTCAAAAATGTCTTTGACTAATAAGACACAAAAACGTCTTGTGCTCTAACCCACCCCAAGCGAAGCGCAATGAGGCATTTTGTCTCTTTTTGTCTGGCGTGGTGTGCATTGAAATAAAGTGGAAAAATAAGTGGAAAAATAAGGAAACGAATATTTTCAATAATTGAGTTTTGTGAACGAAATAAAAGAGAATGGTGGGTGCATCCGTACAACCAGAAGTGCGATTCCTAAAATATAATTACACATTTGATTTCTGAACTGAGAATGCATTCGAGAAAATTTTAAAATTTCATAAGGATGCAGGTGTCAACATCGGCGAATAAAGAAAAATTTTGTCGCATTATTTTTGGCTGTATGAAAATACATAAGCAGTTCGACAACAGCTCTTCGTCGTATGAAACAAGAAATACTGTTTTTACTAACCCGGTGTGGGTTCAGCGTAGCTCAGATGGAAGAAAGACGGTTTTGTCGCATTTTGTGTGGTTGGCTGTATGCGATTTAACCAAACAACGTCTTACTGAAACAAGAAATACTGTTTTTGACCGTTGCTAAGATGGACGGGTTTGCCGTGCTTATGACCGCTACGATGTAAAAATTGTGCTTGGCGATGTTAACGCCAGACAACTGACAAGGTGCATACATCAGCCTTTTTGCAAGATATAGTATGATGAATCGGATGAAAGTTTGCAAGACAATAGGAATCTAAGTGTGCTCTGCCCAATTCACCAAAAAGGGGGACCCCACAATCAGTACCAATTACCGTGGGATAAGCCTCCTTAATATAGCGTATAAGGTCTTATCGAGTCTACTATGCGCAAGATCATACAAAAGACCCGTGAAAAGAAGATCGGCACACATTGAAATTGATATCATTAGCCTCAAGTCAGCTTTCTGGAAACAAAGCGAATAGTGTGGGTCTGGTTGAGAACAAGGATAAGACAAAATATCTCGTGATTTCAAACAAACAGTCTACGCATTTTTGACTTGGTTCACAAGTCACTGTTGACAGTCATAATTTTGAAGTCGTAGACAATTTCGTCTATCATCTATGTGTTAACCCAGGGTACCAGCTAACTCCATTAAAAAATTTTATTAAAATCACTCAAGCCGTTTAGTCGTGAAGACTTAAGAAACATGCACACTTACAAACTTTAGATTTTATAACAGTAGTGTGATTGATTTATCGCAGTTTTTGAGCTACAATTCTTAAAGATTTGCACGAAGAATTTTTTTCAATTACAACTAAAATAAATAAATAAAAAATTTTCACTGAAACTTTAATTTCTTTGCAAAAATTTTTGCCAAAAATCCAATTTTCAGTTTTGTGTTTTTTCCCTCGTCAAAGTTCTAAGTTAAGGTATTAACTAAAGCACGAATTTTTTCACTTTGGATGATCCTGTAAGGAGTTATTCTTCCAACGCGGGCGCATCGTTTCTTCAGAGGGGTCACCGAAAATGCCATCGCAATGGTCGAGTTTAAAATATTTGTTTCCAAAAATTTCAGAATTTCTTTGTTATTAGTGTATATTTGTAATATTAAAATGTCTAATAAAATATTTCACTTTTATATGAGAAAATAATTGTTGAGGCTGTTTTTTTTCCGAGAAAACCCATCTAACACCTTAAGGGATCGTCTCAGTGTGACTCTCTGAAAAATCACTGATTTTCTTAAGTAATCGGTCCGGTTTTTTTTATAAATAAATACATTCATGACGAATACAAACTGATTTTTTTATGTTTATTTTTTGGTCTGGCCAATATTTTGTTTTTAAATGTTATTTAAATATATTTAGAGTGTAGCAAACGACTTGCGCTTCCAGGTAGTTTCCGAGAATTTTATTGTCTATAGAATTCAGAAAAAAAATTGAAGGATATCGTATCGAAAAGGACGAAAAAAGGATATTATAGTATTACACCTTTGTCGAGACCAATGGTGCTTGGTAAACATACTCACATGCATAAATATGTTCATTCGGGTCTATAGCGAGCTCTTTGCGCTCGACTTGTTCTTGCGAAAGAAGAGAAAAAGAGTGTTACCCGAAGAATTGAAAAAAAAATCCGTCTCGTCCGTTGCTATCTACTCTTTTCGGCTTTCACGATAATCTCGTTTCGATTTGTAGCTATGTTCCGAAAAAGAACAAGGAAGTCAATTTGATTTCAACCCCACACTACACAGAGGATTGTGAAGGTGAAGCCAAAAAACCTGAAGCAATTTTATTTTATAATTTAACAAAGGCCGGCATTGACTGCATGGATCAGATGGTTACCCATTACACTACAAAGCGGCCAACGAAACGATGGACATTTGCCTTTTTGCAGCTTGTTGAATGTGATGGGATTGGCTGCGTTCGTAGTTTGCAAAGAAATCGACCATCTACTAGATGAAGTGCACGATGCACTTTTCTTTACAATTTATCGGGAACATTGGCAACGCCCAATATCGAAAATCGTATGAACAATCCCAATGTCATCAAACATCAATCTTGTGGTTTGGCTTTTGGGTCCTTTTTCGGTCGTTCACCCAACATCCCATCACGATTAGTAGCTTCAACATCAAAAGGTGCTGACACACTCAAAGGAAGGAAAGATTGCAGACTTTGATTGCAAGAAAGCGATAAATTGCGTCGTAAAACTCGATTTTTCTGTTCTAAATGTTCAAATCCAGTTTGTCAACAGCATTCGAAAATTGATTACATATGTGTTTTTTTTTTTTTGCATTCCTCAGGACCCATCATCATAAAATCAATTGAAAAATCGCTCAAAAATGATTCATATGATCCTAAATAAATGAAAAAATGAACGAAAAGGAACGCGTTGTATTTCATTTTAAAAGCCGCATACGAGTTTCATTTTTCTTTTTAAGGTAGTTCAGAGTATGCCCAAAACAAATCGAGAGGTAAGAAATTTCAAAAATGTATCTATATTGTACATATATGTATGAGCGTAAATACAACACGTATTTCCATACAAATGTATGTAAACACATTGCACGATAAACTAAATTTGGCATGAAAACGTTGGATCTTCTTGGAGCTATTCAAGAGCCCATAGAGCGAAGCGATGTCGCTTGGGAAAGTCGAGCGGCTTCAGTTCTTGCACAAGCTGTATTTTGTACGCTTTCAATTTAAGATCTCGACTTAAAATGCGACAAGTCGTTCCATACGTCAGTCCGAGTTGCTTCGAACGACGATTCAGCGTACGCTCTATGTTACGGCTGCTATATTTTCTTCACTGCGTACTGGACGTGGTCTATTCGGTCAAATATTATCCAATAATGAATGCTGGGTCTCAAGATGGGTGATGGTGTTGCGAATAGTACGCTGATTATGTTGACCATAAGTTAAGCGAAGCGCACAAAACACATTCTTTACAGAAGGTGAATTTTCCTAATGAACTTCAACGATTTGTAAATATTGTTCAGTCTTTCCATGATGAAATGCCAAACAAAACTGAACAAAAATAACATACAAATGTATGTAAACACATTGCACCATTGGTCTCGACTAAGTGTATCAGACCGTTGGTCTCGACCAGGGTTATGAAAGATATAAGCCAAAGGACTGAAGAGTATTCGAGTAAAAATTAATATTTTTCATTGTTATTCAGATTATTACATTGTGAGTTTACGATTACTGTACTGTACTGATTACAAAAGATATGTATAAAATTGTGATTCTCTCATGGAAGCCATACGAAGCGTCATTATATCGGGTGATTTTTTTAAAATATGATTTGCAAAATCTCATTTCTTTATTTGAAACGTTAGAGTTCATGACATTTACTTTTTGAAGATAATTTCATTTAAATCATTATATAAGTATATATGAGAAACTTGCTGCCCCACAAAAAATTTTTTCGCTGTTAACTTATCCATTTCAAAGCCAAAATTTGAAACTGTGTGGCATTGCCATCTTTATTTAACATTTGTGAAATTATCTTCAAAAAGTAAATCAAACCAATTAACGTACCGATGAGATTTTGCAAATTTTTAAAAAATCACCCGATATAAGTATATATGAGAAATGCTGTTTTTTCCGCTGTTAACATCCTCAAAGCCATTTGAACTAATTTTGCTTTATTTAACTGCATTTCGTAGAGTTTTTCAGATATCGAAAAACATTTTAAATTTTATCACCAATTTCTTAGGAAGGAAGTCATGAAGATATAAATAAAAATTAAATAAAACATTAAATTCCAGCAGATAGCTGCCAGCTCCGCTCAATGATTGCCTCTGTGGGTGGCCTAAACTTTCACCCCCTCCCGCCAGATACATTTGTGGGCACACTGAGTTTTATGGCTTTATGAACATATCGACCGCACAGAAGTTGCCAGCTGCTCCCGCTGCCAGCCCTTCTGCCCCATTTCGCTTGCGGCAAAATGTAATCACCACAGCGCAGAATAAAGACATTAAATATTTTTAGAACATTTAAACATTTAAGCAAGACAAGGGACAAAAACCATGTGTTGTCAAAAAGTAAAAAATGAACAACAACAAAGAACTCAAATGAAGTGAAAAAAGTGCAAAGCCAAACACATCACAATACCTTTGGCTAGTCACCGCAGCCACAAAAGCAACAACAACCACAAAAAAAGAAAGACAAAATTACGCTTCTCTCATAAAAATGCCATAAAATGGCAAAAGTACAACACACACAAAGCTGAGATGAGCCGGATGGCGATGGTGCAGGGCGTATGAGTAACGGCAGGCAGTGATTGAAGTGCGGGCTGTCTTTAAAGTCAAGGGAAAAGTAACAGCAGCAAAAACGGTGAGAAAAGTACACAGATATGGCACAACAGGAAGCTCTACAGACCGCCTAGTTGACGTTGTGAGGGATAAAAATGAAGCGAGCCCGTAGAAAGAGGAGGCGAGGGAGAAAAACACAAAAAATTTTTAACATCTGGGACACTGCCAGTCATATGCACACCCACACAAAGTGCACCAACGGTACTCACGTATATTAAATTGTCCCATATCTGAACATTTTGCTGCCAAGTTGATGTGGTGTCCTCAAACAAATAGCAAAAGAGGCGAAAAAGTATGAAAATATGTCAGCGTCATGTAATGTCTATAGCCACAGCGAAAATGTGTGTGTGTGTGTGCGAGCACACAAGAGAGGCGGAAAGTGAAAGTCCAGTATTTGAAGTCTTTGGTATTCAGCGCAAATGGATCACCTGTACACTTGGGCACCTGTCTGTTCACAAATTCACAAAAGTATACATATGTACATATGTACATGTACGAGTATATAATGTGTATGATCATTATGAGAGCATTTGCAGGCTGAGTGCATGTGTGCTCCGCAAATTTGTTGGCGTTGAGCCAATGTCAACGAATGACCAGACAATGACACAAATCATAAACAAAACAAACTGTGCCACACACACATAGATAAACTAATATTTTCTAGTGCATGTGGGCATCAACGCACTGTGGGATTTTGGACAATGTTTTAAATTATGTACTTTGTTTCAAGAGTTAGGTTTTACTTTGGCACACAAAATTTAAATTAAATATTTCATCATTTATTGTAAGTTCGAAAAGCTCAGATCACAAGAAGCAAATACTCGTGAGCGAAGTGGCGTATGTTTTACTGATTTTTTTTAACAGTTAGAAAAAGAGTGAGAGAACTTCAAGGACAACAATGTATTTTTTAAACTGAAGCGTCCTTGACCTTGTGTGCCTGCTAAGAGGAAATATATATGAGACCACTCGACAAGGGTATATCATCTCTCGCTACTACATATAGTAGTAGTTTTTTTCTGGCTGATCTAGAAACGATAAGTCGGGGTATTAAGTGAAAATAATAACGAAGTATGGTGGACAGTGCGATACCAACACAACTAACAGGAACTCAGCTGTGGTGGACGGATAAAATAAAAAATCTTGAAGTTTTCTTAATTAAGAAGGTATGCTGAAGGCCGAAATATGTGGAGCATCATTGCTAATGCTTTGCCCCGATATGATTCGTCAATTTCTGATTGTATGTAAAGTGTTATTTCGAAGTTTCCTAATTTTTTAAAGAAAAAACACAGAAAATTAAAATTTAAAGGAAATGTTTATTATCATTCGAAAGAACATCTTTTGACATTTATTTTTGGAAGATTATCTCTTTCAAATGTTGGTCGCGGCTTCGTCGTTCTCGTTCGAGGATATCGACTGGTAACTGGCAAATGACGCGCATGATGTTTTACTCTATGGTCTAAATCGAAGTGGGATTGTCCGCATAGACCTTAAATTTTACGTAGCTCCACAGAAAAAGTCTAACGGTGTGATATCACACGATCTTGGGGGCCAATCTATCGGCCCAAAACGTGAAATTATCTGCTCACCAAAGTGTCCTTTCAATATATCTATTGATTGATGCGTTGTGTGGGAAGCAGCACCGTTATGTTGAATCGATGAGATCGCGAGCTTCAATTTCACGCATAAAATAGTCGTTTATCATGGCGAGATAACGGTCTCCATTGATGTTTATGTTTTTACCGGCATGAAGAAATATGAACCGATGATTCCACCGGGCCACAAACCACACCAAACCGTTTTTTTTTAGATGAAATACCAGCCCTCGTTTATCTTCAGGTTAAACTTTGTTCCAAATGTGGCAATGTTGCTTGTTTATATACCCATTGAGCTAGAAATGGGCCTAATCGATAAAAAAATTTGGCATGAAAACGTTGGATCTTCTTGGAACTTTTCAAGAGCCCATAGAGCGAAGCGATGTCGCTTGGGAAAATTGAGTGGCTTAAGTTCTTGCACAAGCTGTATTTTGTACGTTTTCAATTTAAGATCTCGACTTAAAATGCGACAAGTCCTTCCATACGTCAGGCTGAGTTGCTTCGAACGACGATTCAGCGTACACTCTCTGTTACGGCTACTATATTTTCTTCACTGCGTACTGGACGTGGTCCAGTTATTCGGTTATGTTGACCATAAGTTAAGCGAAGCGCGCAAAACACATTCTTTACAGAAGGTGAATTTTCCTAATGAAGTTCAACGATTTGTAAATGTTGTTCAGTCTTTCCATGATGAAATGCCAAACAAAACTGAACAAAAATAACATGACAGCTTGACACGACTAACATGTGATCTGTCAAAAGAAGGCTATTGACAAAAGTACCTGGATCACCTGTTAAAATAAACTTTTTAAGATAAGTCTTTTAATTTCAAGTAATAACTTACAAAAAATGGAATTAATCAGATTGTTCCGGCGGTAGGTGGGTCGACGTAACCGTGAGACACGTGAACCAATATCTGTCTAAGAATTGTCATCTGGGATTCTTCAAAATGATGGACGGGAATGTGAAAGGAGAAGTTTTCTGAAACGTATTTGGCTTTTTTCCAGCTCTGAGGGTATTCGACGCAGTACCCGCTGGGGGAAGCAGAGGAATACTCCTTTCCGTGGAAAAGACCTGGTAGTGAAGAACCTGTATACACTTGGAAGTTCCAATTGGCGCCAAATAGAGAAACGGAGGAACGACTGCCGCGGTGTCCACGCCAATAAAGAAAAAGTTTTGGTTTCTTTGATAGACAAGCGCAAAAGAAGTCTTTGTTGTCGATTACCATAGTTGAAGTTTGTTGTGGATCTTTCTTTATGTGGTCAAAACATGTTTATGATATGGTTGCGAAGAAATAGTGGCGTTCTCTCTTTGGGTGCTTTTGTACGCACCGACCCTGTAAAATTGCGTGGTCTTTGTAGTCATACGTCGATAAATAGAGATCGCGAATTCTCCCTGACGAAAGCAAAGATCCGATAAGTTGAAATTAATTTCAGTTAAAAATCCTGATAGAAGGTAAAATCAGTCGGATAGAAGGAGGATGTGGTTGTGACGTGTTAATTCATTTTTCGGAAATCCTTAAACGTTGGCACATCTGTAATTGAGATTGAGTCTTAAAACGTTTTTGAGTTAAATTTTTAAGTACGATCATACCCTTTGCTCCCACATATATTTTTTTTAATTTTCACGATATGTTTGCTGGTGTACACACTGTGCTCCTTACGGAACTCGGAACCGACACGTCTACAACATAAGTCTTGCTCGCCTCGTTGCAACGGCACAACATGTACCGTTTTAGTGCTGTTGGTGTATAAATATGTTTTGGACTACAAACAGATGCACATAATAGCAGGGTCTAGTTTAAAACGTGCATTAGGCCTTTGTGCATTTTTTAAGTATTTCCGTTTCCGTTTCCTTTTCATACTAGTGTCAACAAAAAATTTAAGTAGAAGACAGCTGTCGTATGTGTTGTTGTGGCTTAAAAGTTTTCCACACTGCTAAACTGTTGTTTCCCTTGGCTTTGTGCGATTACTGTTATTTTTTCAGTCACGTTCTGACAATAATCTGCGTTACAATAACCAAAAGTCAGCTATAGAAGAGGCAAGTTGTGCTATAAAAACATGTGAGGCTTAAAGTAACAAAGGCAAGGCGAAGAATGTGCATGAAGCTTGGGGAAAAATGAAAATTTTGGCTATTCATGATATATTCAAGTTTGTTTCAGTTAGGTATACATAAATGCACTTAAATTTTTAAGTATGAATACTTTACATATGAGTCGGTTTTGCTAGCTAAGCATCGCCAAGTAACTTATATTGAATTTTAATTTCAAGAGCAAGTAAAGTTTTTGAAGTGATCAGGTCTTGAACCTTCTTCAAGTATTTGAATCAAGATTTGGGCATGTGACATCACACCGGTTTCAATACAATTGAAATAAAAATATTATTTAACATATTTTCAATGCTCTCTGACTCTGCGGTTCTCAAACAACAGTTGTAGACAATTCTTTGACTTGATTTATTCAATATCTCTTCTAGGTTAAGTGTCGTTTCAGACAAGCAAATATTCTACTAACGAATTGTCTGCCATATATCACAATTAAAATGGTGTTCTCGAATATTAAAGAAAAGTTTCTCGGGACCTTTAAATTTCTATTGCGCGGTTCGAGCTGTGTCCTAAAGTCATTCTGAGTCTGCATAAAAGGTGTTTTCAAAATTATAAATTAAACTTTTTTTAAGTTTATATTAACGTTGAATTCTTCAAAGTAAATCACTCAACGCCAAAACTTTTTCCAATGCTTATACCACTTTTGAGAGAGACTTGAGCTCTTTCGGCGATTTCGTTCTAATAAATGTAATGTAATCATTTCAAGAATAGTTCAAAGTTGAAGAGAAAGGTAGTTGTATTAATGCACTGAGAAGTCGGAAAAATAATTTAGTTTTCAACAATTCTATATATTTTCGACTTGCATTGTTTCCAGGCAACCAAATATTATTGAAGACAACTCCACTTTGGTTAGGTTAGTTTAAGAAGGTTAGGGAAATGTCCAAATAATTCGATCTATTTTCTTCCAAGCAGCTTATGTTTTGAGCACCCACTAAAGCTTTCAATCATACCGCATGAATTCCGATCGTGAGTTCTAAGTTCAGCATAAAAACCATAGCTCGGATCTCGTTTTGAATACAGTTAATTTAGACTACGCACTTATTCTGCATCTTCTTTATTGGCGCAGACATTGCTTACGCGGTTATAGCCGAGTTTATGACAGCGCGTCAGTCGTACTTCCTCTTCGTTGTTTGGCGCCAATTAGCGATTCCAAGAGTAACCAGTTCCAGTTCTTCTCCACCTGGTCCTTCTAACGGAATGGATGTCTTCCTCTTCCTCTGCTTCCCCCGGAGGGTACTGCGTCAAATACTTTCAGAGCTGGAGTGTTTTCATCCATTGGACCATAAATCTGTCGCAGAACCTTTCTCTCGAAAACTCTCAAAGTCGACTCATCAGTTGTTGTCATCGTCCAGGCCTCTGCACCATATAGCAAGACGGGAATAATGAGTGACTTGGAATTTGGTACTTGTTCGTCGAGAGAGGTCTTTACTTCTCAATTGCCCACTCATTCCGAAGTAGCACCCGTTGGCAAGAGTTATTCTGCGTTGGATTTTGAGGCTGACATTGTTGTTGGCGTTATTACTGGTTCCAAGATAGACGAAATTATATACGACTTCGAAGTTATGACTGTCAGCAGTGACGTGGGAACTAAGTCGCGAACGACTGTTTGTCTCACCCTCGTTCACTATTAGTTCCATTTTTCACGCTACTTATCCAGTCTGGAGAGAGCAGAATTAATGGAGCGGATGTTGAGACCAATGATATCAAAATCATCAGCATACTCCAGCAGCTGTACACTTTATAGAAGATTGTACCTTTTCGGTTTAGTTCTGCAGCTCGAATTAATTTCTCCAAAAGTAGGCTGTAGGTAGGTTGTCACACGAAGGAGGGTCGCCTTGTCTGACACCTCGCTTGGTATCGAACGGCTCGGAGAAGTGCTTCCCGATCCTGACTGAGCTTTTGGTATTGCGCAACGTCAGTTTACACAGCCGTATTAGTTTTGCGAGCATACCAAATTCCTTTTTGTGCTGCCGAAAGCAGCTTTGAAATCGACGAAGCTGTGGTGTGTGTCGATCTTCTTTTCACAGGTCTTTTTGACCGAGATTTGGCGCATGGTGAAAATTTGGTCCGTTGCTATCAAGCGTAAAGCCACACTGATAAAGTCTCATCGGTTTTTTGACGGTTGGCTTTTATCTTTCACTCGATAGAACCTTGTATGCGATGTTGAGGAGGCTTATCCCATGGTGGTTGGCGCAGATTGTGGATTTTCCCTTTTTGTGGATTGGACAGAGAGTCTTATAATCCAATCGTTGGGCATGCTTTCGTCCGACCATATTCTACAAAGAAGCTGATGCATGCTCCTTATCAGGTCGCATGAATTAATTTTTCAACGTTTCTATTACATAAGGTTTCATATTCAAATTATCTTCAAGAATTTTCTTCACATTTCGAGTTTTTGTCACATCTATAGCGTAGGGTTCATGAAATCCACCAACTTCAGCGTTTTTAAACTAATCAGCTGCATTATTATTGACTACAAATACATTTAATGCTTTAGATGATAGCGTTAAAGCCCTGATTGTTTCTATGACATACCATATGTTGGATCAGTACCTGAAATTATAATCTCACGAAATTTATTAAAACTCTTTCTGGGATTGAGTTCATAAGTACTTCTGTTATTCGCTAATAGGATTTTCTATGATTAGTTCTCGGTTTGGAGATATACATATCCTCGGCGTATTGCTGCTGTTTTCCATAAAAATACCAATAATCGAACGATCCATAACTACGTTGTAAAGAGCTGCGCTGGGAAATCTGATTACCTGCATAGATTCCAGTTACTTTATGCCGTTGTGTGATCACCTCCTTCACCAGCATAAGTTAGTTAGCAACGCCTTCAGTTGATTTATGCGCAGTTGTGGTGAAATGCCGCCCGTGTAGGCTCAACAAACGGCACAATCTACGTCGTATTAACCGGTGCCATTGTTGGGCGATTGTGTTAGCCGAACATTTTGCCACTTTTAGAGTGCGCATAATTCAACAAACACAAAGCTTTGAATTTTGCGGTGACCAAGTGAAGATGATTGGTAGCTGGTGGCGAAGCTGGCACGATGAACAGAGTGTTCCATATGTAAGGAGTAAGCAAGGTGGTGGAAGCAAGCGGTGAAGAACAGCAAGTGCTTGAACGTTTAAGTACGGCAAAATTTCCATGAGAGGGTCCCCCATAATTCTCGGTTTGATAGTTTGCGCTATACTTACACACGGGTGCTCTTCGACAGACTTATACGAGAGCGGTATGGTAAGAACTTAGGCTCTGGCCGGACTGGTAATTGGGTTTTCTCAAAAGAGCAATATCTGTTGGTAATTTGATTCCTCGTGTTAGAAGTAAATCGTGCAGTGAAGTTAAGAAGTCCATGAATGCCGTGAACGGTGACCATTTTCCTCCGTTGGCGATCATATAAAAATGGTTCAAAGAGTTTTTGCTGAGCCATGGCCATCACGGGGGAATACACGATAAAAGACAGTCCACCAATGGCTGAACAGTAGGCATCTAAAAAACCTGCAAGGGACACATTCTGGACGAAAAGTTGTCGCCTTGATAATTACCACGATTGCTTACTCCAACAAAGCATAGACCCACCAGTCCAATGAAGACAAAGATTGTTCTATTTGCCGTACACCCAGGATCTACAGGGTGTGATGTCCATCTACTAGCTGGAAAAGGCAAAATAGAAATACTATTTGAGGTAGGCTTAGAAACGCTGTCCCAAACTTGAAAAAGTTACGCCTCGAGGAAAAAAACTAATCGATTAAAGTTTTTATTGCTTTCATTGGAGCATACTTTGCTGACCTCCAGAAATCCTACTACGCAAATGGGTTCAATAAGTTGGAACTTCGCTGTGCCAATTGTATAGAGGTAAAGGAAGGCTATTATTCGTCTTCTTCTGGACGCTAAGTATCTATCCTACCCGTCTCGTATGCATCTACGCTAGTCGTGTTCGCATTCGTGTGAGTTGAAGCGGAAAATCTGCCCGCTGGCACAGTAAATTAGCAACTTCTAGCGAATTACATATGCCATTGTCACATGCATGCTGCCTCTGAATGCACCTACACAGAGAGATATAGCCACAGTCTGCTTGTGTGTAGCAGGCACTGTTGAGGCCTCTGCGAATGCGTCTGTTGTTAATCAAACCACAGCGGCCACAATGCATTAGTGCATGGTTCAATTGCTTGGCTCTGCGTATGCTTCAGTTCACTCATTTAGGTTGGTTGTCTGCATGCGAGCGTTTATGTATATCTCGGGTCCCAGTGGGTTCGCATTTGTTTGTTTGACTCATCGACTGGTTTGGTGGAGATCATCAACAGAGCCACCGAAGTGCTGTATAGGTTTGTATGCAAGCATCAATTTCGGTTGAGTTGGTCATATTTCGAATAAATATGGGTCGCTGTAGCTGTGTGTGCTTGCAGACGCTAATTTAAGCAATTCCGACTGGTATTCGACGAATTGATTGATTGGATTCTAACCGAATTTCGGTTGTCGTCTGATTTGCGGCTTGTAACATAAACGCTGAGGAACAACTCGGCCATTGAAAGCGGAATATGAAGACAATTTGGAAAGGAAGAGAGGCGCGTACGACGCTTTGATTGGTGGAACATGTAAACTCAACTTTTAATTACTTCAGGCTCTGCCATTATTAATGCCGGAAAGTATTTCGTACAGTGAACATTTCAGAGCAAGCCGAATCATTACAGAAATAAGACTCAGGTCACATAATCTACCTTAAGAAGCTCTGTACTCTAAATAACCACAGTGTCGAAATAAAAATATGCAGCCCTACACATTTTTTGTCAGAGAAAGAACCTAAGTTCAGGAGGAAACCTGAGTTCTCTTTCCATATTTGCTTTGCGTCTGGCAGCTTTTCGTTTGTGACGCGAAAACTTTGTTTGATGATTTTTTCCATGCTGAAAACCAAGGAGTTTGCTTGAGATCACAACTACGGAATCGTTAAAAAATTACCCATACTCCAGCTGGGCCCAAATCGTAAAAGTTTAATGGAAGAGGGAAGGAAGAGTGGAATCATCCAGGAACTTTTTACCCTTTTGCAAGACTGTGATTTAAAAATTGTATCAGTTATGCCGGCTGTCGATTTATGAGGATCTTTATGATAAAACTCTTTGGGAGTTCTAGGTACCACAACAGACCGGCGTTATTAGCTATCCAAATAAGATCCCCTTTTATGATCGACCACTTAACCTAACCTAACAGTAGATTAGGGTTAGGCAATCACATTACCAGTATAAAGGCGAAAGTTTATGAGTGTGTATGTTTGTTACTTCTTCACCACTAAACGGTTAGAGCGTTTTTATAAAATTTGGTATGGACGTTGTTCTATGTAGAAGTGCCAAGGTATTACACTTTGAGTGTTATTTTGTAGGGTTGTTGTTGACTAGAATCTGAGGCTGCACCAGTTTCCAAGTGCAGGAAAAGTGTGCTGACTATTGTGTTATCTGCTTCAATCTTGCTAAGTGATAAACGAGATAAATGTCTCTGAAGATGACCTTATTAAAGGCGATAAAGCTAAAACCAAAAACCCCTATAATAACCACGAATTTACCTTCCAGAGCAAACGCCTGCAATTGCCGTTAAAAGCGGCTTTCTCTATAACAATAAATATAAGCCAAGGACAAACTCCAAAAGTAGCCGGCATTCACCCGGGCATCCCTTGTTTCTCCCACTATTTATTTTCCCTAAAAACGGCGGGTATCGTGGTATAATTTGGGAAATTATAGTCTTCACACTTTTTTCACAATCAATTTAAAGTTTATTTGTTTATAAGCTCTTATGTGAGATAAGAAATGTCATTTTTTGGTTTTAAATTGTAACTTGGCACGTTTTTGGATAAGGCGGTAAGCCAAAATCTTCGGGACGAAAATCTTCTAAGGATTTTAACACTTGAGTTGCTCCCTTGCGGAGTTCCTTCGGCACAAGGTCATCTGGTACCATCACAACTTGCATCCCTGCACTCAAGGCTGCCTGAACGCCATTTGGGGCGTCTTCAAAAACAAGACAGTTTGATGGGCAAGGTTTGTCTGCGAAACGAGAAGCAGCTATAAGAAATATGTCAGGAGAAGGTTTGCCTGCTTTGACTTCTGGGTCGGTCGAGCCGCAAACACGATGACGAAACAGTTTAAAGACGTCGCGATGATGAGTAATTTTTATTTCAACCATATGCTCGCCAGAACTAGTGGCCAATGCTAAAGGAATCTTATTAGCATCGAGATGCCTCAGCAATCGCTCTGCCCCACGCATCAACGGTGAGTTCCCCAACATTTCCTTACATTTATTTGAAAATATTTTCAGGTATTCCTCGACAGTTAAGGGTAATTCAAGTTCGTTGACAGCAATTTCGGCCGATTTTTGCTCGGTTGTGCCAAGCAGTTTTAATCGCACATCACGGGGGTAAGACTTGTTAAAAGAGCCAGCTATTTGCCTCACAATTTTTTCATAAACCACTTCAGTATCTAGTAAGAGACCATCCAAATCAAATATGCAATGCGTAACATTCTTAAATTTACTACACATGTTGCACCAGTCTTTATTAAACTATCAAGATCCTTGTGTTGAATTGTGTTAAATATTAGCGAAAGCACCAATTTTGTATCAAAACTTTGACTGCCTTTTTGATTCAAATAAAATTATGATTGACACAAAAAAGTTTTCACGCAAAATAAAAGGAAAAAAAAAAGGAAAATAAAAGTTTCAAACACAACCAGTTAAATTGGTGTACAAGCTAAGAAAAAGTTTTAATATTCATTTATCCTAATAATTTTCACAAAAGGCTGAGTACAACAGTCTAAGTGTGATCCCTCCACCATGACATTTTACCTAACTTATCTAAATAATTATTATTTTAAAAAAAGAAGAATTAAATAATATTGGTAGAAAAACTATAAAACTTACATTAGGGGTCTTGAGTATGGATCTAAATGGAGAAATGTTAAATTGACAGAAGCTCCAGGTTTATTTGGTCAAAAAATGATCTGAAGTTTAGCGAAACGATTTAGAATTGGCCAAAAAGTTTCGCCAAATTGTATATATTTCAGGCACGATTTCATATATTCAGCATAAAGTCACCTGGGAGTTCGAAAATCTTTACATATATTAGATATGTATGTATATGGGGGCTCAGGGAAATATTGACGCGATTCAAACCATTTTTGATACACAGAAATACTATTGACAGGAAAGGATTCTGTCTGAATTTCAATTGTATATCTTCTCACACACTGAATGATATTTTCGGTCAAAAGTCAACTATAGGTACTGGGGTCCCCATATTCGGTACCTAGGGTTTTTAACAGTTTTGATTGTATTAGTCTGTTTGCGCCCATTTTCACACTGTGATATAGAAAATATGATAATAATACGAAAAAGTTAGCGGCGTCACGGCCGTCGTCTAATTTATCTGGCTTCCATAAATCCTTCTCATACCATCTCGGAGGTTAAATTTAATGTCTCTGGCGTAATTACCGTACCGTTATATGAGGAGAGAACGGGGTTAACCTCCTATTTCATCCATTTTCGCACTGTTGTTAGGAGTTGTAATAGTCCAGTTACCATCTTTGGTTGTTGTAGCTTTATTGGTTTAGGAGATGTTTACATTGAACATATAAGAGGGCGGGGCCACGACCACTTTTTCAAAATTTTTTACGCACAGGTGACAACTGTGATCACCTGTGCCAAATTACAGCTGTATCTTAATTTAGTGCTTAGTTGTAGCAGTTTGTAAGTTTTCGGTTAATGGCGTTTTGTGGGCGTGGCAGTGGTCCAATTACGCCCATCTACGAACTCCTAATTTTATTTTGCATACCAAGTTTCATCAAGATATCTCAATTTTTACCCAAGTTACAGCTTGCACAGGCGGACGGCCGGACAGACAGACAGTTTTTGGTGACACATATAACCGTTAGGTGAACAAAACTATAATACTCTGTAGCAACTGGTTCCAAGCGCATACAAATTTTTTTATACAAAAATAAAACTTTGCTTCTTTCACTGTACAGTTATATAAAATCAAAGCCAACGGCGATACGAAAAATTTCATTTAAAGCGTATTTATGTAGGGTATGCGTTCATGATTTCATTCTGCGAAAAAAAAGGTTTCCGACAGTGGGCTTCCAAATAAAGCAATTTAAAAATTGTTCTGTTTTCTATTTCTTTATCATCACATTGAACCGGCATGTACTATAAACTGAAACTCTTATTTGTTTTTAGTTATTTGACTTCCGTATAACACCCTTTATGAAGTTCACAGCGCACATTTTAATATTGAAAGGTCACTGCAATCAAACAATGTAGTTTTTGCTATCAATAATGCTCGCCTGCGTTGCTCTGACACTTTTTTGTTAACTGCCTTCGTTTACAAAAACAAAATCCACATGTTAAATCTTTATTAAGCAATGTCAATAAAAGCTTTGTTTGCAAATACTTTTCATGTAGAGTTGCCATATGGCAGTTAATATGGGTTTGCTGATGAAAGGCACAGTTTTATACAAGTTTTCAATAATACCACAATGTTTTAGGTATGTGAAAAGTTCAAAATAATAGTAGTATCCCTGATCTATTCGTCAAAGTTTAACGAGGGGTTGTACTTTGAAGAAATATAAACTCCCAACTGTGGCCAAAAAAATAGTAAGACTTTCTAATGTAAATTTCGCGCGAAAACCCATTCGTCGAACAATTTTTTTTTAAGCTGGTATGACTGTCAGTGGCATCTGTGCCAAATGCCAAATGAAAATAATCATTGGTGTTTAGTATATGCTTGTCTTTCTGAAGTACATAAAGTGCATTCGGCGATTTTCACGAAGAGTGAAATTATGCAACAAAGAAGTTCCATTAAATTTTGTGTGCTGAATCAAATTTCTGGTGGTCAAATGTTGGAAAACGCCTTCGGTGATAATTGTTTGTCACGAGATATTGGATTTGATTAGAGCAAATTATTCAAAGAGGGTCGAGAACGTGTTAACGACGAACCAAGTACAGGCCGGTCATCAGCATCACCTAATGATTAACACATCAATAAAATAAAGTAATCGATGTTTAAGAATAGACGATTAACAGTCAGAGATCTTACTGGCATTGTTGAATTATCGGAAGGATCAATGAAAACCATTACGAAAGATCAGTTGGACCTAAGAAAAGTGAAAGCACGATTGGGTTTAAAATCACTCAGATTTTTTTTTTCTAAAAACTGCGTTGCATTAACTTCTGTGAAAGAATACTTTCCGAGTACCAGGATGTCATGAAACGTATTATTAATGGCGATGAGTCTTGGATTTATGCTTGCGATCTTGAATTAAAGGTGAGACGAAGCCGAAAAACCACGTCAAAGCAGGTCAAAAATCATGGTTATTTTGACAGCTTTCTTTGATTATCGAGGTGTGCTACACTCCGAATTCCTTCCGACCGGCTAAACTGTCGCAACCACCGTATTCACCAGATTTAGCTCAGTGTGACTTCTGGTTATTCAGCAAACTCAAACGACCGCTACGGGGAAACAGTTTTGAGTAACTTGAAGAGGGCTACTCCGGAAACTGACTCTAACAATTGTTTCGAGGACTGGAAAAAACCTTTTCACAAGTTTATTGCGACCCAGGCGAATTACTTTGAGGGAGACGAGTAGATTTTGAAGAATAAATTAAGTAATTATGAACAAAGTATTTATTTTTTTGCTCATAGTAGTACAGTATACATACATATATAGTATATGTATATATATCGCACAGGGGTCAGATATATTGACATTCACAACCACCAAGTCACGGCTACCGAAACTCAGAAGATTTGGTGCAATACATACGCATCGTGACACTCATACGACCACTCTGACAGAAAGGGAGAAACGATCACACATAGACAATATTTTCGATTAAAATTGTCAATTGCCTTAAAAAAATTATCGCAACTTTAACAGAAATCTCTGGTAGCGCTGTTGGGTATTTACCCATAACTTAACCGATGGAGTGCTTACAGGGAAGTAATCACTTCTACGTCTCTCTTAAAATCTCTTATATAGGATGTGCTGTTTCTTATGCTGGTGTACATATTTACACTCTGCATATACGCTATACATTCTTTGAATAAGCAGGTCTTTAAGTGGCATATTGTGGTCATGCCACATGCGAAAGATGAAGCGATATTTTTCGATATCAATCCCCCAATAATAAATTTCGTGAAAAATAAATATAAAATTCGGTTTTTAATTTGGCAAATTGCGACATTATTTAACTACGCCCGTGGCCGAATGAATATTGTTTTTGCCGCTCCCCAGCGAATTGCTGCTTTGTGTATTGCATAATATTTGCGAATATTTTTACGAACTTACCGCAGCAAATATTTGCACATTTTTGATTACAATAAGTAAATACCATTTTTTTATTCGGCAAATATATATTGGCAACGCACATATTTCACGAAAGTACATAGGAGAGTATGTAGAACGAGCTGAAATTGCTGGCGCGCTTAAAATTATGTTAAAATATTGTTTCCCCTTAGTTAATAGGAGGTCGCTAATTTATGAGGATGCATGTGTGTGCGTATGTTTGCTGTATATTGGTTTAAAAGTCAATATATTTTGTGGCCTCTGCGGCTAAATGTTTTAAATTCAAAGCGCCCTCTTCTCTTTCATTTATTTGAATTTCTTTTTCGACTTTCCGCATTCGACAAATAAACCAATTACATAAGATGCTTGTCGCTGGCGCACATTGAGTGCCGTTATGTAGCAAGCCTGTTGCGGGCCTTTGTTTATAAATTTGACGAGTTTTTATAAATGTATGTACGTGCATATGCTCGCGTACGTGCGACAGCATGTGGTGACGAAGCCACACAGCCTTTCAATGCCTTCGCAATGGCATGTGCGCCTTTAAGTATGCAGACATGCAGTGGTGTGTGGTATAAAAATTTTAGACACGTCCAAAATTTATTTGTTTGCGAACAACAATGATTTCTGCTGCAAATATGGATTCAGGCAACAAAATATACGAATGTGGCTGCAGGCACACATACCCGTGCATACTTTTATGTGTGCGTGTACTCACTTTCGTTGAACTTTATAGGCGCTGCATACGCTTTAAGGAACGCTTTTAGCTTGATTGTTGAAGACGGTCTAACCTTGAGTTGTTTATATATCTATGTAAGGCATGTATGTATATGTTTTTAATGAAAGTGGTTTCTGATGGAGGGAAGCTGTGAGCCACTAGGTCCGAAGGTATATCTTCACCTTTGTAGAGTCAGTGACCCTGAGATTTAAAGGCGTTATATTTTTAAGAACCAAAGAAAACATGAAACTGGAAAAATTTGAGTTCGCTTGTATTACTGCACTATGGGTGGCATATATGTATACTTTTTAAAGCACCTATAACTCAAGTTCACTAATCCGATTAATAAACTTTTCACCTTAAGAAGAGTCTCGGAACATCCTTTTCATCCACCTTTATTAGTCACCCTTCCACTTGTGTTCCTTGTGCTCATTACGGCCAAAGATTATGATTAGGAGGGTGAGGAAAGAGCTAAGAAAAGCTAGTCGTTCCGGAGTCATTCTAGAGCTAGTCATTCCGGAATATCGTATTTTTCTTCGACTATGAACATTGTTTCTTTGCACAATATACAAAACAGAAAAAAACTCCTTCTATTGCTGAAGGGGATAATGAAAGCGGGGCTGATACACAATTTGAAGTTTCTGTAGAAAACATATAAAAGAAGGAGGTGTTGTTGGAATGTTACCAACTTGTTGCATATTCAAACACTTATCTGGGCCTACAGCATATGGTTAAAAAAAATATTAAGGAAAAGGCAAGTTTTACTATTGATTGGCCACCATATGTTAGAGCATATCAGAACTTGTACCGAATTAAAAGCATCTATAATTTTAAAGAAGAAATAGACAATTCTACAGGATCGCAGTACCCGCCGGGGGAAGCAGAGGAAGAGGAAGACCTCCACTCCGTTGGAAGGACCAAGTGGAGAAGGACCTGCCGCCACGTAGCGATAAGAAGAAACGACTGGCGCGCTGTTGTTAACTCGGCTATAATCGCGTAAGCGGTGTCTACGCCAATTAAGAAGAAGAAATTGAAAGCTTTCATCGGAATATTGTATACGAAGCAAAATATTTGAAGCTGTCGTACTTATGGAACCTAAAATGGGATCCTGATTTTTTTCTAAAACTAAGAGGGGTAGATTTAACAAACCAGACAAGTTTGGAATAAAATTCGGGCTGGCTTCTGATGTTGAAATGAAATACGTCGTAAATGGCTTTTCTTATCTAGGAAAAGATGAAACAGGAAATGGCAACACCTCTTAGTGAATTTGTAGTAATGAGACTACTGAAGCCTTTTACCATGAAAGGTAGGACTGTAATAACCGACAACTAAGCTATTAGCAAAAAAAAACTATGTTGGTTTATATCATACGTTCGAACAAATGACCTATATATGTATATTAACGGAGAGTTCTAAACGAAACTTTTACTATAACCCGCAACTTGAAACCTGATCGCAGTAGGTAACATACAACGGCGCTTAGGTCTCAAGTCAACTCTTACGGGCTCCACCTGCCAATAAAAATGATAATTGAAACGCAACTTTATAGTATTAAAACAGAGAATCTTTTATTAAAAATATAACTAAAATAATCGATCCATATATAAAAACTAATGTGAAGGATGAATCTGATGATGTTTAATAAGTTTGTTAATATCAGGTCCCAATTTACTCAAGAACAGTCGCAAGTCGCCACGTTCGGTAACAAGCAAACGATTTCTCTTTTTAGTAAGCAGTGTTGTCACAGCACTAAATCCACGTTCACACAAATACTCGTATGACGATGGGAATGCTATCAAGAATCGTTGAACGATTGACCACAATCCAGGGTACAACTGCGGGACCGGTTTTGTAGCCAAAATTCTTGGTAACCGTTTTTGAACTTGATTTTTATTTCCTCATTTGTTGTCAATTCTATAAGTTCTTCTTCCAGCTGAGGTGACATTGCTGTGTTGACATTTGAAAACGGATCCAACACCCATTCTGGTGTTTCCATGTTCAAAGTGTCCTGGTATCGTTCGGTAAAGTCAATGTTCAGGTTTTCCAAATGTTGGCAGTAGGCAAACAATTCGTCGTTACTGCATGATACTGATAAATTTGGAAAATTGTGAAACTCACGTCTGCCCAGATTCTTTTTATGTAGAAGCAGTTTGGCTGCGAAAGCAGCAACGACGTTTTTTGTTTTGATTAAATTTAGTTTATCGCCTTGCAGTTGGAGATTCATGTCGTTGAACAATTTATACAAGTCTGTCATGTAAGCTATATCATTCTTTGATGTTATGAGCTTGTCTTGAAATTCTGTATCTTCAGTTTCCAAGAACTCTATAACAGAGTCAAACAGGTTGTAGAATCGAGTCAGACAATTGCCTCTTGATAGCCGACGAACTTCAGTATGAAACAACTGAAATCGTCATTAGTAACACAAAGCTGATGAAATAACATATCATTCAAAGACGGCGATTTTATTGACTGCTTTGATGACACTTAAGTTTCTAGCAACTAAATGTTGTCTATGAATAACGCAATGTAAAAGGACATCTGATTTAATTTGTTAAGTACGCTAACTTTATGGCACTCTGTCATAGCCGGAGCGCCATCCGTAAAAATGAAATCTTTTTTAAAAATCTTTCTCATCGCAAAACTTTTCCAATATATTGAATATCGATCCATATATAAAAACTAAATTTCTAGGATAATGATATTTTCTCATCTTTAATAAAACTCACGTAAGACAACAACAATTGTTAATATCATCCAGCTGAATTGAAAATTGACTTGGCCTCAGGTGATCGAACAATGATTCTTCAATGTTTTCAGCCATTTCATCAATTCGGTAACAAGCAAAGAATTTTTCGGATAATATTTGTAAGCAGTTTGTCACAGCACGGTAGTTATTCCACGTTCAACAAATACTCCGATGACGATGGGCCTTTTTGAGCTATCAAGATCGTTCGTCGTCATTGACCACAATCTACACTTGGCTGAGTACAACTGCGGGACTTGAAAATATGCGACGTCTTTCTTATCTGGATGCATTTTATTCAAATGATCTTGGTGAAGGCTTCATTGCTTTTGAACTTGATTTTTATTTCCTCGAATTTGTTGTCAATTCTATAAGTTTTTACTTCCGACTGAGGTGAACATTGCTGTAGTTGACATTTGAAAACGCTCATCCAAACCCAATGGAAAATAAAATAAATATTACATTGTTTATATAGGAATGTTAAGAGCAACGCAGCGACAGGAATAAACAAACATGGTATCGTTCGGTAAAGTCAATGTTCAGGTTTTCCAAATGTTGGCAGTAGGCAAACAATTCGTCGTTACTGCATGATAGCGCGATAAATTTGGATATTTGCGAAACTCACTGGTCCTGCCCAGATTCTTTTTATGTAGGCAGTTTGGCTCAGAGCTGGAGTGTTTTCATCCATCCGGCATGCAGCCACGTTTTTGTTTTGATTAAATTTAGTTTATCGCCTTGCAGTTGGAGATTCATGTCGTTGAACAATTTATACAAGTCTGTCATGTAAGCTATATCATTCTTTGATGTTATGAGCTTGTCTTGAAATTCTGTATTATAGAGTTTCCAAGAACTCTATAACAGAGTCGAGAAACAGGTTGTAGAATCAGTCAGAAGAATTGCCTCTTGATAGCCGACGAACTTCAGTATGAAACAACAAACGATTGAAATCCTCGTCATTAGTAACACAAAGCTGATGAAATAATCTATCAGTTCAAAGACTGTTTGTTTTGCGGATTTTATTGACTGTTTGCCAGACCCATTTCTTTTGTTTCTGGAGAAAGCAACTAAATGTTGTCTATGAATAACGCAATGTACACCAAGGACATCTGGTATTTAATTTGTTAAGTACGCTATGAAGCCTCTATGGCACTCTGTCATAGCCGGAGCGCCATCCGTAGCAAATGAAATAATATTTTTCAAAGGAATCTCTTTCTCATCGCAAAACTTTTCCAATATATTGAATATGGTTTCGCCTTTTGTATCGGTCTCTAAATTTCTAGCAAATAATAGTTCTTCACATATTTTTTCATCTCTAATAAAACTCACGTAAGACAACAACAATGCTTCATTAGTTGGTAAAGTGGACTCATCCAGCTGAATTGAAAATTGACTTGGCCTCAGGTGATCGAACAATGATTCTTCAATGTTTTCAGCCATTTCATCAATTCGTCTTTGCACAGAATTATGACTGGGCATCGGTGACACAAGAGTATTTTTCGGTCTTGAAACCTTTTATGCCGCATTTTTTCGTAGAATTTTCATTTATTGTCGGCCAGCTTATCAAGCTCTTCTACCGCATTTATGGGTTTCCTTTTTGACAATTAACATCCCATCCTGCAGATGTTGTGGTCGATCGTAAGATGCGAGGTAGGCAGTCGTCATCTTTCTCTTAGCAGCCGCCGTCATACCAGCTGTTCTTTTGCACTTTCCGAAAACCAATGGTTTCGGTTGCAGCTGAGTAAGGATTGAAATGCCGTCCACAGTTCCCTTATACCGAGTTCCTAACGAGTGCTCTCAGAGAGTAGGAGTGCAAGCCGAGTAGAGATTCGTTCGGCTGTCTGTTGTGATTGCAGCTTCTCGACGTCGAACCTTCTTTGTGTTTGTTGGCGTGCGTTTTTTGTTGCACAGAGGCGGGTGCGGATCTTAGCTGCAACAAGATAGTGGTCCGAGTCGATGTTAGGACCTCGGAGCGCACGCACATCTAAAACACTGGAGACGTGTCTTCCGTCTATCACAACATGATCGATCTGGTTGGTAGTTTTTCGATCCGGAGACAGCCAGGTAGCTTGATGAATCTTCTTATACTGGAATCTAGTACTACAGATAACCATATTTCGGGCCCCGGCGAAGTCAATCAGCCTCAACCCATTTGGGGATGTTTCGTCGTGGAGGCTAAATTTACCGACCGTAGTGCCAAAGATACCTTCTTTGCCCACCCTGGCGTTAAAGTCGCCAAGCACGATTTTGACATCGTGACGGGGGCAGCTCTCATAAGCGCGCTCCAAGCGCTCATAGAAGGCATCTTTGGTCACATCATCCTTCTCTTCCGTCGGGGCGTGGGCGCAAATCAGCGATATGTTGAAGAACCTCGCTTTGATGCGGATTGTGGCTAGACGTTCATTCACCGGATGATAGTACTCGGCGACGGAGTCTCTCTCCCACCACGAATACAACACCAAACTTGCGCTCCTTTATATGGCCACTGTAGTAAATGTCACAAGGACCTACTCGTCTCTGTCCTTGTCCCGTCCATTTATTTTTGCGATGACATCAACCAGCTGGGCGGCGGCACCTTCCCAATTAAGGGTCCGGACATTCCAGGTGCATGCCCTCAAATCGTAGTCCTTATTTCGTTTGCCATGGTCGTCATCAAAAGGGGGTGCCTCTCATCCGAGGCTGTCGCTTACTTTTCATTGGTATATTTTTTTATACGTGGCGGGTCCCAAACCCACCGCACAACCCTATGTAGGGGATGTTTCGCCTTCTCACATGAGCTCGCCTTCGAACGGATGTTCTTAGGCTACCCAGAGGATACTTGGTCAAAGACCGGAAGTAGTGAGCTGCTTGAGCCATGTGTAAAAGAATCGTTTCTGGCCACTCCCAAGTGAATGGCGATCAGAGAACTTTCCTCACTTGCGTGAACTTCTACACATGACTCCATCCTCCTCTACACATGACTCCATCCTCCGATTGATACAGGAATGCACAATTTGAGTTATTTAACAAAAACTTGTTAAAACATGATAAATATCTACGAGTACTAATAACTATTAAAATGCGAAAGTGTTAAATAGGACAGATATATGAACTACGCGGAGAGAAATATAGAACCGAGTTTGAGCAATCTTTTAATTCATATTAGTTGATGTTCACAAGTTGTTGTTGAGAGTCGAGAGCTCATGCAGTCGTTGTCTAAGAGGCCTCCTAGCTAAATAAAATTACAAATCACCCTCCAGACCTCTACAAAACGCCCTCATTTTCTTTCTCGGTCTCTTACCGCCCCCTTGACACCTGCAGCGCCCATTAGGGGGCGTTATCGCCCACTTTGGGAAAGACTGATCTAGAGGATGATCACTGCAAGTATTTTTAATATTTTAGATTTTTCCTGAAAAAATTTCTGGATTTTATATAAAAAGACAACAGGAAAAAATATTTCAAGGAAGAATTTTTTATGGACGTTTGGGTGAAGAGCTCATTTTTGACTGTCGGTCAAGTCAAGAGATAACAAGTGAAGCTGACTGTTCGAAACCTCATGTTCGAAAACCGGCTATAGGTTTTTGCCACAACAACGACGTCTGTATGAAATATGTTTGTGGAAAATGCATCGAAAAAAAGTCTATATACTTGTATGTAAAAAATGTTAAGATCCGTAATTATTATAAATAATAAAATTAAATTACAGCTCCCGAATTTCTATTAATTTAATATTTTATCAACAATGTCTATGAATTCTTTAAAACATTATATATGTAACATACAAAATTTACACACCCAAAATTTTATTTTTCATTACCAGTCAAAATGGCTGGTGTTGGTATAAGTTGGTACAAATAGGTATACAAATTTCTTGGTAAATCTAGTATTAATAGTGTAAAAAGAGGGAAAGTGAAATACTTTCAAATTTATCCTCTCTTTACTCATTTAACATATTAACAGAGCAACAAATATAATGTAATAAATGGAATTGTGTCTTGCACTTCAAATACAAATCCAGGCAAATATTGACTCATGACAATCTGTCCATTCATTTGGCCCATTCTATCCATGTCAAATGTAATATTTACTCTGGTACTTATGTACACCTGCAAATGGAGCAGTCAGAGCAGCAATTGCCATTGTGGGCACACAAAATATGGACAAGAAACGGCACAATACAATATGCATAGAAGGTAAAATAAATGGAATGTGAATAAAAGAAGTTGAATTAAAATAAAATCATAAAAAATAATAAAATCGAATAAAATAAAATTTTACACGAAATGACCATTTGCACAACAAAAATGGCAAATAAATAAAGCAGCACAGCAGCCGTGTAGAGATATGGATTGAGTGTGGATTACAAAGACCCACCTATAATGGCTGGATTTGGAGAAGCAGCAAACAAATGAAATCAAAAGCAGTAGCAAAAGGAAGAAAAAAAAAAACATTAAAATAAAAATAAATATTGAAATGGCCTACGGAGTGAATATGAAATACTCACTCCAGTTTTATGTTGCTTGCGACTGCGGCTGACAGTTGAGAGAAATGAGTGAAAACGCCGTAAACCAGTGTGGATTAAATTGATTGACTCACCTCGCAGCCGCAGGTGCTTGTTACTATAAATGTCAATCATACGCCACGCTGTCTAAAAATATAATCACTAGCAATTATATTAAGCAGTTCGTGGAATTGAGGAATTTAAAGCAAACCATTGAAAGAAAAAAAATTAAGAGCTTTCCTGGAATATTGTTCTTGACTATTATTACAATTTAATTATTTGTTTTCTTCGAAAGGAAAAAATTCGATCTTTCTGTCAGTGTCGCGGTCTAAACTATTCATCATTGTGTGTGGGGTGAAGCGTGTTGAAAATTATTTCGACTTATTCTAAAGAAAATTTAAATTGCTATTAATTAAATTAAGTTCATATTCACATTGAAGCGAGAGAGAGCTTAAAAAATTCAGAATAGGCAATTGTAACTTGACTGAACTATCTGTAATTTAGTATTGTGTATATTAAAAAATATTTATATAAATCTATATTATCTAGTATATAAAATTTATTTTGTTACATGGAAACCTTTTATGTTCAAGTAAATTATTCCTATAGGGAGGTTGGAGTCATGTTTGGAATTTCACGCAGGTGAGGAAAGCTCTCTGTGCGCCATTCACTTGAGAGTGCCTAGAAACGATTCATTTACATATGGTTCAAGCAGCTAACTACTCTCGGCCTTAGACCAAGTATCCTCGGAGAGCCTAAAAATATGCGTTTGAAGGCGAACTAAAGTGAGAAAGCCAAACATCCCTCCCTAGGGTTGTACGCTGGGTTTGGGACCCGCCACGTAAAAGACACCCGTAATGAAAAGAAGAAAGCAGCCCGATACAATTGGATTCTCCAATATCTTCTAATATGAACTGAGGTACAATCTCTTACTTGCATAAGAGTGTACAGCTGCTGGCGAACACCGATAATATTGATATCATTCCTCCACACCCGAATCTTTAGTTCTACTTTCTCGAGAAAGGATAAGGAAGCGAAGCCTATGGGTCTGGTTTGAGAACGAGGACAAGACAAAATATCTCCTGTCATCAATGAAACAGTATTCATATTTGCGACTTGGCTCACACGTCAGATATTTTCGCCCATCTCGGAGTCAGTATTAACAATAACACCCTTGAAAACCAACACACAATCACCCTTGACATCCGGTGCTACTTTGGAATGAGTAGGCAATTGAAAAGTAATGTCCTCTCTCGACGGACAAAGACCAAACTCTACAAGGATCTCATTATTCCCGCCCTGTTACATGGTCCAGAGAGTTTTCGAGAAAAAGGTTCTGCGGAAGATTTATGATCCCTTGCGCATTGGCAGCGGCGAATACCGCAATCGATGGAACGATGAACTGTACTAGATGAAGATAGAGAAAAACGCTTCAGCTTTGAAAGTATTAGACTCAGTACCCGCCGGGGGAAGCAGAGGAAGAGGAAGACCTCCACTCCGTTGGAGAGATCAGGTAGAGAAGGCCCTGGATGCACTTGATGTCTCGAATTGGCGCCGAATAGCGAAAAGAAGAAAAGACTGGCGCGCTGTTGTTAACTCAGCAATAAAAGCGTAAGCCGTATCTACGGCAGTATAGAAGAAAAAGAAATCAATCCTAATTTTAAATCTTAAATTGCAAATTCACCACTTTGCGTAAAAAACCTCTTGAAAGGCGGTTATAGAAGATTGGCTCTGTAGTAGTCCGACTTTTTCGTTATCTTGGAGTTTGCATGGGAATCCGAAGGTTAGCCAAAAAATATCCATAAGCGATATAAATGATAATGAGAGCTAGTTGGTAAATTTGTTGCTACCGGAAACTTTCGTTCAGACATAGTCAACTGTTCGGAGTCCTTGAAATATGAACTTCTTAAAACTCGATATGCGTGAGAAAAGTGTCCCATACAAATCCTAATCCGATCAAGATAAAGCTTCTACAACTGACTGCTGATACTACTGCTGCTTTAAAGTTGGTCACCTTGTCGAGGCGAAGGGGCTTAAGTAATAGTAAAGTGGGCATCCTAAAGGAAACGCACTCTACTCTCACAAACTAAGAGGGACACCTCATAATTCCCACAATGGTGATATGGATGAATAAACCCTAGGTTTACGCCCATCTCTTAATGTGGAAGTATGAAGATACTCTCACCAACACCACTCTAAGCCAAGGCGTTGAGGTATCCGTACCGATGGCTGAATGGTGAGCGGGCAGTAATGAATAGCTGATCGCGAACGGTCTCCTCCGATGCCCAGGCGAGTTCGAAGATATTAAATGCCTTGGGACCTAACATGAACAAAACAAACTTGACAACAACAACAACAACAAATTTGACTACAATAGCGACGATTAATGGAACTGATTTGACTTATCGGAATCCGATGAGGACGAATTAACTGCCTCCAGCCAGGAGACGAGTAAGAGTACTCCCAGATTTACCAGCCAAAGTATATCGGTAGATACAGCGGAAACCGCCAATCTAAGAGTGGAAGCCTTCACCTCCAAAGCTGCCATGAGCACCAACCAAAGTGCACTGGTAGTTAAAGGAGAGAACTGAAAAAAACATAAGAAATCTCAGAATCAGCTGAGGAAAAACCGGTACCATAGGGCAGTCTTTATACTGGGTAAGATCACCAAAGATCAGGCAACTGGTGCCCCAGCTGATGAGGTAGAAAAAAAGCCCCTCAAAAATACGAAAGCTTTCTGAAAAGGAAGCAATCCGAACATCAGCAAGAGAGCAAAAACCCGAGCAATTCCCAAAAAAGGAATCGGTGAACCACAAAACAGCAAGGAACTCTGCGCAAAAACCCGGGCGGAGTGAAGTGGAATATGGCAGCTCAACAACGGTAAGGCATTTCTGCGATGTAGCCCGATGTTTAACTCCTCTGAAACCCTTAGGGGTTACAGGGTCATCAAATGCGCGGATCAGGCCTCTCTAGATTCCTGACGGCTAATGTTGCTAAAATCAGCAACGCCTTTACAATTGAAGCTTATATCCGCCAGGGATATCCCGAAGAGACCTCGTGCTCGCATTTGGCTACCCCTTCTAGAAGAGCCGAACGAAAAAGTTCTGAGATGCATCAAGCTGCAGAACAAAGCTATACCTGGTATAGATGAGTGGCAGCTGATCCAGGAGAAAAAACCCAAAAAAGCAAGCAGACTTGCTCTGGTGCCCATTTGCGATGACTGCATAGAGGTTCTTAAGAAGACTGACTGCAAAATCAGCTTCGGCATTCACAAGGCCAGGCTAAAAATCTTCCAAGGCGACAAAGTGGCTGACGGAGACGACACGGAAGAGGTCGACGACGCCAGCCAATTGCTAAGGAATGTGGACATCGAGAAAACCCGAGATGCCCAATAACCTAAGATGCGTACAGATTAACCTGCAGCACTCGAAGTGTGCTACAGCGAATCTTACAACCCTCATAAACGAGAGGGGCATCGACATCTGCCTAATACAGGCGTCTTGGGTTAATGAAGACACCATTAAAGGGCTAAACAGCAGTTACTATAACGAAATAAAGGTAAACCTAGGGCATGCTTTCTTATTAATAGAAGACAATATGCATTTCTCTGTCCTAATTACAGCACAGCAGATATCACAGACTTTCTTGATTTTGGCCTACTTGGCCCATGACGAGGACATACCACCGGCACCGCTCACAAGACTAGTAGCGGACAACAGGAAGGAAGATGTCCTAATAGGGTGTGATGGAAACGCAAGGCACACTGTATGGGGTAACTCCAGTATAAACACCAGAGGTGAGTCACTCTTACGGTATATTTTGAATAGCAATTTAAGTATATGCAACAAACGCGATAAGCTAACCTATATTTTTCCAAGCTCTGATAGGTTTTCGGACTGGGATGAAGTGCTGGACCTCACGCTATCAACAGACACAAACAGACGCGTTGCGGATAACTGGAGGGTGTCCGATGAGCCTTCCATGTCTAATCACTCCTAAACACTCTTCAGCATTCGCGAAAAGTACAGTACTCCTCTCAAATATCGGAAACCTAGAAGAACAGCATGGGAAAGAAGAACAGTATAGGAACAAAATGGCTTGAAAAAGGAGGCAATAAGAATATCAGTAATCCTCAGGAACTAAATTCAGAAGTTAGAAAAAATCTTAACTACAACTTTCAATAAATACATTCCGCTAACAGTTCTGAAAAAGAGAAAGTCCCTTTCTCGGTGGAACAGTGAGCTCAAGAATTTGAGAAGGACACTAAAAAGCGCACTTCCCTGCGAGTCAGAAAACGTCTATAAAGAGGGTTCAACCAGAACCACCGGCGAACGCAGGCAGATAGTAGAAAAAAGCAAAATCAAATATAGTGTCTCACCATTAAAACGGCAGGTCCAGACGGGATTATGCCCATAACGCTACAAAAGCTGGAAGAACCAACTGTTCTAAGTCTTGAAAATATATACAAAGCTAACATTCAACTGTCTTACATCCCAAGAAGTTGGAAACGAATTAAAATTGTGTTTCTACCAAAACCAGGCAGAAGAACACACGATAATGCCAAGGATTTTTGACCTATAAGCCTCACCTCCTTTATGCTGAAGGTACTAGAAATGTTAATGAACTTACATATAAGAACAATCAAGGCGGATAAGATATCGAAGTCCCAACATGGGTACATAAAGGGCCGATCAACCGAAACTGCCCTCCACGAGGTGATAAGTGTAATTGAAAAATCACTACACAATACACCATGGCTGCATTTCTAGATATAGAGAGCGCCTTCAATAATATAGAAGTAAGTGCTATCATTAATTCTCTGATCATGGCGACACTGTGTGCAGATGGATATAATCGATGCATGAGAATAGAAAGATTATAGCATCAAAACGGTGCAGCAACATAAACAAGTTATGTACATAAGTAGAGGGTCTCCTCAAGGAGAGGTCCTCTCCCCGCTTCTATGGGTTGTAGCGCTGAACGAAATACTACTCCAACTAAACGGTGGAGGAGTTAAAGCAGTACCATATGCAGACGATATAGTGTTGTTGGTATCAGGTATGTTTTCTTCAACAGTCAGCGAGATTATGGAAAGAGCTCTTCGTAGGTTAAACCTATGGGCTAAAAACAATGGTCTAAGAGTTAACCCGAACAAAACAGAACTGATGCTATTCACAAGAAGAACCAAAATACCTCAGTTTCAACTTCCGGTACTAAACTATCTCCATCCCCCACAGCTAAATACTTGGGGGAGGAGATTGACACCAAACTGTCCTGGAAAATAAATATAGAAAAAAGAACAAATAAAGCATACATATATGGCTACTACATACTATACTTGTGAGAGAATCGTCAGTAAGAGTTGGGGCCTTAAACCTAGTATAATCATGTGGATATATACGGCTGCCATTTGGAGCTTTGGTATGGTGGCCAGCGCTAAACAAACAATACAACATTAGAAAATTAAATGGAATACAAAGAGCAGCATGTGCAGGTGTTACTGGTACAATTAAGTCATGTCCGACTGACGCGCTCAATGTGGTCCTGCATCAACCACCCATAGACATTTTTATTCACGAAACAGCAGCATATTCTGCTATAAGAATAAGAGAATTGGGTGGTTGGAATCAGCAAAACTATGGACATAGTGGAGTCCTAAACAAGCTCAACGTTAATAAATCAGACTACATTCTCCCAATGCTGGATTTCAATAGACACTACCAGGTGAGGATACCCTCTAGACGAGAATGGAGAAGAGGCTCAATAGGGGAGGAAGATACTATCTCAGTCTATATCGACGGGTCCAAAATGGACTGCAGAGTAGGCACGGGGTTATTTTCCGTTGATATAGACATATCTCTCTTTATCCGTCTACCGAACTTGGCTAGCATCGTCCAAGCGGAAGTACTGGGGATAGAAAAAGCGTGCGAAGCACTATTGGAAAATCACGAGAGGATACGTAAAGCAGCAATATTTACAGATACCCAGCTCCTGGCTTAGTCTTCGCCCATGACAAATTCCAGTATAGTCCACAATTGCAAGAAAGCACTGAGCTCAATAAAAGACAAGCTTCACCTAGACTTGATCTGGGTTCCCGACCACAGGAACATTTTCGGCAATGAAAAAGCAGACGAGTTGGCAAAGATAGCAGCTTTTCTTAACGAATCCGAGGCGGAGCTAATACCAAGCCCGCTAGGATCGATCAAAAGAGAGATCAATACACAATTTCAACAAGTTGCAAATAACAAATGTAAAAACATAACAAAATGTATTATAACTAAACAATTATGGCCAACATATGACAATAAAAGAACTAACGACTTATTAAATAGGTCTAGGAAAAGTATCTACAGACTAACAGCTACCACAACAGGGCACTGGCCATTTGGGGAACATGCGTCCAAAATGGGTATGCCCTACAACAACATCTGCCGAGGCTGCGGAATAGCAGGGAACAAGGAAACAATTTTCTACCTATCACAGATCCCACACAGAACACTTGGAATCCATCAAACACCAAACCTTGAATGGATTTCTACTAAAAACATATCGGACATAAGTAGCTTCATCGAAACCTCAAAATAGTTTGAAAGAGAAGGTGAAACGTGATAGCAGATATAAAAGGTCTACGAATAGTGCATCATTGCTAATTGACCCCAAAAGACAACAGGCCTGCACTGTACCTACCTACTGCTATGTGTCTATAATTGTCTAATGCGCCGATTTATCCTATACATACATATATTATAATACACCTTAAGTTTAGAACTGAAAGAAATCAGTTAGAATATATATGTATGTAGTAGCTTTTTCAAGTCACCTTAAGAAAAATATATTCAAAATTAAAAACTTTAAAGTGTGTGATACAGCTCAAATTATTCAGAATATTTGTTCACAAAGATATAACATTTTAACTGAAATTATAAAACGACAACAAGGACTTCCACTATGAAGCTTTACTAACGTCACTTGAAACAATAAGAAAAGCCAGTCTGTCTAGAATTTTTGCTTTGATTTCATGTCTCTTCAAAGAAAACCAAAAATTTTGAAAGAGTCACTGTGAACAACTATTTTTCGAAGAGCAGATCCTCTAAAGTAACTACTCGCAACACCATGACCCATCTTATAATATATATATATATAGTAGCCGTAGCTGAGAGAGTGTACACTAGGGTGGGTCGATTCCGGACTTTTTTCGATTCGGGATTTCTAATAGTGCGCAAAAGTTACCTTAGTACTTCCTGATTCCAATGCAACTTTTTGTTTTGACATCGGATTGCATCTTCAACCCCAACTCCGGCCTTGAAATTTCGGAAATTCGCCTAAAATCGTGAAATTGTCTACCTAGCGCCTGAAATACGCATATCATGGCAAAATGTATAAAACAACAGTTATTTGTCACGTCATTTGCTACCGAAATGGTGTATGTGATCATGGCCGTAGGACGAACCGTTCCCGAGATACGAGCGAAAAGGCGGCGCGCCACAGCGCAAGGGGAAAATTGTTGCAGCTCTCAGCTAACCTGTATTGGTCACCCAGAACCCGCCGCGTGGAGGTGGCTGCTCTTCGGGTTCCTCCCAAGCTCAACCTAACCAACCAACCATATGTCAGGCTTGTTTTAGTCTGAATCTGTGTCAAATTTATTGATAAAATCAGATTTTGTACTAAACTTTGGCACTTGTTGCCTAGATTTCAGTGTAGAGCATATAAAACGATCACGAGATTGGGGGCCAATAACTTTAGAAGATGCCTCTGTCACCAGTTTGACGGTTCTCTCGACTGCCACGGTGTGAGAGGGGAATTCACTAAATTTCCATACCTCTGCAGTGTCTTCCGACAGCCCTTTTATGAGTTCTTCGTTAGAAACTGAACAAAGAACTGGTGGAACAGTTAAGATAATATTCTTCCAGTTAATCATATCGTAATAATTAGTAGCTTTGAAATTCAGCTTTGGCACTTTATTACATCTAACCCTTCCATTTACAGTGTCAGACTCTGCTTCTCTGGCTGCTAGAAGACGGTCAAGGGCCAACTTTCTGACTTCTATCCGTTCGTCAGTCATCATACTAAGGAGAATGTTTTCTGGAAGAGCAAAGAAAGCATTCTGTTGAATGGATGAATCGACAACCTTGCGCAGTTTAGCAGGTAAGTATCTCGACCTGTTGAATCTTATTGAGAACCACAAAGGTGAGTAAACTGTAAGTATGTACTTGACCAAAATCTTTATTTCCTGTGTTGGTTTGTCAGTAGAAATGTATAATCTCAGAATTCTATTTGCACAGGTGAGCTAGCGAGATTTGCACATGTTACCTGGATGCATCGACGCTAAATCTGAGGAACATTGACCGGAAATAACAGCTTCTGATATTTTACACAGATAAGCTTGGTCTTTGCTAAGTTGGGTCGGATTAATAACCTCAGAAGGTAATTGGCAGGATGGAAAACTTTCAAATTTGAGGCAACTTCTCACAATCAGGGAGCAGTTTACCTATGTCGCCAGAGAATGTATTTGAACTCTTTGAGACACCATCTATGTGTTCGAAAAGAGCACGAAATGGAAGTTCGTTGAAATGTAGAAGACAAACAACCCACTGTAATGGCCTACCTATTCTTTCTTCTAGTTTCCGAATGATTCCACCTTTCCACCCTGTGTTCGTGTTGGTGCCATCAGCACCGACAACTTCTAGATGTTCCACATCAACTGAATTGTCTTGTAAATGTTGCCATAAAGCTTACGTCTCATCCTCAGCTGACCCGGAAGGAGAAATGACGTGGCCAAATTAATGACAACTAGGTTCCACTATAAGAGAAATATGTTCCTCTTTGACAGTGTCGCGGTAGTACTTTTCACCTTCGCTGACTTGTGTAAGTGTATTGTCTTTGTGGCCGTCAAAATACAGAGTCTATACTTTCGGTGTTTTGGAGCTTAACTCCAACACTTTTTTTTGCCCGACTAATCTTTGCATTTGGAGGATGGAGTCATGTGTAGAAGTTCACGCAAGTGAGGAAAGTTATCTGATCGCCATTCAACGATTCTTTTACACATGGCTCAAGCAGCTCACTACTTCCGGTCTTTGACCAAGTATCCTCTGGGTAGCCTAAGAACATCCGTTCGAGGGCGAGCTAATGTGAGAAGGCGAAACATCCCCTACATAGGGTTGTGCGCTGGGTTTGGCACCCCCCACGTAATGACCAATGACAAAGAAAACACAGCCTCGGATGAGAGACCCCCCTTTTGATGACGACCATGGCAAACGAAATAAGGATTACGATTTGAGGGCATGCACCTGGAATGTCCGGACCCTTAATTGGGAAGGTGCCGCTGCCCAGCTGGTTGATGTCCTCGCAAAAATAAAGGCTGACATCACCGCCGTACAAGAAATGCGATGGACGGGACAAGGACAGAGACGAGTAGGTCCTTGTGACATTTACTACAGTGGCCATATAAAGGAGCGCAAGTTTGGTGTTGGATTCGTGGTGGGAGAGAGACTCCGTCGCCGAGTACTATCATTCACTCCGGTGAATGAACATCTAGCCACAATCCGCATCAAAGCGAGGTTCTTCAACATATCGCTGATTTGCGCCCACGCCCCGACGGAAGAGAAGGACGATGTGACCAAAGATGTCTTTTATGAGTACTTGGAGCGCACTTATGAGAGCTGCCCCCGCCACGATGTCAAAATCGTGCTTGGCGACTTTAACGCCAAGGTGGGCAAATAAGGTATCTTTGGCACTACGGTCGGTAAATTCGGCCTCCACGACGAAACATCCCCAAATGGGTTGAGGCTGATCGACTTCGCCGGGGCCCGAAATATGGTTATCTGTAGTACTAGACTCCAGCATAAAAAAATTCATCAAGCTACCTGGCTGTCTCCGGATCGAAAAACTGCCAACCAGATCGATCATGTTGTGATAGACGGAAGACACGTCTCCAGTGTTTTAGATGTGCGTGAGCTCCGAGGTCCTAACGTCGACTCGGATCACTATCTTGTTGCAGCCAAGATTCGCACCCGCCTCTGTGCAACAAAAAACGCACGCCAACAAACACAAGGAAGGTTCGACGTCGAGAAGCTGCAATCACAACAGACAGCCGAACGATTTTCCACTCGGCTTGCACTCCTGCTCTCTGAGAGCACTCGTCAACAACCCGGTATAAGGGAACTGTGGGACGGCATTTCAAATTCCTTACGTACAGCTGCAACCGAAACCATTGGTTTTCGGAAAGTGCAAAAGAACAGCTGGTACGACGAGGAGTGCCGTGTCGCAGCGGAGAGAAAACAGGCTGCCTACCTCGCAACGTTACGATCTACCACAACACGTGCGGGATGGGATAGATACCGAGAGTTGAAGAGGAAAGCGAGACGCATTTGTAGACAGAAAAAGAAAAAGGCTGAAATGCGTGAGTACGAAGAGCTTGATAAGCTGGCCGACAGGGGTAATGATCGAAAATTCTACGAAAAAATGCGGCGGCTTACAGAAGGTTTCAAGACCGGAGCATACTCTTGTAGAACCCCCAAAGGTGATCTAGTGACCGATGCCCAGAGCATACTTAAATTATGGAGGGAACACTTCTCCAGCCTGTTGAATGGCAGTGAACGCACAACGCCAGGAGAAGGCGAACCCGATTCCCCAATCGATGACGATGGAGCATACGTTCCATTGCCCGACCGTGAAGAAGTTCGAATAGCAATCGCCCGCCTGAAGAACAACAAAGCGGCGGGGCCGATGGATTGCCGGCCGAGCTATTCAAACACGGCGGCGAAGAACTGTTAAGGAGCATGAATCAGCTTCCTTGTAAAATATGGTCGGACGAAAGCATGCCCAACGATTGGAATTTAAGTGTACTATGCCCAATCCATAAAAAAGGAGACCCCACAATCTGCGCCAACTACCGTGGGATTAGCCTCCTTAACATCGCATATAAGGTTCTCTCGAGCGTATTGTGTGAAAGTTTAAAGCCCACCGTCAACAAACTGATTGGACCTTATCAGTGTGGCTTTAGACCTGGCAAACCAACAACCGACCAGATATTCACCATGCGCCAAATCTTGGAAAAGACCCGTGAAAGGAGAATCGACACACACCACCTCTTCGTCGATTTCAAAGCTGCTTTCGACAACACGAAAAGGAGCTGCCTTTATGCCGCGATGTCTGAATTTGGTATCCCCGCAAAACTAATACGGCTGTGTAAATTGACGTTGAGCAACACGAAAAGCTCCATCAGGATCGGGAAGGACCTCTCCGAGCCGTTCGACATCAAACGAGGTGATATTGATATCATCGGCCTCAACACCCGCGCCGTTAGTTTTGCTTTCTCAAGGCTGGACAAGGAAGCACAGAAAATGGGTTTGGCAGTGAACGAGGGTAAAACGAAATATCTCCTGTCATCAAAAAAACAGTCGTCGCACTCGCGACTTGACACTCACGTCACTGTTGACAGTCATAACTTTGAAGTTGTAGATAATTTCGTCTATTTAGGAACCAGCATTAACACCACCAACAATGTCAGCCTGGAAATCCAACGCAGGATTTCTCTTGCCAACAGGTGCTACTTCGGACTGAGTAGGCAATTGAAAAGTAAAGTCCTCTCTCGACGAACAAAAGCTAAACTCTATAAGTCGCTCATAATTCCCGTCCTGCTATATGGTGCAGAGACTTGGGCGATGACAGCAACCGATGAGTCGACGTTACGAGTTTTCGAGAGAAAAATTCTGCGAAAGATTTATGGTCCTTTGCGCATTAGCCACGGCGAATATCGCGTTCGATGGAACGATGAGCTGTACGAGATATACGACGACATTGGCATAGTTCAGCGAATTAAAAGACAGCGGCTACGCTGGCTAGGTCATGTTGTCCGGATGGACGAAAACACTCCAGCTCTGAAAATATTCGACGCAGTACCGGCCGGGGGAAGCAGAGGAAGAGGAAGACCTCCACTCCGTTGGAAGGACCAAGTGGAGAAAGACCTGGCTTCGCTTTGAATATCCAATTGGCGCCACGTAGCGAAAAGAAGAAACGACTGGCGCGCTGTTGTTAACTCGGCTATAATCGCGAAAGCGGTTTCTACGCCAATTAAGAAGAAGAAGAATCTTGCATTTGTCAGTGACAAAGCCCTTGATTCTCTGTTTTCAAACCTGCTTTTTTGGCATCCAGAAAATCAGATGAAACAATCAAGGCCGCTGCTCTATCACTTACTCCAAATCTTTGGGGAGCTAAAGCAGTGTGTTCTAATACTAGTGTGTTTCGTTTGGTTTTAGAGGATGGAAGAGAAAATTCATCATCAGCATCATTTTTGGAAGAATCCATGTGCGACGCACCTACATTGTTGTCGTCTGTATGAGAGTCTGGCTGATCTGAATGGTCACGTGTTCTAGCTGATACTTTTCTGGTAAGTGTTGATGTTGAATTACGTTTTGAATGATAAGCTTTTCTTTACGTTCATTTTTCTTTGTAATCGTTTTTGTTTCAGGTAGATCAACACTTCCAATGCAATTGGTCGCACTGGTTCTCTGGTCCAAGAGAAATGGTTGTTCATTGATAGGAACTTTCCTTTCCTTTGGACAAGTGCAAGGTGAAAAATAAATACATTTACAAGCAGCGATGTCAAATAATTTTCCAGCAGAAGAGACAAAGTCGTCTCTTTTAGAGCTCAAATCTATTGGGTTCCTTAAAAACATTTGTTTAAGAGTCAGAAATTTCTTATTGTATGTGGTGAGCATTTGTACAACTCTGGTGTGTGAAACTATCGGAATATATGACTTTTTGAAAGTATTTTCAACCTTTTTTGCAACTATTTCTGTAATCTCTTTACTCCTAGGTTCATAGTTGTCGCCTCGGAGTCGCCCCATACGAAATCTTTCAAACTGATAACACAAAAGAACATCCTGGTAAGTAGGTAAATGGGACTCAGAGAGATTGTACGGATATATACCAAACACAGGACATATCTGTCTAAATTTAAATTTAGATACAGATATTTTGAGTTCTGTGCTCTGTTGAGAGAATATAAGTGATAGCACTCGGCAAAATGAACGACAAAAGTGAAGGAACTCGACGAAAAAATATTTATGTGGAGACCTATCCGAACGTGTCCTTTGGCGTAGGTGAATGAATGTGAGTGATAGCAGTCGGCGAAATCAACGTCAAGAAGTGTGGCCGCAAGCCGATTTTCACCTTGCGCTGTGGCGCGCCGCATTTTCGCTCGTATCTCGGGAACGGTTCATCCTCCGGCCATGATCACATACACCATTTCGGTAGTAAATGACGTGACAAATAACTTTTGTTTTATACATTTTGCCATGATATGCGTATTTCAGGCGCTAGGTAGACAATTTCACGATTTTAGGCGAATTTCCGAAATTTCAAGGCCGGAGTTGGGGTTGAAGATGCAATCCGATCTCAAAACAAAAAGTTGCATTGGAATCAGGAAGTACTAAGGCAACTTTTCCGCACTATTAGAAATCCCGAATCCAAAAAAGTCCGGAATCGACCCACCCTAGTGTACACGTTGACCGTGGAGAGTTGATCCGGCACTGTTCGCAGGAACTCGCACTGACGTACGGCACGACTTGGCGCATTTTACGTCGAGATCTTAAATTGAAAGTGTACAAAATACAGCTCGAACTGAAGTTGCTCGATCTTTCCATGCGACATCGCTTTGTTCTATGGGCTGTTGAAAAGTTTCAAGAAGATCCGACGTTTTCGAGCAAAATTTTGATCAGCGATGAGGCTCAAAGGGTATGCAAACAAGCAAAATTGGCGCATTTGGGACGAAAAGCAATCTGTAGAGATTCAAGAGTTGTCATTTCATCCAGAAAAATTAATGGTTTTGTGTGGTTTGTGGGTCAGTGGAATCTGCTCTCATATTTCTTCAAAATGATGCCGGTCAGAATTTCGATTGGCCCCTAAGATCATATAATATCACACCGTTAGACTTTTTCTTATGGGGATATGTCAAGTCTAAAGTCTATGCGGTCCCGCTTTGACTCAAACATCACGAAGTCATTCGCCAGTTACCAGACGAAATGCTCGAACGAGTCATCGAAAATTGGACTCAACGAATGGACCATCTGAGACGTTGCCGCGGGCAACATTTGAAAGAGATAATCTTCAAAAAATACATAAATGCCAAAGAATGATCTTACGAATGATAATAAAGATTCTCCATTAAATTTGAAGTTTTTTCTTTAAAAAAGTAGTTAACCTTGAAATGGATCACTTTTTATATCTTAAACACTCAACACGTTTTCTCCTTCCATATTTTCTTTGCGTAAAGTTTTCGAATCTTTACGTGAGATGTAAAATAAGGAAAAATTTATAAAATGGTACTTTTATTTTCCGGCATAATTTACGAGATGCTAATATTAACCACAACGAAAATAGAATGATTTCTCCAGTAAAAAAATGTACTTTATTTGTTCTAAAAGTTGATAGTAATTACAGATCCACCCTCGCAAAAGTAAATTCAGTCAACAACCCTACAAATAAGTTTGGAATAATGCGAATATCATATATGTAAATAATCATGTGTCCCCGACTCTTGTTAACTGTAACATTGCTCCTCTAATGCTCCTTTCAATTTATTTATTTCCTACACTACTCCGTGTCGCCAATGCGTGTGAAGGAAGAATACACCACTTCAAATGTCAATTCGCGTTCAGCCGCCAAAACGGGGAGAAAGAAACGGAGAAGCGAATATGTGAAATCACTAATACATCGACATTTATCGCGTCGATTCATGTGGTCTCGTTGACTTTGCTTTGTGGTTGTGGTTGCTGCTGGTGCACGAGAAGTTGGCAGCTGGTTATGGTGACTGGTGGCTTGGTTGCACTATGACACGTGTTGTTGGCAAACATTCAACCACAACTCTTGGCGCTTTTACTGCCGCCTCTCCAGCTCCTTTTGCCTTGCTTTTGATGTGTGTTTGGTGTTATTTTTCCGACGCAGCTTTTTTGCGGTCGGCGTATGCACGCTTTTGTGACTTTTCTCAACCAGTCAGCAAATTGCCAGCTCTTATTTCCTTTAATCTTCTTTGACTACAACAAAGTCAAGTGCAGAAGTATACTCCAGTCTCCAGTTCACCGACACTGGGGTTGCCATTTTTCAGTTTTCAGTGGCATGTAGAGTCAGCCCATTTGTATACCCTGAACAAGTGAAGTTTGCCACTGCGTTTGTAACACCCAGAAGAAAAAGTTGGAAACCGTATGAAGTATATACATTATACATATAAATGATCAGCATGACGAGCTTAGTCGGTTTAGCCATGTCTGCCTGCCTGTCCATTTGTACCGTATATACGAGATTGGGGGTCTCCTTTTTTGTGGATTACGCAGAGCACACTTAAATTCCAATCGTCGTTCATGCTTTCGTCCGATCATATTCTACAAAGAAGCTGACGCATTCTACTTATCAGTTCTTACACCCCGTATTTGAATAGCTCCGTCGGCAGTCCATCGGCCTCTGCCGCTGTTTTATTCCTCAGACGGGTAATTGCTATTCGAACTTCTTCATGGTCGGCCAATGGAACGTTTGCTCCATCGTAATTGATTAAGGAATCGGGTTCAGCATCTCCTGATGTTACGCTTTCACTGTCATTCAGCACGATAGAGAAGTGTTCCCTCCATAATTTCTGGGGGTTCTACAGGAGTATGATCCGGTCTTGAAACCTTCTGTTAGTCATCACATCTTGTCATAGAATTTTCGAGCACTACCCCTGTCGGCCAGCTTGTCAGGCTCTTCGTACTCACTTCTCTCTTTTTGTGTTTGCAAATGCGTCTAGCTTACCTCTTCAACTTCGGTTGCTGCTGTTTGTAAGGACCTTGAAATGCCGTCTCACAGTTCCCTTATACCGAGTTGTTGACAGTGCTCTCAGAGAGCAGGAGAGAGCTAGAAAATCGTTTGGCTGTCAGTTGTGATTGCAGCTTCTCGACGTCCAACCTTCCTTGTGTTTGTTGATTCCATCCGGAGACAGCCAGGTGGCTTGAAGAGTTTTCGTATGCTGGATTTTAGGTCTACAGGATGTTTCATCATTGAAGCAGAATTTACCAACCGTTTTGCCAAAGATACTTTCTTTGACATCGTGGCGGGGAAAGCATCTTTGGCCACATCATTATTTTCTTCCGTCAGGACGTGGGCGAAAATCAGCGATATGTTGAAGAACTTCGCTTTGATGTGGATTGTGGCTATACGTTCATCCACCGGTATGAATGCCAAGATTCGGCGACGGAGTCTCTCTTCCACCACGAGTCCTACCACGAATTTGTGTTCCTTTATATAGCTACTGTTGTAAATGCCACAAGGACCTATTATCTCAGTGCTTGTCCCGTCCATCGCACTTCGTGGACAGCGGTGAGATCAGCCTTTACTCTAACGAGGCCATCAACCAGCTAGGCAGTGGCAGCTTCCCAATTAAGGGACCGAACATTTCAGGTGCATGCCATTAAATTGTAATCCTTAACACGTTTGCCTTGGTCGTGGGGTCTCTCATCGGAGGCTGTCTCGTCATTTTCGTTAAGGGCGTTTTTTACTTGGTGGGTCCCAAATCCAGGGAACAACCCTGGGGATGGATCTTTCGTCTTCCTACGTTAACTCGAATGTCAAAAGGATGTTTTCTGGCTATCCGGAGGATACTTAGTCTAAGACCGGGAGTCGTGAGCTACTTGCGTCATATGTAAAAGAATCGTTTCTGTTCACTCTAAGTGAATGGCGCTCAGAGAATTTTCCTCTCTTGCGTGAACTTCTACACATGGCTCCATCCTTTATTAATACCAGTTTTCTCTTTCCCTCACTTCCGTTCGATCTATGTCTATTTTGGAGAGACGTTTCACTATCGAAACATTCTGATATTCTTTCAGATATCATATAAATAAGTATTTAATAGTGGCAACCTTGGAGTAAGTACGAAGCATTATGAACACTAACCAGTTGAGTGTGAACTACATATTAAGCGAGGAAGAGGCAAACAGAATGTGTAAATATTGTGACTGAACCAAATATTTAAAAAATAAGTATGTATGGTAAATAGAATTGCGTACTTATAGGCAGGAGGTAAGAGGTTGTAATATATGAGCACATTTTAGTGAAAAATATTTACATATGAATGCTACTTGGATATATGTGGATGTGTACGCATGTGCAATCATCTGCTTTTTGTAAGCGCATTAAACGCACTCCTCCTCCTTCTTTTCTGCCAAGTCCGCTTGCCACATCAATCTTTATTTTTGCAGCATTCAACAAGAAACAAACACACATACATATGTATGCTCACAAATGCTTCCTTGTATCTCTTCGCTTTCAATTTGCTTACAATCAAGCGATTGCAATGCGTGAAATCAAAGAAATTTTTCCAAAAATAAAAAATAAATCAATTGCAGGCGCAACACATGGCAAGGACCGACAAAAATCTGTGTCTGGGTGTGTGTTCAATGAAATTGATTTGCAGTGTGTGCCAACAGAAGTAAATAAATAAAATCAAAGTCAAAACTCTCTGTGAGATCGAAACTTAAACCAACAGCAGATGTGTGTTAAATAAAATTTATACGATTGCATATTGATTTTGGAAATGGGCACAATACCGCTTTTGTTGCCATTGTATTGGTTCTTTATTGTTGACACTAGCAGAAGTGAAGATGTACAGTCGCTCTACAATGTGTGCCTTGGGTTCGGCTAAAGGAAAAATGGAAAAATTGAGTACTGCTTCACACGAAGTTGATTTGGAAATAGTAGAGCTCTGCATTTGTAGGTTGAATTTTCACTCCACAAGTAAAAATAAGGCATTAAGAGACATCTCAGATAAAAATCTTGACAGCAAGTACGATGGCATACGATCGCTCTACAATGTGTGCCTTGGGTTCGGCTAAAGGAAAAATGGAAAAATTGAGTACTGCTTCACACGAAGTTGATTTGGAAATAGTAGAGCTCTGCATTTGTAGGTTGAATTTTCACTCCACAAGTAAAAATAAGGCATTAAGAGACATCTCAGATAAAAATCTTGGCAGCAAGTACGATGGCGCATTGCGCGAACTTATGCGTTATGAAACGAACAGCTGGGAGGACTCAAAAACATTTCCAAACCTGTGGCTATGTTCGGAATATAACTGAAATACAAAACATATTTTTATAGTTTCAGAGGGTATAGATCGGATTTGATGTTTTGAAAAACATCTTTGTGTAGAGTCAATTTCGATTATGCCAAAAATGGAACACATTAGCTTTGGACGATGTTTACGGCTCAGCTCATGTCACAATTAAACAATCACTTGTACGAGGGCTGCTATATATATTCTGGCCTAGGGCAACACTAAGTGTTGCCAGGTGCAATCAGACATTTCCATTGGAAAGTTTGACATTTTTTAGCATAACATCACTCAGAACGTTTTGTCATTTAATCGTGAATTGTTTTATTTACAGGGAATTAAAAAATTCATCTCGGCCAAAAAATGGAATTAACTCGTGAACATTTTCGTGCGATCATTTTTCACAACTTTCGACGTGGATTATCAGGACAAGAGTGCATCGATGAACTAAAATCTTTGTATGGCTATGAAGCACCATCCTATAGCACTGTGAAAAACTGGTACAACGAATTCAATCGTGGCCGACGCTCGCTCAAAGACGAATTCCGTGAAGGTCGTCCAAAAACAGCCGTTGTGCCAGAAAATATTGATGCCGTACGTGAACTGATAATGGAAGACCATCATGTAACATACCTTCAGATAGAGGCATGCCTATGCATTTCTCCCACCAGCATACATTCGATATTGCATGAACACCTGGCCGTAAAAAAGGTTTGTTCCGCACAATTTGACAATCGCTCAAAAAAAGGCTCGTGTGGATTGGTGTAAAGAAATGCTGAAAAAATACGATCGCGGTGCTTCAAAAGACGTTTATAAGAACGTCACAGGTGACGAATCATGGATCTATGCGTATGAGCCCGAAACAAAACAGCAGTCGACAAAAAAAAAAAATAAAAAAAAAAAAAAAATAAATAAATAAATAAAAAAACCATTTTCGTTGATAAATATGCATATTTACATTATTAGGCCAGAAATATATACAACAACCCACGTAAATATTTAAAATAGGGTCGCCTTAATGACATAAAACTTTCAAAGCGCTTTTACAGCGATTAAGCTCCTTTTACTCTACGAATGACCATGAAATCAGTTGCCCTAAATATTCAATAAATAGTTCCCACAGAAGAAATGGCTAAGATCTGGTAAAAACGATGCTTCATTCTCTTGCAATCTCACAAGATCATAACCAGAGTAATATCTTCAGTTATATAAGGTTTATTAGTTATATAGGGTCTAGGGCAAGTTCTCACCCGAAATTATCTTTTTTACACAAAGACAAGACACAACAAGACGTCGATAGCCGGAAGTTCGAAAATCTTTATATTAGGTATTTGAGGGCTATTGACCCGATTCAACCAGTTTTTAACACACAGACATACTGTCATAAGGAAACGATTCTCTCCAAATTTCAATTATATCATATAGTACCTAACACATTGACAGATATTTTCGGTACCTGGGGGTTTGAATCGTTTGTTTTTTTGGATTTTTTGGTCATAAGGTAGCATACTTTAAAGAACTTATTAGTGCAAAGTTTTATCCTGTTACACTACTTGCTTCTTGCTTTGTGTTTTTGTTTTTAACAGAACCGTTATGTGGGGAGTAAGCGGGGTTATCTTTCGATTTCATAAATTTTCACCCTATTAGTAGACGTTCTTATAATATTTGCGCTCATTTGGTTGTTGCAGCATTAGTAGTTTAGGAGGTAACTTATTAGAGGACAGGCAGTCACCCATATTTCAACTTTTCTCGACATCCTGATTGCTTATATAAATATAACTACTCTATATCTATTTCGCTTAGTTTCAAGTGGGAGTGTTTTATTCATAACAGTATAGCTTTGTGCCTAAAATAGATAAAATTGACCTAACCCCTACATAACTACATATTACCAGGATTTTCGAACATCGAATGTGAGGTACCTTAATGAAATGCAGGGAACACATTTTTAGTATGTGTCATGCTAATAGTTAATAGATAAAATGGGGTCGATGCCACCCCACCTCTCATATATATTGTCTATGTAGTGATTTTCGTTTTTCTGACAAATCTTATGTCGAATTTGTCGGTCAATGTATGAGTTATATATAGTATATTTATACATAAAATTGCTCTGATTTCGAAACTCTGGTTGACGTTTCACATCCTGAAGTATTTTTCTGGCGTTGATTCTTGCAAGTTGCAAGAGTATACAATGTTCGGTTGCACCCGAACTTATCCCTTTCTTAATTGTTATATACCTACAAATATAAACCTAAGTAAATTTAACTCTCTTTAGGTGTTTTGAGGTGATACAAACAACCATTGGGTGAATAATACTATTGTACATTGTAGAAACAGGTTGCAAGAGTATAAAAATAGTGGAATTATTGTAAGTGATAGCAAGTGCATTTGCTTGAAATATAACTGTTTATATAACCTATTAATTTACTTGACTTCAGCTCTCAAACAGGTGGCAACTTTTCTAAAATATATATTTGCCAGCCAAGACTTTTTTATCTCCCCCCCCTTTTTTTTCAAGCACAGATTCACAAAGCTTTCCTAAAATGTTTCCCTGAAACACCCTTCAATCTAGCTTTGAAGCAAATGCTGCCATAAAATTCAATAATTCGAAATGAATAATTGTCAAACCTAAAGCTATAAAACGCATAATTAAACAAGCCTACCCTAAAAATTTGCAATAATCTTAAATTTCATCGCAACATTTATTTTATTGCCATGCTGACGTAGGTGCACGTACGATTAAATAAGCCTTTCAAATTAATTTGCTCGCAAGCAATTTAAGGAATGTAAATTTCCTCACTTATTTGCTACATTGCGGCAGCTCATTTATATGCCAAGGCTCCACCTTCTGAGGCGTTTGAAAAAGTAACGTTTAATTTTCATTTCTCTCATGACAGAGAATTGTGAAACTCACTCAGGACAAATCATTCGAATTAAGCCTCTACGTTTCGTGCATAATTTTTTCAACGCGCGACTCACATGGCTCACTGGCAGCTCCATTTCATTTGTTGCGAATATTAAAGCGCTATATCCTAGTATCTACATATACATATGTATATAGTATATCATATATACGAGCCTAGGCGTCTGATGACTTGTGTATTCCCCAGTGCTTTGTTTGTTTACAAATAGATAAAAAATAATAGAAATGCAAACGCAGACGAAAAATTCGAAATGCGAAAAACACACGTTCGGCTCACATGGCTCACATGGCAACACTACCTAGCGAATAAATGTGTTTGTGTGCACAAATATAGAAATAAATTACACGCAGCGTCGTTGGGAGGAGGTGTAGGGGCGCGCGAACCCCTCATAAGTACTTAATGGGCTGAAAAAAGTTAGCTTATGGCGGAGATATAACAAAACCTTGCCACTTTCTGCGGTGTTCAGTCGGGGGTACGAACCCCTGACATATATATAATCACGCACCGAAATTAGCCCATGGAGGTTACTCCAAACAACATAACCTAAATTGTTTAGATAATACAATAAATATTTGAGTTTCCTTTCCTCAAAGGAACTATACAATTACAAAACACGTTTCTTGATTAATCGGTGCTCCATACTAGTGGCAGTTGTTTGTAGAATATATACTTCTTTTTGACCTTTGGTCTCGCTACTTTCTTTTTGTTTTGCCATGTGTTGCAATTAGCTCTACAGATGTTTTGAAAGTTACAACTGCACGGTAATAGCCGGAAAGTGAGTGAAGTTCTTCATCCAGTATCCTGAGAAATTCCGAATCGTTCCATCACAAACCTTTACAGCTTTACTTGACTGGTTTTACTATATAGTTAGTGCAATTTGTGTTGAATAGGCGACGATCTCTTTTCTAGATTCACTGGCATCTATACTTTTCATAGTATCTACTAATAAATTAGTTAGTAAGAAGTTGGAATGGTTGAATAGTGTTAGAATTTATGATTGAACATTTCCCAAAGTTAAAATTTTTAAAATAGCAAAGAAAATTAATTAGCAACATTATTTCACATATTTTCAGAAATCTTGTTGCCTTCTAAATTTGTAGCGTCAAAGGTTATCGGTAGCCCACAAGTTCTTAAAACAGGTTCGTCTCTTAGATGATTTATTAAGAAATCTATTTCCAACCATGTTCAGAATACATTTTTGGATACAATTTATTTTTTCCCCCCTTAGTAAGTATTCATATCCAACAAAATTCTATAAGAATTTATGAACTGATTTGTATAAGTAAATGCCATATAGGAAAATCGTATTGAATTTATTTTCTGATTGGTGTTTGGAACCATTAGAATAACCCTTTTAAGGCTACTTTAAGATTTTGAAATTACTTGTAAATCTAATTAGTGATTATCAAATTTCTTTGCGTTAATTTCGTAACCAGTTCAGGATTAACATTTTTTTTTTAATTCTATTATTATTTCGTAAATTATTCAATCTGTGGATGAAATATTTAATTATTCTTCAATATTTATTTTGTCTTCTTCTAAGTATTCTCCACCAGATGTAATACACTTATGATTTTTCCAGTCCTTGAAATATTTTCATAAGCACTTTTTGGGATGGCCTTCAGCTCCTTGAGTAAATTTTGTTTTAACTCATCGATCGACTGAAAACGGGTTCGTAGAACAAACAGAATTCACACGGAGTTGAATCTGGTGAGTACGGTCGTAATTGTGGCTCAATGCGATGGTGCATTATCATCGTGTAAAAACCATGAATTGTTCTTCTACAATTCCGGCCGGTTTTGATGGAATTCTTTAATGGCCAACTGTCCCTCCGGAACAAATTTATGATGCACCAAGCAACGAATATCGAAAAAAAACAATGAGCATCGCCTTGATTTTTTAGCGGCTGTTGCGTGGTTTTTTGGATTAAGCTCGTTTTTTTCCTTCCATTCCGATGACTGTTGATTCGCTTGCATGTCAATATTATAAACCCATGTCTTATCGGCAGTTAAAATGCTCGTCATGAATGAGAGATACGAATTCGAACGCTCAAGCATGGTTTACTGTACTCCGTTTGAAAAAAAAAAACACTTTATCGGTATGAATCGAGCGAGAACGCGTTTCATACCTAAGATATTCAACAAAATCATTTGAATGGACTCGCGTGAGATGTCGATCTCTCTTGCCATCTCTCTAATACTTGCCTGACGATTTTCAAGCACCATATCCTTCACTTATTCAATCTGTTCATCATTTGAAGAGGTCGAATGTCGTCCAGAACGAGGCATGTCTTCAGCGATCTCTCGACCGTCTTTGAAGGCTTTGTACCACTCGTAGGCTTATGTTTCTGATAAAACTGAATCACCGTAAGCCTTTTCCAACGTTTGCAACTATTCCACAAAAATTTGAAATATCGCTTATACGGGGAATTTAGATTACAATTTCTTCGTGCTTTTTTTGTCACAATGTATTTACGGGTATATGAAGAAAAGTGGCAAACCTATTTTTTTATATATTTCAACACTTTTATTAAAAATATATATTTAACTTTTCTATTTAAGTACAGTTTTATTCAGTAAAAGTATTTTTACTTTCGTGTAAAGCTCAATTTTATACACGCCACATATTTCCTGCAGGGCGCTTCGATTTGATTGCGTGCCTTGGCCTCTGCGTTGAAAGGCAGAAGCACTTGGCTGGTTATTTTTTGTCGAATTCTGTATGTTATTCGAATTTAGCATTGATTTTTGATGTTATGGCTTTTTACGCACACCTATACATATCTAAATATATTTAAATAAAACATGCATGCGAGTATATATGGCACGTATGGATTTGTTTGCAATGTGATTACGTGATTGTTGTTATTATCGTTGTTACAATGTTTGCTTTTGTGTGATTACTAGGCACAGATTTGTCATTAGTCTTGTTGTTGTGTTTGGTTGTTGTTTTTTGTGTGGAAAATTTGTACAAGATTTTAGATTAAAATTTAAATCGATACAATTAATTTTCGAAATTGTGTGCAGACAATCCGATAGATCACACACACATACAATGCATTATATACTTATGTGTGTCTGTGTGCATAAATAAATAAATGTGGGAATGTACATACACGTATGTATATATATATATGTGTGTTAATAGGCAATTGTTTGGCATGTGGGCTTGTTCGATATAAACATGTGTGAGTTTTGTTAAAATATAAGTGGATCTTCATTTGAATTATTAGCCAAAAATAACAGTAAAGAAACACAAATTTGCTTTTGCATTTAAATAAGAGACAATATTTTGGACACAAATTTATGCGCATATTTTAGGTTCTGTTGTTGTTAGTTTTGTAAATATTGTCCACCAACTGCATTTTAGTGTTTGAATTGAATTGTGCACCTTTGCATGAATATAAACATACACACACATATATATACAACTCAATTAAATTTGTGTACAAAATGATGATATCTAAAATCATATTGGTTTTCTCATTATAATTCTCTCGGTTCCATCTTGCATTTAAAAAATAACGAAAATGAACATTTGCAGCAGCAAACATTATTTTAGTAAAAGTAGTTGAGGCAAAAAATAAATTACTCAAGGTTCTTTGCAAGGTCGTCTCTGTTAGAAAATACTGAACTAATATTACTTGTTATCTTTTCTCAGAATACTCTCTTCTTTGTCGACGAGTATATTACATTTTATCCGCTAACGCATCTACTTTAACAATATAAGGATATAACAATTATATATCCGTATGACGATCTGGGGTAGATTTGGAATGAAAAAATGAAAATCACAAAAAGTCACTCATACGCACCGTATGGCTATGGATGATGAAGTGCATATAAATTTGTATGCTGATGAGCATTTGTTTGGACTAAGGAGGGATTTTAATTTAACATGTTCATTGATATTTCAAACAAATTTTGCTTTGTGTAATCTTCGGCCTTAAAATATTTTTTTTAAGAATATAAATTTCAAAAAGAAAATAATGATTAAGTCTTTTATGATATTTTTTAAAATAATTAATAACTAAAGAGTTTTAAATGAGAATACATATATATTATCAATAGGTCACTGACCTTTTTATAAATTCAAGATATTATGTATTATTATATATATTTATATTTTAAATATAAAAATAATATAATTATTAACTTTTATGTATACATTATAAATAATTAATAACTAAGTATAAATTGGAGATATTATTAAATATATGAGCTTTTTTTACAAGATAAACATGTATAGTATTCAATTTATATTTTAAGTTGAATATAATATAAAGTTTAGCTGACCCCGAAAATGTGTTTTGAAATGAAAAGAAAGTTGAATTTATATTGTGTTGAAAATCATTTATTTGCGATTTTTCTAAATTTTTTCAATGTGGCGCAGCTAGATAATCAAAATTTTTTGGTTTCTGTTCCGGTGCGTAAATGTAGAGAGAAGATGGTTTTCCAATTTGTAAACACGCCACGTGGCCGTGTGAAAAACATGGCGTTTCCAAATTTATGCCCCACTTAAGCGACTATTCTTGTGTCCTGTTGATTGTCATTTCAAATGCAATTTTCACTGGAAACGGAATACATTTGAATTGAAATGGCAAATCGTTAGAACTCAAAAGAATTCTGAGAATCAAGCATTCTGCCCCCTTGTATTCGATGGCTGCGTCACAATCAGCCGGGTTCCATTACACAGTCTCTGCGCATGAAGATTGCGAAACGTAATAATGACAGATCTAACTTTGAGACGCAAATGAAGCGGCGGCATACCAAGCATCTCCAAAGATTTTAGAAATTTCAGGGGATAATTTACGGATTCGCCTTCATTGTCAAGACGATCGATCGATTTCTATGAGCGGAAACCTCCCGGAATTTGACTTTGAATCTCCCAGTTTAAGTCATTAACATCGGTATTTTTTGCAGCTAAAATTGCGCGTGCACTCAAGCAATTGCAGTTACGATAATTTGGCCGAGTTCGGATAAACATTCGTGATAAGTTCACCTTTTGTTGAAGTGAATTGACAAAAGGCAGGTGGAATTGATATCAAAATACTGGAAGTATCAACCGAAATTTGTCCATTTCCAATTCTTAGAATACGATACAAAATGTCTTCGGCAATGCCATTTTTGTTCGTATCCCATAATTGACGCGGATTTGAATGGTGATATGTCGAAATGATCATCGCGAAAAGTATAAATCAGTGGGATGCATATTAGCTATCGCATCGTCCATCGTTTGATTCCAGTGATTATCATGTTTCAGCAATTGTAATTGCTGGCTTGCTTCCCAAAAAGTGGCACGCACTATACCATTCACAAAACGCATTGACTTATGAACTTCAACCGCGTACACTAATCAATAGCAACCGAAGGTAGAAGCAATCGTCGTTTCTCGGGTGGGTTTTGTGAATTCGTCCTAAGGCATTGGTTGAGAACACACCTGGATGTCCATCTACTGGTTGGCCTTGCTTTCTGCGTAACCATTTCTTCTACGATGCATTCATTGTATAATATCAAGGCATTTTAGAATAGAGCAATGATCTCGCGAACGGATCACTGACGCAAGTTGAGAAAAAATTCGTCAATGTCGATTTTGGCTGAACTGTATTCTCTGGATTGAAATACACTCTTTGGCCTTCTCCAAATGAACTGCGAGATGCACAACAGTTGGAAAACGTTTACAAATTGCAAAAGTAAATATGTTACAAAACGCTTCATTGCAGTTCATGCATCGACCCATTTGATACTTGCTGATCTCATCTCGTTCAAGCCCAATAACCGCATGTTTCTTTCTTTGATGACGTATTTGCCAACGTATTTGATCGATTTAACCAAACTTCAATACTTAACATTGATATGAGTTTCGAATGTGAATTAAACAATAATGACGAATATGGTACGATCCATGTGTAGCCAACTTCGGTATTCTCTCCTCTAAATTGAATGCTGAATGTTCTGCCAATGTCGTCTGGAGAGCTACGCCGATACAGTGGATATCCAACATTTGCAGATTGTGTTTCCGAAAGAAAAACATTTGAATAGTGTTTCGTGCATTTATTGTCAGAAATATCTATAAACCGAAGAGGGATTGTGGTGTCCGCAAAGTCCATTAACCATATTGGTTTTCACCACTTCATATAATTCTGGATCTATCTGTGGATCAGGAATTTCCGCAGAAATCATTTCATCAATTTGATCTGATGTAACCACCATCGACCATCCAAAGAAGAATGTGTGCGTGGGACAAACCTCTTTTTTGCCACTCAACAGAGTACATCTAGCATCTAACAGCACCATTTATATCATAGGTTGCTTCAAGATAAAGTCCATCAAACATCATAGCTGTTGTTTGAAAAGTCGTGACGATCGCTTGCTGATTGACCGCGATGCAGAATTCCGCACTTTTGTCATCGCGAGTACTCGTGCATGTGGTTTGGGCTGCCAATGTATGTTGATAGCAAGAAGAACGCCGACCGATATTAGCGCGACCTCTTCGTGGCATTGTTACAAATTTCAATGTGCAATTGATCACTTTGTATGAAACACACATAAAGTTTTCACTGAATAATTTTCAATAATTTACCTTTTGAATAGCCGAAATAAAGAAAGCGAACGACGAACGAAATCGAACGATTCAAATAATTGGCAAATAAATCAATTGAAAAACAAAACAAAAAAATATAAACAACAAATTTTGCATGGAAAAGTCACTTTTTGGAAATTTACGTTCTTAAGTCGGTTAAAAATGAACTTTTTCTGATTTTTTTTAAAACCATCCTCATTGGATTCCCTTCAAAGTGGTTTAGGTCATTTTTAATTTCATGCAACGGTTTACTTACTAACTTATTTTTATACCCTGAACAGGGTATATTAAGTTTGTCACGAAATTTGTAACACCCAGAAGGAATCGTCGGAGACCCTATAAAGTATATATATAAATGATCAGTATGTCGAGCTGAGTCGATTTACCCATGTCCGTCTGTCTGTATATATATGAACTAGTCTCTCAGTTTTTCAGATATCGTTTTGAAATTTTGCAAACATCATTTTCTCTTCAAGAAGCTGCTCATTTGTCGGAACGGCCGAAATTGGACTGAACGATCGGAATCAAGTTCTTGTATGGAAAACTTTCACATTTGACAAGATATATTCACGAAATTTGGTATATGTTATTTTCTAAGGCAACAATGTTATCTCTAAAAAACTTGTTTAGAACGGAATACTATAGCATATAGCTTCCATACAAACTGAACACATAGTTACTAACAGAAATGCACCTGTGAAGGGTATTTAGCTTCGGTGCAACCGAAGTTAACGTTTTTTCTTGTTATATATAAGAAGAAACTCCACAGCCCGGATATTCATTTGATAAGTTTAAGCATAGTTGTATTTGAACAAATTTTTAGGTTGCCACCTGTTCACTTTTGCTATTTCTTTAAATTAATAAATTAAGCGATATTTTATCATAAGAGAGAGTCTAAAGATAAAGGATGAAGATAAATTTCCGTGAGAGATGTTTGTGAGAAGTGTTGCCATTTGTGTAAGGATGCTATTAAAACAAATTCTAAACCCAGACCCAATGTTTATGACATATGTCGGTAGATTGATTTTTTTTTGAAATACAGTTATATATTTTTGTGTAAAAATACAAAAAACTTTTCCGAGTATAAATTAAAGAGGTTAAGTCTATAGAGGGCCTTCTACCAACTCTGAAGATTAAAATATCATTATTTTTTCAGACAGAGAGAACTGCAAAATTCGATTCAATACAATTTTCATATAAACAAGTTATGACGTGTGATTATCATTTAAGTTCAAAAGCGAAAAAGAAGAACCAAGTTCACTCGCTTTTGCAAAAAAAAAGTCCATTAGATTGTGAAAATTAACAACTCCGAAAATTTAGCCTCTCATTAAAGTGGCAATTGAAAGAAATTCCATCAGCGAATGAAAAATTTAATGACCCAAGTGACATTTACGATTGTGTGCTGCTGCTGGCAGCCTGTCTGTTTATCGCCATTTGCCGCAAAATTCATAAAGATAATAAGCAGACACCACAAATAACTGGGCAAGTGCGTCGAGGCGGTTTTCAGACCAAGAAACAACAGCAGTTTCATAATAAAATAGTTGGCCAGAATTTAATTACAAACACAAATGCTGAACAACTAAGGAAGGGCTAAGGGCGGCTGTAACCAAACATTTCATACTCTTGTAACTTGTCAAGATCTATTAGTTAAGTGAGGTCTTAGAAAAGTTTTCACCCGGTTTTATCTATTTTTTTGTTATTTGTTATTTGTGTTATAGCGTCTACTGGAAGTTCGAAAATCTCTGTAGTAAACATTTCCCCGGAATTTCAATTACGTATCCCTCAGATTGACTGTTATTTTCGGTAAAAAGTCAGCCAAACACACAGTACACATATTCGGTATTTGGGGGTTGCAACAGTTATGGTCCGATTTAGACTAGAGATGGCATACCTTAAGGGCACTATCCGAATATATTCATTGGTGCTTGTTTTGAATACTGGAAAGTGAAAGAATCAGATGGAATTTAAAATTGTGGTATTTGAGAAGATAACTGTTTGTCTCGTCTTGTCATTCTAATCATTTATATCTATGTAACTTCATATCTATCTCGTTTATTTTTAGGTGATAAAAACAACCGTTAAGTGAATAAAACTATTATACTCTGTAGCAGCATGTTGCAAGAGTATAAAAACTTTTCTCCAGACACGAACAAATACGAGTGCGTTTTGCAATAGATATGCATTTGTGCCATATAAGTACATATACCTTTAGATACTATATAGCTATGTATGTTTATATGTATAAGCATGAATAGTATATACATGAGTGCCATATCACACTCAGAAAAGAATTGTTCACACAAACAGCCACACATCGCCACACACATCTGCACTGTAATAATTGCAAATATAAAGTTTTAGTGCGACTCGAACAGCCGTGCAGCAGTGTGGTCGAGCTGTGGCAAGTGATGGTTGGCGGCTGGCAGGCAGGCATAACGCTCGAGTGCAGAGCAAATGTGCGCTGCAAATTATTGGCATTGCGTCAAAATTTCATTAGAAAAATTCGTAATAAAAGAGTTCGTTGCAAATGCGCCGAAAATGGGAAAAGTTCGACAATATTCAGCAGCAGACTCGCATAATAAAAGTATGCTTGTAGTTGTAATTAGCAATGAGAAATGCATAACTATTTATGTGACTATAGCGAAGTAATGAGAAAGACTATGCAGATATTGGAGCTTTTTGTTATCGCTGAGTATAAAAATAAGTTTACAGGGTGCCTTGTACTTGGAATTGCGTTAGATACTGGCTTATGATTAGAGAGGATAATCTGTGGCTCGTGAGATTGGCACTTTTGATTAAGAATATTGTCAATTACAAAATGTTATTGGGTTATGGCTCGATAATTATCATCGATATATTCATTAATGCCGGATTGAAGGGAGTGCTGGTCATAAGGGATGTAAGTTTGGATTGCACGTCGAACATTCTCAAATTAAGTGTCTTCCCAAGGTTTGCCAAATATGAAATGAGTTTTAAAAATCTCCCATATATAGCCAATTGAGCATTTCCAAAAAATAGTAAACCGTATAAGAACTAACTACTATTATCATCAGATACAAAGTCAACCTCCTTTTGCAGTATAATTTGTGACTTAGTTATGGTAGTTCCTTTATTTAACCTCTAAACAATTTGGGTGGTCACCTTGATTATTTGTATACGTAGCGCTAAGTCTATCTCGATTTGTTTTGAGTTTTAGGTTATACAAACAATCGTTGTGAGACATAAGGTGGCGTGTGCAACATTATGTGGGAGTGAATATTAAGCTCCTCCTAGGTTGGTAGGTAGAGTGGCTCTCTAACGACGTACTTAGGTCTTTAGAATAACAGATGAAACCCTAAAACACTATAGTGATTTCAAAGTCTCTTAGCTATCTATATAATGGGTTGTCAAAAAAGTCTTGCGGCATTTTTATTGAATTTTTTTTTCTTTTTAATAAAATTGAAATGAATTTTTGATGACTCATGCCCTGCTCTTGACCGATGCTACGGCCGCTACCATGCCGGTCTCTTTCGACCAATTCAGCGATTTTTTATCGCAATTTTCGACGACAGGCCTTTCGGAGCGTGGCGCATCTTCGACCACCTCTACACCAGAACGAAAACGTTGAAACCATCGTTGGGCGGTGGAAATGAAAACTGTATCGGGTCCATAAACTGCACAAATTTTATTGGCAGCTTGAGATGCATTTTTGCCTTTATCGTAGTAGTACTGTAAAATATGCCGTATTTTCTCTTTATTTTGCTCCATGCTTGCGACGCTATAACTCACGAACGTCTTAAAAGAAACGACAATCAATCAAACACGTGTTAGCGCGTGGAATGAGGTTTCCAAAAAGGTATAGCATGACAACCAGCGAAATACCGCAACACTTTTTTGACAACCTATTATATAAATATATTCCTTATTGTGAGCACACTTTTGTCAGAAGAAGAAGGATTGCTTTAATGTTGTGGTCTCCGCTTGGAAAACACTGCAGTGATTTGGTAGACCGTTATTTGCCACCATACCAAAACTTCATAAGTCATAATCGGCTTTACGACTACTGCGTAGAGCCAATGGGCTACCAGAAGCGGTAATTCCCATTATGGTGACACCGTCCGTTTACACTTGTTCACTGCTGCAGCTGCTTTCTTTACTAAAGCATCCATGTTTGGTTTCAATGAAAGCTTCCTGTCTAAAATTAGTCCCCAGTAGCTTGCTCTATGCCTTACTGCAAACCTGGTACCATTTAATTTTCTAGCTTATGGTGTTCTTTGCTTCGTAGTGAACAATACTAGCTCTGTCTTGTTAGCATTTAAATTTAGTCCGCACGATACGGCCCATCGATTTATGGCATTTAATATTCAGGGTTTTCATATAGACTCGTATAGTTATAAGTTATAACGAACCGAAAACATTTTTGTATGTAACCGTACAAATGTAAAAATCTATGATTTTATTATTTTACGATGCGTTATGACAAATTTTAAGTCCCTTAATTATTTGCCTAAGGTTAGCGAGTGTAATCGAGAATTTACCTCTCACCGAAACGGCCACATCATCAGCCATGCCACAACATGTACCCCCGTTCAAGATACAACAACATTTTATTTATTATTAAAATCCAGAGAGGCGGTAATGACACGCCTCTTTGAGGTGTACCCCTCTTTAAATAGGTTTGTACATTGTTAAAGCTCCCAGCGTTGAAATTATTGATCTGCTCGTTAGCATCTGTTCAATTCATTTCCCGAGACGTTTAGAGTTACTCAAATCTGTAAGCGGCCTCAATATGGCCTCAGGATGATAAGAAAAACACGTACTCTGAAATTTATTACGATAATTTACATATTGGCTCATATATGCGGTATAAAGTCACAAGGAAGTTCGAAAACCTTTACATTAAAAATTTACTTAAGCTCTTCTTTGTGTACTGCAGGGCAGGTAAAAAGCAGTTTTAAACAGTAAAAACATAAATTGCAATTAATAATAAGGGGTAGATTTGGCTAATAAAACGAAATAGAGATGATTCGAGGGTTTTTTATATTAATAAACTCTACCAACTGACTAAATAAGAATTTTATTTAAAATTTTTGAAAATCTGTATTTCCATACAATTGCTGTATCATTTATCACCAAATTTGAATTATGAGTGGCACAATGTTAGGCTGGATATCCTTAATATGGTTTTGTACACCATTATACACACCACTCACCACACTGGCTCCATCATAGCCTTGCCCCATACATTTTTTAAATCAATATTTTTGTCGAAAAATAATGTTGTCAGTTGGATGCTTAAATCTACTGCGCCATATTTGTGTATAAATGCCCAGAAACACTTCTTTTACTTCTATATCAATTGACTGTCCATTTTCCGATCTGGTTATTACTGCATACCTTACAACAATGCTTAGCTGATCTACCTTCGATATGTACTGTGTCATATCCATTGATGTAAAAAAAAGTTTATCCTCTAATTTGTTCTAGTAGATGGGTTTCGAGTTAAGTCCCCAAGCTCTCAATCATTTCATTTTGAATTGTTACACTCAGATATCTTTTAGATCCTAAAAACATAAAAACACAATTACAAAAAAGTCCTGAAATTAAAGTTAATAATTATAAACAAAATAAAACGATAAAGATATAGTTATTATTAACTTTGGGCAAAAAAATTATCACCGTTAGCTTTACCACATTTAATGATCTCCTGCGCGCGGACCTGTATTAATGTTCCTACTGCAGGTGACTTGCATTTTTATACCCTACACAGGATATATTAAGTTTGTCACGAAGTTTGTAACATCCAGAAGGAAGCGTCGGAGACCCTATAAAATATATATATAAACGATCAGTATGTCGAGCTGAGTCGATTTAGCCTTGTCCGTCTGTCTGTCTGTCCGTCTGTCCGTCCGTCTGTCTGTATATATACGAACTAGTTTCTCAGTTTTTAAGATATCCGTTTGAAATTTGGCAAACGTCATTTTCTCTTCAAGATGCTGCTCATTTGTCGGAACGGCCGATATCGGACCACTATAACATATAGCTGCCATATAAACTGAACGATCGGAATCAAGTTCTTGTATGGAAAACTTTCACATTTGAAAATGTACATATCTTCACCAAATTTGGTATAGATTATTTTCTAAGGCAACAAAGTAATCTCCGAAGAAATTGGACAGATCGGTTAACTACAGCATATAGCTACCATACAAACTGAACGATCGGAATCAAATGCTGTTATGGAAAACTTTTGCATTTGACAAGATATATTTACGAAATTTAGTATAAATTATTTTCGAAGGCACCAATATAATCTGTGAAGGGTATATTAGCTTCGGTGCAGCCGAAGTTAACGTTTTTTCTTGTTTCCCGATACTTCGCATTATACAATGTGCTGTAGCCGAAATCTAAAGATTTGACACGATTGACTTAAGGGGGGAGCCAGCTTTAGAAGCTTCAAAAAATCGTTTTTTTTTGGTTAAATCTGTTTACAAATAGCCTAAAAATATGACACCAAAGTTATAGATGGGAATTCGAAATATTTTCGAAGCTTGAAGGGAAATAGTCACCGAGCGTCTAGCAGATATACAAGTATTAGCGCTTGGGCAGAAAGCGAAAACTTTGATGCGCGATTTCTCGATTTTTTATTTTTACGATTTTTCTTAATTGGCGAGCAGGATAGAAAAAAAATAAACGTCGTATGGAATTGGGGCAAAGTTTATTATTTTTGGCAATAATTTATCTTCTATTCAAACACAAAAAAAAAATTAGAAAAGTCAAGTTAGAACATATTTTTAAATACCATAAAGTAAACATTTTTTTTAGTCAAAAACCACTTTTTTTTTTTTTTTATAAAAATTTTTAAACTTTACTTCTTTTTTGGAATTTTTTTAGTTTAATTAGAAGATAAATTATAAAAAAAAATATGAATCTCTTGAATTCTTTGTTTCCGATAGAAATTGCGACCTGCGTCCTGCTCGCCGTCTGACAAATGCACATGTGAGATGCATCGGAAGTTTAAATATATAACTATAAACCCTAGAAATTTCGCTTTAATCAATTATTTCTTTCCCTCCCAAAAAAATCCTCAAAAAATGGATTTTTTGAAGCCTCTAAAACAGGCTCCCCCCTTAGCGAACCACTATATTGACAATACAAAAAAGTGTATTGATTCAGCAATAATTTCTGAACCGTTCTCGAAAAAAATTCCACTAATATCAAATGCTTTTCCGAGTATACGCTGAAATAAGTTCTTGATTTTAGCATGTTTAAAATAATGAAGCCGCGTGGGCGTACGCACCAAGCAAGCATAACTCTCACCACTGAGCCACTTTAAATTGCTTGAATTAATTTTCTTGGAACGATATCGATAGCCATCAATGTAAACACTTAACGACCTAGTTAGGCACAAGTAAAGCGGAAGCAATAATAACCGCTATTACTTCGTATGATACAAGGGTGATATTAGTGACAAGAACGTGAAAACTGTAGGAATTCCTAAAAAATCAATATACAACTTTTAAATCAGTAGCTAACGTAAGATAAACCGGTGAAACAGTATAGAATTTGAAAACCCCAAACATTTCTTCTGGCTTCAAGTATGCTATCAGATACAGAACTCTCCAAACCTTCGTGCTGCTCACACATGTAATCTAAATGCGTTTTTCTCGAAACTGAATTTTTCGAATCGGGCGAGAAGGTATTCGGAGATAAACGCACATTTAAATTTTATCACGGGTGAACCAAATGGGGATACTTTTTTCAATAGTCTTTTTTGACGGATCTACTCGAATGTGTAGCTGTACCGCACATTCCAACAAACTTAAAATAGGCCGACTCTGCTGTTTTGGTAACGTACTGACTGAAATATCGACTATGTATGTGAATGTACCTTTATACAGTTGTACTTGACAGATACAATGTGGTGCAAAAATAATTAATAACATTGAGTGAGTGCACAGAGCCCATAGAAACAACTCGTAATAATCATAAATAGCTTCTTTAAGTCAAAGAAATCGCCAGCTGAAGCACATCGGGAGCTCCAAAAGGTTTACGGAGGTGTTTGTCGAAGTGCCGAGATCCATTTCGTCGCTTCAAAACCGGCGATCCGTGTGAAGAAAGTCCAAAAGCATTCGAAGACTTTGAACTGGAGACGGTGCTTCATGAGGATCCGTGTCAGCATCGAAGCTAGTCGCCAAACCATTTCAAAGCGACTACATGCGACGGGAATGATCCAAAAACGAAAAGCTATTCTGCTGCAAGACAACGCTCCTCCTCATAGGTGTTAACCCCGTTAAGAGATTCCTCGAAATTCTTAAATGGGAAGTTCTGCCTCATCCACTTTATTCCCCACATTTTGCGCTGTGCGATTGTTGTTTTTCCGTTCGATGGCACATGGTCTGGCTCTGAAGTAGTTTCACTCAAATGACGACATCGGAAGATGGCTCGATTCTTAGATTGCATAACAAGATGAAAAGTTTTACTGTAATATTATTCGAGCTTTTCTAGTAAGATGGGGAAAGGTTGTGACTAGCGATGGGCAATACTTCGAATAATTTACTTGGAAACATTTATTTACAATAAAATTGCATTTTCATCAAAAAAAACTGCGGTAATTTAGTTGCGTACTTCATAGCTGTCTATTGGCAGCCGGAAAGTCAGTTAATAATAAGTTGCTACGGAAAATATTTTCTCGGAGATGTATAAAATTTACGTTTCAATTACAGTCTTGTGACATTTATCGCTCGAAATCTTACTCAAACCCGATAAGATTAATTATCACATCGACGAAATGTCTTTATGTGGAAGAGGAAGATGGTACTCCAATCTTTTGTGGCCTGTTTAGAGCGATTACAACAACTTCCTTTGGAAAACATTTCGTCAATGATGTGGACAAATTTATTTTTTAACTAAAGAATTTAATCAGTTGGCAACATTCCGCAAAGCTTTTTACCCAAAGTCCTGTTTTGTTTGCATTCTTAATAATAATAATTCTTTCACCTTAGCAGTTTTATAAAATTAAATTTGACAAAATGTGGCAACCATCCTAATAATTTTTTTAACCGTACGCTTTAAAAAAACGCTCGTTTGTCATTTTTTACAAATGTCAACCTTTAAACCTCTATTGTTGTAATGTGAGGACACAGCACATTGACCACATCCGGCAACAATGACACATAAAATCATTATTAATCCCTTTTCCTTCACACTTCAAGACTCGCGGAAATTCCCCAGCTGCAGCAACGAGTAGATTCTTTTCAAGCGACTTCATTCGAGCGGGTACCCCCAAATGAATAAGTTATCGCATACGAAAGTTTCGGAAACTAAAAAGTGAAAGAAAATTTTATTATAATCATTTGTTAAATGTCATTGTAGTCGTACTCTAATTGTCATTTTAATAATTTTTATAAGTTCAAAAAATATTTGAATGTGATATCAGTAGTCGCCACAGCAGTAAGCAGCCGGGTATTACGGCGAATATTCTAAAAAACAATAGTCAAAGCCGGAAGAGTAATACCCTATTTCACAGTCCATATTTAAGTTGTGCTTAAGATAAATCAGGAAAATAGTGTTTTACAGTTCATACTTACAGTACTTGTCCAATAAATTACGAACGAAAACAAAAATTTAATATTTTTAATATAATTTAATAATATTGAATATGATTCAATACAAAAATATGAAAATTTAAGTTTAATTTATATAGCATAAAAAAATATTTTTTTTTTTAAATACGCCAAATATTTATGTTTTTATTAATTATTAAAGTTAGAACTCCGGATAATTTTTTTGTTCGTTCGTAATTTATTGGACAGGTACTGTAAGTTATGCTTAAGTACTGAAATTGGGAGACTTAAGCAGACCTTAAGTAACAGCTGATTTTTGTTTCGAATTTTTGAATTTTCAGTTATTTGTGAAAAGAAGAGTAATAAGAAATAATATTTTGTGAAAAAAATATGGAATCGGATTGGGGTTGCGATTTGATAGTGACCTAGAATATTATAATAATGCGACGAAGAAAAGAAATTAGATCCCGGCCAAAATTTTTCAAGCTCAATGACGATAAAGATTTACGCGACAGATTTCGGATTAACAAGGAAGCAGCCTGGGATGTGCTCGACTGTATTCGACTACAAATTGAACACAAAACCACGTGGTACATCTAAAATGCCTTATACGACTCAATTATGTTCACATTTCTTTCAGGAATCATGCACTATCGCCAGAACAAATGGTTTTGCTTACGTTGCGCTTTTATGCTACGGCAAGTATGTTGAAGACAGTAGGAGATTTATGCGGAGTATCTAAAAGTACGGTATCAAGAGTTACAACAGTAGTTTCGCACCACATAGTCCAATTAAAACATCATCACATTTATATACCAAAAACGGAAAGAGACCTGAAAAAACACCAGAGAAACTTTTTTAAGTTTGCTATATTTCCTCACGTGTTCGCAGCAATTGATTGCACTTATGTAAAAATAATTTCTCCAGGTAAAGAAAGTCCAAAAAAAATACTTCTCCAAAACCTTTTTCTATACAGGTGGGGAAGATGCAGAGTAATAGAAAAGGGATGTTTTCCATCAACGTGTAGCCGTTATGTGATAGTAAGCTCCGCATCATAGACATCGTTGCACGGTGGCCTGGATCAACTCATGATGCTACTATTTCAGGAATTCCGCTTGCATTCGATGACAGCTTTATACTTTTCCACCAGTTCCAATAGGTGCTCCGACTCGCTAGCGATGAAATTCGAGGTTCTTTTGATTTATCGCTTTTCAAGTAGCTTTGAACAGTATCGTTATATAACGGGGGTTTCATCCGTTTTTCACACATTTTTACACTGTAGGTAGGAGTTCTTGTAATATTTGTGCTGTGCGAATTTAGTTGTTGTAGCTTTAGTAATTTAGGAGATATACACATTAAACATATAAAGGGATGAGGCCTGGCCTACTTTTTCAAAATTTTGTATCCACATTTGCCCCTTGCTACTGTGATCCCTGTGCAAAATTACAGTTCAAAATCTTAATTTAGTGCTTAGTTATTACACGTTTTGTGAGCATGGCAGTAGTCCAATTATGCCCAATTCGAATTCTTTTTGTACTAATGAACCTGTTTACCAGGTTTCATCAAGATATCTCAAGTTTTACTCAAGTTACAGCTTGCACGGACGAACCGGATTTCACCTCAGTTCATCCTGATCATTTTCATATATATAACCTAACCCAATAACAATCTCGATTAGTTCTAAATAAGTGATACGTACAAAAAACTATAATACTCAGTAGCGACTGATTGCAGGAGTATAAAAACGCAATGAATATCACCGATTCACCATCGTTTTCACAAGATTTGGCTCAGTGTGATTCTTTCTTGTTCCCCAAACTGGAATTACTGCTTCGTGGAACCTGTTTTCAGTCCATGGAAGAGATAAAACGTACTTCGCTGAGAGAGCTGAAGGCCATCCCAAAATGTGCTTATGAAAAGGGTTTGGAGAACTGGAAAAATCGTAAGCTTAAGTCTATTACATCTGGTGTGGATTACTTTGAAGACGACAAAATAAATACTGATGAATAATTAAATATTTTTCGTTTTATTTACAATTTCCGTGCACTCTTTTGTCACAATGTATTCTACTGCTCTGTGCAAGCAATTTAGAGTTCAAAATTATATTTCAAATGCAAACAATCTTTTTACGCTCATTTTATCAGCAAATATATTATATTTCCTCTCCTCACCTTTAAGCGCTCGCGTGGCAATACTTCAAATTTCCGAGTATCGAAAATTTTCCATTTATACATGTAACCTAATTGGCTTTCGGCGGCATATTGGTTTGTCTAATTGACTAGCTTTTGAACAAATTCGACAAGCGGCTTGTTGGCTTGTGGTGGAAAGCATACTTCATTCCATGCTTTTTCTGTGAAATGACTGCGCACTTGTTTCCCGTGTTCAGTGATATCATAGATGCATGTTACATTTTCATTGATAAAAATAGATTTCATATTTTGAATGCAAATTTATTTGCGGAATTTCTGCAAATTATTTGAATAAACACAAATTGCTTTGAATCGTTCATTATTTGTTTACACCTACCAGTTATGGCGTTGAAAAGCTCATTCGACAATTTTGTTTTCATAAAATTATAAAAATTTCACGATGGCGCTTTACTAACTCAAAGACAAAGTGAGAGATATTTTGTGCCAAACGCGTTGATACGAAATATTCCATATGTGTGTTTGCATGAGATACAAAGATCTCTCTCACTGAGGGTTGTTTATTACATCATTAAGGGGGTACTCTCATGTGAACGCATACATTTTACCACTTTTTAGGAAAATTTTTTTATGCGACAACAAAATTCAAAAATTTTAATTTTTTAATATATTTTTATTTGTATTTTGAAAAGTACAAAAAAAAAAAAAATTGTCCGATTTTTACATTTTTAATATATTTTTTTTTAACAAAAAAAAGTAGTCCACTGGTCATGTTGATAGCGGCTGTTCATGTTGTCTGAAATAAAAAACAAAAATCGAATGGATTATTATTCAGAAGTTCTGCGTCCCTACCAAATATAATTAATTTCATTAAAAAAAAAATGTCGAACTTCAAAAAAAAATAACACGAAAATCTTGTTTTTCGAAAATAAACAATTCTGGTAGGGACGATAACTATAAATGAATAGAAGAACATACATATGTTAATTTTAAAGCAATCGGTTGAATACTTTTTTTTTTGGGACCATGACAGTTTCAGAAAATGATGATTCGAGAAAAATGCGTTTAGAAACGTAGCAGCTGCAGACTTGCCATGGCGCCTGGTAGACAGTCGCTTACGACACGTCGGCGACTATGAGCTGTAACTTATCAGATACTATTAATTTCGGTCTGAATTTTTCACAGCATGTTTTAAATAGGTTTTACTGTCAAAATATAAAAAAAAACGATTTTTCGAAGTGATTACATGAGAATACCCCCTTAAGTTTAAGGTCTAGAATATATAAATAGCTTCAATTCTTACACCAAGCCCACCAGCACGGCGGTATTTCTGAAAGTGTCGCCTCAAAAGTTTTTATCCTTTGGGGGTCAATCATGAAGGCAGTGTTCCGATGTTTTCACTTCGAGTTATTCCTCACTACTTCTTCAGCCGGCATCAGGAAAGATTCTCAACCTTAGTAAAATAGGTAAAAAAATGTTCAAAAAAACCAAGATCACCAGTCGGAAATTTTCTTAAAGGATGGTTAACGATGGCAAAAACATATTCACTTTTGAGCGTTAAAAAAAACTTGTACACTTACATTGGCATCACTTAAGTGCAGTTGTCAAGTAGGTGCCGTTATTTGTGTCTGATATTATTTACTTATGGTCAAGCAAACTTATTTTGTGCGTTTGTAGTATTTGAAGAAAAAAGGTGAATAAGCAAACGTCTCAAGATTTCCAGGCTTCTGTGGATATTAACAAGAGGCAAAAGTAGTTGCGAAACAGGCGATATTGTCAAAAAACCCACATATGGCACTACTATCCAGTATAATATTGCTATATTCAAAAGTACTTGTGGATTTGGAAGACTTGATGTGAGGACAACACCCAAAAAAGTTTACCGCAAGACTTTTTTGACGACCCATTATATCCACCGTGATATCGAATTTTGCAATTCTGTAGATTTTACCGATGAAACCAAATTTAATTTACTCAGAATAACGACCTGAAGCATTCTACTTTAGTGGTTAAGGAATTTTGCTGTATAACGTGAAAAAAAGTCTTGCCACATCCTCCCTAGAGTCCAGACCTCGATCCCATTGAACAACTGTGGGCCTCTATAAAGCGCAAAGTTAAGGCAAAATTGAGGTAAAGGCTGATTTTTAGGAAATATGGCATATACCTCCTGAGCTTACATAAAATTTGGTGCATTCTATGAAAAAAAGACTGCAAGACGGCAAAGGTACGCGTACAAACCTTTTTTTTTTGTTTTTCGAAAATGAAATTATTTTGTATTTCTAATATGGATTTTGAAAAACATATTTCAAATACTTTATGATAATTAATAAAAGGGACTTTTTTTTACTTTGGATGCCGCTCAAAAGTGTTAATAGTTTGGGGGATTAGTCACTTCAAAGTCAAACCATCTATCTGTTTTGTTTAGCTATAGTATATACTATGTACATATATTATTCGAAAAATATTCTCAATATAGTAGTTGCAGCGCAAGTTCAACAAGTTTTCGATGTAAACAGGTGGAGCGATCCGTCAGTTTGCAAAACTATATATGGTCAATCAGTCTCGAAACGATACTCGTATATAGATGCAACATTGATTCCAAAAAATTTTCATCAATTGAATTATTCAGCATTTGCGTTTCACCAAAAATTTCACATCATAATACTTGTGCTCGTTTTGCACATAAAAAAATGTTTTATTTTGATTGCGTTTTTTTTTTTTACACAAAAAAAAATATATAAATTCGAAAACAAAGTTATAGTTTAAGTGTCAACAAGTTTTCGATGTTAGGTTAGGTTCAGTTTGCAAAACTATATAGAGGTCGAAACGATCCTAACAGGAATTTCACATTTGGATAGGTCATAACGCCAGTTCTCTGATGTGCTACCTAAAACATATATGAATAGATCATAAGACCCTAACAAGTCAAAAAAGAGTTTCGAGCATATCAAAAATTTGTTCAGACGGCTAATGTCAGTTTCGGCTATGCCTTCTGCTTTGCGGAAAGTAAGACTGCAGACGTGTTTCATTCTCAGTTTCTTGCTAATGTTGAACAATGGGGGAGAAAGTGCTTGGATGCTTCCAGTTGCGGTGAAGTTCACTTTAGAAAATAGCAAACATGTAGCGAAATTCGAGTCCATATTAAATTATACGTCCCAATAAGGATCCGTAGTGCATTCAGTGTATTATGGAGCAAACAAAGCTCAAAGTACTTTTATAAAGAAATGATTTATACTTTTGGTCATCATAAAAAATTTGATACGTGACTTTTACACTTACACACGAATCAGCAGTCATTATAGCTCATCACTGTAATATTTATACTCTTGCATCATTTAACTACAGTGTATAATAGTTTTGTTCACCTTACGGTAGTATCTATCACCTAAAACTAATCGAGATAGATACAGAGTTAAATATTTTCGCACAGGAGATCGCAGCAGCACGGGCACCTGATTTTTAAAAATATTGAAAGAGAGGGAGTGATCCCACCCTCTATTTTGTTTTGGTTCTTTAATGGAGCCGGGGTCAAAAATTAATTTGAAACATTCACTTTTCAATATGCCAATCAAGAATACCAAAACTGATCAAGACCCTAAGTACTGAGTATGGGGTCCAAGTAGTTGTCCTTTTACCGAAAATATCGCTCAATGTGTGAAATATCTAACTGAAATTTTGCTGTAGTTCTTTCCTGATAATACAAGGTGTTTTCCAAAGTAAACAGGACTTAAAAAAAAACAGAACAAATGGCTTTTTTCGGCAAAATCAACTTATTTTATTCAAAAAATAAAAAGGAAAGAAAGCTTCAAATAAAGCTTTTTGCACGGTCCAAAAGCATGTTAAACGAGTGTTTCAGCTCGTTGGCCGGTATGGCCGTCAGTATGCCGCTGCAAGCCTTTTGAATAGCCTCTACGTCTACACAACGCTTTCCTTTCATGGGCAAATGCATTTTTCCGAAAAGGAAGAAGTCGCATGGTGCCATATGAGGTGAGTACGGGGAATGGTTAATGGTTCAAATGTGATTTTTGGTCAAATAATCGGTCACAAGCGTCCTTCGAATGTTGGATTCTGAGCAATTTTTGGTCGTCAGTCAATTTGTGCGGAACAAACCGTGCATACACCTTTCGTAAGCCCAAATGTTCGATCAAAATGCAATAAATCGATGTTTTGGAGATTTTTTATACCATTTACATGAATTAGAATCATGCTTTCGGCTGATTTTTGATGAATTCACGAACAGTTTCGATGGAATTTTCGGTGATCACGGATTTTGATTGGCCCACAGGTTGATCGTCATTTATGTTCTCACGACCACTTTGAAAACGTTGAAACCATTCGTGCACTCTTCTACCAGATAGGAAATCATAGCCATAAACTTGTTTCATCAATTGAAACGTTTCGGTAAAAGTTTTACCAATTTTAAAACAAAATTTAATGTTGGCTCTTTGTTCGAAGCTCATTTTCGCACCGATAACACAAACATATTGACACTTAAAACGCAATAACTTCATTTCCAATCAATGAAATGTCATGTCTCAATTACAATCGACAAATATAGCAGATTCTAACGCACCAGACGATATATAGATGGCGCCACCAGGGGTCACTAAATTCAAAAAGTCCTATTTAATTTGGAACGCAACTTGTATTATGTCTGTATGCTACAAATGAGTTGAATTGGGTCAATACTTCCCTGAGCCGCCATATATCTAATATAAAGATTTCCGAACTTCCGGGTGCCTTTATACCGCCTATATCGGCCAATATGTGAGTTGTCATAATAAAACTGAGAAAGCGTGTTTTTCCTATAACGGTGCATATTTGTGCTTAGAATGAATAAAATTGGGTGAAAACTCGCCTTAGACCTCATATCACTAACAAACCTTATGTGCTTGAAGATACTTCCCTGGCTTTAATCCTTGCAAGTTACCAGTTTATAAAATGTTCGGTTATACCCGAACTTCAAGCTTCCTTACAAAAATGGTCAACTAAACCTCTTTATTTTGTTAGTGATTGACGGATCCGCACAATATCCACAGCTGTTATCAATTTCATACAATTTTAGGAAGGACATGGAAAAAGCTTAGGGGGCGGAATTGGGGGCAGGTTGAAAAAACAACGGGACGATCAAATTAATTATGCTTGGTATTCCTTATTTTCAAACGTTTGTCGAAATTCTTCGCCCTCCAGTCAAAAACATACATATACCTAGACAAATGGTGGTTTTTATAACTTAATGGTGCTTCTGGTTGACAAGTCTAAGCACAAAAAACATTTGGTCAATTGTGTAAAAGTTAAGGGTAAAGATAATAAAAATTTTGCGTTCTATATTCAAAAATATCGATTTTGACAGCAATCGACCTTTCTCCGCTTAAACAAAGGTAAGTAATATCCGAGGTGCGCGGTACATTCACAATATTTTGACACACTGCTTTGTTTTCGGCGTTGCCTTCCGGAATAAATTTCCATTTCTATTTGTATGCAGTGGCACAATTCTCGAATTTCATGACAATTGCTCTCGTTTTTCAAGCGAATGCAAAATATATTCATGTATAGCCTGCACTGGTACTCTTGGGTAACGCATTCACTTGCGCTCGCTGTCATCATTTGTTGCATAACCCCTATGTTATGTTGTTGTATCAACTCTATGCACACTGTCGACATTTCAAAAGCAAGCGATGCCACGTTTTCGTTGTTGACGGGTTTTTCGTACATCTTCAACAATCCAGCGGGAGTATATGGATATGAAATGGTGTTTTGTTGAAAATTCCCACAAAAAACTCGTCGTCAAAGTGGCAATCAGCTCGACAGCATTTGACAGGCCTGACAGCAAGGTCTCAATAACTAGCTCTTCTGGATTCTTATACGTTTTCGTTAGTGAAATTTGATGACCCCAGTTACTCCAGTGAAAGCAAGTTGTCACTTTCAATAAACTATTCACTGTGCTTACGTAACTTTCGTTTATTTCTGATTGTGTGCAAGGGTGTGGAAGTTGTTTCATGTTTCAAATAATATTACCGTACATCAAACATTTGGAAGCTACATAGTTGTCATGGTTGGTTGGTGGTGTTGGTAGGTTTCTAATTTTCAAATACATTTCACATTTTATGGTGGCGTAAATAGCTTGCAATTATAAATGGACCTTCCGACTTAGATTCGAAATCATGGCCCACTGAGGGTTAGTAAAGTACTAAAAAATATTTAAACTCTCCGCATTACGGACTTTTGTTATCCGGCGTTTGAGTAATATTTATTTTAATATCATCATAGTAAAAGTATGAAACGAAACTTGGTTGTAAAAAGACCAAAATATAATGATAAATACAAAAAATAATGTAAAAACTATGAAGCGTTAATTGCCACACCCAGTTAATAGAAGAATTTTTGTATGGGCAACATAATTTTATATCGTCGCTATTAATCCAATAATTTCAAAAAATACCCTAAGAATAATAAAATAACTCATCAACTCAGATCATTAACAATGTGTCTAGGAGAGACCAAACACGAGCTCTCTCGAGTAGCGTAGATTTTAGAATAACAAACTCCCACCTAAAACAAGAAAAAACTAAACTTTGCTTGCACCGAAGCTATCAAACCTTTCACAGATACAAAATAAACCCTTACAAGAATTTGATATTTGTTTGTATGGCAACTATTTGCATATAGTCCGATAACTGTGGTTCCGACTGCTTCTTCGGGAAAGAGAATGTGTGCAAAATTTCGACATCTTAAAAACTGAAGAACTAGTTTGCGTATATACAGACAGGTAGACTGACAGATGTACATGGCTACATCGACTCAGCTCGTCACGCTGATCATTTGTATATATACATTTTAGGATTTCTACATGTTTCCTTTCGGATGTTATACATGTAGATATCGTGGCAAATTCAATATACTAAATTCAGCGTATAATAAGTCGCCAAATGTTGCCTGGTCATATCACCATCAACTTGTGGTTTTTCATAAAATAATCTGGGCCAATTCTGTCAGTAAAGGGATTTTATGACAAAATGACAAATGACAAAAGAACTCTTTGAGGCACTATATAGGCTCAGTATTGGGCGATCTACTTTGAAACCTGATTTTACGAATCTTCTTCTTCTTAATTGGCGTAGACACCGCTTACGTGATTATAGCCGAGTTAACAACAGCGCGCCAGTCGTTTCTTTCTTTTCGCTACGTGGCGCCAATTGGATATTCCAAGCGAAGTCAGGTCCTTCTCCACTTGGTCCTTTCAACGGAGTGGAGGTCTTCCTCTTCCTCTGCTTACCCCGGCGGGTACTGCGTCGAATACTTTCAGAGCTGGAGTGTTTTCGTCCATCCGGACAATATGACCTAGCCAGCGTAGCCGCTGTCTTTTAATTCGCTATGTCGATGGCGTCGTATATCTCGTACAGCTCATCGTTCCATCGAATGCGATATTCGCCGTTGCCAATGCGCAAAGAACCATAAATCTTTCGCAGAACTTTTCTCTCGAAAACTCGTAACGTCGACTCATCCGTTGTTGACATCGTCCAATCCTCTGCACCATATAGCAGGACGGGAATTATGAGTGACTTATAGAGTTTGGTTTATGTTTGTCGAGAGATGACTTTGCTTATCAATTGCCTACTCAGTCCGAAGTTGCACCTGTTGGCGAGAGTTATCCTTCAAAGTTAAGACTGTCAACAGTGACGTGAGAGCCAAGTCGCGAGTGCGACGACTGTTTGTTTGATGACAGGAGATATTTCGTCTTGCCCTCGTTCACTGCCAGATCCATTTTCTGTGCTTCCTTGTCCTGCCTGGAGAAAGCAGAACTAACGGCGCGGTTGTTGTGGCCGATGATATCAATATCATGACTCCATTTACGAATAAATCAACAAAAAAAACGTGAAAACAAACGCAGTTGCGGGTGACCTCATAGTGGCAGCAGTGGCTAAACATCTGGATGACCACCGGCTAAAATACAATGATAGCATAAATGGTCTACGTCAATGATTTGCTATCATGAGTTTAGAGTTGGCTGAGCCGAAAAGTCTGGGTCATTGGCAAAGAAAGGTGGTTATTTCACAGCCGCAGCTGAAGTATCTGTGAGTAATATTGGATTGCAAATTAAAATTTCTGGTAGCAACTGTGGCGAAACTCAACCAACGAACGGTACATCTATAGACTAATCCCGGACATCCATTTGTGAATAGATAGACAACATGGAGACCTATACTTCCACCTAACCCAAATACTGAGTGGACATGGCTGCTTTAGAAGCTACGTGTTCCGATTCCATCACGACCCTAGTCCGTACTGTCCGACATATACCGAGTGCATAGAAGACTCTGAGCGAGTAGATTTTCAATTTTCAAACGTGAGGGAAAAGTTAAAAACTTCCTACCGCCAAAGTTTTTTGGGCAAGACATATACCGTATATTAGGTGTCAGCCAGTCCGTATGATAGATGAGACTTAATGTCTTTCTCTCTCCCATTAGGTAATACTTATACTTAATCCGGTGGTTCCGAGAGAGAAATATGAGTTGGGAGTAGTTTAGGTTTAGCTTATTAAAGTTCCGAACTCCGGCTTTCGATGTTCCCTCCTACTTAAAAAAGGCACTATATTATGTATGCTAGAAAAGCTCATACCTTCCCGAATATAATAGCAAACTCGACAGCTCACAGCTTTTATTTGCTTTAATACCAAAGGTGTCGAATTTTTGTCTTTGGTTTGCTCAGCTTCCCGCACAGAGCTCCCTAGAAAAACTCTAGAAAAATTTGCTGACTAAAAATCGAAGAAGTGGAGATATTTTTTTTGTTACCAAATCCAACCGAGGTTGATATAAGATTTTCAAATCCATCGATACAGTGGAACATTAATTTTACCCCCGATAATGTGTAGAATTTCTAGAACGTACAGTTTTTGATTAAAACTAATTTGGTTTAATCCAAATAGAAGGAAATGCTTCTACAATATGTATTATTTTAGATGTAAGGCATTATCTTAAATGTTCGTTCAGAAACTTAAAGCATGTATGTATATATATAAATGTGTGTATGTGCGTGTATTCAGTATTTTTTAGATCAAAGTCTGTTATCTAACGTATCTCATTTCATCGCATCAACAGAAATTCGATACTTTACACGAAAAGGCATTTTAGCTGCAGTATATGGCATATCTGCGTTGCCATGGCGTATGAGTAACATTTTAATTAGAATATCACGGTTAATAAATACGCTGCTGAAATTCAAGGAAATTGGTGGTGTACGCGAAATATGAGACTATTTTGAATGCCTTAGACGAATCTCAGCTCAGATGTAACTGTATTTATTCTTTATAAGTACTTAGGAAATGAGTGAAGTCAATATTTTGTTTTCCGTTAGTAAGTTTCAGTTAATGTGACGTGTGCTATGTATCGGTAAAAAACGAAACTCTTAATTTTTCTTTAATTTTTTATTAGGTTGCGTATATGTTAGTTAATTTATAATAATATTATAATAATAATATTTCACAGCAAAGAATCTTAAAAATGCTGTTAAGCCGACATGAATTCCTCTTCAAGAGTTTTTGTTATTAATTTACCTCGCAAAAGTGCATTACATGTATTGCATTTTCCGCTCCAGCGGCACCTGACCAAACCTCAAATTGCGTTGCACAAAAGCGCCTACAGTGCATTACAGCAAGCATTGATTTATATTGCTGCTTGCCACGTATGCAACTTACTGATATATTTACACACACACACACACATGTAGGCACTTTATAAACACTTTAAATGCATGTTACTCATACGCCATGGTGTGCAAAGAATCATTATGCATAATGTAATCGGCATATGCTCACAATGCTCACAACAAAGAGCGGCAACAGGAGGGCGGCGCTGTAACCGAAATAAACAAAATATTCATTTGAGGCAGCAAAATATGAGTTGGTGACAACTACCGTTGGAATTGATGAAAATAATAATAGCAACAACAAAAATGACAACAATATTGCTGAATTATTTAGAAGCAGTTGAAATATTGTCAACAACATGACAGTCAACCAGCAACAAGCGATGAGCAAACAATCAGCCGAAAGAGCTGCACAGCAAATGTTGCCTTTTTGTGCATATTTATGTATGTGTGTGTGTCTGCTGTGTTTGTGTGTGCCTTCAAATGCTCATGTGCATAGTCATTAACGAGCCAAAAACAAGCAACAAGCGCAACTGAAAATACACCCACGTCCTTGCAGCTTTATTATATGAGTTGGCGTTGTCTTTGTTGTTGTTTATTTTGCGTAATATGTGCCGCTGGTATTCATTGCATTGCCATTCACTGGCTTTGCCGGCGCAATGAATCATAGCGAATATATGAAATATTTTATGCTTATAAAATAAGCGCCAATACATAAACACACACACGCACACGCACACACAAACAACTGCATTATATGTTGCGTTTCACATATTCATTTCGGTTTATTTGCATTTAAATGCATATATGCAGATTTTACATGTGCATAAATTACATTTGCGGCATTAAGCTTAGCAATTCTCTAACGGTTTTATAGTCGCCTGCGCTTCATGCGCTCTCTTGAGCGCCCGCAAAGCTGCGCTTGTGTGTGTGTAACTCACTTGAATATGCATTTGCTGTTTACATGTTTGTTTGTTTGTTTGCTTACCTCATTTCAGCATACACTGCCATGTGGGTGTGTGTGCGCGTGGGTGTCTGCATAACGGCACACTTGCAGCGCTTATCATCCGCACCACATCGACCATAAAAGGCATAAACACCATTTTCATTTAGCGCCAACGTTTCGCTGCATATTATGATAATTTTCATTAAATTTTGCGCTCCGTTTGCTGGGAGTTCTTGCCAGCGGCATACCCAAGCGTCTGCAGCGTGCAATCCCCATACACACATACATTCATATGCTCATCACACTTTACTTTTCACCTGTTGCTGCAATTTGCCTGCATTTGGTTGCCGCATTCACGGTGGATCCCTTTCAGTTGCTAATGACTTTTCGTGGTTTAAACTGCAGTGGCGCCACAACTGGCTCTGCGCGAAAACAAACATAGATTCCAGTGACGCTCTTGCGAATAAATATATACTGCGCAGTGCGAGTCTGTTTGCACAAGTTATTAAGCCATCGAGCTTGAGGTGTTGAAATTTAAATTGTCTTTGTTCTTGTTGATTTAACTATTGCTTCAGCTTCACAGGCAGTGAAAGTTAAGTTCCTGTACTAAAGCACGTGATATTCTTAAAGTAATAAACCGGTGGTCAAATCATACCTTGTTTTGATTGTCGCATTTGTCTAAATTTTTCTAATGCCCGTTCCCACCTTCTCTCTCTGAAGACGAGTCAGCGTTACGTTCATCCCGAAGGCTGGCAGGGCCTCTCAGGTTACGGCTCCTCTTCCTTACTAAAAACTCTTGAGATACTGATGGACTGGTACATAAGGAGGCGCCTTCCGATGGACTATCTCTCGGGAGCGCAACATGCTTGTTGTAAAGGCAAATTAGTGAATATTGCCCGGCATACTACCGTGTTATGGCTTGAGGAAGCCATTAGGGTTAAGGAATTCGCTGTTGGGACCTTCCTTGATATTAAGGGAGTTTCCAAAAACGTCCTGCCGGTAGCAGTCGTAACTGTTCTGGACAGTCGAGAGGTTGAATCAAACCTCAAACAACTCATTTTCAATCTTCTGTGCGTCAAAGTGGTGGAAACGGAGTGGGGCAACGCAGGTGCTAGACGAAATGTGAGTAGGGGAAACCCTCAAGGTGAAGTTCTCTCTCCTCTTTTATAAATCCTGGTCTCTAATGATCTGCTAAAAAAAGTATCGTGGATGCCGGGTGATTGCCTATGCAGACGTTGTGCCACTTATGGTCGAATGAAAGCTTCTGAGTACCGTGTACGACTTGACGCAGGAGTACCTCAGCGAATCAGAATATCAAAAATAGAGCAAAAAACAAAAAAAAAATCGACTGCATTATACTGCTGTAGAGGAGCCACTGGCAAAAGGTGGGGTCTCTCACCGAAAACGGTCCTCTGGTCCTACGACACCATTGTGTTCTAAGGAGTCTTTGTGTGGAGGAGGGCTCTAGAAAAGATCATACTTGCAAAGACATTCGAGAGTATTCTACGAGTGGCGCTTATCACCATGTGTGATCCACTAAGTTCACTCCAAGCATGCCATGTACAAGACTCAGAGAATTTAAGTTTCTAAAAGAAAACGTGTCTGAACACTCAGAAATCCTCACTCCTTCTTTCCTGACTATTGCAGTGTCCTCCAAGCCGAAGTTGCAGCCTTAAGGTAGCAGTAGATTCAGTGAAGTCACCATCCACTCAGATAGCAGAGCAGCGATAGTAGCCTTGAACTCATTAAAATAATGTGCCGGGTTTGTGCCAGGCCAGAGCGGAATGCAGGATATCGTAAAATTAAGGAGCTAGCAAGGAAAAGTACTCTAGGACTGCTATCGGTATATTGGGAGTGGGTCGGTTCTCCAGTATCTTTTTGTGTTCTACCACTAGATAGCTGGGCTTTGCGGAAGCTTGACCGGCGTTGGGCCACCATCGGTATATGCGCTGTCGCAAAAGCCTTTTGACCTAAGATTAATTGCAAGAGACCTAGTGATCTCTTTGCCCTCTGTATGGCTAGCTAGGGGCTTTTAACAGACCATTGCCCTTTTAACGTCCATGCTGTAAGGCTGAGATTCTTACCAGACGATATCTGAAGAAACTGTATGGAGGAAGACGAGATGGGAATAGCTCAACACTTCCTTCTTGACTGTCCCTCATTTAGGAGCTAAATGATAAATGGTCAATAAAGATAACGACTCCAAGATGAGAGCGATTTTTGCACGACATTGTCAAAGTATGTTTTGCCTTTTGAAACTATTTTATGCCATATTTTTACGCCGAAGAATGCCTCTGTTAAGGATATGATTTGCAACTCTGAAGTAAACTTTTAAAAATAGATCACCAGATCATCATAGCTCGACGAAGCGTTTGAACTTACCATAAATTTGTTAAAGCGTTTGATATCACTTTGTCGAATTCGCCGAATGTATGATATGTTTATATCTCAGTCTGACTGGCTAGTAGAGAAAAGAGTACGTGAGTGCCGCTCATGGGCTCCGAATGTATTTTCTGCTAGTGGAGTCCTTAATGGTAGACTCAGCTCTCAAAAAAATTAATTCAAAGTAAGTTCTATCAGCAATTTCATAGATTATAGCTTATGTTGAGATAGCCAGAATTTTAAATTATACCAAATATTAGAGTATTTGTGGAACCGAGGAGCAGTGGGTTGAAAAGCTATGGAAGATCAGTCTTACTTTGGTTGGAAATACAAATTCAGTGTTTTGTCAGAAGAACACTCTAAGTCTGGGAGTTAAATTTGCGGTAAAGTCAATAAGATCTCACAATCACGAATAATTTATTAATAATTTTGTTGGCTTAGTCAACAGTATGTGAGAATATTCCGCTTTGATTCACAAGAACTACCGATGGTTGGCTTCGAAAGAGTTTTGAATCTTGCCACCAAATACTAATTGACCGACATAATGAGGTGTAAAAAACGACCGTTAAGTACAGTTTTTTCATTTCATTTAATTTTTTTATTTTTTCTTCGTTTGCTGACATTTCAATATTCCCTTAATCCCATGGTCACTTAATCATTCATATTTATTGGCGCATTTATATAACAGTATACGTATACAAATGTGCGTGAGTAGAGCATATTTATTTTCATATGCCTGATTAAATTTTACTTATCGGTTTACTTGCAACCTTTACAATTACAATAATAAAAATAATAGTAGTTAATTTTGTGGTAATAATTCAATTAAAATTTATGAAGCGTTTAAATGATGAATTGTGCGTGAAAGCAATATGCAGCAAAATGACGTGTGTAATAAATTTAAAAGGCAAACATTGAAACGCGGCAAATAAAAAGTTTACGAAGAGCTGCCGTTATTTTTAGAGGTCAACAGAGTTGATTTTATCGCTCAATACACACTGACAACATAATTAAATTTCAGCATGAAAATATATTGTTTTCAAACAGTGCTGCCACATGTGGCAAATAAGAGTTGTGGATTGCGGTGATGGTTATGGAAAATAAGCTCATAAGTTGCTTTAAGTATTAAGAATTTAACAAAACTATAAACAATCGCTTATGCTGCAAACTTCCACAAAATTTATAATATATATGGTATCATTTATACATAAATTATCTAAAAAGACAGAAATAAATATAGAATTAAAATTTTTTTAATAATTTCTGAATATGAGAAGAATTAGAAGATCCGCTTTCACTCGTCTGTGCTGTGAAACATATACAATTTTATAGGAAACCACAGCATTCACTAGAGTCCAAGCAACAGACGAAACAATGCATTTCACCTGAAGAGCCTGCTTCAAAAAATCAAAGATTCAGGAGGTATGGCTATCTATATCGTCTAAGTGTAAAATACTCTTTAAAAGGTCTATACTTTGTCGTATTATTGGGTTAACTCCTCACTGAATCTGACCTTTTTGGCAAAGAGAAAAGCGCTATTCCTTCCTAATAATGCACCGGCCTCCACACTTCTGCTTCGCCAATGCCAAATTGGTCAAATTGGTAACCGGTCAGCTGCTCCATTTAACGATTCTTTATATTTGGCGAATGCAATTTCTTTTTGTTTCAAATATGGAAACATGTAACGAATGAGTAGACTATAGCCACTACAGCAGCCTATTTCGCAGACTTTCGGAATGTACTACTACAGGTCCTTCCGACAAGTTATACAAGTGCTAGTATCGCTGGGTCCTCTGAGAACTATTTTTCTGAGAGACTACTAATGAAGCTATAAAAAGCGGACAATAGATATTTTGATAGGTTTATTATACATATTTCGTCGTTCGGGGATGTTTGAGCTTGTCTTTCCGAAGTACATAAAGTGCATTCGGCAATTCTTACAACACGTTATTCATCAAAGAATTTCTATTAACTTTTGTGTGCAGATCGAATTTCTGGTGCCGAAACGTTCAGAATGTTGGAAGAAGCCTTCGGTGATAATTGTTTGTCGCGAGCAAGTATTTTTAATTGGTACAAAATGTTTAAAGAGGGTCGCGTAGACGACGAACCACGTCAACATTAACTAATGATCAACATGTCAATAAAATGTAGGAATTGCTGCTTGAGAATCGACGATTAACAGTCAGAGATTTTACTGGCGTCATAAGAATATCGGAAGGATCAGTAAAAGCCAATTTGAAAGATCATTTGGGCTTAAGAAAAGTGAAAGCTCGATTGGTTCAAGAATCACTAAACTTTTTCGAAAAGTAGCGTCTTGTTAACGTCTGTGAAACAATGTTTTCCAACTACCAGGATGTCATGAAGCGTTTTACTATTGGCGATGAGGCTTAGATCTATGCTTACGATCCGGAAATAGACGATCAATTATGGTTAGGTGAACAGTTTTTCTGTTAACAAGGAGTTCTACTTGAGTGTTATGCGTCGTTTGCGCGAAGCTATTCATAACAAAAGGCTGGAATTATGGGCCAACTTTTGGTTTTTGCTCCACAACAATGCTCCCTCTCATACTGCATTGATTCTTCGTGAGTTTTTGAAAAATTTTCAACCCATATCGTGCCGCAACCACCTTATTCACCTGATTTAGCTCAGTGGCTATTCAGAAGAACTGAAAGAACAACTCCAGGAAACCGAAGACATCAAATGTGAATCACCACGCTCATTGAAGACTATCCGGGAATTGACTTTAACAACTGTTTCGATGATTAAAAAAAACGTTGGCACAAGTATATTTTAGTCAAAGGGGGATTATTTTGAGGGGGACAATGGAGATTTTGAAGAATAAAATAAGTATTTTAAAATTTTGAACAAAGTCTTACTATTTTTCGCTCAGAGAGCTCACTACAGAGGCACAAATATCAGCAATGCAATTAATCTCTTACGCAATTTTAGTTACAAATCCACTTTTTGTTAATACTTAGGTAGTCTAGTCTACATAACACTCTAGCAAAACCATGTTTGGCTCAAGTAAAGAAGATTTAAGTTCCAATAAAATTACAAGAGAGAGAATTTGGCGTGGTTTTTATATTAATTTCTAATAAATAGAAAAATATGCGTTCGCTACTTTCATAGTCATAGCGGAATATTATCCCAATTATTTCTTTGACAATATTACTATCTAATATAACCTTCGCTTACGCGATATACAAAAAATAGTTAAATTGGCTTCTCTGAATACTTCTTTTCAATATTTTGTTTTTGAAGGGCATCAGGATTCGCATTATTATTGCCATTAGCACATGAATCGATTGAATATTTTTATTACTTTCTAGCTGTCTTCCAATAATAGCGTTCTTCTGCTAAGAATGAATGAAAAGGAAGTACATACATATTTTACTATCCTAGCCCCTTTAATGTGCTGTTAAGCTAGCCGTAAAATTGTAGCTGCATTTGAAATGAGCCGAACTAGTTTGATGGACTTATTTACGACTTTCGTCACATTTTTTTATTTCGAGTCGATTAATCTAGCAGAGAGCTAATTTCAAGGAATTCGTTAAATTTTTCACTCTCCTTCATACACTTCAATTAAGTAACAGCTCTTTAGGCATTAAACATTCCAATAGTGATTTAATGCAAATTAATAAAGAAACCCATCCACAAATAACATATAATTTGCGACAATGCGGTTGGGGAGCATGCTTGTGGTTTGAATTTCTCATTTAACCCACACACATCCACGAAAGAAGAGCTTGCCACATAGATTAATTGCTCTCAACAGTCGCCACTCAACCATCTTTTAGGTCCGACGGAATAAGTCATACGTGAAATCAATTAGTGAAACTTAATCAATTGGCGAAAAAACTTTACTCCAAGGCATACGGAGGAAACCACAAACACATTTGTAGGCAGATTGTACGCGCTTCGCCGCGCCCATAATTAACCACAAATGAAAATACTTGGTTTGATGTTATCGGAAAGCGCTAAGTGATGCACACGCTGTCATAAATATGTTTGTTGTGTTTTGTTGTGGTTCCTTTGCAATATGTACTGAGGAAGTTAAGATTTGAAATTTTTCTGAAAACTAGTTACAAAAGTAGAAAGGAATCGAATGTTCCAAGACCAGAATCAAAGCTTTATTGTCCACATAAACGTTGGACATTATATATCCCCACAGGAAAAAGTTTAACGGTGTGATATCTTGGCGGTTAATCGACAGGCCCAAAACCTTAAATTATCTGAAGTGTTCTTTCAATAAATCCATTGATTGATGCGTTGAGAGGGAAGCAGTGCCTTCTGGTTGAAACTAAATGTTGCCGAGATTATGAGCTTCAATTTCAGTCATCAAATAGTCGGTTATCATGGCGCGATAACAGGCGCCATTGATGATTACGTTCTCATCGGTATTATTTTTGAAGAAATACATATGGACCGGTGATTTCATCGGCCTACAAACTACACCAAGACGTTGTTTTTCATGAATGAAATGTCCTAAATGCGCCAGTTTTGCTAGTTTACATACCCATTGAACAAGAAATGGGCCTCATCGCAGAACAAAATTTGGATCGAAAACTTCGCTTTTTCTGGGAAATTTTAAAGAGCCCATAGACCGATCGGCTTCAGTTCTTGCACAAGCTGCATTTTATACGCTTTCATTTTAAGATATCGACCTTTCTTGAATTACCCGTTATTTATATAAAAAGTTTCATATGATCTGTAAATATGAATCAATTGCATCGAGATATGCTAAAGTTATAAAAACTGCTCTCCAAATGACAACTTCAAGTTCTGCTTGGAATTCTAATAAAAGTAGACGCTTTTTAAAAAAATCGATACTTTTAAGCGCTGGTTGCTCTCCTGGTTGTAGTACTCCCAAACAAAAAGCTGGTAAGAGAGGATGATAAAGTGACAGTTTTAATATTGATTTGTGCTCATCCTCTCTCCAAAAATGTTCGGCTGGCAGCTCTGCTTGAAAGGCTAGGTAGAAAAACCAATCGCTCAATTTTACAGTGGAAAATAGAAATATTTTTTTCTATCCAAACTCTCGGGCTCTGATTGGCCTCCTACGCTGTTAGGCATGGACATTATTTAACCTAATTTACGTGGTATTTTCTAGTATGTGTCCAGCCTTGCCTGGCAAATGAAAACCATTGAGTGTATATCTGTCGTTAGAAAGTTGATAAAATCTATTAGCTCTTATATCTTCCCCTTGGTCGGCGAATCTCTTTGTGTTATACCAAATACCTTTAAATTTATGTGAACAATTTATTCCAAATCAAAATTGGAAAGTAAATATAAAAAAGTAAAATATATATATGGTAATGAACCGTATGGTACTAGTTAGAGAGTAGTTTATTTGAGAGCAGGTTATTTTTATATTTCTTTCCATTGATACAGCAATCCACTTAATTAGCGCTTGATTTATGAAATAAAGGTATCTCTTGTACCATATACATATACTTACATTTTCATATACCCAATACATACCTACATAAATTTTGATTAGCCAAAATATTCATACAGAAGAACCACAACCTCGGTTAATTACGAAAAATGCCTAGCAAATTGTTTCTACACACGCACTTCAGTTGGGATTTTTATTGCTGTTGGCGCACCTCAATTATGCATTATAAACTAAACTGAGCGTGTCTATTAGAGTTGTCTAAAAGGAAAATAATTGTTAAAGGAATTTCGCAAACTACAACGAATCTAACATAGCGAAGATCTCGTAGGTAAATTTTCAAGACATAAAATTTATTATCTAAAATCGGTTTTACTATTCTAGAAGATATCAAAGGTAGGACTGGCAGTTAAAAATGTTACTCGCAGGGAAAGATATATACAAGTTTTAAGATTTCTGTGACTTTCAACATAAAACTTTGAATTTTATGCTCCCAATGTCAAATGGGTCTGGCAGTGAACGTGGGCAGGACGAAATATCTCCTGTCATCAAACAAACAGTCGTCGTACTCGCGACTTGGCTCTCACGTCACTGTTGACAGTCATAACTTTGAAGTTGTAGATAATTTCGTCTATTTAGGAACCAGCATTAACACCACCAACAATGGCAGCCTGGAAATCCAACGCAGGATTGCTCTTGCCAACAGGTGCTACTTCGGACTGAGTAGGCAATTGAAAAGTAAAGTCCTCTCTCGACGAACAAAAGCCAAACTCTATAAGTCGCTCATAATCCCCGTCCTGCTGTATGGTGCAGAGGCTTGGATGATGACAACAACCGATGAGTCGACGTTACGAGTTTTCGAGAGAAAAGTTCTGCGAAAGATTTATGGTCCTTTGCGCATTGGCCACGGCGAATATCGCATTCGATGGAACGATGAGCTGTACGAAATCCTGATGGAACGCAATTGTTGGCAGATCAAGAGTTTGGTTGAAGGGGAATAAGGACTGACTCCCTATTAATCTCACCAAACACACAGCAAAACATTTAATCACCATTTGAGCCCAATCACCGTGATTCAACGACTGTTCTTTTCACCTGAAATTGCCAGAGTCTTGTGCCATCATGAGCAATCAACCGCTTCACAAGTGAATGAATTTGGTTGCGATTCAGTAATTTTTCCATGAGATTTTCGGGGTTAAATAATGTGACATCCCTAAATCGAACTTATTTTTATATCCATTCTATTACTTACATTTACAACCGCTTGGCTTGCGATTTCACTTTTAACGAAACTGTTAAATATGTATAATATGTTTTTCCTTTAATAGAATCCATATTTGACACATGTTAACACAACAGCCACAATAACATTTAAGAACCGAATGTCGCCGAGATCACGAGCTTAAGTTTCAGGCATCAAACAGTCGGTTACCATTGACGGAACGTTCTCACCGCGACATTTTTAAGAAATATGAGCCGATGATTTCCCTAGCCCACAAATCACACCAAACCAATGTTTTTGCTGGATCAAATGAAGCTCTTGAATCTCTTTAGGTTACTCTTCGTCCCAAATGCGAAATGGGCCTCATTTGGCTTGATCTTCTTCGACCTCTTCAAGAGCCCATAGAACGAAGTGATGTCGCTTGGGAAGGTCGAGTGGCTTAAGTTCTTGCACAAGCTGTATTTTGTACGCTTTCAATTCAAGATCTGGGACGCGTTTTACGCGTCAAGTCGTTTCATACGTTAGCCCGAGTTGCTGCAAACGAATCGACTCTGCACTGTCTTCGTGTACACTCTCAGCTACGGCTGCTATATTTTCTTCACTGCGTGCTGGACCACGAATAGACCACGGTCGAATATTATCCAATAATGAATGCTGGGTCTCAAGATCGGTGATAGCGTTGCGAATAGTACGCTCAGTAGGCTGATAATGTGGACCATAAAATGTGCGAAGCGCGCGAAAACCATTCTTTACAGAACGTGAATTTTCGTAATAAATTTGAACGATTTGTGAACGTTGTTCAGGCGTGAGTCCTTCTATGATGAAATGCCAAACAATACTGAACAAAAAGAACATGACCGTTTGACACGACTCACGTGTAATTCTGGGTCTTACAAACTTCGTGGCAACCTTAATACAAACTGTTCATCGTACTATACAAACTTCTTAAATATTATTGTGGCTGTTGTGTTAACATGTGTCAAATATGGATTCTATTAAAGAAAAAACATATTATATATATTTAACAGTTTCGTTAAAAGTGAAAACGCACTTCCCACATATCGCATAATCAATGAATTTATGGAGAGAACACTACGGTGTGCAGATAATTTTACTTTTTGGCCCGGTTGATTAGCCATTAAGATCGTGTGATATCACAGCGATAGACTCTTTCCTGTGGGGATATGTAAAGTCTAAAGTACTCCGCATCCCGCTTCAATTCAGGCCTTGGAGCAAAACATCACTCGTGTCATGTGCCAGTTACCATTCGAAATGCTCGAACGAGTCATCGAACTGGCTCAAGGGATGAACCATCTGAGACGCGGCCGCGGCCAACATTTGAAAGAGATAATCTTCCAAAAATAAATGTCAAAGGATGTTCTTTCGAATGATAATAAACATTCCTCATTAAATTTTAAGTTTCTGTGTGTTTTCTATAAAAAAGGTGGGAACCTCAGAATGCATCACGTGTTATATACAAATAATCTGAATGATGATATAAGTCGATTGAGTAATGCCCAACTTTCTGTTACTTTTTGTGAGATATCTGAGATTTTGCAGGAATTATTTTCTCCTTTAGAAGCTGCTGATTTTTTGGAACCATCAGCAGTGGCGTAGCTACAACTTCGGGCGCCCGGGGACAAGGATGTTCTGCTGCCCGCCTTTATCTAGCTACCTAGAAGTTTCATGAGGTGGTTCGAACAAAAGTGAATTTTTACAAAATATCTGAAGTAAATTTACAAGACATCTTATTAAAAGCTATAGAAAAACCCCATTTTCGCCCTATATCTTGTACACTTTTGACACAATTTGCAGGAATTTTTGCCCGAATTGGAGTTTTTAAATACCATTTTTGAAAATTTGGAGAAACAAAGTGAGAGTTACACGTCACTAGACAAAGTTCTATGACTATTTTTAAAAAAGATATAAGACAAATTCAAAGACTGAAGAGTATTCGAGTAAAAATTAATATTTTTCATTCTTATTCAGATTATTACATTGTGAGTGTACAACTCTTTATCTTTTATAATAAATTTTGTAAAAAAATTTGTGAAGTATTTTTATGAATATTAAAAAACAGCGAAGATCGTTTTGCCGCCCCCCAACACGTTGCGCCAGGGGCGACGGCCCCGCCACTGACCATCAGCATCAAACCAGTATAGGACTTAGCTACCATACAAAGTGAACGATCGGAATCAAGTGCTTGTTTGGAAAGCTTTTTCATTTGACTTAGAGATATTTGGCTTGGAACTGACCGAACAAAATGAAGTTCTTAGCGGTGGTTAAATGGTATGGTTATGTGTTTGGTGTTTGATTGGATTGATAGGGTATCACCTACTAAGAACTGCTTCTCTTCAACCAAACTCTTACTTTATGCAACTGAAGTTAAGGTTAAGGATAAACAGCGAGATTCAAATTAGTAAATCCATCTATTGAAAAATAGTGGATTTTGTTTCATTAGACCTCTTAATCGGTTGGTACAAATCGATGTATGCAGCGGTGACTTGTATATTGAACCCATTCTTCCGGTTCCGGCGCTTGTGTCAATACCTTCTATATTTTATTTCATTTTATATTTTTTTGGAATTTAGCTTGCAATATTTTGCAGTTTACTGCCGACTTTGTTTTGTTTTATGCCACTGATACAGCAATTTCATATTTATAAATAGCAGTGCCCAATGGCTAATCGGATAACAGTTCTCCACAAAATGCCATCGTGCAGTAGTTATTGCAACAACTCGAGAGCTTCGCGGGTGTTTAGCTTTTTTCACAACGTTGTTTGTGTAATTTTTATTGCAGCGATTTTTCAGTTATTTTAGCATTGCCGCGTTCGAATTGTTATTGCCGTTTTCCACTAACTACTCACTATTTGCGCTACGTGAGTTTTCTATGACAACAAAAACAGAAAAATACAACAAATATTCATATGAATTACCAATTTCATCGGCTATTGTGTGGACTTTTGTTTCACTATTGTGTATTTTACTTTACCGTTAGCATTAGTAAATAGTTTGCATGCGAATTAATTCATTATTTTCCTGTTCGCTCAAATATTTCGAATTTTTTTTGCCCATCTAGCTTCGGGTAGCTTTCGATGGGGATTTCTTTTATGTTTCGAATAAATTTTGAACGAATGAAAAGCCGAAATTAATGAATACAATAAATATCCGATTACTTTAATGAAGTGAATGTGTAGCCTTAGGTGGAATAAAATTAATTAAATTGTAGAATTTAAATTAGAGTACACTAAATTTGATATTTGTGGTAAAATTCCTCAACATGTTTTCTAAGCTTTTGAAGATTATTTTTAAAAATAATTCAAATAAATAAATGAAAGCACGATTAGTTCAAAAATCACTAAATTTTTTTCAAAAAACAGCTTACGTTAACGTCTGTAAGGATGCCTTCCAACTACCAGGATGTCATGACGCTGATGATGGATCTATGCTTACGACCTGGAAACAAACAATCAATCGGTCGGTAATCGTGGCAAAGGTGAGTCGACGCCGAAAAAACCACGTCAAAACAGGTCAAAAATCAAATTTTGTTGACACTTTTCTTCGATTACCGAGGTGTGGTGCACCCCGAATTCCTGCCGACCGGCCAAACTGTCAAGAAATACTATTTGAGTATTATTCATCTTTTGTGCAAAGTTATTCGTAAAAAGAAGCTGAAATTATGGGCCGACAACTCTTGGTTTTTGCACCACGATAATCCAAGGTCGTATACTGCATTGATTCTTCGTGAGTTTTTGAAAACATTTTCAACCAATACCGTTTCGAAACCGCCGTATTCGCGTGAGTTAGCTCCGTGTGACTTCTGGGTATTCAGCAATCTCAAACGACCGGTCTGCGTTCTAACGAGTGACCGTTCGGAGGTGCAAACATATACAAGTACTATATATGTTTTTATACTCTCGCAACAAAGTTGCTAAGGAGAGTATTATAGTTTTGTTAACATAACGGTTGTTTGTAAGTCCTAAAACTAAAAGAGTCAGATATAAGGTTATATATACCAAAGTGATCAGGGCGACGAGTAGAGTTGAAACCCGGATGTCTGTCTGTCCGTCCGACCCTGCGAGCTGTAACTTGAGTAAAAATTAAGATATCACGATGAAACTTGGTACACGTATTCCTTGGCTCCATAAGATGGTTAAGTTCGAAGATGGGCAAAATCGGCCCACTGCCATTCCCACAAAATGGCGAAAACCGAAAACCTATAAAGTGTCATAACTAAGCCATAAATAAAGATATTAAAGTGAAATTTGGCACAAAGGATCGCATTAGGGAGAAGCATATTTGTACGTAATTTTTTTGGAAAAGTGGGCGTGGCCCTGTCCCCTACTAAGTTTTTTGTACATATCTCGGAAACTATTAGGTTGTCAAAAAAGTCTTGCGGTATTTTTATTGATTTTTTTTTTTATTGAAATTGAAATGAATTTTTGATGACTCATGTCCAGCTCTTGACCGATGCTACGGCTGCTACTATGCCGGTCTCTTTCGACCAATTCAGCGATTTTATCGCAATTTTCGACGACAGGCCTTCCGGAGCGTGGCGCATCTTCGACCACCTCTACACCAGAACGAAAACGTTGAAACCATCGTTGTGCGGTGGAAATGGAAACTGCATCGGGTCCATAAACTGCACAAATTTTATAGGCGGCTTGAGATGCATTTTTGCCTTTATCGTAGTAGTACTGTAAAATATGCCGTATTTTCTCTTTATTTTGCTCCGCACGTATTAGCGAACGTGAAACGAGCTTTCCAAAAAGGTATAGCATGACCCGATGCGACGAACAAAACTAGAACTACGCGCTTTCAGCGCCAACTAGCGAAAATACCGCAAGACTTTTTTGACAACCTAATACTATAGCTATGTCAACCAAACTCTATAGAATAGTTTACTTCGGGCATTTCCATATACAGTTCAAAAATGGAAGAAATCGGATAATAACCACGCCCACCTCCCATAACAAAAAACGTCAGAAACACTAAATTTTACGGAAGAAATGGCAGAAGGAAGCTGCACCCAGGCTTTTTTAAAAATTGAAAATGGGTGTGACGTCGCCCACTTATGGACCAAAAACCATATCTCAGGAACTACTGGACCGATTTCAATGAAATTCGGTATATGATATTTTCTTAACACCCACGTGTACGAAATAGGGTGAAATCGGTTCACAACCACGCCTTCTTCCAATATAACGCTATTTTGAATTCCATCTGATGCCTTCTTTGTATAATATATACATACATTAGGAACCAATGATGATAGCGGAATAAAACTTTACACAAATATGGTATTTGAAAAATATGTAAATGACGGATAATGAAATCTCGATTATCACTTTATCATGCGAGAGTATAAAATGTTCGGTGACACCCGAACTTAGCCCTTCCTTACTTGTTATACTTATGCATGTATAAGTAAAACTTTAAACGCATTTTTCTCAAAACGACATTTTTCAAAATTGCTGACATCATAACTCAACGAGAAATTAACCGATCGACTTCAAATTGAAACTGAGTATTGTTGAATACATTTATTATACAATGACCTACGATTTTTTTGATTGATTGAAAATTGTCAATTTGGCATTAAATACCGATCATATTTTACCTAAAAAAACGATTATTTTTTCAAAATTACGACATTTTGTTAATTTTTGATGTTTTCAAAGATCGTAGGTCATTGTATAGGAAATATCTTTAAGTTTAATAAACTTTTTGAATTTATTTGTTTTAGCTACTAATTCGGCCGGAATCATATCAGCAGTTGGGGCACTTTTTTTTGGCACCTCCGAAGACAGCCCATAACTCCGTTATTTTTCAACATTTTTGTAAAAAAAATCATAGAATATAGCTGAAAATATACCTTATTACGATCAAAGAAGTTCGAAATATTCAATAGCGTACTTTCTCTAAAAAAATACACGAAAATCGCCTAATTTTTCATGCGTTTTCATAAGTGTATTGTGGACAAGGGGGATTACTTTGAAACATGGATTTTGAAGAATATATTAAAAGTTGCAAAATTAAGCACAAAGTCTTACTATATTTTGCACATTCGTTCTCTGACGTTTCCGTGTGTGCGTTACAAACTTCGTGGCAGTCGCGACTACTCACGGTATAATGAGGTCCATAAATAACTGCTTGTGACAGTGATTAGTGCTAGTCAACTATGTATGTTCTGTTCGAACTAAAAATTGGAGAGTATTATGTGCCGGTAATGACTGAAGACGGTTGCTTTATATTTCAACTGAAATATTGAGAGAACTCTTCGGGTATATATCCCTTAGGTGTCAACGCCAATTTTGAGGATATACTATATACTTAAATGCTAGACGGAACTTCATAATAAAATAAAATTTGAAAAAAATTCTACAAAAAATCGTTTTAACTGCGAATCATATCATTCGATTTCGTTGCTAGAGATTAAATCAGGCGAAATGGAAACTTTGTAACAAGTTCAAACTAAGCTTCTGAAAGCGTTGAACCAACTTATGACGAGACTTGACTGATAAACGAGGAATGCACCGCAACCTTAGATCTATGTATTGGGCCCTTTGACGAGACTTACATATGTTAATGAAATCTAAAATATGAAATCTCCAGTTTTCATAACATTTCGACCAATGTCATTACTAATTATTATCTCTATTGTGGGAGCCACAATATTTTTGTAACATCTCTGGATTAGTACAGGACGGGTATTATATTGTGTAACGATTGCGCCGATGAGTTTGTAAGTGAATAAGTCTTCGAAATCATTTCACTAGCAGACAACAATTTGCTGTTCCTGTTTTTTTCCTTCTTTAGAATGCATAAGTTTAACTTAGGAGTGAGATTTAGTCATGTCTTTTATGATATAAACAATTCTTAAATAAATAAATGGAACATAATATACATATAAAAAAATCGCTGAGGTTACTTAAACCGACAGCAGTTTGCTAACTACTAAATCCGATTCGTCAACTGTCAGTTGACTTTCTAGTATAATCTGCTGAACTTGTTAGTTTTAATGCAGGTTAAGTTGAACTGAGATATGAAAACTATTTGGGTAATTTTCACCAACTTAAGCCAGACCAGATTTGTTAATATTATATATTGTATTTTGGATTATATCAGGAAATCTGTAGCTCCGAAGAATATAATGAAGATGTATCACAATATTTCTGGAAACTAAAATACTTATATTAATCTTAGCTTAAACTTACTTTTGCTATTTTTTACATGGTTTGTCTTTCTTGCTCAGTAGTTTTATCGCAAAAGGCAACAAGAGCTTTAACTTCACCTTTAGATGTCCGTGATTCTTCCCTCTTCTTTGGGACCTTTCGAATGCTTTGTTAGAAAGGCTGCTTCTTTCGTTTCTTATATTGAACACTCATGTTTCTGATCGAATTTCACGCTTCACAATTGAACATGTGTTAATTTGCCACAAAAATAAAAATAATTTTCCGCGAATTGATCGCGCATAGGAAGGGCATTATGTTTTGAACGCACTGTACTTATATACATACTTATGAATACTATACATATTCGGAACATTTGTGACGCGCATTAGGTAAGCTAATTTTGAGAAAAAATCTAAAATCGCTCAAATTGCCCAGTAAATAAAATAAAAGTGTGAGCAATTTTTTTTACTAAAATCGCAATCAGCATTTCGACGCCTTTTACAAGCTTAAAATACATATTTAGAATGGCAAATGACATAACAATTTCAACATCGGATACTTTGTGAAAAAGCGCCACTTTTTACCAGATGAATGATGGAGCACAGGTTTGCACACCCACCAGATTAATCACAATGGATAAGAGAGTAATTTATGACGCAATGATTTGTGTAAAAATGAAATTTGCACATGCGACTTTTTTGCGATTGCGCAATTCACACGAAGTGCGAAAAAATCCGAACACAATAAAATAGAATATTGTGCAAACAAATGAGTGAATGAGTGAATTGCCAAGCGTATGACGTTAAAATTGTGCAACCGCGAGTTAAATTGCCAATTTAATGTTAACTGCAATGCGTAAATAAATGGAAAACGTAAAAACTTCGACTGTGTGGCAAGGCCGCCAGTTGCACGTGTGCGAGGGTGAGTTGGCGTGCTATAAAGCGCAAATTAAAAATATGGTAACAATTGGATAACGCATTTTTAAATAGTCGCAGAACGTAAAAACGTACAACAACAAGGCCAACAATGCAAAAAATACACGCTTAACAAATGATAAAGTTGAGTGCAAACAAAATGTAAATGAAGGATTAAATTGAATAATTTTTTGCACAAAATTACATATTTGTGTTATTATTTTGTTAAGCAATTCTGTTGGCTGCGAAAATTATAGCTCGTGTTAATTCAATTAAAAGTGGATGCATTGTTATGCAACAGCAACAAGAAAATAACTTCATTTAAGTAGAATATTCTGACAGCAAGAGAAATTTTGCCCGTTCGCCGGTGGCATGAAATGTTTGAAGTAAATATTTATTTGAGTATGAAGATGTACCTTTCATAGGTTCAAGTTCTCCTTACAAGACCTTGATTTCGATCGGTCCGCTGCTTTTTGACAGCTTCTTGTGAAGTATTTATGCAAAATTCCTGAAGGATACCTAAAAAACTGAGGGACTAATTCGCGTATATACAGACGGATATGATTGAATCAACTCAGCTCGCCTGCGATCATTTCCTCTTCTCCTTTACTTTCGTAGACACCGCTTACGCGGTTATAGCGTGGTAACAACAGCGCTTCAGTCGTTCTTCTTTTCGTTATTTGGCGTCAATTAGAGATTCCAAGTTTAGCCAGTTCCTTCTACACCTGGTCTTTCCAACGGAGCGCATGTCTTCCTCTGTCTCTTAATTCGCTAAACCATCAACTACGGTATTCGCCGTTACCAATAATACCAGGTCCATAAATCATCCGCAGCATCTTTCTTTCAAAAACTCGTAACGCCGACTCATTACATGTTGACATCGTCTTTGCTTCTGCACCACATAACAGGATGGGGCTGAAGTGACTTGTAGAATTTGGTCTTTGTTCGTCGAGAGAGGATTTTACTTCTCAATTGCCTACTCAGTCCGAAGTAGCACCTGTTGGGTTATTCTAGGATGGATTTCTGACTGATGTGTTTGTTGTTGTTGCTAATTCCAAGATAGCCGAAATTATCTACGACTTTAAAGTTATGAGTGTCAACGGTGACGTAGAAGCCAAATCGCGAGTGGGCGCAGATTGTGGGGTCTCCTGTTTTGTGATTGTGCAGAGCACACTTAAACTCCTTTATGGTCGGGCAATGGAACGTCCGCACCATCGTCATCGATTGGGCAATCAGGTGCACCATTTCCATGTGTTATGCTTTCACTGCCATTCAGCAGGCTGCAGAAGTTTTCCCTCCATAATTTCAATATACTTTGGGCATCAATCACTAGACCTGCTCCGGACGTGAAACCTTCTGTTTTTCGCCGCATATTTTCTTAGAATTTACGAGCATTTTGTCTGCAAATGCATCTCGTTCCTCTCCTCAACTTTCGTTATTTATACCATTCTTCACGTGTTGTGGTCGATTGTAACGTTGTGAGGTTGGCAGTCTGCTTTCTCTCCGCTGCTACATGGCACTCCTCATCATATCAGCTGTTCTTTTGCATTTTCTGAAAACTAATGGTTTCGTTTGCAGCTGTACGTAAGAAGCTTGAGATGCCGTTCCACAGTTCCCTTATACCGAGTTGCTGATGAGTGCTCTCAGCAAGCAACAGTGCAAGTCGAGTAAAAAATTGTTCGGCTGTCCACTGTCATTACAGCTTCTGGATGTCGGACCGTTCTTATGGGGATGTTTTATTGCGTGGCAGGTCCAAAATTCAGCGCACAACCCTGGGGAGGGCTGTTTCACCTTCTCTCTGTAGCTCGCCTTCAAATGGATGTGTTTGGCAACCCAGAGGATACTTGGTCTAAGACCGGAAGTCGTCGATTGATTGAGCCATATACATATAAGAGAATCGTTACTGACCACTCACAAGTGAATAGCGCTGATAACTTTTCTCGCTTGCATGAACTTCTACACATGGCTCCATCCTCCATCCTTCTTTTATATTATTATAAGATATCTCACAAGTTTTGCGCTTGTGCGTCGCATAAATCTTTTCATATAAAATATTCAAAGTAGCTTTTGAAAGTAACGCTCATATTTATTTATTTATTTTTTTATAACAAAATAATTTCGTTCTCTTGTTAACTTTTTTTGTAGCACATTGGATTCAGTTGTTGCTCTTGTAACTTAACAGCTAGTATCCGGTAGTTATCAGGAGGAAAAAGACTGCAAATTACTTTCACAAGGACCGAAATATCGAAAAATTAAAGAAACGGAAAACTAGCAGAAACTGGCAAGAATCTCATAATCACTTCATATAGTTACATAATAGCCCTATATACTTTACCTTTACTTATTCTAATCGTACTCTTGATTCTAACTTAGTCTTACTCTTATATTTAATTGCCTATGCTTACTCTTATTTAAACTACTCCCACTCACACTTTACATACTTTCTCCCACTCTACACCCACACGTTCGCCCCCACACTAAACATACATACAACATATTCCCCAACATACATTAGTACCTCTACTCTCTCCTACACTCATTAATATTACTGTAAAATAGTTAAGCTTTTAGCTAATAAGAATTTTTGTAAAGAGTCAGTTGAATAAAGACACTTGAAAGAAGTAAACGTTCAACATCGTTTCTATATCAACACTTGAAAGCCAAACAATCGAACTTTTATTTTCAAAATACAAAAAAATGAAAATAAATAAAAGCAAATGCATAATATATCGCTTGTTTAGATATTTGTGTCCACAGAAATTTCTCTTTCTCAGATTTTTATGCTCCAACTTGTGCTCTGCTTTACTAGAGTTTTGGGTTAATAAACTCTTTTCTAGCGGAAACTTTGCAAGCAAGTGATAGTTAACAGTTAAGAAACAAACTTTATTTAAAGTTCTTTCGAAAGCTAAAAAACCACAAGTTGTCAAGAGTGTTTTAATTCATAATGCCAAAAGCAGCCTTTTTGTTAAAATAAGTTGTGTTTGTGTTGCTCAATAATTAAGGCAATACTGCAACACTTGATGACACTCAGGTGCTTGTCAGGAGCAATATAATGGGAATACTGTCTACCGAATGAGTTGAGTACTTTGAAGGCTTTTGATAAAACATTTATTGTTTAGTAAAAACTTTTTAAAATTTAATTTATTTAAGTTCGGTTCAATTTCAAACTGAAAACAAATAACAGGTATTTTGTAAATTAATATAATAAAATGTTTACTTTCTTCTTCATTTTTAAGAAAATATGGAGCAAATGGTGACTTTTTGAGTTTTAATGCGACACAACAACGGCTTGTTATTAATTGGCTTTCTATTAACGTCTTCAATCAACCAAAAGTGAGCTTCAGCGCTAAACATAATTTTCTTGTGACATTCGGGATCGGTGGCCACTAATTTTAGGCAAAAAGGCTAACGCGAAAAAAAATATTGCCTCATTGAAAACCCCACGTCTAAAAAACACTCGCTATATACGAGGTGTGTTCAAAAAGTATCGCGAATTTTGTGTTTTTTCAAAAATTATTTTTTTATTCAAGAATATCTATTTTGTCGCCTTCAAAGTAATCCTCATGAGATATTATACACTTGTGCCAACGGTTTTTCCAATCTTCGAAGCATTTCAAAAAATCATTTTTTTTATCTTCTTCAGCTCCTCCTTCGATGCCGTCTTTATCTCGTCAAGAGAAGCGTAACGTCGTCCTTTCATGGACCTCTTCAGTTTAGGGAACAAGAAAAAGTCACAGGGGGCCAGATCTGGGGAATACGGTGGCTGCGACATCATTAGTGTGTTGTTTTTGGCCAAAAAGTCGCGCACAAGCAACGATGTGTGAGCAGGGGCGTTATCGTGGTGCAAAAGCCAATTTTTGTTCTTCCACAAATCCGGGCGTTTCTGGCGTATTGCTTCGCGCAAATTGCGCATTACTTGCAGGTCGATATGTTTAGGTCCTCAGCAACTTCTCTAACGGTGATTCGACGATTGGCCAATACCATTTTCTCCACTTCATTAATTTTTTCGTCTGTTGTTGAAGTGCTCGGGCGTCCGGCACGCTCTTCGTCGTTCACATCTTCTCGGCCTTCTGAGAACATTTTGTACCACCGATAAACGTAGCTTCTCCGTATGCCACAGTCAACATTCGGAATGCATCCGCGCACTTAATTTCGTTTTTCACACAAAATTTGAACATGTTCTTTGATCCATTTTTTTGAATAGGTAAAAATCGAAGACGATCCAAAACACGTGCAAGCAAAGCAGCTGTCAACAATTAAATGAACATTCAAAATGGCCGAGCTTGTCGGCATAAGTGAGAGACATGAGTACCAACATAACGCCACAAAAAATTCGAAATTCGAATATACGTAACGCGCGAAAATTCAAAATTCGCGATACTTTTTGAACACACCTCGTACATGAGCATCTCTCACAGCAATCAATAAAGTCTTAAAGCTTAAATCCAATTTTCAAGCGCATTTGCAGTGTGTTAAACATGCCGCAAATATCTTTTTGCGAAATGAATTTTTCATGAAAGAGTTGTTGTTGCCTTCTGCTTGAACTTTTGTCGTGAATTTTAAATGGCAAAATGGTGATTATGGCCAAAAGACTCATTGGACTCTTATCGAAGACCGAAGTGTAAATTAAGTAGTGCGACAAACAAATGAATAATATATGGAGTAATTGAAAATGTGACGCTGGTAATGCGAAATGAAATTTTAATCACTTCAGCAAAAAATTTATTCGCGCATTAATTAAAGTTAATAAGATGACACGCAGAGTAGAAGAGCGCAATGAATAAGCGACAAAGTGATTGAACCAAAATACATCACATATACATATATACCCGATATATATAGATATGCAGCGAAATAATTATTCTGACCACCGTGTCCCATTGAAATTAAAAAGTAAGTAAATAAAAATGCAAAAGCAGCAACAAAAAACAACGCAGCTTTAAAGCGCTCAATGTAATAAAGTAATATCAAAAAGCAAAAAACAAAAATGAAAATGAAAAAAGTCACGTAATTCCGGCAAATTTTAAAATATTTACAACACACTCGTACAAGCGCTGAGTGGCAACAATGGCAACACGCAATACGGTATGTGCAACATGTCAGCACTGGTCCAACATGTTTTCCTGTGCTTCGCATGTGCTATGCAGTGGGCGTGACCGCGCGATTAATTGTAATGCAAATGAAGCAATTTAAGCGAATGCACCGAGCGCGTAATGAGCTGGCAAGTGGTGGGCGCTGTAGTGTGCGGGTGGTGGCGCGGGGCAGTGTGTCATTGCCGAAGTTGTTGCTGTGCTCAAATTGTCAATTAAATCGTCTATCAATTGCGCATAAAATCGTTTAAACAAACAGCGAAATATATTTATTACTTCGGTTTGATCGGCCAACCAAGGCTGCGGCCGGGAAATTGAGAATGATTTTATTTTTGTAACAAGAGCTTCTTATATTATTAATGAACTTTTTAGTTGTAAATGGCTCGAAACAATGAGCGTCATTTCGGACACCTGATCAGATTTATTTAAGAGGGTATTGCAATCCCTCATTATATTTTACGTAGGTAACTGCTGACGACAGCCTTACCCCACGGTGGTCAAAAGCACGAGTCAAATCAATGGAATGTACACACTACCTACCTTGATAATGTTCGAGGCTCATCTAAAACCTCTGGCGGGCTGTGGGTCCGGCACCCGGTTGCAATGCAAATCCACATTAAACTGACAAAGTGTCAGTTCTACCCGCATTTGGGCTTAAACCACAACCACCACGATACTCCCCGAGGAGTCAGTCTGCATCAGCAGGTTGGAGCGAATTCCAAGTTCTCCTGCTCCCAGTGGTATCAGAATTAAGTCTCCGGTTAGACTTTGTACCGAAGCTACTACCAGTTGAGCCTCAATACAGCTCTGGACTCGTGGTCAGGGTTTTGACCCCATACACACATCACATACACACACCACTCATACAAAAACCGACCCTAATTCCCAGTTAAACGCCTACTCCGCCTAAACAACTCACGCGCATTCGACCCTAACAATTCGGCATTCAGACTAGTGGAGATTACACCGCTAACATCTAAGTGTCCGCGTATATTGGGCATTCTGCAGTTACATACACCCAGTCCTCATCCCACGCCCACAAAAATCCCCCGACCTATCAAAAAGGCGTTCAGACTCAAACAGTATCCGAAGTCTGGATTGCCTGCCCTCAACAAACCCAACGTCCCGAATGTACTCATAAGTCACTCGATCGTACATCTAACCCTATTATCTAGAAACCTTCTCCTCCCTAGATATCCCTCCCTCTCCATATCATCACTTGATAAACTAATCATTCCACAATGACCCACTCAAGCTCCTTCTTAGTCGGAATGCAGCAGCACGCTGTAAGAAAATCAGGGCAAGAGGTGTTGCATATAATAAAACTTGCATAGCATTCGTCGAAACAGTGTAACATACAGGTAGACATGCAAGCATCATAAAATGAGGAGTTTTCGGCGACCTGAGACCGTCATCGCTGTCTCCCACCAGATTGCAGTCCCATAAGTGGCACAAGTCATTAAGAAGCCACGATATATGTTGTGAACAGTGCGAAGCGCCGGAGGCCCCAATCACTCCGCAAAATTCGTCATAATTTATCTATGACCGCCTGCATGCGCTCTTTCATTCTTACCAAGTGTGGAGTAAAACACGACCTTTCACATGACCAGCCCCAGATATTTAACTTGAGTCACATACCTGATGCAAACTCCTTTCACGAACACTACATTGCCACTGTTTTTTCCATAGATATGCCAATCCCCATACCTTAGCCCCAAGGATTTTCAATTTCTTAAAATTGTTGTCCCACCCGCTCCAACTCAGACCACGAGTGACCTTCAACCAGAAGAAGAAGATCATCCACACATTTACAAAGAGACCATCATGAGATTCTAAATATATGGACCACAGATGGCACCCTGCGGGCAGCCACGAACCACTCCAATCTCCATACTCCAATTCATGCCGTCTAGTGGGGCCTTTCTGTACGAAAAGCAGTTCCGACCACTTACTCGTTAGCGTGAAGCCGTTCCACCATAACTCTTTTCAGAACTTTTCCAAGAACTGGAAAGATATCGATGCTCCGGTAAGAAGGAGGATCGCACGTGATCTTATCAGGGGACATCAGGAGAGGAACAACCCTAGCTTTTTTTCCACTCACATGGAAAATATCCCTCCCAGACGCACTTATCATAAATGACCTCCAGATATTCGGGAATGAATTTCCAAAAGCGTGTGTACATCTCTCCATTCAAACCATCAAAAACTGGGGATCGTTTAGACCTAACCAGACCAAAAGTGTACCCCAACTCCCATATGTATACATATTAACTTTTAGCTCTCCATATATAAAATAACCCTCTCTCCTCTCCTAAGAGTATTTATTTAAGAAATCTTCTGAAGACTTCAATTAAGTGCCGCCAGTATGAAGGAGAAGCAGTGAAGGGATTAATTAATTTTCTTCTCTGAATACTACGGATTAAGATAGTGTAATCATTTTTATTATATTCTCTTCCTTTTCCAATAAGTTCCATCCAACTATTATTATTTTCTGTTTCAAAAATTATCGTCTGCGCGAATAAAAAGCCCATTTTACCTATTGGGATTAGCAACACTTTCATCCAAAGAAACTATATACCTTTGCTTTGCAAACTCCCAATGGTTCAAGCAATATTAAATTCTGCAAATTATTGCTCTATTTTCATTTACATATACCTACATACGAATATATAAGTATACTTTAAACAGCATGACAATGTATAATTGCGTCTGGTGAAAACTGTGAAAAATACAGTATTTGCATAGCGAAAAACACAGGCAGCCGGTTACAACTCAATTCAATGTCCAACAAATTGGAGCTGAAATTCATGGCCTATGGAGCGACGTGTGAGTGTGAGTAAATTTTTTGTCACATACTAGTGATACGTTTGCAAAATACTCGTTTTAAATGATTTAATTAAAACCGACTCTGCGAACTTGTTGTGGGTTGACCGCTGAAAATGCTCTCCGCACAAATTGGAGACAAAAACTGAAAACAACGACTGTCAGATCAAAAGGAAAAACCTTACACGCATACACACTCCCACCAACAAATTAATGGATCGCATTGTTGCGCCTATAATTATGCAGAAATTTGGCATATGCGCCAGCGCGCAGTTAATTGTTGTTACTCATACGCCGTGGCGCCTAAGCGGTCGCACACATCTATGGAGAGTGCTCCATATTCGCTTAAACTTTTATAGTCAAGTTTACAGCATTGTTGTTGTTTCGCGCCACACGCCAACGCTGCCATATGGCCGGGTTGCAGTTAAACGATTTTGGCGGCCGATTTTCGCGGTTGCCTCCCGCCGCTTTTGTTGTTTCGCCGCCCGATGACCACTTGAACGCTGCATATTTTAACTGAATTTTGGCACAAAACCGTAGACCATGGTGTGTGATTTGGCTTTCGCTATAATAGAAATTCTCAATTGCTGCGTAAATAATGGCGATCAATGGCAAAAGGATACTTAGGTAGGCGCGCGATGGGTGGCACGTCGTGGTTAGACGCGCTTCGATGCCTGTCATCAACACAAATATTTTCATTGACAGCTTTCCGGCGACACTAAAGTGTGGTGCAGAGGAAATATATTTATTAAATGTGTTTTTTCTTTGTCTTTTAAAAAATTTGTTAACTAAACATAAAATATTTTTACTTTATTCTAGTGTGAACGGCAGCTCCTCTCGTTTGTTCACTTTTAGTAAATGAGATTTTAGGAAAATTTTAAAAGGAAGCCTCAAACTCATGGCCTATACAAATGAAATAGCTATAATAGTGGCGGGAAAGTTCCTAGACACAATTAGTAGCGTGTTGAATAGCGATGTAAGGATCATACACCCATGGGCGTAATCGGCTAACATTCCTCCAGATTAAGACAGACATAGTACTCTTTACAAATATACAATATGCAATCATAGAAACCGCCTTGGCTCGACTGGAAAAAGTTAACAAGCAAGGATCACACCAAGTACTTGGTAGTAATTTCTGACAGCAAACTGATTTGGAAAACTAATGTGAAAGATAGGTTGAAAAAGGGAAGGGGGACTATCTACGCATATAAGATGCTACCTCTTATCAGGGTTGTGTGCTGGGTTTGGGTAAAAATCGCCCCAATGAAAAGTAAAAAACGGCCTCGGAAAAGAAACCTGAAGGTCTGGTCATAATCCGCATCAAAGCAAAGTTCTTCAACATGTCGCTAACTTGCACCCACGCCCCGACCGAAGAAGGGATGATGTAACCAAAGATGCTGGGATAGAATTTAGAGAAGGAAGCGAGACGAACTTGTAGTCAAAAGAAGATAAAATTATGGAAAGAACACTTCTCCAGCCTGCTGAATGGCAGTGAAATCATAACACCATGAGATGGCGATTTCCCAATCGATGACGATGGAGCAGAATTTCCATTGCCCGTTCCGACCGAGTAACAATAGAATAGAATGCCGGCCGAGCTATTCAAACCCGGCGGCGAAGAATTGATTGAGAAGCATGCCCGACAATTGAAATTTAAGTATGCTTTGCCAAATCCACAAAAAGGGAGACCCCAGAATCTGCGCCAACTACCGTGGGTTAAGCCTCTTCAATATCGCAATAAAGTTCTATCAAGTGTATTGTGTGAAAGATTAAAGCCCACCGTCAACAAACTGATTGGACCTTATTAGTGAGGCTGTAGACCTGGAAAATTAGCAACTAACCAGATATTCACCATGCGCCACCTCCTTGAAAAGAGGATCGACGTACACCATCTCTCCGTCGAATTCAAAATTGCTTTTGGCAACATGAAACAGTGCTGCCTTTATGCCGCTATGTCTGAATTTGGTGTCCCCGTAAAACTAACATGGCTGTGTAAACTGACGTTGAGCAACACCAAAAACAACGTCAGGATCGGGAAGGACCTCTCCGAGCCATTCGATACCAAAGAGGTGTCGGATAAAGCGACTCTTTATCGTGCGACCTTATCAACCTGTTGCTGGAGAAAATAATTCGATCTTCGTGTATCTTGGAACCATTGTTAACACCAACGGCAATGTTACCTCGAAGTCCAAGGCAGAATAACTCTTGCCAATTGAGGATTGAAGTCCTCACTCGACGAACAAAGATCAAACTCTATAATTCATTCATTATTCTCGTCTTGCTAGGCATGGACGATTACAATGCCTGATGAGTCGACCTTCTTCGTGAGAAAGGTTCTGCGGTAGATGTATGTTTCTTTACGTATTGGTGACGGCTAATATCGCATTCATTGGAAGGATGCGCTGTACGAGATATGCGGCGACATTGACATAGTTCAGCGAATTAAGAGACCTGACTGGGTCAAGTCGCTCGAACGGATTAAAACCAGCTCTGAGAGTATTCGACGCAGTACCCGCCGGGGGAAGACTTCTACCCCGTTGCAAAGATCAGGTGGAGAAGGTCCTCGCTATACTCGAAATTTCTTATTGGCACCAAACAGGGAAAACTTGACCTAACCCACATATAACTAATATAAGGCTTTTTGAAAACTCGGCTGACCGTGATGATACCTTGGGAGCATTTTACAAGCCTGTGGCTTTTAGTTGCATTTGCATGGTATTGGCAAAAAATATATGTATAATATATATGTATAAATTTAAGGGCTTGCATCCTGATCCTCTGGTTGAGGACAATGTTACTAAATCCTTACTTAGAAATCATCATTCAATCTTTCAAATACTGCGTCTTGGATCCCTTGTCATTTATGAAATAATTTCAGAAAAAATCAGAACATATCTGTGATCAATAAAATTCAATAAAATAACGGTAATCATCCTTTAGTTGCATTTTTGTTTAAAGATTTGGGGTTCCTCTTCAATTGGCTTAAATACTAATAAAATTCGAAGAGAAATTCCCATGAATTTAATGTCCCTAAAGAATTCCTTTCGTCCTACACTTGTAAGTGGAGCCGCGAAGTAGAAGGAGTGCTCGCACTCATTGGAAATTCAAATGAGCACAAAGCCATCAATCAAATCATAAATTGCGAAATGCGAAAGTGAATGCGGCAAAATGGCGAACACGAGACCACCAGCTGCGGCAGTCATCGGCACACAAGCAGTGCCAAGCGCTGCAGAGTGGTACCGAGGGCGGCGTTGCCACTAATGACACACTAGCACAATGGCACAGTGACTTTGGCGGCAAAGGAAAACAATCACAACTGCAGTTAAATGCCGAAGAAATTATGCGAGGTTAAAAACGAACTGAGCTCTTTTCGCCATTTTTGTTTGCGTACTTTGGACTCCTGTCGGCTTTCTTACCGCTAGGTCGGCTCTCCTTTCATTCCTCGCAGCACGCACTAGCCTCCCATAGTCGCCGTGAATTTTACTTAGCGTTGCCACAATTCTCTTTCCGCTACTCTCCCCAACCGCTTGTAGTTCCAGCACTAGATCGCGAACCAGTCGTCTGCCGGTTGTCACTTTGTTTGACTGCCTTCGTTGGAAGTTTGCGTGTTGTCGTCGGCGTTTCTAATTTCATTCTTCCTGCCTTTTACTTTAACTGGCGCATTTTGACGAATACCGTTATTACTTCTTCGTTAGTGTTCACTGCTTGGTGTCCTTGTTGCCGTTGCCGCAGTGCCATAAGCAAATGCGACTCGAGCGTTACGCGCCGCAATAATTGCTGTTGCCATTTGAGGTTGTACGTCGTTGTCCAATTAGTTTTTGCTCCTGTGCGCCGTTATTTTATTTTGTCAATTTCGGGTTTTCGCGTTTTTTGTTGCTTTGTGCAAAAGTATGACAACACTAGACAGTCTGCAAGTTGGCGTCCGAAATAAATTCTTCGTTGTTGCGACATTTTCGTGTCAGACGCGGCTCTCAGTGCTACAATATTCTTAATTAGCCAACGCTTGCCATTGCTGCCACCGTTGTTGCTCCTACACTATTTCAATCTCTGTGACTGGCAGAGAGGTTACAACGTGTTTTGGTTTAAGTTTCTTAAATTGCCTGAACATTCGGAAGAAACTGACAATTTAGAATTTATATTTTGTTTTGGTTTTATGTCCTTAAGGACTGTTTCAGAGTCTAGTGTCACAACTAATTTATATTGAGAATGCTAACAGTTGGTGAAATACTTAAACTCATGTAGTGTTAGGAACATGGATTTCAGCTGAGTTGAGTTCAGGTAGTTCAGCTACATGGCATTGTGGAGACGGCTGCGTGAGTGACAAAACATCAACAACAGAAAATTCCAACAATAGACTCAAAGTTTCACAGTGCGGTGACCAGATTCGACGCTTTTGCTGCAGTCGTTCTATTCTTCCATTCGCTTATTTTTGTCAGTGCTTGTACGATTTCTGGATAGGCAACTGGGATTTGAAGAACGGCATCGTGCTTTGTAACCACCTTGTCTCAGAAAGCTGTACAATTTTTTGGCCCAGGAATTGAGCTAAAACAGGTGTTGAAACTTAGAAAAAGGTTATAGTCTCTCTGAATATTTCACATGTCTTTTTAATCAAAACAATTTGAACAAATTTGGAAATGTTGCGGTTCAATTTATGGGAAAGACATGATGTCATCTCAGGGTTTGTAGCTTCTTTTTCTATTTCCTTCACGGCTCTACCATTTCCCAACATAACAATACAACCATCAGTACCTATTGCAACGCAGATCTAAATATCCAACCCTACATCTTTCATCTCTTTCCAAACCAACTGTCTTAACGCAGCTCCCGTGAGTGAAATCTCATCGTGGTTGTTTTCTTACTTATATCTGCACTCGCGCTCGGTTCTTCATCGGTATCTGAAGAGTGTTGGGTTCATTTTCATAAGTATCTTTCGTAAGTTCACGGAAGGCGACTGTGAATCCTAATAGGGTAAATTAAATATATTAGCAACTCCAAGTCCTTTTCTTCACGGAATGTCACTTATAATGGAAAAGCGGTAACTTGTTTAATATAATATTTTTGGTAATATGATTGTCGAATGTTTAGTTGTTGATTATTTATGATTTTTGTGCCTCACTGGAAATTATGTATAACTTTTATCTTTTGGTTTTACTCCTTCGCAGTACCTCCTCCGTGGATCCGCTCCTGTTCACATCAAAGGAAGTCTTTAAAGCACAAAACGAAGGTTCACAATATGGTTGTTATGTTTTTAGTAAAGGTTTTCTCAGGAATTTTTGTAATTGAACTATTAATGTTAATAGTATGGCAACTCTTTTTGGCAAACATTTGTCTCATCTTTATTTTTGCCCTATTTTATTTTGTCCAAAGTTAAGTTACGATCCGAAAGAAATTTGTGAATTGTGAGTAACTCTGTTTGAGACATTTGCAACTTGAAATAATTCTCAAGCTCTTTAATTTGATATATGTATTTATTATGTTGCCATTATTTAACTTTATTTTAATTTTTGTTGCATCACATTTTCCAAACAAGTGGCAACGCTGCTTTAAGTACTTATATTATAAACTGTGAATTAGGTTTCGGAAACCTTCGTTATTGTTTTCTTATGCTTCTTTGAGCTAAGATTTTTTGAAGCAGGTGGCAACCATCAATCTTGTTCTATTCCTGTTCAAAACATTCAAATTTTATTTTTGATCAGCAATTGGTTTTTAGATCTATGTTGATCCTCTGTGGTAATTGTGAAATTCAGTCGGGAACACTATCTGAACACCGAGCAGATTTAACTTCCAGATTTACCAAAACCTAAAATTGGGTACTAAAGGTCAAACAGAACCTCCGAGGGTCATGCAAGAATTAAAGCGCTTTTAGTAGAGTTCTTAGTCGACTTGAGGCATCTTAAGAGATTCGTTCCTAGAAAGATGGTGGATAGATAGAAATTAATTAAGGTTTTGCACTGCAACCTATGGTCTATTGTGTCCTCTCCTATACCATATATGGTCACAAAGGTCCAGCACACTGAACAATTCCAAGAGCTTGCTAGGCGTTATCGAGATGATGTGTTCCCTGTCCACGTAGATGTATCCAGGGCTTAAAAGGTCGTAGTGCCGAACATTTTTAGTATAGAAAAATATTTGTAGCGGTGGGAATACAGTTTTCTTAATTGCTCATATTTCCCACTTTCTTTTTAAATTTTTTGCAATAAATTGTCTACAGTCTTCCATTGGCACTTGCTATGTAGAGCTTGTTTTAAGAGCCCTTTAATTTCTATGCGCATTTGCTTTATCGCCAGTTATTGGTACTTAACATTTTTTGCGCCATTTTTATTTGATCTCTTATTTCCTCATTCATTCAACAGAAATTTGTTTTTTTTTTTTGTATTTTGTAAAACTTTTTCCTGCGACAGACATCAATTTAAATGTGACCGAGCAAAAAATCCACTTTACTGCCTCTACGAACTTAATTTACGCACACTTCCCCACCTTTCTCTCTTCTCTCTTCCCGTCACTGTCGGCAATCGAAATGGCCCATCTCATTGTTTGTCAATTAATTAGGTTGTCACCTTCACGGTGACTGCGTCGCCTAATGCTAATGAGTGAACGAAAGGCGGCAGGTGCTGAGGGGCGCCAAAAGTGGGCGGCAAAGTGGCGACAAGCACGCAATTGGCGTACAATGGAAAGCCAGCATAAAAAAGGTTAACAAACGCTTTACATAATCACGTGCTTTTTTTTACTAAAGTAAGCTCGAACTCTCTCACACACAGACACAATGAAAGTTTTTTATTCGAAGTTAGAAAATTTTCTGCTCCACAAAACTCTTTCTGCCTTTATTTTGCACTAAAAGAATTAACTGTAATTATGGGGGATTTAACGGACTCATCTGGCGTACCTTTTCTCGTATAAGCCTATTTCAGTTAGATATGTCGGTGTGTCCCTAAAAAATATATATATTTTTACTTCCGGTCCATTGCCCGCTTCTAAACATGTTTTTCTCTCACCCTCCTCTGTTGTTATTGTTATTGTCACTTTTCCATTGACATTGTTTTGCGGTTCAGTGACATTTGCTTTCATCCATCAAGTTGAGAGGGTGGATTTAGCTTGCGGTTGCCATTTTTATTTGGCATGAGAAAATTATTATCGAGGCTAGGAAGGCTTTAGGGAGATGAATATTCACTTTCGGCAAATAATTTAAAGCCATTTGCAGGGTCGTTGCTGTTGAAAACGAAAGCGCTGGAAATTAAATCTGTCAAATTCAAGTGAAAAGTTAAATCGTTTTTACAGCTAATTTGAAATTGATCGAGAAATAATGATGCAGGTATTTCTAATATTACATTGCTTTAAAAAAGAGAAAGCCTCTAATATTTATGTTCGGGCGGAACATGTTGCCTCAGGCGGAATATGAATAACTGCTTTTTTTTTGAAGTTTTTGTAGTACAATCGCGAAGTTTAAGCTGTGAGATGAAGTTTTTGGTAATGGACTGCGGTGGACTGACAATGTGGGTTCTTGAAACTTGATTGTCTCTAGCAGCCTCATATTAGAAAAAAAGATCACGCATACTCCTAAAAAAATAATAGTTTTCTCCACCATAAAATTCAGTATAATGGGCAAAAAGGAACAGCTATATTCAGATAAAAACTGACTTTTATGGGTCTGCTCTGATTGATACGGGGTTTGTTTATTTAAAAATTTTAAACGATTTAAAAAAATTTACTGAATCAATCGTTAAAATTCTTTAAAAGCCTTCAAAATACGTTCCTTCTGCGTCGATGCAGCGCTGCCAATGCGGTTTCCAAGCATTGAAGGCATCACTGAAGGAATTCTTCGGAATAGTCTTGAGAGCCGAAGTGTATGCTGCTCCAAGAAACAAAAAAAGTCCGGGGGCCACATCTGGGCTGTAGGGCGGCTTCGGAAGTGTTGGGATGCCGGCCGTGGTTAGGTAGCAGTTCACAAGAAAGGCGTTGTGGGCTGGGGCGTTGTCGTGGTGCAACTTCCAATCGGTTGACATGTCTTGTCGGACCCTATTGATCCTTCGTTTGAGTCTCTTGAGAACTTCCTTGTAAAACTTGGAGTTGACGGTTTGTTCAGGAAGAAGAAATTTATGGTGGACGATGTCTTTGATGTTTGTCGAAGTCGAAAGTCTCCCAGCACTGTCTTTATCAGCGACTCACAGAAACAAGTCGCGCGAAAATGTTTGTCCTGACTCTCCAGGTGCTCGGAGACAACCGACCAGCCGCTCGTTCGTTAACTAGGAACGCCCTATACCGAATCCAATCGGTGCGCGCACGCTCCGAAGTACATTCGCATCGGAAGAAAATCAGTCCAATTACTTTTCGGACTAACCCTGTATGTTCGAAAATTTCACTCAAGATTTTGAGAGAATTGGAAAAACTTTGATGGTGCCACTTTGGTTTAGATTGTTCTCGTATCGAAATGTCAGCCGAAACGCAGTGAGATGAAAGTGCGCATGGATGCTACTTTTGAAGATTTTTTCTCTTCTTTCTTCGATGGTGACCGTCAAAATTTAGTTTTACAGATGTCACTATAGTCGGGAGTCGGGTTTTACAAAACAGCTAGAACTGAGGTTTACTTCTCAAACGTCTACGATCACATATTGATCGACCACCAATTGAAGGTGCATTAAATAGCTTTGACTTAAAGCATTTCTAAAGACTGTGTGCATTTTATTCTGTACGAAATATTGGACATAAGAAAGCTAGCGGTACGATGGCTGTCCAATTTACTCCTTCCGGATAAAGAGCACAAGCCTGACACCATTTCCATTGTTAGTAGTGTTCAAGCCCAAATCTTACAAGTTTCTGCCACGTTTCGTGACCGTAAACAAAGGATACATCCCAGAGACCAAATAATATTGGACATTACGCAACAGATCTGCCCCAAAGGCGACGAAGTTCGCTCGGCTGGTCGAAAAAATTATGAGTTTTCTGAAATTCAGGAGATGTAACTGGACTGGAAAGCGCAAAATTGCAGGGCTCTACTATGTCAAATTATTGAGCCAATTCGACGACGAATCCTATTTGAAGTATAAACAAGAAAAACGTTAACTTCGACTGCTCCGAAGCTAATATACCCTTCACAGGTGCATTTCTTTTAGTAACTATGTGTCCAGTTTGTATGGAAGCTACATATATGCAATAGTAATCCGAGAAAATGGCGTTTGAAAAATTTCAAAACGATATCTTAAAAACTGAGGGACTAGTTCGTATATATACAGACAGACGGACATGGCTAAATCGACTCAGCTTAACATATTGATCATTTATATATATACTTTATAGGGTCTCCAATGCTTCCTTCTGGGTGTTACAAACTTCGTGAAAAACTTAATATACCCTGTTCAGTGTATAAAAAATGTTGTTCCACAATGACATCTGATCGGTTAATACCTCCGGTGTCAACAGATTTCAGTTTGTTATTAGACTATGTACTGTCCTATCCACCGTTTTCTGCAGACTTAGCTCAGTGCGATTGCTTGGTTTCCAAACATGAAGAACAGAAATTTGAATGGAATGAGGTGATTATTCCCAATATTAAATCATTGCTAAGTACTTATGTTTTGGCGTCTTGTGTTGTCGTCGTGCGATTCTCCATGACACTGTAAATCCAAGAAATGAAAGCATTTGTGTCATAATTGAGGTATACAAAATCTTATTAACAATTAAAAAGTCTCTCAAGAGGAACTAAAATATATATACTTCGGTACCTGTAGGGTATAGTGCTTCAAGATATTTCCAAGCGTCTTTAGAGTTAACAAGTTTAATAAAACACAAATAATACATTCAGCTTTTTGACATAATTTCATCGGGTTAAATTTTATATAAATCGCTTTTAAAGCTGAAAGTATAAATAATCTGTGGAATATTCTAAATAAATGAAATCGTCTAATTTCACACTCCCAACACGTTTTGAATATTTCTGGGCATTTCCTGCTTTTGTCTATATTTTCCCACAACTTACCTCCAGGTAAATTCAATCTCCATGGCAGATCCAAATTAAATTTCTTAATTTTCTGCCAGTTGATTCAATCTTTCTTACATGACGCACAGCTCATCTGTATGCCGGAGGTGAGGTAACGATTATTTCTGACCAAAACACTTCACGGATTCAGCTTACACAATAGTCCTTTTGTATCCACTTACCTGACTATTTTGTCGCCAGCGGACGTGACAACTAAGGTAAAATCACAATCTTAACACTACAACCCATTGCCCTACGCACTGCTTTCCACTTCACTGACGTCACGCGCCATGGCGAAGCCATCAAACTAGCGGTTGAAGGGAGTTCCATCACTGTGTTGTTGCTGAAAATCCAGAAATCTAAAGGACCAAAGTGCCGAAATAGCAAAGTGTTTCGGAATTTCGTAAATTTTTAGTTGAATTTTGAACACAACGAAGTTTTCAGGTGTGAGAAAATAAAAGCACACAAAACAACAACAATAATGATGCAGGTTTAAGCAAGCAAACAATCAAGGTGAGCTAAATAAACTGCCAAGTTTATTTACGTTGAAAGTTTTAACGGTGATAATCGCTGTGCACAACAACCAGTCGAAGGTGACGCTTAGCGGAAGTTAACGGGCGAAAAAAACGGCGAAATTACGCGAGACATTAGGTGTGGGAGAAATTGAGAAAAAAAACACACATAAAATGGTGATTAAGAATAGTAAAAAACCAAAGCGAAATATCGTCGCCAGAGCCGGAAGTGGACAGCCAAATAATTAATGTTAAGTGGGTCGACCTTGAAGCGTTTCTAAAATGAGAAAAGTTTAAATTTTTAGATTTGCATTCTTAAGTAAACGCCTGCAGCATTTTTATAATTGCCCTACACAAATCGATTAATTTTGAACACTGAAGAAACTGGAAGCCCAAGTAGCTATTAAGCGATTTATGGAGTGGTGGAATTTAGCTAAGGATACGTTTTGCTTTCTCTTGACACCCATCTCGTTCAATAAACAAAATATTGGAGCTTCTGTTTGCTCACTGCTATTGATGTTCGCAGATTTAGATCCCTATAACACTAACTTCAAGTGCAGATTTTAAATGATTCCTGTTTGTCCTTTTCGGGTTCCGGCCATTTTATTACAGTACATAGGTACCCAAAGTATTGTATAACACTTTCAAGTTGATATCACAACGTAATTCCGTGATTTATGGTTTAAGTTGGAACGTCTGATTTATGCAGAGCCTTGCTTTGGAGTGCTTAATCGTTTTAGGTAAAATCAATACGCTCTATTCAAATCCGATTCCATCACTTACTCTTGCTTCTCGCATTCTTATAGTGCAATTTATTTATTCACATTATCTTTCCTATTGCAATCGCGTTAATGAACTGCCATTGATTTCAATGCAACTACTCTTAGAACTCGAACGATAGAGTCTCAACAACTGCAGTTGTCTTAGGTAAGTAGGAATTGGCTCTCGCAATGAAACTGCTTATATCCGCTACGCTTTTCGTAGACAGTTATTCTTATAGATTGCAGTTACGGCAACTATTCAAAAGAACAGCGCCCTGTTGAAGTGGCTGTAAGTTTGTATATACTATTTATGGACCTATTTAATAAGTCCTTGCTTCTAGTCCTGATATACAGGGGTCATATCTGCTTTGCTATTTTGCAGCATGCTATTGATTTCCATCTGCTCTGAGATATTTGTTCAAAATGATCATTCCCGGGGGGTTTGGTAGAGACTCCGGCTCGAATTCGTCTAAAGAGGCTCTTACATAGGTTTTGCCTGCCTTTTCGTTGCCGAAAATGTTCCTGTTACCGAGAACACAAATGATGGACGAGTGGTGTTGACCTGCCATGGAGCTTCTTTCCTACACTGGAATTAATCTGTCGTGTCAGCAGCATAGTTATTAAATAGAACTCCACAGGCCTTCTGACTGAGCTTGGAAGGTGGCTATAAAGACAGATATCAAAATCATTGTAGTATATCCCCCCTTACTTTGCAGTCTATTTTGAACCCATCGGTATAGATAGAGGTACAATCCTTCCCTTCTACTAAAACTTTTCTCCATTAATATCCAGAGGGTAACCTAACCCGAAAGTGTCTATTGAAATCAAACATTGGAAGGATATAGTCGGATTTACTTAAGTGTAGCTGGTTCAGAATGAGTCTATGTCCATAATCTTTCCGTTTCCAATCTACTAATTCCTTTAATCTGATGGCGAAGCTTGCTACTACAATCCGGGTAAACATATCTATGGGTAGTTAAAACAGGAGCATGTTTAGCGCTTCGGTTGGACATGACTTAATAGCCCCGGTAACCCCTACACAGCTGTTCTTTCTGTTCCATTTAATTTCCTGATATCATATTAATTGTTTCTTTTACGCTAGCCACCAAACCAGTGCTCAATAAGTTAAAATTGATCTAATAACGGCCGTATACATCCACATAATTATATTTATTTTAAGGCTCCAGTTCCTGTTAAGTATTCTTTTGCATATGCAATATGCCATATATGCTTTGTTATTGGTATTTTTGCAGTAAAATTGTTGTACCACTGAATGAATTAAATTTAGGTATTTTTGTTTTACTCGTGAAAGCATCAGTTCCGTTGTACTAGTGCTTACATCTAGTAAGTTGTTCACGGCACTTTCCATAATCTCACTGATTGTGGAAGGAATTACCCTTTAATGACTTAAGATTATTACAATTAATTACTTAATTTAATGCCTGATTGTTATCAGTTTACGTCCCCCACGGGAAGGGGTTCTCTGTTATTTTGTTTGCCTCGAACTTTCAGCATAGTCTTGTCAGAAATAGTGCTATAATACTCAGATTGAACTGCTATTATTAGCTTTGAACGAGATTCCTTTTAATGAAAAGACATCTGAAATTCAAGCAACAAATGGTCGAAGGTCTCACCGGAGGCTTAAATCTGGTACCACGCAGAGTAGTTAACCCTTGGAGTTCGCTGAAATCTGTTCATTAGGTTTGGCCCTTTGGGGAGATTCGTGGTGGCTGTGGTAGAATTGGAAGTTCAGATTAGTGAATGTCGATCATTTATGGAACTAAATGAGTATAGAAAAAACATTTTCAGTAAATTTATACCTTAATTGCTTCAACTAAATGACCAGAATCATAGTGATATTACTCAACTCCTACTGAACTTGAGCCTTGTCATACAAAATTGTTGATTTCAGTATGTGTTAAAAGTTGTGAAGCGCTTTGCATACGTATTAGTGCATATCTTCTTTTTCAATTACCGTAGAACATTTATCAATAAAAATTATTTCATACGCTGCAATTTCATACAGTTATAAATTATAATAGAGTTATGCAAAAAATATGATGGATGCCTCGCTGATTTCACCGCAAATAAATTTCCCTTTCACTGGTCGATAAATACAAATTTATTTATTTTAGATAAGGAAATTACAACCGAAATTAATGCGATGAATCTGAATAAACAGATAATTTATATAAAAGCAAGTAATTTGTAATTTATTGATAAAATTAAAAAATAAGTTAAAATGGAGCAATTTATAATAATAAAAATATTAAAAAAATAATGAGCTTTGAAAAAATATAATTATTTCACAAATTGCTACATATTTGTGTTTTCGTTTCGAGCAGGTCTAACGATTTAATTTAAATGGTGTGGGACTTCGCTAATTTGACGGTTAAATGACATTCAATGTCGTGCTTAATTGGAGCCAACATTTTGAGTGAGCATCTAGTAAAACACATGTATCACAAAAACTATTTTTGGGACTATCGTGTTGATTAAGGGAACCTGGTGAAGCACTGCTCATTGCAGCTGAAAACATTTTACAAGTTGTTGCATTCCATCAGTTTAAATTCGCTTTCCATAACATGTCAAATCTGATATTATTACTGACCCATGGCTTGAAAAAATGTGAACAAGCTATATGACGATCTTAAAATCTGAAATGATACTTAAATTAAATTACGGTAAAATTTGAAGTTTATCAATATTATCTACAAACTTACCGCGGTAAAGGTGGGCATTGAGACTGTGGTGAATTTGTATGCTTTCAATTCAGTTGGTATGCGACAGCGCATAATAAAAAATAGTATCATTTTCCGGTAAGCCAAATTTCCATCATACCAGTTGCCATAAAAAGCTGCGTTCAGAAGTTTATCGCTCTATAAATGAGAATGAGAATAGAGAATATAAAATATTCTTAAATAGTGAACGAGCTTTGAAAAGAGTGTTAATTTAGAATACTTTTGAAGTGTGATCAAAATCGGGTTTCGGTTCGTTCAAGGATTAAAGAGGGGCTCAATGACCTAAATCATCAAGAGAAGACTGAGTTAAGAAACTTTTTTTACCGAATAACAACCCGATAGAGATCACACTTGTAGAGTTGCAGATATATCAAAAAGGTGTTTAGCTACGCCACGGTACTGCTATAATCAAGTACCGAAATATAGCTTATCAAGAAGTAGCTCGACGCAATTAATAATGAAGCTAAGCAATCCTTAACTAGTCTTAAGCAGTCTTAGTCTATCGGCGTAAATGCTAATCTCTCTCTTCAGCAGTCCTCTTTTACATTATTTTTTGCAGACAACTAATAATCTGCGAACAGATGCGAGAGAGAATTTGACCTCTTTCTATTTTCATTTCCCGAATCCACGATTGTACTCACCGTTTCCGTTAGCTCCTTGCCGGTGTAACATATGAAAAACGTAAAAACAATGAATGAAGTCAGACCAATGGAGTATTTGAAGGCATGAGCCAAGCTGATCATGACCATGGAAAAGCTCATCAAACAGATCGCTATGGCAGAGGTGCAGAAATTCACCATAAACGATACGTTGAAGATGGCATTCGTTTCCTTGGAGTAGCTTCGGTTAAAAAAGGAAGGAAAATTAAGAGTTATCGTAAAAACTCTTTCACCACACACAAACTCACCTCAGCAACTGACTGTGGTAGTTTATTAAATACTTCAACTCCTCGTTAGCATTTGCGCCAGCGGCATCGATTGTCTCCAGCGCATTGGCCAAGTAATCGAAATGTATTTGCAACTGAGTCGTGAAGAAGCAGAGCATAAATTCAGCGGCCATAATGAAGGCGACACCGGTCAGCGATGACTGCACTTGACAAACATAAGCGAGCGTAAATGACGCAAATGACTTGGTGTTACGCTCGTTTTGCCAGGGATACCACGTATTGGACTGGTAACGATATTTCCAAACGACACCCGGTGTCGTCCACTCGTACAAAAACTCGACAATCGGCAGGGAGTTGTAATAAGCGAATGCGAACAAGTAAAGTGTAGTCGCGAGCTTCATCAGTTTATTGGCCTTCAACACAAAATGCTCAATACGATGTGGAAATTCCACTGAAGATTTCAGTAAAAGCAGAGTAAAAATTATAGAAAAACTTGTTTACCATTCATCAAACATACCTACGTTATATATTGTAGACATATACTCACCACCTCTTAGCGGTCGTTTTGTGAATTTGGCTTTCCTTTGGAGGCGTGCCGTCGGGAATAACTGCTGAAATTTCTCTAAAAGCATCGCTATGCGATCTCCATACCAAAACATGACGAGCATATTCGATGTTCCGACCATGGTCAGCCCCATAATGCCTCCAGTTTCGGTTACCTGCACGATCGTAGACTGAGCGCTGCTCTCGTGCGGCATGAAGAGATAAATGAGCATACCGATATTCTGATAAACCAAATTTATAGCGCCGAAAGTGAAGAGCGCGCGCCTGAGCCAGAGCCTGCGATAGCTGTACGTGCATGCGCCGCTCCAAGTGAAGGGTTCCGATGCAGCCAGATCTAAGGTGAAGTAGGGATACTTCAAGCAATGCTTCATTGAGTAGATTTCCGACATTTCGTCATATATTAAATATTTTTTTTGCGGAACTTATGAGCGCTAGCAGTGTTTTCAGAACACACGACATTTCGGTAGAGTATGCTTTATATACCCCGTTTTCGTTGCGTTGGCTTCTATTTTAAATTTAGTAATTTTCTTTTAGAGGAATTCAATTACGTTCCAAGTTTTTGCTTATTATTCTCTTTGCCACATCTCATTAGCCTAACTAATGAGGTAATTATATCAAATTATTGTGTTCGATTTTCTCTAATATGCGTTTTATCGCTGAATACAAATACTTTTTAATAACTACTAAGGCACGCCTATGTTCAGGTTCAAAATACTTATACCTTCGATAGTTGGTTATCTACAACACGTCTTGGTCGTTTTCTACACTTTGTGGGTTTTTCAGAGACAAATTTTTTATACTGAACATGGAAACGTCGGAGAACCATAAAGTGTATATGTAAGCAATTAGCTAGAGTAGATGTAGCCATATTCGACCTTGCGTATTTCTATATATAAGCGAAATAACCCCTAAGCCTTTGGGAAATCGACGTCCTTTTATTCCAAAGAAACTGTTCTTATACTATCTTCACGAAATTATCAACACAGATTATTATCCAAACAATACTAAAATCTCCCAGTTTTTTATATACGACCAATATAGTATATAGCTGTCATTCAAACTGATTGATCGAATTCTTTATAAAAGATATGTTTCCTTATTAAGTATTCTTAATTCGATCTGAAGATTGTTAATATAAAACAAAGTGGCTAGAGAGTATAAGCAAATTATTTCCGGTTGAGTTTTCAGATTAAGTAGGATATTCTGTTACTTCGATGTTGACTTCCTTTCTAGTTTTGTAAATTTTTTATTGAGAGTAATAAACTGCATTTTCTTAAAAGACATTTCCACATAACTTGATTTCTTATCAAATTTGAACGACACCACTACCTGACCGTGAAAAGCTTCATTTAACCTATTTTTTTGTCGTTTTTATACTTCAAAAAAGTAATAAAAAAGTTCTGAATTTTCTTTTATAAATAAACCAGTAAGGAAGGGATAAGTTCGGGTGTATACTTTTACAATTTGCAACGATCAAAGCCGGTGAAATACATACAGTGACTCACAAAATTGATCACGGTATCAATACGTACCTAAGCGATGATAAAAAACTCGTAAATGATTTGATATTTTCGAATTTTTATATGTTTTCTTAAAGATATAATATGAAAGAATAAAACACAAGTAATATTTCATTAAACAACAACAAATAAAAGCAATAAAGAAACTAAATACAGAATATTTCAGTGTGATCAGTTTTGTGACTTAATATTAACAGTGCTAAAAATTAATATTAATACTTCGTATAACCACCTTTGGCATCTATAACGGCTTTGATTCTCCTTGGCATACTTAAATACAAATTTGCGCATGTTTCTGACGAAATAGAATCTCACGCCTGCTGCACCTTAGGCCATAATTCGCTCAATGAGCCGACTTCGCCGGCGACCGATTTTTTTAATATACCCCACAGGTGCTCGATGGGGTTAAGGTCCGGAAATTGCGGAGGCCAACCAAAATACGTGTTTTAAAATGTTATGTTTGGTCAGTGCTTCTCTATGCGATGGAAACTTGGACTCTAAAAATCACAGATATGAACAAGCTAGAGTCCTTCGAGCTATGGCTTATTAGAAGAATCCTAAAAATCCCATGGACAGATCGAGTTACAAACAGTGAAGTTTTGAGAAGAGTGAACCGCAATAGAGAGTTGTTAAGGACTATAAAACAAAGAAAAGCAGCCTACCTTGGACATATTATGAGGCACTCTAAGTATGAGCTCCTACAAATAATTATCCAAGGAAAAATTGAAGGAAAACGGGGTATTCGCCGTAAACAACTTTCGTGGCTTCGAAACATTCGACAATGGACAGGAATCCAGAACATTGGCAACCTTATAGATGTGGCGAGAGATAGAGAGAAATATGCTGCGATAATTCAAAATCTGTGATATTTTTTATTTTTTTTTCTTTCAATATACAATATATAGTATATACTTAACATGTAAATACATTATTATATTAATATTAAGCTTATTAATATTGTACATAGTACTAAATGTTATATGATCACCAATATTCGAATACGAATTGGCAAATAAAGAAGAAGAATCTAGTGTATTAATACTATTGTCCTGGAGCCATTTGCGAGTCGCTCTTGCTGTGTGCTTCGGATCATTGTCCTGTTGGAAGCAATGTCCGTCCCATTTCCACCTAAGCCTCCTATAGTGCCAAGCAAATGACTGCGCAGAATTTCAATATAAGACTCTGCCATCATTCGTCTTTCGATTTTGGCCAACCTACCAACAGCATTGATCGTCATTCATCCCCATACCATAATGGAGCCTCCTCCAAACTTCAGCGTAGGCTTAACGTGGTGTGCGTGTAATTTCGCACCCTTGCTTCTCCAGGTCCATTCGCGCCCATCCGATCCTAAACGATTTATTTTGGTCTCATCCGACCACAAGACCTTCTCCCAGTCACTTGCATTCCAGGTCTTGTATTTTTTGGCAAAATTTAGCCGCAACTTCTTGTGTCTTTCAGTGAGAAGAGGCTTTCTGACTTTTGCACGGCCTTTTAGACCAGCATTTCGTAATGTTCTGCGTATTGTCTCTGCAGAAACCTTTAAATTATTATTCTTTTCCAGGCTATGGCATATTTCCACGGCATTTTCGCATTTGCCACTTCTTATACTCCTAACAACGTCCCGTTCCTGAACTGAGCTAAGAATTCTTTTACGGCCTGCTTTATTTTTAATGAATAAATCTCCAAATTTGCTGCGAATTTTACTCACAATGCCAACGGAGATTTTTAGCCTTCGAGAAATTTCGAGAAATATATGTACTAGCTCGGCTGACACATGTTATGTGATAATATATCGCCAAAACGGTCGGTATTTTCGGCAAAAAGGCAAATTTATAGTTGTGTTATATAGAAAGTAGGTCTGATTTTGCGTATATTCATACTATAATGTAGCAACATTTTGCACGGTATTATAATTTATTGAAATGTACAAATCATTCATTAACGATTCTTTCATATAATATACATTTAAAATAGACTCCAAATATTTCAAAATGAACAGTCTTACTTCTCCTATCATGTTCTGTACAAATTTCTCTTATTTACGTCCAAATATAGTCCCGAATCCTGCTTTCAGTATATTGGGTTTGGTAATGTCTCTCAAATTCCATTATACTTTGATGGAGGCGTTCTCTTTGTGCTTACGAGTAAGCCCCATATTATCTTTCAATTTACCTACGGAAGCTGCCGTTTATATTTTGGGATTTGGCAACACTAGTGCTGCAATCTGGCAACTCTCAACTTTATCCTAAAGCTTGATATTTCTGATGTTATACATACTCAGAACGGTTTTACATGTAACCACTATTTATGCTTGATACTGTAACTTGAAATATTCATTTCAGCGAACATTTTTGAGCGATTATTTTGTACAACTTTCGACGTTGATTATCTCAACAACAGTGCATCAATGAACTTAATTCAGTGTTTAGCGATGGTATGGTGAATTCAATTGAGGTCGTAGATCATTCCAAGACGGATTTTGTGAAGGTCGTGCGAAATCAGTTATTGTTCCGGAAACTATTGATACTGTGCGCAAACTATTATTAGCCAGATCGTCATGCGACCTATCGTGAGACAACAATAGGCATTAGTGGGACAAGGATACATTCAATAGTGCATTTACAATTGACTGTAAAAAACATTTCACGTTGGATGCCACACAATTTGTCGATCGCTAAAAAAAAAAATTCAATTCCCACGACAGTCGGTTCTACGCACCGGAATGGACTCGGATTTCATCCGACCAAAGGCTGTTCTTTCGGCGATCTAACCCCGTTTGGATCGGTAAGTGTTAATTTGTGTGTGTCGTCACTGGAGCAATGCCTTGCAGCAGGGTTGCTCCGTATCCTCCTAACTCGCGCTGACATTGAGTCCAACCCGGGCCCGGAGGCATTTTTCTGCTGCGTATGCGCAAAACGGCTCCATCCAAACTCCACCTCGGTCAGGTGTAACACATGCAATGGATGGAGCCATCTTAAGATCTGCTCAGGCCTTAAGACTCATAGGGAGTAGACCACGCGTTACGTGGCCCCATGTTGCCTGCGCAATACTGCGACCCAAGCCTCCACGGCTGTGCAATCCGCACATAGTTCGCGCGCCGCGCCGCCACTCAATCCGAGTGGCCAACAGAGGACCTCTACGGTCCCCAGGAGCTCAACCAGGCAACATAGCTCCCACTCTGACTTACCCTCCTCCCAACCTTCATCCCGCTCCAATCCTCGTGCGAGAACCAACAAGCAGCTCTTGGTCCCTCGCACAGTCTGTTCCGTGTGTCAGGCCGTCATACGTCGGAATGTGACATCCGTCAAGTGCAATTCCTGTACTGGCTGGTGTCACTTTTCGGCGTGTTCCGGCCTGCGCACCACACGTGAGTGGAGTGATTCGTACGTTGCCCCATGCTGCAGGAGTCTGCCCCCGCAATTCAACACAGTGGCGTCGCCTACCAACACCCCAGCGCGACAACCGCCCCTGCGGGTTCTACAGCTGCAACAACTACCACCCACACGTCACTCCCTCACCCCCAGGCTCACCCACAGACACCCGCGACAAACCCGGCTACTTCAATCGCTAAAAATCGGCTCATGTCGATTGGTGGGAAAAATTTTAAAAAACGACAGTTGTGCTTCAAAAAAAGTCTATGACAACATAACAGGTGATGAATCCTGGATTTACGCGTTTGAGTACGAAAGTAAACACCAGTTGATTGTATGGGTGTTTCAAAATGAGCCGAATCGGAAAAAGGAAATCAGAAAAGTCAACCGCCGAATACGGATCTCTCGACATGACAATGCAAACTTTCACACATCGACTGAAACAAGTGAATTTTTGACTACTCAAACCATTAATTTGATGAGTCATCGCCGGTTGTAGAACCCATGTTTTGGATATACCTTTATCAGAGTGACAAAAGTGCTTCGACAATAGGTTCAAACGCCGTCAAAAGTGTCTAGATCTTAATGGAGAATATTTTAGAATATTTCGAGAAAATAAAGGGGATTTGGATGATTAAAATTTGTATTTGTTATCTTATTTCGAAATAAAAAACGTACATAAATGGAAATTCAGCATGTGTCTCTTTTGAGAAATTCTACATCAAATGATCAAGTAATTTAAAATCATGTCAAAGATTAGCTCGTCTTAATTGTCAGCTTTATGGTTTTCATGGAAACCATGCACTACTGCCTTAAAACTTTTCTAGGCCTTTCTCGCCTTATTTCTAAGTAACTTCGGGAAAATATAGTATTACAATCCTTATAGTATTTTTATACTCTTGCAACATGTTGTTACGGAAAATATAATAGGTTCGCTCCTGTAAGGGTTTCTTGTACAAACCTGCAATTTGTGATAGTGGATCGCAGTAGCAAGGGACACTTCTTCTTCTTCTTAATTGGCGTAGCCACCGCTTACGCGATTATAGCCGAGTTAACAACAGCGCGCCAGTCGTTTCCTCTTTTCGCTACGAGGCGCCAATTGGATATTCCAAGCGAAGCCAGGTCCTTCTCCACTTGGTCCTTCCAACGGAGTGGAGGTCTTCCTCTTCCTCTGCTTCCCCCGGCGGGTACTGCGTCGAATATTTTCAGAGCTGGAGTGTTTTCGTCCATCCGGACAACATGACCTAGCCAGCGTAGCCGCTGTCTTTTAATTCGCTGAACTATGTCGATGTCGTCGTATATCTCGTACAGCTCATCGTTCCATCGAATGCGGTATTCGCCGTGGCTAACGCGCAAAGGACCATAAATCTTTCGCAGAACTTTTCTCTCGAAAACTCGTAACGTCGACTCATCCGTTGTTGACATCGTCCAAGACTCTGCACCATACAGCAGGACGGGAATTATGAGTGACTTATAGAGTTTGGTTTTTGTTTGTCGAGAGAGGACTTTGCTTCTCAATTGCCTACTCAGTCCGAAGTAGCACCTGTTGGCAAGAGCAATCCTGCGTTGGATTTCCAGGCTGACATTGTTGGTGGTGTTTACGCTGGTTCCAAGATAGACGAAATTATCTACGACTTCAAAGTTATGACTGTCAACAGTGACGTGAGAGCCAAGTCGCGAATGCGACGACTGTTTGTTTGATGACAGGAGATATTTCGTCTTGCCCTCGTTCACTGCCAGACCCATTTTCTGTGCTTCCTTGTCCAGTCTGGAGAAAGCAGAACTAACGGCGCGGGTGTTGAGGCCGATGATATCAATATCATCGGCATACGCCAACAGCTGTACACTCTTATAGAAGATGGTACCTTCTCTATTTAGTTCTCCGGCTCGAACTATTTTCTCCAAAAGCAGGTTGAAAAAGTCGCACGATAGGGAATCGTCTTGTCTGAAGCCTCGTTTGCTATCGAACGGATCGGAGAGGTCCTTCCCGATCCTGATGGAGCGCTTGGTGTTACTCAACGTCAGTTTACACAGCCGTATTAGTTTTGCGGGGATACCAAATTCAGACATCGCGGCATAAAGGCAGCTCCTTTTCGTGCTGTCGAAAGCAGCTTTGAAATCGACGAAGAGGTGGTGTGTGTCGATTCTCCTTTCACGGGTCTTTTCCAAGATTTGGCGCATGATGAATATCTGGTCGGTTGTTGATTTGCCAGGTCTAAAGCCACACTGATAAGGTCCAATCAGTTTGTTGACGGTGGGCTTTAATCTCTCACACAATACGGTCGATAGAACCTTATATGCGATGTTGAGGAGGCTAATCCCATGGTAGTTGGCGCAGATTGTGGGGTCTCCTTTTTTATGGATTGGGCATAGCACACTTAAATTCCAATCGTTGGGCATGCTTTCGTCCGACCATATTTTACAAAGAAGCTGATGCATGCACCTTATCAGTTTTTCGCCGCTGTGTTTGAATAGCTCGGCCGGCAATCCGTCGGCCCCTGCCGCTTTGTTGTTGGCGGGCAATTGCTATTCGAACTTCTTCATGGTCGGGCAATGGCACGTCTGCTCTATCGTCATCGATTGGGGAATCGGGTTCTCCTTCTCCTGGTGTTGTGCGTTCACTGCCATTCAGCAGGCTGGAGAAGTGTTCCCTCCATAATTTAAGTATGCTCTGGGCATCAGTGACTAGATCACCTTTGGGGGTTCTACAGGAATACGCTCCGGTCTTGAAACCTTTTGTAAGCCGCCGCATTTTTTCGTAGAATTTTCGAGCATTACCCCTGTCGGCCAGCTTATCAAGCTCTTCGTACTCACGCATTTCAGCCTCTTTCTTCTTCTGTCTACAAATGCGTCTCGCTTCCCTCTTCAACTCTCGGTATCTATCCCATCCCGCACGTGTAGTGGTCGATCGTAACGTTGCGAGGTAGGCAGCCTGTTTTCTCTCCGCTGCGACACGGCACTCCTCGTCGTACCAGCTGTTCTTTTGCACTTTCCGAAAACCTATGGTTTCGGTTGCAGCTGTACGTAAGGAGTTTGAAATGCCGTCCCACAGTTCCCTTATACCGAGTTGTTGACGAGTGCTCTCAGAGAGCAGGAGTGCAAGCCGAGTAGAAACTCGTTCGGCTGTCTGTTGTGATTGCAGCTTCTCGACGTCGAACCTTCCTTGTGTTTGGTGGCGCGCGTTTTTTGCTGCAAGGGACACTAGTAGGCTTAAAATTAAAAAAAAAAAAAATGGGCCAGGCCCGCCTTCTATGGATTTTATTACTTACATTCCTTAAAACACTTAAAATAATAGTTAAATTCAGTGAGCAAAAATATCTTAAGAATCGATATTGTAAAAATGGATAAAATCGGAAAAAACCTTCGCCCACTCCCAATTTAACAGTTCTGTTAAGGGATTACATAGAATTCCTCGGTTAAAAAGAGCCTTTTTCAACAAATCTTCTCTCATATAAAAAATGAAATATTTTATTGTTACAAACATACACTATTAACGAAGAAATTCTCAATTTAAAAAAAAAATCGGCCATTGTGACGCCATTTCCGGTGCCACCTCGGAAAAAAGATGGCAGGATAACTCCTTACAGGATCATCTAAAATTAAAAAATATGTGTTTTAGTTAAAACCTAACTTAGTACTTCGACGAAGGAAGAAAACTGAAAATTGGATTCTTGGCAGATATTCTTACAAAAAATGAAATATGTTTTTTTCCAGAAAGTTGTTATCGAAAAAAAAAAATCCTTCTTGCAAATATTTAAGATTTGTATCTCGAAGACTTGTGTATAATTTCATGAAGATCGGTTGAGTAATTCTCGAGAAATCTTGCCAACCGACCTTAAAAACACAGCTTCGAAAAAAACGCATTTAAAGAGGGCGCACTTAGCCTAGCCTCGAGCGCACAAATTCTCAAGGCTGTATCTCCGAAACTATTACTCGGATCAACTTGAACAATATTGTAGAGGTGATGTAAAATTTAATAAGATAACAAAAAAAATTATTTTTTGAAACCCGTAAACCTATGTAACCCCTTAAAAACTACTAAAAGCGCGATAAATCAATAACTAATAACGCCAGAGACTTTAAATGAAACGTACGACATGGCAAGAGACAAGAGGCCTTTATAAGAGCCGGGCTCAAAACAAGAGGATGACTGTGGCACGGCCCACATCTACTGATATCGAACAAACTTGGAAAGTAGTTTTATATCAATATTTATATATTCCATTGGGAAAATGGCGAAATCAGATCACAGCCAACAGACTACAGCTGTGGAAGTCCCCAGATACCGAATTTGTTGACCTCAGTTCCTACAACGGACCTTTTATAGAATATATGGGTCGCTCTGTGGGATATGTCATTGAAATCCTTTCTGATAACAGTATGTCAAAAATAGCTTGTTTCGGGTGAAGTATTATCTTAGTCGCCATAAACCTAATTTAACGATTTTCGAACTTCCAGTTTACTTTATTTGGTGCTGGAAAGTAAGCCTAAATCAAACTCTGGGAGCTAATTATTAATATGTGGCATGTTATTAGTATTAGTATTGACAAAAGGACTTGTTTGAAAATATGTTCTCGAGTATACCTGAAATCTTGGTTTCAACCTCATATCTCTAATGTATTTTGTGAATTTCGATTATCTGGTTGACGTTTTCAGTATCAACTCAATATATTAAATGTAGCCTCTTCGATTGAGTTAATATCGCATATTTCTCATTTAAGGATTATTTAATCTAATTTTCGTTGACGTTATTAAAATCTATTAATGAAACTAAGTGAGTACAAGACCTCCAATATAAATTAATAAGATAACAAATCTGAGAGTTATCCATGTGACAGTATCTCCCGTATTCTTCCCTCTCTTTTGACGGAAACAGTCCGCGGAGACCGACATTATATGGGCTTGAAAGTAAAAAATGTTTAAATCGCTATAATTCGCTAAAAACAAATATTTTCGATTTTTAATTGTCTTATCCCAAATATATTTTCTTATGTAACGAGAATCTGCGTATTAATAAGGGTAAGTTAATAATCGTAATTTTTGTCGAATGCAAATTCGGATGTTCCCTGTGGCTTCTTCTTTTTTTCTTTCATGTTTAATACAGGAGGAAAAGAAGCCCGTTTAGCACGCGCAGTGCCAGTTGCAAGTATATACCCGCATCCCAAAGACGCGCGATTAGACCAAAATGAATGTAAATTGCGGCAACGTGAGATAGCCGGTCGAATAAAGTATGCCACTAAAGGATCGCATCTCTTGATTTGATGTAGAAAAACTGGACACATTGTTTTGAGAAGCATACTTATTTGTGTGGTCTACAATAAGTTGGAGTTTCTCATTGCTCATGAAGCATTCCCAAAACTGGATCGGATATAGTGATCCTTCAATATCATAACATATGTATGCATGAATTATTTGTATATGGTCGGGACTTTATTGGGTCTCCTTCAGAATTAACATTTCACTTACAAATATAGCTCAATCTACGTTATCGTCGCTGTTCTCGCTGTGACTACTCGCCTTAGACGTTGGGATTCCGTTGAAGCAGCGAATCTCCCGGTTTTTGCTGTTGGGATTGTGGTACTATGTGCAGCATTTCTTGCTCGGATGTAAGGCAGACAATGCAGACTACCAGCGTTCTGGGTTAATTTATACATTAGAGGTGTATTTTGATATTTTATTGGTCATTAGATCGTACACCAATAACATATATCTCCAAAACAACCCATTGTTCAGATTTTTTAAACCCAATCTTAAAAATGACTAGCTCGAAATCTGTTTTTGACCCAAATGAAATCGGTCTCTTAGGCAAAGTTGTTCAGACTGATCCGTAGAACATTTCCCGCATAAGCGATTTTTCGGGGTTTTGGCTCCCTGTAAATCAACCCGCCTCGTAAACACTGCATTAAGGAATTGTCATTTAAAAAACATTAAACTGTTCTCGACAAGTTCAAATTCTCAAAACTAGTAATTTTTGTTACGACGGCATTTCAGCATTCGCTTATTTTAATTTGCCAGGCCGTCTTCGTCGTTCTCAAGTTTTTCATCTAAAGTGAGGTTATCATTGTTAAAAACGTACTCCACTTCAATGTTGTTTGCTACTTCGCATGGAAACTCACCGCTATCGTTCATAGTTTGCACATTTCGCCCAAATCTTCATTGTCACTGAAGGCGGCAATATCGTCTGGTAGCACAAGGACATTGTTGATTTTGTCTGCTTGCCGTCCAGGTTTATCATCGCCGATCCAGCAGTCAAATTCCACCTTAATTTCCTTGCATGTTAAAATCTTCCGTCTTTTATAAATTTTTTTTGGAGTTGGCACACTAATACTATTATTTTCAAGAAAGGTTATTAAATTAATAAAATTAATTCAAAGTCAAGCCTTAAACTCATTGAAAGAACATACATACATATGAGATAAATGAGTTCCATTCTTCTTGAAGCCGAATGTGTGTATATGTAATATCTGTGGTGAGCTTGGTTATTTTCTGAGTTGTGTGGAGAATTTGTGAACTGCGCTGCCGATGGTGCCTCAGAATCGTACCCTTTCGTACAAATGAGATGTAAAGTACTTTCTTACCAATGATAATTCATCTAAGTTGTGAGATATATTATATGTAAAGGCCAGAACAGAGTCTCTTTCAATAAAAAAAGGAAGCTAACAGGTTATAAGTATATTCTACTTAATTCTTCTAAGTTTTTAGAGCTCCAAGTTAATAAAGATTACCTTCCTTGTGGATTTTGTTTAATTAAAACGTTATCGAGGAGAATTTCATAGACAGCTTAATCAATTATTTGTGGTTTGAATTCTCTATTAGAAGTTCCTCCAGCATTTATAACTGGTGGTTATCTTTAGTTAAGCTCTTATTTTCAAAAATAATGACCCCTTTAAAGCAGCAAGTAAAACGCTAAGAATATGGAATATCCATTAAATAAGTTTTTATTCCGTTAATGCCCATCCTTATAAAAAAATCCAAACAATGTTTCTGCAATATCAATAATAAACGAATTTATTAGCTGACGTAAGTAGCTGAGATGCATATTCTATATAATCTAATAACAATTGTCTTTAAGCTCTAGTAGCGATTGTGAAATGCAAGCAGAGATCTCTCTTCCCTCTAGTACAAAATATTGTGCCTCTACTATGTTGTTGAAATAATTTCCGTTCATTGTTTCACTACTCAATGGCTCGAAAAGATGTGAAGAGCTGATAAGAAAGCTTCAAGATCTGTAAATAATATTTATAATAATTTATGTTTTGTGCAAATATTTTCTCAGCATACGCCTTACCCTCATATAAGTCTCCATTGAAAGTGACGTATAACCGTAGGCTTGAAATTCGCAGGGGGCTTTTGTGCGCATTATGAAGAAGATAATCAGGCGACGATACTCGTAGGAACCCTCATACCAGTTGCTATAGAAAATTGCTGGACTTATCTTCATGGTCTGAAAAACAGTAAATTTGGTCGAATTATTTCAAAAAAGATGAGCTTTTGCGCTAAAAAGTTGTTAGTTTCACGTTTTCAAAGGGAGGGCCACAGAACTAAAAGCACTTGTAAGTGACCTCGCAAGAGCGGGTTTTCTAGAAATATTGTTGAGGCTCATCTGCTAAATTAAATTTATTCTATGTTATACTTACCTCTCTTATGAGTTCATCGCCGTTCTTACAAAATAGATAACCGAGAATCAGGAAGAAAGAGAAGCCTGCCGAAAACATCACCGCACTAGTGAGGTTGACCAACACCATAGTCAAGCCCATTAAAGAAATCGCAAAAGTGGTGATTATTAAGTCCAAGGTGAAAGTCAAGTTGAATATGGAATTAATGCGCACAACGAGACTGCAAAATAAGTTTGGCGAATTGGACCGCAATGTATGAAAAACACACCACAGGACTTACCGCAACAATTGATTGTGATAGCTGATGAGGGCTTTCAATTGTAGAAGCGCATTCGGCGCACTGGCGTCCAACGCACTCAAGGCACTGGACAGATAATTGAAGTGCATCAGGATTTGCGTGGTGAAAAAGCAGAAAAGATTATCACTACACACTATGAAAACAATGCAGATATACTCCGCAATCGCTTGGGTCAGAAATGCGGCCATGAAGCCGATGAACGAGGAGTGATCATTGTGATTGTGCCACGGATACCAGGTATTCGCTTGAGCTCTGTACATAATCTTCTCCTGATGTGTCACAAACGCATAGCACAGCTGGAGAATCGGTATGGAATTGTAGTAGATGTAGCAGTGTATTATGAAACGTGTGAGACGTCTCATGCTAGCGCGTGACTTTTCTTCATAATAACGAAGTCGATAGGTGCCAACGGCTTGTACAATACAATTATATCGAAAAAAAGATTTAATTTTAATCAAAAATCTCACTGTTCTTATAAAATAGACGCTGGTGCAAATTATATGAAGGTTCAAGAAGGAATGAAGGAAATGAAGTAGAGACTTGAATGGAATGTAATGGGAACCCTATTCTGAGTGTGCAGTGTATTTTCCATTGGGTGTTCCGGAACTCAAGGAGAGACGGATTTGGTGTAACGCTTTTGAAGAGTAACCACGGCAAATATTCTAAATTCCGTTATTTGACTGCATGCACCCAAAAAGTTTGCATAAGCTCGTCTGTTGTCCTCTATACCTGCTGGTTGTCGTCTTTCCAAGAGATTGCCGATTCGCGTGAAGGGAGAACTACGGTGACGACTATTCAAAGAAGTTAAAGTATAGTCTGGAATAGTGTGTTTAAAAGCAAAACTCTTCATTTTCCCACTGATACGCACACAAGTTCCGGCTAAAGTGACTCCTAATAAGATGGAGTCCGTTTTTTCGGATACGATAGTGTCTCTTTATCGCTTTGACAGAATTAGGTAGCTTCTTAAGGCTTTTATAGTGCCGTAAAATGGTTTTGACCAACATGAACAGTCTTTCGAAAAGTAAAGAACGCTTACAGTGCCAATAAAAGTGAAGATGAAGTGGTGGGTGTCAGTATTTGTGTAAGCATTTCAGCCTCGTTCGATTAATAACATAGACAACATAACGACTTACAACCAATCTGACCCTTCTCAGACTCATTCAACTCTGCGAATCTCCTCTGTTTAGCTACACTCGGAAATAGATCCTTGAATTCTTCCAGTACTTTGAGAATATCATGGCGCCGCCAAAAGAGGGTCCACATCTTGTAAATGCCACAACAAAAGTATGAAATTACCGCAAGTACTTCAAATACTTGCGAATCGCTGCTCGAATACAACTCTGCCTCCGGGGTTGCACGTGGCACAAAAACACCAGCGACAAGTGCGGAAACGTTCACAACCAACGTGATTGAGCCGCATATGTATAGCACTTGCTGTACGCGATACCAAGATCTGTGCCGAAGGCCAAGCTGGCTGCCACTACACATGAATGGCTCGAAACAAGCCAACTTGAAGGCGAGTGCTGGATATTCAAAGAACGTTTTCAGATCGTAAGCACGAAAGGACATTACAAATTCGTTGAAAATTTCGATTTGTTATATTTTATTTATTTTGTTTCTCCTTTTCGCCTCTTAAATGTCTCGAAATTGCTTTGCAGTTTTTTCCAACAAAATGCTGAAAAATGTCTTTGACTCTTGATGAATTAACTTCACTAAGCACTTTTTAAAATTGCATTTAAAAGTTTTAGTTTTCCTCTTGCCAGCCAAACAATTGGGCAACGACAAAGGCGAAAATTTTAAATATTTTGCAGCGCTTGCAATTCCTTTTATATGGAAAATCTATTGTTTGCCCTCAAAGCTGGAATGTGCGCTTTTGTTTTGTCACAGTGTGTGTTCAGTGTATGTTGTGTGGCATGTTGCAGGAAAAGTTTGCGGTTTTTGTTGCATTGATTTAATTTGCAATATTTTAATTGCAACTCTGTTGCGCGCAAAGGGGGCAATGTGTGTTGTGTTGGGCGTATTTATTTTGCTTTGTCCTTGCTAAGCAGTTTTTGTGGTTTTTATAATTGCTTAACGACTTTCAACTGCTCAGTAAATTGGTCAGCGCTGATTGCTTGTTCATAATTCGTGCTTTGTAATTGCTTCTAGTGTTCCTATATTATTTGAAGCTGAGGTTAGAGCCTGAAAATTGATATACGATACCCAGAAAGTATTTGATACTAGGTCTTGAATCCGAGGCAGTTTTGTGGTCTTTCATTGGGCGGATGTCGAAATAGTTACCCAGAGGAGCAAACGTTGACTGACACGGTTACGTTGTGAAAAATGGATTATGATGCAGCGAAGAAATTCAGTAGTAAAAAGCGTAAAGTTAAATCGTGTTTCGGTGCTGTCACAATATTGATGAAGCAGTGACAAGATTTAGTGTACCAAGATGAAGAAGGGCATAATAGAGGCATCTTGAAGGCATTATTACGACAGGCCGAAATTCAAAAGGGTTGATAAGGCTAAATAAAGAAAGAAAGAGTAAAGTCTTGAATCTATTCAAAGTGGATTGGCTGTTAAGCGCAAAGGACTGTCAAAAATCCATAAGTCTTTTCAAAAATATAAGATAACGTCACTATTTTGATATAAAACGATGACAAAAAAGGACAGACAGAGCAAGTTTGTATCATGTTTTGGCAACGTATTTGCGAAAGACACGTCTCTTATGTTTTAGACGGGCGGACGCTCCGAGATTCTAGCATTGACTCGAACCCTACCTTGAAGCATTGAAGATACGCACCCGCCTCTGTGCAGCAAAAAACGTACGTCCGCAAACACAAGAAATTTTCAATCACAACAGACAGTCGAGCGATTTTCAGAGGTGACCTAGTAACTGATTTACCCAGCGTTCTGAAATTATGGAGGAAACTCTTCCTAGTCCGCTGAATGGCAATGAAAGCATAACACCAAGTGATGGGGAATTCGATTCTTCAAACGATGATGATGGAACGGATGTTCCATTGCCCGACCATGACGAAGTTCGAAGAGCAATTACCCGTCTGAACAAGCCTCCTCAACATGTCATACAAATATAACGTTCTATCGAGAGTACCGTATGAAAGGTCAACAAACTGATCGGTGTGGCTTCAGGCCTGGAAGATCTGCAACTGACCAGATAATCACCATGCAACAAATCTTGAAAAATACCCATAACAATAGGATTGACAAACACCAACTCATCGTTTATTTGTGAGGTAAAGTCCTCTCTCAACGAAAAAAAAACAAAACTCTATAAGTCACTCCTTATTCCCGCCCTGCTATGTAGGGTAGATTTATAGACGACGATAACATCTGATGAGTCAGCGTTACGAGTTTTCGAGAGAAAGGTTCAACGGGAAATTGATGGTCCTTTGTGCATTGGCAACGGCGGATATCGCATCGATGGAACGATGAGTTGTACGAAATATACGATAATATTGACATAGTTTTGTGAATTAAAAGACAGTGGCTAAGCTGGCTAGGCCATGTCGTCCGAATGGATGAAAGCACTCCAGCACTGAGCGCATTCGACGCAGTGCCCGCCGGGGAAAGCAGAGAAAGAACGACTGGCGCGCTGTTGTAAACTTGGCTATAACTGCGTAAGCGGTATCTACGTCAATAAAGAAGAGATTTAAGCGAATATACATACAGTGAGCGCGTATCCACTTGGGTTTTTTATATTGAAAATGCGATTGTTGATAGATAATTATTAAATTCAATTTTATTGTTTTTTATATTTGAATATTAACATCTTAACTTAAAATTAATAAAACAAAATTAACGATATTTATGTAAATTCTATATAAAACAAGAAGCTAAGTTCGGGTGTCACCGAACATTTTATACTCTCATACATAGTGATAATCGAGATCATTATCCGTCATTTACATACCATATTTGTGTAAAGTTTTATTCCGCTATCATCATTGGTTCCTAATGTTTATACTCGTATTATACAGAGAAGACATCAGATGGAATTCAAAATAGCGTTATATTCCGGTTGTGAACCGAGTTCACCCATTTTCGTTTATGTCATCAGGGTGTTAAGGAAATATTATATACCGAATTTCATTGAAATCGGTCAAGTAGTTCCTGAGATATGGTTTTTGGTCCATAGGTGGGCGACGCCACTCCCATTTTCAATTTTTAAAAAAAGTTTGGATGCAGTTTTCTTCTGCCATTTCTCCCGTAAAATTTAGTATTTTTGACGTTTTTTGTTTGTCGGTTAACGCACTTTTAGTGATTTTCAACATAACCTTTGTATGGGAGGTGGGCGTGGTTATTATCCGATTTCTTCCATTTTTGAACTGTATATGAAAATGCCTGAAGGAAACGACTCCATAGAGTTTGGTTGACATAGCTATAGTAGTTTCCGAGATATGTACAAAAAACTTAGTAGGGGGCGGAGCCACGCCCACTTTTCCAAAAACATTATGTCCGAATATGCCCCTCCCTAATGCGATCCTTTGTGTCAAATTTCACTTTAATATCTTTATTTATGGTTTAGTTATGACACTTTATAGGTTTTCGGTTTCCGCCATTTTGTGGGCGTGGCAGTAGGCCGATTTTTCCCATCTTCGAATTTAACCTTCTTATGGAGCCAAGAAATACGTGTACCAAGTTTCATCATGATATCTCAATTTTTACTCAAGTTACAGCTTGCACGGACGGACGGACGGACAGACGGACAGACGGATTTCGAGTCTACTCGTCACCCTGATCACTTTGGTATATATAACCCTATATCTGACTCTTTTAGTTTTAGGACTTACAAACAACCGTTATGTGAACAAAACTATAAAACTCTCCTTAGCAACTTTGTTGCGAGAGTATAAAAATAATAATTGTAAAACAAAATCAATTTCAACCTCACAGTGAAAAGTATCCACTGGCAATACTTATAACTGTATAACTGTTAACAGTTATTTCTCTCATGAAATAACAAGCAAAATATTGGATCAGTTATTTTCTTACACTTTACGCATAAGTTTGTCCATTTGGAGTGCACTTTTGAGGAATTAAGACCATGGGACGCCACACAACGATTGTCGAAAGAAAATTAGTCATTCATCATGCTGAACTAGGAAAATCGCAACGGAAAATTGCAGAAATACTCAATATTACTAGATCTGCTGTCCAAAAAATTATATTGAGGCAAAAAACGGAGAATCGTATCTGCAAGAAGCCGAAAACCAGCGAGAAAAAAATGTTCACTGAAAGAGACGAAAAGTGGTTGCTTCGACAGGTGGCCGATAATCCGAAGCTTAGTGCACCTAAACTTGCTGAAATCGCGGAGAAATATTTAAATAAAAAGTGTAACCCAGAAACCGTTCGGAGCATCTTGCGTAAGAATGGTCTTCATGGTAGAGTTGCACTAAAAAAGCCATTCATCAATCCCAAAAACCGCCAAATTCGATTGGAGTTCGTTCAGGAACATGAAAAAAAGGATTTTGAATTCTGGAAGTCAGTTATTTTTGCCGATGAAAGCAAGTTTAACATGTTTGGGTCGGATGGACCAAGTAAGGTATGGCGTAGGGCGAATAAGGCCTTGGATCCTAAACACACAATTCCAACCGTAAAACACGGAGGAGGCTCTGTAATGGTATGGGGTTGTATGAGTGCTGCCGGCGTAGGAAATCTAGTTTTTATCGAAGGAATCATGGATAAGATGTATTATTTAAACATTCTGAAAGATAATTTGCAGAGTAGTGCCGAAAAATTGGTGTTGGGGGCAACATTCCAATTTTATCAAGATAATGACCCCAAACACAAATCCCACATTGTTCGAGAATGGATGCTTTATAACTGTCCTAAAGTGATTCAAACACCTCCCCAATCCCCGGATTTGAATCCTACTGAAAATTTATGGAGTATTTTGGAGAAAAATATTAGAAATCATAACATCTCAAGCATACTAACTCTGAAAAAAGCTTTGCCAGAAGAATGGGAAAAAATTCAATCTTCTTACACTGAAAATTTGGTTAAATCTATTCCAAAAAGGCTGAAAGCAGTAAAGGACAATAAAGGATATCATACGAAGTATTAACCACCTACGAAAATCCTATTTTCAATACAACTTTTATCGTGGATACTTTTCACTGTGAGGTAGAAATTGATTTTGTTTTACAATTATTATTTTTTTATTTTGAATTTACATAAATATCGTTAATTTTATTTTATTAATTTTAAGTTAAGATGTTAATGTTCAAATATAAAAAACAATAAAATTGAATTTAATAATTAACTATCAACAATCGCATTTTCAATATAAAAAACCCAAGTGGATACTTTTGACTGTGACTCACTGTATATATTTTTATCATGTCAAGAACTATTATTTCAGTTTTTCCTTACCAATTTTTGTAGTGCGCCGTGATATAAATCATATGATAGGGTTGCCTAAGTGCCTCTGGAAGAGCTTAAAAAACGAATTTTATCCTTTTGAAATGAGCTACATTTTTCCTGCTGATCATTATCCGGCAATTTTTCTCTACTTATTTACTCCTCATCCCTAACTATAACTCGTTCAAATCGGGTTCTCGACAGAGACCTACAAAGTTATATAATATTTGCACTTTGAGGGCTATTGGTGAAGTTCACCGGTAATAAAATTTCCTGTTATTAGGCATATATCCTCAATTAAGGTCTGAAAATAGACCAATAACTTTTGAAATTGAGTATGAAAATTTTTGAAGGACCTAAGCGCTCGTCTTAAGACATTTGTGGTATTATGGAATGTGGTTGAAAGAAAATGACTTAATGGGTTTCTCTTCATATTCAGCTTGCTTGTATGTAATTAATATGAAATATAAATTAGATTAGAAATTTATTATTATATTTGATATGGTAATTTTACTGGATTAATGGTAAACTGCAGCTGCGTTTATTGATAGCCGCAAACTGAAGAAAAAAACCTAGTTATTTATTTAGAAAATAATCTATTGTAGGTCAAATATGTGCTTAAGTATATGTATCAGAGTCTTATTTTTAGCACACAATTTTGACTTAATTGCGAACACATGCAAATTAATTGCACTAGGGTGGCACTAAAAATAAAATAGAATAATCTCACTTTGAACATTCTAACTTCTGGCTTTCTAGTAATAACATTGCATAACCGTCTGCGTTTTCATAATGGCTTTATCAATAAGAGTGACAAAATTTCTGAACAAAAACAAACTCAATAATTGTCAAGGAAAGTCAAATGTTTTCTATTTGGTGTGAAGTACATCATTCAAACAACCTGCACGCCTGTCTTTTGCAGGCACGAATTCGATGCCATAAAATGTAGTCATCGAATTTTTAAATACTTGATTCCACTAAATTTCATGTATTTTAAATAATTTGTCGAATTGAGAGTTTTTTTATTTGACCGCTCCACTCAGATGATGTCTTCCCCGCGTAAATAATAGATGCCAAATACGAGTGCAATTTGTCAAGCAGTTTGTTTACAGCAGCTGCTTAAGTCGGTAGACCTCAGTAGTGCGTTGCGATTTATATAACAAACACAAGCTTACGAGCCTTCGAAGGCGGTCGAGTGATCGTTGAAGACATGCCTCGTTCCGGATGTCCTTCGGTCTGTTCAACTGATGAAAATATTGTATAATATATATATGATGAAGGATATGGTGCTTGAAAATCGTCAGGCAACTGTTAGAGAGATGGAAGGAGAGCTTGACACCTCACGCGAGTCCGTTCATCCCGGGTATTTTGCTCGACTCAACTCGTTAAACCTGAACTTTTTTCATAAAGAGTACCTTAAGTTGGTCTCTTTGGAGAACCTTGATCGTGCGAATTCCGATTCCACATTCATGGAGATGTCCACAATCATCGGAATGAAGGTAAAACGTACTGAAACCAAAAAAAAAAAAAAAACACTTCAAAGCCGCTCAAAAATCAAGGTAATGCTCATTGTTTTAGATATTCGTGGTTTGATGCCACATGAATTTGTTCCGGAGGAACAGACGGTCAATAAGAAGTTCTATTTGGCGTATTGAGGCGTTTGCGGGAAAAAATCCGCCGAAAACGGCCGGAATTGTGGAAGGACAATTCATGGATTTTTCACGAGCCATGATTGTTTAAAGCCAAAAACGCAGTGAATACCATCTATCAATCACCGCATTCCACAGATTTGATTCCGTGTGATTCTTTCTTGTTCTACAAACTGAAATTGCCGCTCCGTGGAACCCGTTTTCAGTCGATTGAAGAGATACAACATAATTCGCCGAAGGACCTGAAGCCCATCCCCAAAAGTGCTTATGAAAAGTGTTTCGGGGACTGGAAAAATCATTGCCATAAGTGTATAACCACTGGTAGGGACTGCTTTGAAGGCGACGAAATAATTATTGATGAATAATTAAATGCTTTTGTGTTTTATTTACAATTTCCGTGCACTTTTTTTGTCACAAAACAAAAAAAATGCATATGAGTAGTAGGAATTTTGAGCAAAAAGTGGTGTAGGATGATCAAGTGAAAGTGTATTTTAAAACAGTTTGATAAATATTCGATCATAAGCAATTGTTTGTAGAGAGTTGTTTTTTCTTATGTTATAGAAGAAGTACCAAATATAGTGTGTTTGTAGAGAGATAATTGTCATATTTCGTTTTTCAAAATTCAACTAAGCAAAAAAACATCAAGATTTAAAAGGTCATTTCTTTGAGGATTTTACTATACCGACCTAGTTCACCAGACTTGGAATAAGGGGGTATTCTTGTTCACTTGAAAAATCGTTTTTTTTTATATTTTGACAGTAAAACCTATTGAGAAAAATTCAGACCGAAATTCACAGTATTTGATAAGTTACAGCTCATAGTCGCCGACGTGTCGTAAGCGACTGTCTACCAGGCGCCATGACAAGTCTGCAGCTGCTACGTTTCTAAACGCATTTTTCTCGAATCATCATTTTCTGAAACTGTCATGGTCCAAAAAAAAAGTATTCAACCGATTGCTTTAAAATTAACATATGTATGTTCTTCTAATCATTTATAGTTAGCGTCCCTACCAGAATTGTTTATTTTCGAAAATATTTTCATATTTTTTTAAAACGATTTTTAACGAAAAAAAACAAGATTTTCGTGACTTTTTTTTGAAGTTCGACATTTTTTTTTAATGAAATTGATTATATTTGGTAGGGACGATAGCCGCAGAACTACTGAATAATAATCCATTCGATTTTTTTATTACAGACAACCTGAACATCCGCTATCACCATGACCAGAGAACTACTTTTCTTTGTTGGGGACTACTTTGATTTAAAAAAAATATATTAAAAATGTAAAAAAAGAAAAAAAAAAAATTTTGTACATTTCAAAATACAAAAAAAAAATATATATTAAAAAATTAAAATGATTGAATTTTGTTGTCGCATAAAAAAATTTTCCTAAAAAGTGGTACAATGTATGCGTTCACATGAGAGTACCCCCTTAGAGAAAGTGCTGGCACAAGAATGTAAAAATGTGCAACTTTCAAAAAAAAGTAGATTCCTTATAACCAAAACAATTTAAGAAAGTTTTTACGGTTGTAAAAAAACCTTGCAGTCAAAAGTAAACTACTCTCCTTGTCGTTCAGTGATTCTACGCATTTATTGACTGATATTTTGTCGAAATATTTTCAAGAACATTAATTGATAATACCTTTCCCTGACTATAAAATTTAATCATTTGAGTCCCTTAAATAAAGCTTTAGTGAATTTTCTTTGAAGCGACATCTTTCGTAGCGTAGCAATGTCCGTTCGTTTGCACTCAATAATAGCTTATACTTTTCCTTCAGTTCCCATAGGTGCTCCGAAAGCAATGAAATTTGGGGTTCTTTTGTTGTTTTCATCAATTTTTGATTTTTTTCAAATTTTGACATTTAAATCAAAAATTTCAAAAATAAATGACATTTTAAAACATAAGTGCCATAACGTTGCCATATATCATAATAAAATTTTATACATACACAGACGAGCACACACGGCCAGTTCACAAATAATTTCTGTGAAACCGGGCATAAGAGTATTTTGGCAATAACTGGCGCCATATATTGGATTGTTATTGCACCTCTAACCTCACCCTTTACTGAAAGCAATAAGTTTAAGATTTTTTCATTCATTTAAATCAAAAATGCTAAAGCAAGCAGCCACTTTCATTCATTTTTGGTTCACACAAATTTTATTTATTCAGCTGCGTTGTAATTTTCTAGCCAATTTTCGTACGATGGCATAGCGCCATAAACCATGGCATACAATGCTTGGCAAAATCCTGGCAATTTATAAATACTTTATACATTTATTACGGCAAAACAACGCACTCGCACGTAAGTACTGCGCCGTAATAACTGTAAGTGCGTGAATGAGTATGTGCATTTATACAAATGTACGCGTGTGTATGTGTGTGTGTGATTTCGCTGCAATATTCGCCTTAAATACAAGCGCAAACACGCAAATGACCCACAAACGGATCCGTCTAATGGTCAGTGCATGCAACTACTTGTGCTGTTGTTGTTGTTGTTGCCATTTGCCATTGTTTACAGAAAGCCGAGCAAACTACATGAAAATTGGCAATTTTTAAGCCACATGCCCATGATTTTATTGCTGCAGGCTGTCGTCGTCGTTGTTGTCCCCTCTGCCTCTGCCTCAGTCGCCGCCCCTGTCTTTACCGCTGCTTCTGTGCGAGCTGTTGGGTAAACGTTTTTATAGCGCTTTGCGGTGCACTACAAGTATCCTTATGCCTGCACACACACACGCATACATTTACGCGCTTGTGTGTGCGTGTGTGCTGCAGTATCGCATTTGAATTTGTTAGCCAACATTCAATAATTTATAATTTAGTTTGTAATCCTCGGTTGGCTTTCATTGCGGTTGCCATTCGCATGTGCGACCAACCGACCGGCCACGGGGAGCGCTCAATTGCACACACACACACATGCTTACTTCGACTACTTGTATATCCGTGTGTGCAAGTGCTCCTCTGGCAGTCGTATTTGCTGCCGACACACATACTTGGCAAACATACATACGAGAACATGCGCTTATAACTGTTTTATTCAGTTCATGAAATATGCAAAATTTCGGCAAACTTTTGCCGTTCCTGCATACTGCCGCCCACTGGCCATTGGTCATTTTGCCGGAGCGCTTGTGGAAGCGATTTTTTATATTATTGAATATTCCTATTTTTGAAACTCGAATTTTTAGGTTACAACTTTTGAGCTTCGGAGCGCATGGGAAATTTGATTACGCCGTAGTTGCAAGGCGCATTTTGCATAAAGAGAGCAGCGCTATGGACGATTGCTTGCGGTTTAAAATACCGTAAAAGATGAATTTTATATAACACGGCGGGTCCTTTAGGCGCAATACGACGGCTTTGGTGAACATGAGTTCGTATTCTAGTAGAAACTACTAGTAATTCCAAAAGCATAATTTTTTTCTTTATCATAAAAATTCATCCCACTCACACTTTTGTGATTTGTTTTTTACCCTGAATAGAGTATATTTCGTCTGCTATGCAGTTTGTAACACCCAGAAGAAATAGTTGGATATAGGGTCTCCGACGTTTTCTATATATGTATATCCATAACCTCAGTTTTTTAAGATATTGATCTGAAATTGTGCACACGTACTTTTCTCCCCAGATAGCTGCTCATTTGTTGGAATCGCCTATATCGGACCACTATAGTATATATGTAGCTGCCATACATACACATTTTATTTAACGAGTTATTTTCAAGAAATTTGCCATGGATAACATTTTTTCTTGTTTTTTCTTGGTTTTTTTTTGGATTTAAGCTTATGTATATACCATAAGTTTGACTTAATTTAATCCTACTATTCAGTATCCTCTAGAACTTAAGATAGTTTTAGACCGCCTCTTAACAGCTGCTGATATTTATGATGAGCTATTTCATCTTATAAACACTTTCCGGAGTTTAAGATTGTGTGCCGTTGGACGATCGGCGCACATTGGGGTAAAATGTGTCGATTTTGGAGATTAATTCAAAAATCAAAATTCAAGGTACAAGTGAATTTTTGGTATCAAACAAAAGTAGATAAAATTCTACATCACTAACTGAACAAATATTTGGCAATAAATTTACATTTTTCTTGTAATATTCTCTGAAAATTGCAAGTTTATTTCTTTTTGTATGCGCACAGTGACATACGTGATTTTTTTCATTTTTCGAAGTTTTTTATTTTCTTTAACTGGACAAATGTTGAGAAAATTGTAAGGGAGCCTTCTTGTTCAGGTAATTTAGTAAACACAAAAAGATATCATTTGTGTTTTTACGTGTCTCTAAGTCTTTTAATTTTTTTTTTTTTGGGCGAAAGCCTTAAAATATTGGGATTTCGACCTTATATGCAGACATATAGTTGTGAGTTAAGCGGGGTAAAGCAAATCTTTTTCTATGGCTGCTGTAGTTTCTTTTTGTAAAAAAAAAAGTTGCACCAATACTGCGCACTTTCTCAGTATATGCATTTCTTTATGCGAACTGCCTGGTCAAATATACACGAATACGTTACGATAAGCGGCAGTTTAAATGCATAAGAACATATTCCGGATTAGTCTAAAATTCGCGTTTTACTTACATATGTATAATAATAAACATCATCACATACATTTTTGAAATAAAATTTTGATTTCTTACATTTTGTAATAATTAATTAATATGGCATAAGGTTCTTATCTAAGGTTTAGGGTATATGTAAAATCATGATAACCGACATTGTTTTTTCCCGCGCAATTTTTATTACTAATGTTTGTATATCATGTGCAGTCGAGAGAAATAAGAATAGTGATGTATATTTAAGTAACATGGTAAAAGCGATACCGACATTGACTACATTTAAAGAGGATAAAAATATTATTATCTTCTTTATAGGAACCAGTTCTAATGTAATTTGGGTTCCTCGTCAAAGTCTTTATGACATAATGAAAAACTCTGGCTGTGACAAATTTAATGAAAAATTTGAATTTTTAAAAGAGCAATTGAAAAAGCGTATTGAGCCATCTGATGAATTTATAAAAGAGTCTGATGACAGGATAAAAACCTTTATTAGTCAATTTAAAATTCGTTGGAGCAGAGCCAATAGGCATGAAGAGCGTTTCCTTAGAATAAACCAAAGTTGGCTGGATTCTTCGATAGGTTTCACCCATTCACAAGGAATGAAACGTGGCCGCAAAGAACTTTCATTTGAAGAATCAAATGAGAAAACGAAGCTAAAAAAAGTAAATTTTTAAGAGATAGTGTGCCTTTGCCTTTATTAGCTTATGCTGCAAAAATGAGTTTTAGAGCTTCAGGTCAAGTGGAAGCGTCAAAGATAATGAAAGAGGTTGCAAGTTCACCATCGAGAGCGAAAAAATTTCATAAAAATATTGCCAAATCATCACTATCACAGCAAATGTCCAAAGAAGACGCTTTATTTGTTTTGGTGGAAGCAAAGTTATCTCAACAACAGTACAATGTTATAAGGCAATCTGCTCCAGATAGGTTTCCTTGCTATTCATATGTCCAATCAGCAAAAAAAGATTGTTATCCTAGACGTGAGAGCATGCATTTTTGCGAGATTTCAGTACAAGTAAGCTTGCAAGCCCTTTTAGACCATACCACTGAGCGTATAACTTTAGCCCAAAATAACGTAATTAAAACATTGAACGATGAGGAAATGACGAATTTATGCTTGTGTGGGGATTCGATGGAAGCTCTGGACACAGCTCATATAAGCAAGCGTACCATAATCCGGGTGCAAATGATTCATCAGTTTTCATCACCTGTATTGTTCCAATCAGGTTGATTTGTGAAAGCAAAGTTATGTGGCAAAATCCGCGCCCAGCTTGTACCAGGTTCTGCAGGCCTTTTAAAATTGAATTTGTAAAAGAGTCCACAGCTGTTTCTAGAACTGAAAACAAAAGAATTGGTATAGAAATACGAAATCTTGTTAATTCGGTTATACCTTATGGAAATAAATATTTGGAAGTTAAACACAATTTAATTTTATCTATGGTTGATGGCAAAGAATGTAACGCATTAACAGAAATAACATCTACACAAAAATGTTATTTATGTGGAGCTAGCTCGAAAGATTTTAATAAAATTGATGAAATGGTGAAGAAAGTTTTAAAAACAGAAAATTTACAATTTGGGCTTTCAATACTTCATGGGTGGATTAGGTTCTTTGAATGTCTTCTCCACTTATCATATAAATTGTCTATAAAAAAGTGGCAAGCTCGAACAGAAAGCGAGAAACTATTAGTTTCGGAAAATAAAGCACGGATTCAAAAAGGATTTAAAGATAAAATTGGTCTGATTGTTGACCAACCGAAACCTGGCATTGAGAATTCTAACGATGGCAATACAGCTAGGCGTTTCTTTCAAAATCCCGAGATGTCAGCAGCAATTACTAAAGTTGACATAAATTTGATTAAAAAGATGCATACAATACTCGTAGTTGTTTTTAGTGGGCACGATATTGAGGTACAGAAGTTTCGTGACTACGCTTTAAATACAGCAAAATATTTTGTGAATGTTATCCTTGGTATAACATGCCTCCAACACTTCACAAATATTTTATCCATGGACCAGAGATAATATCGCACGTTAAGTTGCCAATCGGACAATTATCAGAAGAAGCTCAGGAAGTTCGAAACAAAGATTTTAAGAATTTTAGAGAACATTTTTCTCGCAAATGCAGCAGAAAAAAAGCAAATGAAGACATATTTAACAGACTTTTAATCAGTTCTGACCCCGTTATATCAACCACAAGAAAATTACCAAAAAAAAAAGTGCAGGATTTACCCGAAGAAGCATTAGAGTTGATCGTGATAGAGAGTGGCAATAATAATGAAGTTGATGATGACGATGATGATGAAGGCGATGATAAAAATTCAAGCGAAGACGACAATGAGCATGAATATGATTATAGTGATGAAGAAACAGTTTATATATTTTAAATAAAATTTGAAGGTTAAAAAAATTAAAAATTTAGAAAATCGATGTTCAGCAAATTTTTGTTTTTTAAGATATAAAAAAAAACAATCAAAAAACTCGAATTGCATTATTTTCTTACTTCTTTATGATTACTTAACTAAAAAAAATAACTTTTCCATAACTAGAAGACTTGTGGGAATTAATCTACATTTTGAGCACCATTTACCCCACTGTGCGGCGTAAGCATTAACTTTTCACGAATTTTTCGTTTTTTCTCGGCTGTAGTTTTATCCAATAGTCCGCCAGACACAAACTCCTTGTTACTTCGATGAGTTGATTAAAAATTTAGTCAACTAATTTTTGTATTTTCGAAACACAACTCGAAAATGATTATACATATACAATTAAATATATTACAAGTAGCGGAGATATAGCTTTGGTGGGTTGTTAGTCCCTCCGAAGTATTGTTACAAAAAGGTTAGATCAGGTTAGGTTAAAACGTTGACCCTAAGAAGGACCTCATTTAGTCAGCTCAGAACACCAGTTAGTTTTTGTACCTATAAACTTCTATAAACTGCATCATAGGAGCCAAATAGATCGACAAAGCACTTTGAACCTGTCCAAATTCGTAGAGACAGCTGATATCAGTTTCGGCAATGCCTTTTGGTTTACTGAAGGTAAGATGACTTTGATAAGGTACGTGGCTGAATGAGCTAAACCGCCCTTTCACAGCACACGGCACCACAAGGATACACAACGTCCACCTCATCAACACAGCACTCGATAAAAGCACCACACTGACACACCATGCTCCACACACGATGATCCCATTCCTCTACACTACACAGAATTATGACGCACCTATACACCACACACGCACGCTTAAAAGTATTTTCGTCTTGATCTGGCGTTTTTACGTTTCTTGATTACTCTAAAAATGCTCGTGTCGATTGGTCCAGAGAAATCTTTAAAGTATACGATAACGGTGCTTCGAAACATGTCTATGACAACTTAACTGATGTTGAATCATATATTTATACGGATGAGCGCGAAAGGAAACAACACTGAGTGTATGGGTGTTTCAAAATGAGCCGAATCTAACAAAAGCTGTTCGACTACACAGCATTTCCAAGCGAATAGCTGCCTGTTTTTAGAAAAACTGAAAATGTCGCAACCATATTACCAGGACAAAGAAGGACTAAAAACTCTCAGTGATACATTACCATTTGTTTGCCCGTTGTCTTTCAAGAAATCAGGAAAACCGATCACCGAAGACGAGTCTCTCTGCACTACGGCAATGCTAGCTTTCATACATCATCTAAATCAACTGCATTTTTGAGCACTTAAAACATCAATTTGATAAGTCACCAACTGTAGACTGCTGATTTGTGAATGACTTATTTTTATTCTCTTACGTAAAAAGTAAGCGAAGAGGTCAACGCTTTTCGACACCTCAAGAGGTAGTTGAAGCGTTCAGAAGGCATGTTTTGGAGATACCTCAATTAGAGTGGCAGAAATACTGTGAAAATTGATTCCAACACATGTAAAAAGTGTATAAATTTTAATTGAGATTATTTTGAAAAACAATAAGGTAGTTTTCGGCTATTAATATCGCTGGTCAACAAATTTGTAGTTTTTTTTGTCACATGAAAATTTATATCAAATTTTCAATATACTAGGGCCGCCAAATAATAATATATCAATGAAAAAAAATGTACACATCATGTTTTCTTGTGACATCAAAACATATATTTTCGTAAAAAGTACAAAATTCAGCCACACTTACAGAATTATTTCCTAATATCTAATAGATACTTATGATTTTCTTGAATATTTGGCTTCCGATAGGTCCCTTCTAAGTCTCCAACAATAGTCTGCTAGCATTCCTGGACTTCATTCCCCTTGATAAAGCTTCTCCATTGAGGAAATGTCTTGATGGAACTTCTCACTTTGTTCGTCACTTACAGCACCCAAATTTGTCGAAAAGAAGTCCAGATGAGAGTCCAGCATATGTATTTTCAAGGACATATTACACCCCAAAGCTTTAAATGATATCATAAGTTCATTTATTAAATCTTTGTAATTTTTCGCTTTATGGTTACCTAAAAATTTTGAACAACATTCACAAAACATTTCCAGGCGAGTTTTACCTGATCATTCAGTTTTTCTTCGAAACTCTTTTCTTTCATCAATTGCCGTATTTGTGGGCCTATAAATATTCTTTGATTTTCGCCTCGCTGAGTTTAAGGAATTTCTCTTTTAGATATAAAAATCCATCTCCATCTTTAGGCATAGCTTTTGCAAAATTTTTTATCAGGCCAAGCTTCATGTGCAACGGTGGTAAAAGTATGTCATCAGGATTCACTAGAGGATCATTTTTAACATTTTTATGGCCTGGAGTTAGTGATTCACGCTTGGGCCACACTTTCTTTGTCCAGTGACCTTTTCTGTCTCCACTGTCCCATTCACAAATAAAACAGCAAAATTTCCTATAACTAAGCTGTAGTCCAAGTAAAAGTGCAATGACTTTAAAATCATCACAAATTTTCCAAGCGTGTTTACTGTATTCAATTTTTTCAAGTATATATCTCATATTTTCGTAAGTCTCTTTCATATTAGAACCATGAGCAATCGCCACTGAACGAAATTGGCTTCCGTTATGCAGTAACACTGCTTTCAAACTAGTTTTTGAAGAGTCCATATACAGTCGCCAGTGACTTGGATCATATTCGAAATTTAATAAATTCATCACAACAGGAACGTTATTACAATAGACTAAATCATCTCCTTCAGAAAAGTAAGGTTTTGTTTCATCGTCACGGCGTCGAAAATAAGAAATCTTTTTACCACGAGAAAGTAAATTCCAGTCGTTTAATCTAGACCCCAAAAGCTCAGCCTGTTTTTTAGACAGACTTAAATCACGTACTAAATCGTTTAAATCACGTTGTGTCAGTAAGTGCGGTTCTTTTGAAGTTGACGGTTCCTAACTTGAGTCACTATCTTCAGATATCTTATTATGCTGACTGAGAACAAATTCCGGACTAGAATTCTCACTTTTTGATCGATTTGGAGGCATCGACACAGGCAGTTTTGCACTATGTAGGATGGGTCTCTTGGCCGAAGACAAGTTTGAATACTGGATAGTGTGTTTGGATTTGGTTGTAATACCTTTTGTTTGAGTAAAACAAAAATAACATTCACTTACATGATCCTTTGGTTCCGTCTAAATCATTGGTATAGCAATGACAAATGTCTAGGTTCTTGTTTAGCCCAACCTAAAAGGAGCCTCACACACGTTACACAACATGTATGTGGAACCCAGGATTTGTCTTGATTCCTCACAGGAAAACCAAAATAGTCTAAGTACCACTGTTCAATTAAAGGTGTGAAATTTCGACGCTGAGATGTAAAAGTTAATTCTCCACGCACATAACAAAAATTATCGGGGTTGTTCAAACACTTTCGTGGCATATTTACGATCTAACTAATGTAAATAAAATGTAATTTAGCAAACACAATAGTTAAGCAGTCGACTAAATGCAGTTATGTAAACAAAGAAACGTATATGAGGTCAGAAATGAATATGTAGCTGTCACAAGAAAACTGGATGTGATGGAATCAAAACTGTTATATATTTTTAATGAGGGTACACCAACATAAATAAAAATCATAACAAAGTTCATGTGACAAAAACAGTGTTTACCAGTGTATTTGACTTTTTCTATAATCCAGAAGTATCGTCATCCGTATTCTAAAAGCTTAAAAGTGTTCTATAGTTGGGGTGGACCGTTTCGGCTCTTCTAGCTATTGGTTGTCTTTATTTTATTTTATTTTTAAAAATAACAGATTTTTATATCTTGAATCGAAAATGAGAAGATGTGAAAATAATTCAGTTGAAGGCAATCGAAACGGCAGCTCTGGAGCAAAATATTGAAGAAAAATTCTTTAAATGTCATTGCAGAAATGTCGAATGCAAATACGAATGCATATTTAAAATATGCAGAAAAACAAATACATGTAAATAAACTATAATATCCTGAGTCGAATTTATGTCGTCCACCGGAATGCAATAAACCAAATGCACGAAATGCATTCAAAAGAAAATCGCACAGGCCATTCGCATGAGTAATACGTACATAATAACGGCAATGTGAAATATCATTTTTAATTTTAATATTAAAATGGATTTATGAATTTAAATTCAGATATTCCTGGCGAGGTTTTTCCAGCAGCGTTCGCACGCCGTGTCATCGCCGGCTTCGCACTCTGCCACAATATTTGCCCGGGTCTCGCTGCATCAATTTGCTGGTATTACGAGCGTGTGTATAAATAAATAACAGAAAATATTTATTATTTATGGATTTTCATTAAAATTGCAGTGCCACTGCACTCTCACTCTCTATCTTTGAGTGCGGCGCAGTTAAGCTCGCATATTTATTTGAATATTGAGGAAAATGTTAGCAGCGGCGATCTTTCTTTTGCAGCTGTGAAAATAATTTAATGCGCACCTCTGAGTTACCTTTTTTTTGCCACAGCATTATTGTAGGCTGCGGTGAAACTGCAGCAGCAAATTAAATAACAAACGTATAAATTATTTAAAATGCGAAAAGTGTGCCATTCTGCGGTTGATTGCATTAAGAATGCGTTGGGAAGGTGTAAAGGTCATAACTGTTAAATGTATTTATGTAAGTAATTTTCATAAAAAACTTAATAAATTACCATACATTCATACATGCATACATGTAGTTATATTTATGTGATGAATCGAACTAACGATCCGTAGACTAACATCAACGCTAAATTGTTTTTAAATAAAACAAACGCTCCATTGCACACATTTCTTTATTGAATACCAGCTTAATACTAAATTAATTATTGCAAAGAAAGCACTGGAGATAAACGACTGCAACGACATCTATTGACAAAATACGAAAAGACTGTTTCGACTATCCAATATTAGGTATGGAGGATGGAGTCATGTGTAGAAGTTCACGCAAGTGAGGAAAGTTCTCTGATCGCCATTCACTTGGGAGTGGCCATAAACGATTCTTTTACACATGGCTCAAGCAGCTCACTACTTCTAGCCTAAGAACATCCGTTTGAAGGCGAGCTAAAGTGAGAAGGTGAAATATCCCCTGCATAGGGTTGTGCGCTGGGTTTGGGACCCGCCACGTAAAAAAACACTCCAATGAAAAACCAACAACAGCCTCGGATAAGAGACACCCCCGTTTGATGACGACCATGGCAAACGAAATAAGGAATACGAATTGAGGCCATGCACCTGGAATGTCCGAACCCTTAATTGGGAAGGTGCCGCTGCCCAGCTGGTTGATGTCCTCGTAAAAACAAAGGCTGACATCACCGCCGTCCAAGAAATGCGATGGACGGGACAAGGACAGAGACGAGTAGGTCCTGTGGCATTTACTACAGTGGCCATATAAAGGAGCGCAAGTTTGGTGTGGGATTCGTGGTGGGAGAGAGACTCCGTCGCCGAGTACTATCATTCACTGCGGTGAATGAACGTCTAGCTACAATCCGCGCCTATGAGAGCTGCCACCGCCATGATGTCAAAATCGTGCTTGGCACGAATTTACGGTCGGTAAATTCAGCCTCCACAACGAAACATCCCCAAATGGGTTATGGTTATCTGTAGTAATAGATTCCAGAATACATCAAGCTATCTGGCTGTCTCCGGATCGAAAAACAACCAACCAGATCGATCATGTTGTGATGGACGAAAGACACGTCTTCAGTGTTTTAGATGTGCGTGCGCTCCTAGGTCCTAACATCGACTCGGACCACTATCTTGTTGCAGCTAAGATTCGCACCCGCCTCTGTGCAGCATAAAACGCACGCCACCAAACACAAGGAAGGTTTGACGTCAAGAAGCTGCAATCACAACAGACAGCCGAACGATTTTCTACTCGGCTTGCACTCCTGCTCTCTGAGAGCACTCGTCAACAACTCGGTATAAGGGCATTTCAAACTCCTTACGTACAGCTGCAACCGAAACCATTGGTTTTCGGAAAGTGCGAAAGAACAGCTGGTACGACGAGGAGTGCCGTGTCGCAGCGGAGAGAAAACAGGCTGCCTACCTCGCAACGTTACGATCGACCACTAAACGTGCGGGATGGGATAGATACCGAGAGTTGAAGAGGGAAGCGAGACGCATGTGTAGACAGAGGAAGAAAGAGGCCGAAATGCGTGAGCACGAAGAGCTTGATAAGCTGGCTGACAGGGGTAATGCTCGAAAATTCTACGAAAAAATGCGGCGGCTTACAGAAGGCTTCAAGACCGGAGCATACTCTTGTAGAACCCCCAAAGGTGATGTAGTCACTGATGCCCAGAGCATACTTAAATTATGGAGGGAACACTTCTCCAGCCTGCTGAATGGCAGTGAACGCACAACACCAGGAAAAGGAGAACCCGATTCCCCAATCGATTACGATGGAGCAGACGTTCCATTACCCGACCATGAAGAAGTTCGAATAGCAATTACCCGCCTGAAGAACAGCAAAGCGGCAGGGTCCGACGGATTGCCGGCCGAGCTTTCAAACACGGCGGCGAAGAACTGATAAGGAGCATGCATCAGCTTCTTTGTAAAATATGGTCAGACGAAAGCATGCCCAACGACTGGAATTTAAGTGTGCTCTGCCCAATCCACAAAAAGGGAGACCCCACAATCTGCGCCAACTACTGTGGGATTAGCCTCCTCAACATCGCATATATGGTTCTATCGAGCGTATTGTGTGAAAGATTAAAGTCCACCGTCAACAAACTGATTGGACCTTATCAGTGTGGCTTTAGACCTGGCAAATCAACAACCGACCAGATATTCACCATGCGCCAAATCTTGGAAAAGACCCGTGAAAGGAGAATCGACACACACCACCTCTTCGTCGATTTCAAAGCTGCTTTCGACAGCATGAAAAGGAGCTGCCTTAATGCCGCGATGTCTGAATTTGGTATCCCCGCAAAACTAATACGGCTGTGTAAGCTGACGTTGAGCAACACCAAAAGCTCCGTCAGAATCGGACCTCTCCGAGCCGTTCGATACCAAACGAGAGTTCAGACAAGGCGACTCCCTATCGTGCGACTTCCTCAGTCTGCTGCTGTAGAAAATAATTCGAGCTGCAGAACTAAATAGAGAAGGTACAATCTTCTATAAGAGTGTACAGCTGCTAGCGTATGCCGACGATATTGATATCATCGGCCTCAACACCCGCGCCGTTAGTTCTGCTTTCTCCAGACTGGACAAGGAAGCAAAGCAAATGGGTCTGGCAGTGAACGAGGGCAAGACGAAATATCTCCTGTCATCAAACAAACAGTCGTCGCACACGCGACTTGGCTCTCACGTCACTGTTGACAGTAACAACTTCGAAGTGGTAGTCGTTTCGTCTATCTTGGAACCAGTATCAACACCAACAATAATGTCAGCCTCGGAAACCAACGCAGGATAACTCTTGCCAACAGGTGCTGCTACGGGCTGAATAGGCAATTGAGAAGTAAAGTGCCCTCTCGACGAACAAAAACCAGACTATATAAGTCACTCATTATACCCTTCCTACTGTATGGTGCAGAGACTTGGGCGGTGACAACAACTGATGAGTCGACGTTGCGAGTTTTCGAGAGAAAAGCTCTGCGAAAGATTTATGACCCTTTGCGCGTTGGCCACGGCGAGTATCGCATTCGATGGAACGATAGGCTGTATGAGATATACGACGACATTGACATAGTTCAGCGAATTAAAAGACAGAGGCTACGCTGGCTAGGTCATGTTGTCTGGATGGATGACAACACTCCAGCTCTGAAAGTATTCGACGTAACACTTACCCGCCGGGGGAAGCAAAGGAAGAGGAAGCCCTCCACTCCGTTGGAAGGACCAGGTGGAGAAGGACCTGGCTACGCTTGGAATATCCAATTGGCGCCACGTAGCGAAAAGAAGAAACGACTCGCGCGCTGTTGTTAACTCGGCTATAATCACGTAAGCGGTGTCTACGCCAATTAAGAAGAATAATATGTAATTCACTAAAGGCTCGCGAGGGCTCAGGAGCATATTTAATTGAAGACCTTGCTCAGAGGTTTTAAACCGCCAAGTTTCTATCAGCAAACCGCAATTGACTGAAGTGATTAACATCATTCAGGTTGGCATAATACTAGCGTATCATAAGATAGGCCATTAGTCTGATTAAACAAGACCAATGAGGTAGATGCACTTTAATTCGGATCCCTAAAATCTTTGTCAAAATCCGGTTATTTGAAAAAATATCATTTTCCTTAGCCCAATCGGAAAAAAAATTATTGTTGTCTATTCCAAACCACATAAGTTCTTAATATGTATATCTATCGTTGGGTGTACTACGTTTGCCGCGAACTTTGTAGTACCCAAAAGGAGCCATTGGAGATCCTATAAGTAATATGTTAAAATGATAGGCATGACGAGCTGAGTCGATTTAGCAATGTACATACGTGAACTAGTCCCTATGTTTTTAAGTTGCTGATCTGAAATTTTGCACACGTTCTTTCTTTAATAAGAATCTGCACTGTCGGAATCGCCTTAGCAAGAAGTGGTGTGTTTCGATGGCACCCGGCCTTTAGGCCGCTGATGAATGAGCAAATCCAAAGTGAAACGATTCTCGTTGTCTTTTTAACATCAAAGGCTTCGTTCACAATGAATTATTTCCTCGTGGACAAACCATCAACACCAAGTTTTACGTGGAAGTCCTCTAGAGACTAAAAGATCCTCGGCGTGGAAGATAGAAACATCGGTTTCAGGTCTGTGGAATGGATCTGCAAAGAAAAAATCAAACAAAATAGTAATAAATTTAATTATTAAATCAATAACACTACAAAATCAGTAGTACCCCTGTTAGCTAGGCTCCCAAAGGAATAAAAAGATACTTTCGATATATAAATCTACCAAACATTCAGCTAATATTCAGCCGAATGAAACTTTTTTGACCTGAAAACAAATTCTGCACACTCAGACCTTGAGTTTGCTGCACATACCCACATTTGCATATAAATTTCATGTGCATTTGTGTCTCTTTGTTTACGCTTTTGCGCGATTAAGAATTTATTAATGCCGAAATGAAGTTTCACGTTTCATGGAATTTTTGATGTCATTCAACAACAACACCTACAACAACAACAGGAGGCATACAAATATTGCGTGAAACTTATTTGCAATTCGACCGCTAAGTACCGCTGTATGTGGGTTAACGCTTATGTTTGAGCGTGTTATGCATACAACAGCAATTGTGTTATGCTCAACCGCCTGTGCGTCCACTCTTCCTGTTTGCTTTCTGGCTTTCAGCCGCTTGACCTAATTGCTGTACCCCCAATATTTGTGCGGTGCTTGTTTGGTGTATTTGTTGTTTTAAGAAACTCAATTATGGCGTCATGAATTATGTAAACAATCTGCAAACAACCGCCAAATAGCCGCTGGCCACGTGTTATGTTTGAGAGGTACACGGTTATCGGCAAACAGTGCTGTGCGCCCCTAAATTTTCAACATGCCATGACCGCGCGCTCGAGGTGTTTAAATATATATAATTACATACATATTTTGGGAGTGTTTGGCATTTTTTGAGTATTTTAATCCGTACCGTTTACGCTTTGCATTTCAAAATGTTATCGCTTTTAATTTGCGAATAACTTTTTTGTTGCTTTTAATGAACCAAGGCATTACCTCAGGTATATATAAATACAGTATGAACTCATACTGTTTCTCTTCGGCGTAAAATTAAAAGTTTTCAGCTAGTTGTGCGTAATGTACTTATGAAATAACATGCGATTACTCATACGCCCTGGCAGCATTAATTGCAATAACCATTGTGTTCTTTGTCTGTTTTAAACACTATTGAGAGAATTGCTACTTGTTAAGAGGACGTTCCCTGCAGGTAAAGCTTACTAATGAATGCAATACTTGGTAAGTTATTTCAAGTTTAAGAATTGAATTTGACATCAGTGAAAATGATGCGATTTAATGTCTCAGAATGATAGGTTGACTTCTCGAAGTAGTTTCAAATATGTTCCTGTATACTTCTTTGAAGCATATGTAGTATCGTTTTATGCAAATCCTGCTGACATAAATACTTCTAAGAGCCCTGTAGACTCTTCATCGATATCATGAGTTGATTTTGTTATCACTGCGAATTCAAAGATGAAGGTTGGAAACGCAAAGCATCAAAAAAGCATTAATATTTACAATATATAAAGTTTTACAAGTTAAAGCTATGGAGTAGTGAGCATTTTATAGATATATTTAAAAGAGAAACGGTTGCATTATTTTGCTCTGCTTTGTCTGTTAGTACTTTTTGCAATCTTATTAAATTCAAAAAGTTGTAAATTCAGTTCTCTACAGTGGTACAGTTGATTTTCTTATCAAAGTTACTCTAGTAAGTACCTAAGATCAGTAAAGATGTCTCGAAAACGTAGATAAAATTGAGACTGGAATAGTGGGACTACGAAAACTTGGAAGTTTTCAATGTGAGATATACACCTACATAGGCTACATATGCAAAAATTATTTAAGACAAAACTACCTAGGGAAACAAATCGTCATTTTTAATGCACTTCAAGCAATCTCGTCCGTTGATGTCAGATCAGTAATGGTACTGGAGTGTATGGAAAAGATTAACAGGATTGTTTTTATTGATAGCATATCATTATCATGCATCTCTAGGCATAAAAATATTGAAGAAAGGGAATTTGCCGACCTTCTAATGAAAAAACCTGTTAATCAAACAAATAGGATCGAGGCCCTGATACGATATGGGAGGTTCTATGGGATGCCTAAATGGCCGAACTTTACATGCGAAGCGGTTTTTGGGGGAGTTGAAGATAAGCTTGTGGGGTTTCATGCCGATAACTGCAGGACACGATAAACCACTGTCGCAGTGTATTCCTCGGCTTTAATAATGGGTTGTCAAAAAAGTCTTGCGGTATTTTTATTGAATTTTTTTTTATTGAAATTGAAATGAATTTTTTTTTAGCTCTTGACCGATGCTACGCCTGCTACTATGCCGGTCTCTTTCGACCGATTCAGTGATTTTATCGCAATTTTCGACGATAGGCCTTCCGGAGCGTGGCGCATCTTCGACCACCTCTACACCAGAACGAAAACGTTGAAACCATCGTTGTGCGGTGGAAATGGAAACTGTATCGGGTCCATAAACTGCACAATTTTATTGGCGGCTTGAGATGCATTTTTGCCTTTATGGTAGTAGTACTGTAAAATATGCCGTATTTTCTCTTTATTTTGCTCCATGTTTGCGACGCTATAACTCACGAACGACTTAAAAGAAACGACAATCAATCAAACACGTGTTAGCGCGTGAAATGAGCTTTCTAAAAAGGTATAGCATGACCCGATGCGACGAATAAAACTAGAACTACGCACTTTCAGCGCCAACTAGCGAAAATACCGCAAGACTTTTTTGACAACCTATTATAATAGTATAATATAATCCCCAATTTTAAGGTTTATGAAATAAAATTTTACCTCTTTATCCAAATTACTGCACTTTCTGATGAATTGACAGTTCAATACGTTTTGAGCAGTATGTTAACAAATTGCGTAAGAGAGTAAGAGATGAAAATGTTAGATGTGAATGAAAAATTAGATTCAGTTTGTCAATTTCGGTCATGTCTCCTAGTTCGCCGAAGGTAACACTGGCTAGATATTTGAACCTCAATCTCGCAAATGCTGGATGAGATAGTGCAAGAATATTTCCACCTCACCCTCCTCCATACTACTTTAACAAATTGCGACAAGTTTTAAATCTTACCGCTTGAATGCCTTTTGGACAATGTCCAGAAAGAACACCTACGATTGCGACAAGCTGAACTTTTCTAAGAGCAAGTAGTTCAGAAGGGGCGCTGAGTTCTACCCTAGGCCATAAAGATCTTGTAAACCGCTAAACGCACGCTTGGTTCTTTGGATTGTACAATAAGTAAAATAACGGGTTTTTCAATAGGGACGCTACAAAAGTAGCCTTTTGAGATTTCTTTTCAATAAAATTTCCTATCTCATCATGGAAAGATGTCTACTTTAGGCCACGCTTCAACAACGAGTCAAATTATTAAAATTTACTACCGAAAGTCGGAGTCTGTGGCCTCAACTTTAAGAGCGCTACATCTAATTTCTGGTCGTCATAATTGTCCTGTCAGATCAACAACTGAACGTCTAGTGGAAAAATTTGAATCTACAGTACAAAATGTTCCCATGACAGTGAGACAAACAAGTATCAGTAGTGTCGAGAATATGTATTGCTGCTGCTAGCGCATCAATTGAGGAATTGTGCATCTCACGAAATGGCCCAGTCAATTGGCCGCCTCGGTCATTGGAAGCCGTTAGACTATTTTCTGTGAGGTTACGTCAAGTCTATTGTCTATGCCAACAAGCCAGCCACGATTGACGAACTTACGAATATCAGCGTAGCTGATTTATGCTTGAAAACCGTCGAAAATTAGGTTCAGCGTCTGGACTTCTGCAAGCGTGCCCGTGGTGGCAATGCGAAAGGAATCGGATTCCATAGATAATGGTATCGAATGTACTTTCCAAGGAATAAAGAACTTCATTGATATCCCAAACCATTATGGTTTTATTAAAAAACAAAGCGTTCTTATTTCGAAAACCCTGTAATTCTATGGGTTTTATTAGTATATTTCTCTAGAATGTGATGTTTAACTGGTTGAAGTTGGCTTATACTAACCAAACTTTTCTCTAGAAATGAGTAAAAGCCTAAAATAAATCTACATTTCTGTTTGCAAATATTTCGTCTCATATATTTGGGGTCAATTTCGCAAATTCACTTTATATAAAAGAGGCTTTTTCCTACATTAAAATGGGTTGATATTTCACACTATGATAATCAGAGAGAGTTTTCTAAAGTTAGCATTTGCTTTTACTATGTTTTTAAAATTTTTTTACTATCTCAGACAGTAGAATATTTCACAGTAATGTGAACTCAACCTTACGGTGGAATCTGCATGGTTAACCCATACTTTCCAGAGCCACCAAAGCACTCATGATATGCAGACGATTTGCCGGTAGATCCTTCGGCTGCAAGCCAGATATCATCAGGTACAGCATACCATGATCGCAAGGCGGATTTAGAAGGCGACTCAGTCTTCGGTAGGTCTTCAAGTATCGAAGCTCCAAAGACTCGCTTGCATCTGCACTTCAGGGTCAGTGCGCATTTGCCCAATTGCAGCACTTGAAGTCATGCTGGAGCTCACATCGCTCCATCTGGTGATCAAACAGGCAGCGAAGCATGCCATGATGGTCATGGCAGCAGAGAGATATGAAAAATTTCGTCTCACCAAATGAAGGCCTTTGCGGAAGACACACCACTAGCCCTTCTTCCAACAGACGGCGTTACGAAGAGGGTAAACTTCAAAAAGAAGTTTAAAGTTACTTCCGGTTACAAGGTGGAGTGGATTGATTTCACACTTGACCTCCTATTGAGAGGCAGCACTAATGGTGTGGTTTTCAGGATGATGGGGCCAAAACCATACATTGCGGCGAGAGCCCTAACCATAAAGGAGATGTTCCGCTTGGAGGAGAGAGTAGAAAGAGAGGGGCACTTGCAACAGACAACAGGAATGCGACACGCCAAGTTGCTATCGAGAGGTTACAACCTAGAAAAGTTTAGGGATATGATGAACCTCCCCCGAAACAAATACTATACTGGAAACTGGAGGCTCAAGAGACACTTGTCCAATATGGGCATATTGTATTGTAAAAACTGCTGGTTTTGCAACATGGGATCGGAAACTTCAGAACACCAACATCTTAAGAGCATAAATCATCAAAATCCATTTAGAAATTGACCTCAACGTACTCGCTTGATTTCACACAACTGCTTATGTTAATTATGTCTGAAATCTTCTGCCTGGGTCATCTGTTGTTTTTATTTTATGATGATACCAGTGGTGATCAGTGGGGACCAGCGAGCGCCACAAAGCCGTCAAAAGACGTTGCTTATACGCACTGGCACACGTGCCATACGGTTGAGTGGGTTTTCAAAGAAGGGGTATTTACTGCGTTTAAATGCGCGTTGTCACACCAAATGCGACCAAAACCATTGCGGAGAGAAAGAACAGTTAAATCAATAAGTAAATATGTATGTATGTGCGCATATGTGCTCAAGTGCGCGTACTTAAGTGCAAAAGATACTTATGCTGGCACATTCAGAAGCAATCAATTCAATGGACTTACAAACATACACTGGAGTTATGCCAATTGATTCTCCTTGGATTTTGTTGCGCTCCATTTGCTGTGGACTCAAGTGAGTGACAGTAATTGTGAGACGAAAATTGGCTAATTTTAATTGACTTATTTTCTTCGTTCACTTCTCTGTTCGCGGCGTGTTTGAATCCACTTTTTTGCTGTTATTTCTTTGGCGTATTTTTATTTACTCGTTTTTATATCGACATTTAGCTTCAATTCCACAGTTGAATTTCTCCGAATCGCCAACGCCACTCATTTCATTCATCGTTTATCTTTCACATTCTTTTTATATATTTTTTGTTTCACTTTCAGTTCATTAGTGCCGCCAACGCTTTGACTTCTTTGTATTTCGTAACCATATTGACGCAATTTGTGTGAGTCTATGCATGTCTATATAAATCCCACATCTATGTATGTTTGTACCAGTGCGTGCATTTGGAACTAAGATCTTTCTATTTGTGCTTTATTGATTGAGGATGTTATTTGTATTGAAATGAGGGCGTGGTGTATGTGAAAGTCTTGGTCAGTCAATAATAGCATATTGTGTTTGCGTGTTGTAATATTATTGTCAAATCAACAGTTATTTTATTGATATTTACATAGCGTCGCTTTGGCGTTGTATTTAATAATCTTTTCGTCGCTAACAATAAAGCTAATAATAGAAAATTCTATAAAAGAAACAATTAAATTCGAAGATATAATACCCTTCACAGATGCATTTTTTAAAGCATGGCCATTATCTCTTGGCGCTACAGCTCCTTATTAGTTTCTTTTCTGTTTTGTATGCCAAGCTTCTTCATGTCTTCCTCGAATTCGTCAATCCATCTTGTTGTTCGTTCTCGTTACATGGCCGAACCATCTTAGTCGCTGCGCATTGATATGCTTATAATGTTCTCACTTTCACTCATCATTGTTCGAAAGATTTCTCATAGCATATTTCTTTCGAAGACTGCAGTTTGGTTTTGTCCTTGTCGAGTAGGGTCCATAATTCTGACCGAATAATGGCTTTATATAGGGTCAGTTTACACTCTCTTTTGAGTTATTTTGATATGTACAGTTTCATTAGGGCGATTCACTATTGCAGAGTTTACTCCAATATTGAAAGAATTCAACAGGTTTCAAATATTCCGGTAAAATCCCTTAAAAAGCATGAAATGGCTGCTGTATGCCTTTGAAGATCCGCTTGGTTAGACTAAGAAAGTGTAGGTGGTTATCTTCAATTCCTCTAGCATACCATCTTGTCGTAAAGGTAACTGAGATTGTTGCTTATACAGGGTCTTCTAATAAGAGTGATATGGTTTCATAAAAAAAAAAAATAAATACACTAATTTTTAAGAAAATCCAAATGTTTTTTTGTTTGATATGAAGTATATGATTATGATATTATTCTAATGGCTTCCGCGACTTCTTTTGCAGGAACGAATTCGACGAACCCAATTTTCAAGTACTTTTTCCACTAAATCAAGTCGCATCTCATGAATAGCACGTTGAATATAGGCTTCTAAGGCTTGAAGGGAGTCTGGTTTATTGCTAAAGACCAACGGCTTTAAATAATCCGAGAAGAAGTAGTCTATTGGCGTTAAATCATAACTTTCCAAGGATATTCAATGTCACAATTTCTTGAAATAATGGAATCTCCAAAATTTCTAATAATTCCATTGTTGCACGTGCTGTTGGAACCGCGCGCTTCGTCCAATATTCGTTCGACATCATCACCCAGCAGAATCGGGCATTCGAGCAACCGTGGATCGGTTTCACACAGTGTGCACAACAGACGCTATTGGTCTTATGGAGCAGAATATCGTAGCAAATGGGTGCAGCCACCATTTGTAGCTGTGCTCATCCACTTTATGGTAGATGTTGTGCAAAAAATCTTGCTTTGCAGACTTATAAAATCCAACAAAAATGAAGCCGAACGACCATCCATACTCGATTTTCGATATCGAAAATTTGGTTCAGCGATCAACCACGCTGTTGGTTGATTATGTAAGTTAATAAACATAGCGGTTACATTTGGAGTGATGATAGATGTGTTTTATTTCTTCTTGAAACCATTTGTGTTAAAAAACAACCTATATGAGTCATACTCAAATTAATATACTACTGTGATCAAAGTGAAAGGTGAATTTTGTCCATTTCTTCTCCTTAATCCCCTCCCGCTGCAATACACTTATGCCAACAAATTTTCCAGTCATCATATCACTTGGAAAAATACTCCGTTGTGATGGCCATCAGAGCCAGAAATTACACGATGGTAAATACGGCGAATGCGGTGGTTGCGGCAAGATATTAGTTGACAATGTGGCGAAATGATCACGAATAATCAATGCAGTATGAGATGGTGCATTATCGCATTTCGCTAATTTATCCTTCACAGGTGCATTTCTTTTAGTAACTATGTGTTTAGTTTGTATGGAAGCTATATGCTATAGTAATCCGATCTGAACAATTTCTTCGAGATTACATTATTTCTATGAACAATAACTCATACCAAATTTCGTGAAGATATTAGAGGGCTGCTATATATATTCTGGCCTAGGGCAACACTAAGTGTTGCCAGGTGCAGGCTGACATTTCCATTGGAAAGTTTGACATTTTTTAGCATAACATCACTCAGAACGTTTTGTCATTTAATCGTGAATTGTTTTATTTACAGGGAATTAAAAAATTCATCCCGGCCAAAAAATGGAATTAACTCGTGAACATTTTCGTGCGATAATTTTTCACAACTTTTGACGTGGATTATCAAGACAAGAGTGCATCGATGAACTAAAATCTTTGTATGGCTATGAATCACCATCCTATAGCACTGTGAAAAACTGGTACAACGAATTCAATCGTGGCCGACGCTCGCTCAAAGACGAATTCCGTGAAGGTCGTCCAAAAACAGCCGTTGTGCCAGAAAATATTGATGCCGTATGAACTGATAATGGAAGACCATCATGTAACATACCTTCAGATAGAGGCATGCCTATGCATTTCTCCCACCAGCATACATTCGATATTGCATGAACACCTGGCCGTAAAAAAGGTTTGATCTCGTCCGCACAATTTGACAATCGCTCAAAAAAAGGCTCGTGTGGATTGGTGTAAAGAAATGCTGAAAAAATACGATCGCGGTGCTTCAAAAGACGTTTATAAGATCGTCACAGGTGACGAATCATATATCTATGCGTATGAGCCCGAAACACCGAAACAACACAGCAATCGACAAAAAAAAACAAAAAAAATGCCATGCATGCACTGGGTGATCGTTTCAAACTATGTATTATGTATTTCAAAAAATTTCGCGGGTTCAGGGTATCAAATTGTCATTTTTCATTACATTTATAACTAATCTAAAGTACGATAAAATTTTCAGCTGTAGTCACTGCTTACTTTATCCAGAGCATCCTCTTGGGTTGGAAGTATTTTTATGAGCTTAGCAATTTTCGTTTGTTAAACGTTGCAGACAAAATAATTTGTTCGCAAATTCCTGGTCACATACAATACAGTAACGATGTCCAGCTTCCATATTCGCCAATCATGATTCCGTGTGAACTTTTCCTATTTCCAAAAATAAAGATAACCTTAAAGTGTCGTCGTTTTACATGCAATCATAGATGAGAGGACTAAAAGCTACCCCAAAAGCCAAGTGCTTCGACGATTGGAAGAAAAGTATAATATCAAATGGTGTCTAGTTTGAAGGTGACAATATTACTGTAGCCGAATGAATAATATTTTTTCGAAAAAAAAAATTTCTCATTATTTTTTAAAGAACAAGTACATCCAATAATTTTGATGATTTTAAGGACATACCTTTAGTTAGAATTTCGTTAAATTACCATATTTTACTGAACCTTAAATGCCTAATTTTAATTAAACAAGGAATTGAAACAGTTTATAGGCTCATTCAGTTAGTGTCTCTAAGATGATTTCCTTGAATATTTGTTTTGCTGCATAAGTTTCTCCGTTAAGCCGTAATATACTTTCGGAGTGTCCTTAAAAATCGCAGCAATAAAGCATAAAAGCAACTAAAATAAGGAATTACTTAATAATGTGGGCGGAGGGGGCAATAAAATGCCTATTCCAATTTACTACTTTTACTCCTTTTCTTGGTCATCAAAATAAATATTTGCACTTTCCGTTAACCTCAATTTTGGCGAAACGCAAAGCGGCGCCAGCACTCACATGCATTGTTTTGCTCTCTCTTTGTTTGCTTAGTTTTTATTTCAACAAACTTAATACATTTACGGCTGTTAACCTTAAGAACCTAAATAAATACAAAGAAACTTATTTGTCGAACCCCTTTTGGGGCAGAACCTTTCTGACTTAGAGTTTAACCAACACGCACACACCCAAGCATACTCACATACACATATGAATACTTTTATTAACTGTGGTTTTGGTATTTAAACAAAAGCATAAACATAAAACACACACACACAACTACTCGTTTAAGTACTCACTGGCTCAAATCTCTATTTCATCAAAATGTGTAGCATTCCACCGTTATTATGCCGACGTTGCGTGCTGTTTGGGTTAATAAAATTTCGAGTTGATGTTGTTTGAGCAAATAAATACACACAACCATTAAATGCGTATTTCCGGCTAAATAATGCCATTAATCTCCCGTTATTCGACACAATAGGCGCGGAGGCGACGTTGGCGGGGAGCGAGCGGCGCAAAAGTCCAACATGAAATGGGAAATAAAGCAAACAATGCGAAAACATGACAGTGTCGTAAACTGTGTTGTTGTCGAAAAAGCGTCGAAAGTCAGTCAATCACGGGTTTACGCTGTGCGCAGTTGTTGGTGAGCGCCTGTGACATGGTGGCCACGCTAATTGTTTCAGTTAATGATTGGCGAGATATTTAATGGGAGTAAGCATTCTTCTAGTGTCCTTAGTTATTTTGGAAGCGAAGCTTTCGGTCACGGGGAAATTTTGTAACACCTTGGAAGGAGTGTTCAAATCATTTTTTTCGAAGCATCAAATTGTGTTCAAATCATTACCATGAATTCGCTTTTATTTATGCAATTTTACTTCTGAAGAGTAGTGAAAATTCATTAAACTGAAAAGCTCATAGAAATTGAATTGAAACTACTCCTCAACCTTCGCTCAGTAAGTCAACTATGGTAGATGAAAGCTACTCATAGAATATTTCTCAAAAGTTCATCTAAGTTGGCTTGAAGCTACTCAATCAACTTTCCCCAAAAACTCATAAAAGAGAGCTTAAAGCTACTAAACAAACTTCCTTCAATTTTTCCTTCATATATTCAGAGGTGGCTTATAGCTATAACAGAGCTGTTTTAATTGCATAATATATAATAGTGAATGCAAAAGAAAGGGTATGAACACTGATAAGGAGAGTGATAGCCGAGTATTTGCTTATAACTAGAAGCTTGAATTAAGCATTATTTAATGTAAGTACCATTGCCATCTGCTGATATATGCGTTTTCCCGTTTACGTTATGTTAAATTAGAACTCGGCGCGCTAAGTACGATTTCTGAAATATGCAAACTAACGCATTACAGCACTTAATAAAGCATGTCTTTAATGAAGACCAAAAGTAAGAACAAAGGGGCGGTTCTAAGTTTTATAGATAGTAATCATCTTGTATATTAGTCCCACTTAACTACCACTCCACTCCACTTCAATTATAAATGCTTTATGCTAGAAAATTTGAATTTGATTGAACGTACTTTTATATAAAAAAAAAATAAATAAAATAATAAATATAAAAATAAATAAGCCGCTTGAAGGAACTCTGGGTAGTTTGAAAATAAATGATATCTATGCTCTAAAAGGCCCAAAAATATTTCTTGTTAGAAATCCTTGAGGACTTAAATGTTATAAAGCATTATATAACATCGATCAGCGGCCTATGAATGCTGAGTTGGTTTCGTTCTTATGTGGAACTTTTGTGTAACCAGTTAACATTTTCTTATAGTACATTTTCTTATAGTATATTTTCGTGCTATACTTGAGCAATTAGTGTGTCCATTCCACACTGCCAATTGGTACTGAAAATGCTTTGCATTCTCAGGGCGCTGATCAACGCATTGATTTGATCCGCTGTGCTTTTGAGCGACGGGGAGTAAGGCTGTCGTCAGCAGGTGCCCACGTAAAACACACCGGACGTTATACTTGAGCAATATTGAGACAAAGCGATACAGAAAATTAGGAGTACTTCTGCACTTCTTTAGAAGAGGGAGCCATAGTATTCCATCAAACAGGACATAACATAAGAGTGGATCCGATACGAAACATTGTTGCACACAACCAGTTACAATATACTATATATCCCGTGTCATAGATCAGCAGCCTTTCGGACGCATAGCTCCGTATGATGCTCAGCAGTTAGATTAGTAATTTTCCCGCTTCTAATGCACGCATTATGGACATTGTAGACATCGTGTCCAAAAATGGTTTTATATTGTAAAGTTTGGCTCGCCTTTATCGCTTTTTTGAGGTCTCTGCGCTTTTTTCGAAGACTTCCCCCAGTTTCATGCAATCGTCGCTGCCATGCTACTTTGAAATAGACGCCTCGCTCTGTGTGCACCGGTTTTCTTTGGGCTTTTTGCTTCCTTCTGGCCATGGCCGTATATCAGGCTTTCGAAATATGATCTACTAGCAGTTTGGCCTGACGCCAATCCGTCGATCGAATAAAGTTTGTACCAGCTTCTGCAGGACAATGTCTGGCGCAGCGAAGGCTTTAAGCAGCTTGGATTCATTGGGGATGAAAGACATTTCGTACATATATGTACATATCTAAATATATTTTGGAAATAAAAAACATATTTCTTACATAAAGCAATGTCTGTGATGAAAATGTGTGCATAAATTTTCAGTTATTTGCAAAGCATGAAGCAAAAGCATTTCTAAAATATTTTTTTCACATATGTCAAAAAATGTGCTATCAAAAATAAAAAAGTCTGTGATGAAAATTTCTGAAATATTTTTTATAATTCATTAATGTGACGGGCACCACAATAGTATAGTAAATCCTGATATCCATTTTTGTTAAGGATTACTCTATACTACAAATGGCTTGCTCAATATTGAGCTTTACGATGTATAAGAGACAGACACTACTAATTCTATATTTTCTATTTCAATAACTTGGAAATACTGTACCTGCCAGATAAATTTTTCAGTTCAATCTTACAATGCTCAAATGTTTGCCATTTTATTGGCAATAAATTTCCAGTTACTGATTACGTGATGCATTTAAAATTTAGGGAGGAAATAAAACATTTAAGCTATTAATTGTTTGGCTTACAGCAATTTCTTGCACCGTCATTATTAGTCCCCCCACTTTCTTTTGTCCGCCTAGTGCCAGCAACGTCTGCACGCCATGGCATAAGCACAAAGCGAAACTACGTAAGCTCATTATCGTATTTGCTGTGTGTTTAATGCGCTCAATTTTATGATCCACCAAAAAGCTGACGCATAAAATTCAGCGTCTCAAGCTGTTGCGAAATTACCTGCCACCACCTAAAAAAAATCCTCTCTTATTCTCTTATGAAGTGCCGTTCAGTTGCTTTCAGTGTATGTGTGTGTGGATATATAAATGTAAATACACGAATGTATATATATTTGTGCTTAAATACATAATTGCAATGATGGTTACCGCTCGTTGCCTAATTTGCCATATATTGTAACTTAGACGGTATAACGACAGCTTAGCCGTCAATTTATTGCTCATACGCCATGGCGCACCACTATGAAGCAGCTGTGTGCTTGGCTTTTGTTGACTCAGAGTTATGGTAGTGGACGTAGAAGTAGATAGAGGCAAGTGAAAATGGTAGATCTTGAATTCTTTCTTAATATTTGCTGAAGGTTTTGGTGGAAATATTTAACCAAAGAGAAGAGCGAGTTAAAGTAAATACATATAAATACCCAAATGTCGATTTTTAGCTGTAAGTTAACAATTATTATCAGACATTACATGAATTCTTACTTCTATTTTGCCTTTGAAATATCTTTAACAATTATTTCTAAGCGGCCCTACCCGTGCTATGCGCGAAACAATGCTGGCGGCCGCAATGTCAGCGAAATAATACATGGCTGCCTTGAACATTATTTAATAGAAATGTGTATTTATGTACAGAGCGATAGAGCTGGCAAGCGAAATGACAATTGAACGAAAGAATGCGTGAATGATTCATGAGCAAGCTGAATGCAGACTAAGCCGCCAAAGCACACTGCTGCTGGCAGTGAAGGTGTTAACAATGGGCGCATATTTCTTTCGAGCCGGCTTTGTACCTTTCTCTTGCCTACAAAACATATTTTATACACACTACTTCTTCACTGCTGACTTAGGAATGCAGTTGTTGTAGAAAGGCTCGACAAATGAACAAAAAAGGTAAACAAACCAGAGTAGGATAATAGACCGAAGTGGCTATTGTTTGGATTTTGACGAGCGAGTAAGTGAGTTAGAGCGCGTAGGAGACAAAGGAGAGCGTTTGCAGACGACAGCGTGCGGTGGGGTAAAAGTTGTGGGTAGGAATTGCAGGCGGAACACAAAAGCGGGAAATATAAGAAATTCATGAATGCGAAAAACATAAATACGCAAACAAAGGTTCAGATATATACACACACACCTACATACATGAAGGTTCACACTCCAGTAAAGTGGCTGTAAACGCTTTGGCAACCACTTGGCTGGAGCACAATGACCAAAAACAAAAAACAAAGCAAAAAATATGAAGTGACGTTGGCGTTGACGCCATCAGCTGACACTTGAGCGGAAGGAGCCAAGACAAGTGAGTGTGAAAAGCAGGCAAAACAGTGTCTGCAAGAAGATGAAAGCAGAGCTTGCGAAACTTGATTGGCCTCAACTGACATCTGCTGATGAATAGGCCGGGCTGCGCATGTGTTATGAGTCGATGCGTTTCACCGTTGACCAAATTGACAAAATATTGCTGCGGAGATGCAAGCAAAGTGGAAACTTTTTCTCAATTTGTGCAAACAACTTTTATAATTGTTGTATTCTGCTGGAGGGTGAAAAGCAAAAGTGATAAGAAAACGTTGCGAATGCAAACATGGAAATTTAGAAAAATATAGAAACGATGATTTTGCAAAAAATATGATTGAACCAGCACTAATTTTTGAATTACAATATTGAAACTTCAACAGAACTTGAATAATTGACAAAAAACTGTGAAAATTGAAGAGCATTGAACGTTGCTGGTAATGAAGTCCATTTTCAAGATTTACTCAATAAAAAGTTGTCTTTTCGACAAGATTGTTTCACCAGCAGATTCAATTTTGTTTTATCAAGTATTTGAGCCTTTTAAACGTAGCCGTTGTTTTTTTCGGTTTTCAACTCCCTTTACTTCTTATTTTCTTTTCTTATAAATATTGGATATTGGTAGTCCAAACAGTTTTTCGTATTTTGTCAATAGATGTTGCAGTCGCATACATACATATCTCTAGTGCTACCAATTACATTGTGTCATACCATATAGTGTTGGAAAGCTTCATTTAACCAAAAAAATGAAATTCGGGGAAGTTGAAAAAAGTCACTGCTATTCAAAAATGAGTGAAAATAATGAAGAAATTCGCTATATTTTGAAATTTTTGTTTAAAAAATGGAAGAATGCCACGCAAGCCACCAATGAAATTTGTGAAGTCTACGGAAACGATGCTGTATCATTTCGTGTAGCACAATAATGGTTCGCTCGCTTCCGTTCTGGAAATTTCGATGCGAAAGATGCACCTTGCTCTGGTCGACCTATCGTTGAAAAAGTCGATGAAATTATGGAAAAGATTGACGCGGATAGAGCCACATAAGCAGCCGCGACATCGTTAAGGCAATTAACATTCGTCATCAAACGGTTTGGAACCATTAAAAAAGGCTGGCTACAAAGAGCAGCTCGATGTTTGGGTACCACATGAATTGTCTGTGAAAAATTTAATGGATCGAATTAACATCAGCGATTCTTTGCTGAAAAGAAATGAAATCGAGCCATTTCTGATGCGAATGGTAACAGAAGACAAGCGTGGTGAAGCTCAACAAATGGTCGTAAAGCCAGGAAAGGTTGTGTTGAGTGTTTGGTGTGATTAGAAAGAAATCATCCACTATGAGCTGCTCCAGTCTGGTCGAACGATTGATTCTACATTTTGCTGTTAACAAATGATGAGAATGAAGCAAGCAATCGAAAAAAACGCCCAGAACTGATCACCGAAAGGGCTTCGTCTTCCATCAGGACAATTGATGACTCGACAAAAACTCTGAGAGCTTGGCTGGGAAACTTCGATGTATGCACTATATAGCCCTGTTCTTGCGCCATCGGACTCCCATTAGTTTTGGTCAATTCAGAACTCCCTTAATGAAATAAAGTTGGCTTGAAGAGAAGCTTGTGAAAATTACTTGTTTACGCCGAGAAACCAGAAAAGTTTTACGCTGATGGAATAATGTCGACCAAAATGGTTCATACAATATTTGGTTCTTTAAAGTTCATTCTGAATATAAAAACAAATAAAACGAAGTCCGATTAGAAATACGAGCCTACTTTTTCCACTACCCATTATAAAAGATCAGGATGACAAGCGGAGTTGAAATCTGTCTGTCTGTTCATCCGTCCGTGCAAGCTGCAACTTCAGTAAAAATTGAAATATCTTGATGAAACTTGGTACACATGTTCTTTCGCGAAAACGTATGAAGTGTCATAACTAAACATTGAAATAAGATATAAACCTCTAATTTGGTTCAGGGGATAACAGTAGTAAGGGGCAACCGTTTGTTAAAATTTTTGAAGTAGTACCGATACTATGAAAATGGTTGAAATCGGTAGATCACGTCCACTTTCCAAATAACAGTACTTTTAAAAAGTACTAGAAGGGAGATAAATCTCTAACTAAATACGACAGATACAACTTTACATCCGAGATGGTATGAGAAGATTTTATCGGAGCCATGGCATAAATTTAATAATGGTAAAATAATATATCTCGAGACTCGACCGACCGATTTCGACTAAATTTGGTAAGTAACATTTTCCTATAATTTTTTTTAACACAATGCAAAAAAGAACAAAATCGGATTACGCCTACTTCTTGTATAGCACATTTTTATATTTCATTTGATATAACGGAATTAAACTGTGCACTAATAATTCCTCCCAAATTCAACCAAAATTGTTCAACCCACCAATTAGCGGAAATGTGGACTCCAGTATCTATTGTTGACTTTTGACCGAAAATATTGGTCATGTATGTGGTATACAATTAAAATTCATGAAAAATCCTCTTCTGATAATAGAATCTCTGTGTATTAATAAGGGTTGAATCAGCTCAATATTTCCCTGACTCCACATATACCGAATATAAAGATTTTAAAACTTTGGGGTGACTTTATACCGCATATATTGGCTAATATGTGAGTCATAGCAATGAAAATGAGGAAGCGGCTTTTGCTCATAACAGTGTATCTTTGTGCCTAAAGTAGATAAATTTTAGTGGAACCCCTCTATTTAACTAATAAAAGAATTTTCGGACATTCAGCTGACTTAACTCCATATGATAGGGGATTGTATGTGATATACTTTACGAAATCCAATGAACATTTTTTAGTATGTGACATGTTAATAGTATGTGTTACTGACAAAAAAAGATAAAATCGGATCAATACTACCCCCAACTCTTATAACTCAGTTTCTCGTTATAAAACGTTCGGCTACACCCGAACTTAGCTCTTCTTTACTTGCTATTATACGGAGAGATTCCTTTTCTCATAATGGTATGCTTGTGGGTCAGAAATGGGTTGAATCAGATCAATACTTCCCTCTACCGCCATATTGCAAAAATTATTATTAGTAAAAAGTTTTGAACATCATGTTTGGTTTACTGAATTAACTAGTGAGCTTGTTTCGATATTTTTTCTACGAAAATATGCTTGAAATTTCACCTCAAAAACTTAAACTTAAAGAATCCGCGAATACTTAATAAAAAAAAACAGAAAAATAAACTTACTTGCAGCTTATGAATCTAGTTGGCCACAACAGTATTTTTGTTGTTAGACAATAAGCAGCAGCTGGCATCACTCACGCGTGGATTAGGCCGTCACACACAACCGCAAGTGTTGCCACAGTTGCATTTGCGCCACCAAAACAATGCAATCCACCAAAAATACACACAAAACGGCAGTCATTTATTATAATGCCTTCGTGACGTCACAGCTTCTGTTGACTACTTGGTATTCCATTTGGCGAAATCCACTGTTTGACAATTTTTTCGCAGAGCCTAGAATTTCACCAACGCGCTTTGCGTGCATCATTGCTCTCGCACGGACGCTCGAACTTTCTACAATCACGTGGATTGTCTTCAGCGTAGCTGCCGCGCCTAGCGGGTAATCTTTTTTACGAGTATTGTGTTTTGTAAATCCAATTTTTCCACTTCCATTTATATTTGTGCTTTTCCGTCCTTCTGTTGATTCTCTCGCCCATTCTCCGTCTATGAACATTGATATGCCGCAAAGTTGAGTGCAAATTATCTCTTCCATCTGTTTCGCTGCATTGCCCACTTTGCTCCGCCATTTTGTGTAGATCCTTGCCTCTGCAAATCTATTGCATTGCAATAATCTTCTGTATCTTCCGGAGAGTCTCTTCGCTGCACTTATACCCATACATTGGAACAGTTCGTTTTATCGTTTGCTTAAGTGCTTTTGTGGTGTCTTAATGAGATTACAGTAAAGATTTGATGGCAGCGATAATGGTGCGATTCTGGTAGTTAAATGTGGATCGAAACGCCATAAGAAGATTACAATTGCATAACGTGCTGACAAGTGGGCGATATTATGCCATTGAGTGGAAGAGTTTCAAGAATAATATAAGATAAGGATTAGTGTGTAGAAAATATTGATATTTATTCTTGTTGTAGCGTCAAAAAACAGTTGAGTAATGCTGCGGAGTTGGTAATCTGACTTATATTATTATTTCCAAATTATGGCACGTAGAATCTTTATTAAAAGCACTGGAACAAGTTTGATTCTTGCTTTTCGCCGACCGAACTTCGTCGAACTTTCCGTTAGGTTAGGTGTTTACACTGAGCATTTGAACAGTTGAAGAGTGGACGGTAATTTTGACAAAGCTTTCCTAGCATAGATTTAAGTTCCCATTTATCCACAAAATGAGTTGAGTCCAACACAACCTTGGCGAGGCGATTAATTTCAATTTCAGCTAGTTCGTCTGAGTGACTTAATATCGGCAATTCAAAGCGTTTTAATTTTAGTTTTGGGTAATCTGGATATTTGTAATATTATGATTACTTGTATGACTTGACTCTGTATTCTACGATCTCCGCTTAGTTACCGATTGAGCCTACTGAGAGCGGAAAGTTCAAGCGGGCTTTTGTGGTACGCCCTAGCGCTCACGCAAAGGAGACTGTTGTAGACTGACTTCGACCAGTTCCCAGTCTAATATTATTAAAAGGAAATTACCCTTTATTGCAAGCCCTGCAGTTTTACACCCCGGTTTAAGCAGTAACACATAATTTTCTGATTATACAGTAGATTTATGTCATTATTAAAATAGTCTGAAGACTTCATGGTCCATTTGGGGATAAATATAAATTACCTCTGTTATTATTATTATTACAAAAACAAAAACCCAACTCTACATGATTTATTTAAATAAAACTTTGTCAAGTAAGCAAATACTTTATCATGGATTTACGTCTAAAGTTTAAACCCAAAACATCAACCAATATACAATCAATATCAAATTTGTCTGGTCCGTTTAAACTGCTCCGGCAAACGTTATCGATAAATATTTATATAGTGTTTGGCTGCAATTCATTTACGATACGAAAAATTTGTTCGGCGCTTTTTACCATCGAATATTTGAACAAGAGTTTGCTTGAAATTTTGAGTTTCCATGAAATCATGGCTACGGAATCTTTCAAAATGTTGGCAAAGTATTTTTTGGAGTCTACGTAAACCACAGCACTTAAGTGGCTCAAAGAATTCAGTTATGTTCCTGAAGTCTTCAATCGCCTCTGTTAATGCCGACAACATCGAAAAAATTAAAGAAACAAAACTTGAAAATGGACATCAGTGAGATAGTGGAGGATCTCAACATCTCTTATGGATCTAAACGAAACAAGAGTCATCACTCCGCAAGCGAACTCGGTAGATTTGGTAAATTTACGCAAAAATTCTTTTTATACTCTCGCAACAAAGTTGCTAAGGAGAATATTATAGTTTTGTTCACATAACGGTTGTTTGTAAGTCCTAAAACTAAAAGAGTCAGATATAGGGTTATATATACCAAAGTGATCAGAAAGACGAGTAGAGTTCAAATCCGGATGTCTATCTGTCCGTCCGTCCGTCCGTGCAAGCTGTAACTTGAGTAAAAATTGAGATATCATGATGAACTTGGTACACGTATTTCTTGGCTTCATAAGAAGGTTAAGTTCGAAGATGGGCAAAATCTGCCCACTTCCACGCCCACAAAATGGCGAAAACCGAAAATCGAAAACCTATAAAGTGTCATAACTAAGCCATAGATAAAGACATTAAAGTGAAATTTGGCACAAAGGATCGCATTAGGAAGGGGTATATTTGGACGTAATTTTTTTGGAAAAGTGGGCGTGGCCCCGCCCCCTACTAAGTTTTTTGTACATATCTCGGAAACTACTACAGCTATGTCAACCAAACTCTATAGAGTCGTTTCCTTCAGATATTTCCATATACAGTTCAAAAATGGAAGAAATCGGATATTAGCCACGCCCACCTCCCATACAAAGGTTATGTTGAAAATCACTAAAAGTGCGTTAACCGACTAACAAAAAACGTCAGAAACATTAAATTTTACGGAAGAAATGGCAGAAGGAAGCTGCACCCAGGCTTTTTTTTAAATTGAAAATGGGCGTGGCGTCGCCCACTTAGCACTTATGAACCAAAAACCATACCTCAGGAACTACTAGACCGATTTCAATGAAATTCGGTATATAATATTTTCTTAACACCCGGATGACATGTACGAAATATTGGTGAAATCGGTTCACAACCACGCCTTCTTCCAATATAACGCTATTTTGAATTCCATCTGATGCCTTCTCTGTATAATATATACATACATTAGGAACCAATGATGATAGCGGAATAAAACTTTACACAAATACGGTATTTGAAAAATATGTAAATGACGGATAATGAAATCTCGATTATCACTTTGTCATGCGAGAGTATAAAATGTTCGTTGACACACGAACTTGGCCCTGCCTTACTTGTTTAATCAATGAAAAGTAGTCGCCATATGGTGACTGTTCGAACAGCTACTGCAACGCTCTCTTGACTTAGTTAGTCCGTCTAAGCAGCTTTAGTATTCTTAAATAGGGATCGTTTCAGTGTGAAATTTTGAAAAAATCGATTTTTTTGGTTGCATTATCGGATAATATACCATATACCATAGCGCGACAGCGACTTTCTTACAGATAAATAATCTTTTCGAAATTTTTGTTTTAAATTTAAATTGCAGCCACAATTGCGAACATCGATAGGACTGTTTTAGGACTTTAACTATTGTACACCAAATAAGTAGCCAGAAAAACCATTTCGCATTCGTCACGAATGTCTTTATTTATAAAAATGAAATTCCAAAATTTGCGAAAATCAGAGATTTTTCGGAGGATTGCACTGAAACGATCCCTTTAATTAAATGCGATCTTAAATTAATTGAAATTCGGTATAGAATCTAGATCATTTAAAACGATCTTGTTGAACGATATGAAAGAATAACGTTTCAAACTAGTTATACCGGGTTTTCCATAGGGATGATGTCGTTTCGGCCGCTAGTAATATGTCATGATCTGTAATTTTTTCATTGTATTCAGTAATGGAAACATATACGCAAGAACAACGTTTACAAATCATTTTATTTTATTATCAAATCAATCGTTCTCCATTTGTAACTTTCTGTGCGCTCTTGCCATTTTATGGCCATGATAGTCCACCACCTGTGCTCGCTATTCGTCGAATTGTTAAAGATTTTGGGAATACATTTTCTTTATATAATGTTAAAGTGCCAAAAAGACAAAGCACCGCTCGAAGTAATAAAAGTATTACTGTTGCTGAAGGCCACAATTTGTCGAATCCAAAACTTTGTCAAGAACTGAGATTGTCTCAAATTGCAACCTGGCGGATTTTGAGAAAGTGTTAGGGCTTGCCCTCCACATGAAATTGTTCTCACTCAAGAACTGATGCCATTGGACCACCTGAAACAACGTTAAAAGATTTACCATTTTTTTAATAAAACCATATTCTCTGATGAGGCTCACTTTCATATGAGTGGTTCGTTAAATAAACAAACTGCCGATTCAGGTGTGTAGAAAATGCAGAAATTATTCATGAAACATCATTACATTCGCCAAAAATGGCAGTTTGGCGTGGTTTTTCGTCTGGTGGAATCACCGTTCCATACATTTTTTTCGAAATGAAACTGGTGACACCGTTACTGTCAATGGAGAGCGGTATAGATCGATGATAACCAGCTTTTTATGGCCTTAATTGGAAGAAGTTGATCTTGATAGTATCTGGATCCAACAAGACGGGTCTTCGTGACACACAGCACGTGCAACAACCGAATAATTGCGAGAAAAGTTTGAAGATTCAGTTATTTCAAGAAATTTTGACTTTGAATGACCGCCAAGAAGTTGTGATTTAACACTATTAGACTACTCCTGGCGGGGTTGCTTGAAGTCATTGATCTGTAGCAATACACCCGACTCTCTTAGAGCTTTAAATTCTACATTATACGTGCTATTCATAGCAATAACCTTTGAGTACGGGTAGAGGCTGATCACAAAAACGCTACAACGCTACAGTGGCATACAAAGAGAAAGCAAATTTTCCCACTTTTCTACCAATTCAAAAACAAAACGTAGATCTTTTGAAAAACGTTGCCTAAACCGTTAAGGCATATAATTATTGATGATTCTGGAGCAAAAAAACTATTTTGAAGAATGTTTCACTTGATTAGCTTCGAGGCATTTAAAAAATTTATAGAGAAGCAAACATAATATGTGACCTGGTCTACGAAAAGGGGGCTTAGGTGTCAAAAAAAAGGAGAACAATTAATGAGATAACGAGAAACTGACGATTATTTTTAACAGAGAAGCAATCAGGTCATATATGATATTCCTTTAGGGCATTCCAGCTTAGGTTGAGTTGTCTGTGATGTCCACATATTTATACTTAGATATATACAACTTTCTTCCTAGGCTAGCTTTGAGCTTCTTGATTATTGATTTTCGCTCGCCAAGAAACCAACACACTTCACCATGATATTTTCCCAAAAGAATGCAGAGATTTCCGCATGTGAAAGCATAAATATTACAGTAACCACAATATATGCACCTATTTAGGGCGGTGAGAAAGTGGCGTTGAAGGCAAGAGGGACCAAAAACAGCGAAGTAGCAGAATAAAAGAAATGGCAAAGAGATAAAGCAGACGAGCGACACAATTGCGGTGATAAAGTTTTTAGAAAAATGCACTTGAAATTGAGCGAACATGTTGAAAGGCGCAGAGCAGCCGCCGGCAGACCAGGATATACGGTGCCCCTGTGCACCAACATAATCACACTAAACGAGGCAAAGACATGAGAACACCAATGCCTGCGGGTAAATAGAGATACCTAGACTGCATACTATGTTGTATAGTGCGCAGACCACGGCGAGATTCGTTGGACAGTGGAGGGCTTGCTGACTACCCGGAAAGCGCACATTTGTATCAATGTTGGCTGCCCTCAGAGCATCAAGCAGAACATACTTTTTCTAACTGGCACTTTCCCGCACACACTTGTCTCATCGCTGGCGCGCTCTATCCCTTCAAGCGCAGCGCTGCATTTTGTGGCAACAACACGTGTACTTTGCAGCTACGCGACCGACATGAGAATTTCACTGCAGTTGCCACAGCTGGGCGCACCTGATGCGCTAACTTGCTGCCAGCCACGCTGCTACGTGTGGCGCATACTTTTACATGCTCGCACACATGCAGATATGTACATATACTTGTGTGGCATGCGGCATGCGGCGTCTTGCGTTTTATTTCATTTTAATTTTGAATTTTTATTACTTTTTCGCTTGCCACAAAGCCATGCTGCGGCGCAACGTAATTGTGTAAAGGAAGAAATAAAACAAAATCATTGTGGCCGCAAGTACAGTTACATACATACTCACACAAGGCATGTGTGCGCGCCACTACGTACGTGCTGTGGCAGCTCTAATGCAACCGCACACCCCATTTATACCGCTTTATGCCAGCGCTTGCCACCAACGGCACAATGCTGATTTTAACATCGTTAGCGTCTGCCACTAATTTCACTTGAAATCAACTTTTGTGTACGTGTGACTAAGTGTTTTCAACTTACATGTACCCGCTCACACTCTCTCTCCGCCCTTCTCTCTGGCTGGCGCTCTTCCTGTTGCGCGCCGCAAAAGAAATCATTTCAGTTTGTTGGCAAAGTCACTTGTCCTGCCTTTCAATTTGGCACGCTGCCACGCCCACACACTTTGTACAATCTCTTCACGCCACCATCGACCCCACATTCTTGCCATCAGAGCCCGCTAGCAACCGCATCATTATCATCATCAGCGGCACATGTAACACCGTTCATGCAATTGCCGCGCGTCTACAATAAATTGAAGTGCCACGAGCAATTTCTGCACTTTAGCCACGCGGCAACGCCCGCGCTCGCCGTCACCTACCCACGCGCCGCATTCATTGGTTTGCTGTGCAAATAATCAGCGTGTTACCTTTCCTTATTGAGCGCATGCAACTCTGCATGCTGCATTTAACATGCGACCGCGCCACGGCAACCGCAGTGGCCTCACATTTCAATGTTCAGCCAGCAGTGCCACCCCGGCGAGTTTGTGCGCTCGTATTTTTACAGCGATATTCTGTGAATGAAGACTCATATTACTTTTGGGTGCAATATTTTAGTTGCTGTGATCTAAACAGGGTGTGCAGGGTGTGGAGGGTGTTAGGAAAGTAAAAACTTTACTTCAATTGATTAGATTGAAAATGATTACTGGAATGACAGCGCACTTATAGATATTTAGTATGTATTCCTAAGTGATACTCACGAGAGTTGCATGCCAGAATCGGCTGCAAAAAGCTTCTGAATGCCTTGAAGGTGTGAAAGACAAGACAGCATTAGAACAGCGGAATCTGGAATAGTTCCAATTGGGCCGACATTTCTTGAATCTGGACTGTAGGCTTCTATTCTCGATACTTGAGAATGCTTCAAAAAAGTATCTTCAGGGCAACAGATAATCCGGAGAACTACTTGTTTCCATACTATTCATGGTAGAAAACTTATGAAACTGTTGAAAATTGAAGGAGTTGCAAGCACTTGGGAAAATGCCCCGAATTATTTCTAATCGTTTAAGTCTGTGAAAGGTGAGTTCTTATGTTTTCCGGACGGAACTCCAACAATTGTAACAAAGCTGCATCGAAGAAGTGATTTCTTCCGGTGCTTTTTGCAAAGAAAATTTTTCCAGAAATCAGCGGGAACGCTGTGCTATTTGTGTCGCAAACTTAAGCAGAATATCCTCTCTCCTTAACCCTTCGTCTCTGAGCGTTCCTTAAATATTTCTTAAAAGCGGCTGTTGAGAAGGAGCCTACTGTCTGCAATTACTCAATAAGAACAATTTTTGAGATCTAAGATCTATCTACATAAATTGTCTTGGCTTCAGAAAAGACACTCTTCAGTTGTCCAAACGCGTTGCCAACTCTCTCCTCAAACTGTATTTTTATTGTCTTCGCTCGAACACCCTTTACTTTTGTTGCACAGTTCGACTTATCGCCGTACATGGTTTCCCACTAAAAAAATACTCACTTTATGCCTTCGAGTGAAATTCCTATAATATTTTAGTTTGAAGTTTTTGCACTTGCAACACGAACGCGCTCATTTGTGGCACGGGCGTCGCATTTCAATGCAAGTTTGCCACTTCGCCTTACTCTGCTGAAAATTATTTAATGCAATATATGTATACCTTACTGCACACTTCTTCGGAAAGTTCTGCACGAGCAGCAACTCACCTTAGCCCCCGGCCCGCCACTACAAGCGTGTTTTTCGAACGGGTCATTGCATTGTTTGGCAATTCGCTGGTGTGTTTACCACTTCGACTATTTGTTTTGATTTCATTTGTTCTGCGTCACGTGCCTGCCATACATATTGCCTACGAACACATAAATAGTGGACCTGGGACCCATATGTACTATGTATGCTAGTGCCAGCTTTCGGCTTTGTCGACTGCCAGTTTCGCAATCACATTTGTATTCGCTGTCGTGTTGCACGATATTAAATTAATTAGCACCTTCCCTGGCGTTCTTTTCGTTGACGCCGAAGTCCCGTTATTCGGCGCATATCACCTTCAGACGGTGCATGGCGTGCCAACGGCCCCAATTAAGTGGCGGGTGACAGCGAACTTGCTGCAATTGCAACGCGACTCCGTGAGAGTCCGCTTTCGGGTATGCCTTTGTATGTGTGAGTGTATTCATAATAAGTTTTCATTCGAAAATCGCATGCGAAAAAGTTTTTGGAATTTCTACATTTGACATTTCGTGCGACATTTGACGGCAAAAAGTAGATCTGTTGTTGTTGCTGTTGATTTAATGGCAAAGTAAAATATGTTTTGTTGAAACTATAAATTAGTTTGCGAGACCTTAATTGAATAATAGCAGCAAACAAACGCTTTGGTGCAGAATAAATTATTTCAATGGAGGCGCAGGGTTGCCCATGTGACAGTTTCCCTAGTTTTTTTTTCAATATGATTTTATTTATTGGATATATCTGGACAGGCTCAAGCAAGTGATTAAGCTCTTTTGGTGATACGTTGTTCCTTAGTACGCAGGCATATCTCTTCTTTTAAGGGGTTAGGGGTAGTCAGAGGCACGAAAAAATTAGAGTTTTCAGTATTTTTTTCGAAAGTAGTAATATGGCATTATTATAGGATGTGTTGATTTGAAGTCACGAAAATTTCAAAAACAAATAAAAATTAATTTCCAAAGTTATAGTTGTTTGTGTTGACCGTGTTCCAAAAAAAGGTACTTGCGGTGACAAGCATAAGTCCTTGGAGATTCATCTAAAATCAATCGGAAAAAAAATTAGTTTTATAAATAGATAATCCTAGGTCTGATCGAAGGATTTTTTGTTTTTCAAAATTAACAAAATGGCGGCCTCAGGAAACTTTTTTCTAAATTTTTGCGAAAAGATCAACAGTTAATTGGTCTTAAAAATCGAAATTTTCGAAAAAATAAAAATCCTTCGATCAGGCCCGAGTTTATTATGTATTCTAAAAGCTGTATAAATTTTATTAAAATCTACTAAACGGTTTTCGAGTTACAGTTGTCACTGTTTCAAAAAACACAGTTTTGAGAAAAACGCGTTTAAAGTTTCACACTAGCGCTTTGAAGTGTCCGAGCACTCTTTGTTATTTGTCGAATAACTCAAAAACTAATTATCGGAATATGAAATTTTCAGAGAATGTTTTTAAGATATTACACAAATTATTATGAACGAAAATGCAAAAAAAAAATTAATTTTTTATCTTACCCCTAACCCCTTAAGGCGTATTTGATCCATAGGAGCATTAGCCAATGGGTTTCTGATTATGGATATATATTTAATTCTCGTTACGTATATGGCATGGTGCACCCGTGATTGATCTAAGCATTTTTGTTTGGAACTTCTGTATTATATCAATATTAGTTGCACAGGTCGTACCCCACAGTTGATTGCCATACATCAAAATCGGCTCTATGACCGCATTATATAAAAGCTCTTTGTTATCTAGGCTGAGCCAATATAAATTTGCAGCTCTAATCTTCATACATGTTAGTTTACTAGATATATACTATGTTTTTTCCACGTAAGTCTTCTATCTGGGTCAGTGGTCGACAGCCCATAGACCCGCGGGCCCGACTGCAATCGTGTTTTTACACAGACACGATCGGCAATTCACATGTACGCAAGAGATTTGTATACACAAAGCAGCTAGTCTCTGCTTGACTTTTGTTAAAGCAACGTTATGCGCGCTTGTTTAATTCAAATACACTGCAAAAATATGTTTGACAATTCTTGGGAATTGATGTTTTTTTTCTTTGAAAATTATTTAAAAAAGCCGCAATGCTACATTTGTTCGACACAATTAGCAAAATGCAGCAAATATAACATAAGAAAGCACTACATGTCACACCATATTGATTATGAAAATTACAAAAATGATGAAAGAGCGGAACGACTTGTCGAAATGAAAGCCAAAGTGTCCAATAAATTTTTAAATCAGCCAGATCATAATCAAAATTGTGAAGAATGCCAAATATTAAAAGCCCCTTATGTTGTTACGCTTGCATTATCAAAGAAATGTCGTCCATATGAAGACGGTCCTTTTGTAAAAAATCTTGTTGAAAATGATGATTGTTGCTTTGGTCAAATTGGCAAAGATATGGCTTTGCTTGTTGAAACGATTCCATTATATAAAACGAAAATAAACATATATTTGAATTATTTCCAATTATTAACAATTTCAAAATTTCGAAAAGCAGTTCTGATATTTTTTTTTGTAATATCTAATACTTTTCAGTTATTTTTAAAGTGTTCTGGGAAATTTTCAGAAAAATATATATTATTTGCGCGCAAAATTTTTTGGGTGTACAATTTGACAGCGGCAATGAGTATTTTTGCCACATACACAAGCAAGAATATTTTTGTATGCGTGCACTCGGCCCTTGCCGACCACTGATCTAGGTGAACACCAAGGTATGTTACTTCGTTCGCTTGCGGTATTAAAAAATTGTTTATTTTTACTGACGGGCATATCTTTGGTCTAAGCGAAAATGTGATATGCTTACATTTCTGTTCATTCACATTTATACGCCAGTTGGCTAGCCATTCGTCGACAGAACTTAAATGCTCTGCTAGTATGGATGCTAAAATGTGGCAGTTGTTACGGCTCACTATAGCTGTGTCCTCGGCAAAAGTTGAAGTTAATACATTGTTAGCTGTTGGAAGATCTGCTGTATATATGATGTATAGAGTTGGGCCTAAAACGCTGTCCTGTGGTACACCAGCCCTTATCTGTCGTTCATCAGATATGAAATCTCCTACTTTCACCATAAATTGTCTATTTTTTAAATAAGACTCCAATGATTTATACAGTTCTAAAGGTAGAATATTTTTAATCTTATATAAAAAGCCTTCGTGCCACACCTTATCAAACGCCTGAGCCACGTCTACAAATATTGCTGAACAGTACTCCCTTTGCTCAAATGCTTTCTTTATTTCGTTAGTAATTCTATTCTTATTCTTGCTCTATCGTGCTATGTTTTCCACGAAACCCGAATTGGTGCGTTGGTGTTATATTGTTTTCGTGGAGGAAAGGAGACCCTTTGATTGTAATACTTTTTCAAATACTTTAGAAAGACAGGGTAGAAGACTGATTGGTCTGTATGAAGACGGCTGTGTTAAGTCTTTCCCAGGTTTATCTATCAAGATAATCTGCAACTGAAATTGGATCCGAAACTAAGAATTGCATTGAAGAGCAAAGAGAGCACCTCTACAGCATTAACGGATTTCTCAATTAACATTTACCGAGAAATATTATCATGTCTTGGCGTTTTTTTTAGATTAAGTCCTTTGATGATTTCAGTCAGAAGGTGAATTCTTAAAATACTCGAGCGACTCTTTAGCTGAGTTGGCTTTGCAGCGGCTTCCAGGATTATGAGGTCATAACTGTGCATTACGGTGGAGAGAATGGGTAGAGAACGACACTGGCATCAGGCAACAAAAATGCGCCACGCCAAGTTACTATGAAGAGGTTAAGACCTATCAAGGTTTAGAGATAGGATCAACCTCCCCCGAGACAAATTCTGTTTTCTTGTCGTGTTCTACACTTGGGAATAGTCTCTTGCGCAAACTGCTGGTTTTGCGACATGAACAGAAAACTCCAGAACACCTAATTCTAGACTGCCCAGCAATTTGTAGCAGCAGGGTCAAGGCCCTAGAATGCATCAACGTGGACAGTGATCGCAATACCTCCTGCGCTCAGCAAACTCTGGGAATTATTCTGAGTGCTGGACCTGCGCGACCATATGTGATATAGGAAAGTGCACAATAGATCATTGGTCGCAGTGCAAAACCACTATTATTTTCTATCTATCTAATATAGTGACAAAGGTCTTCAGATATATGGTCTAATGTTCCTTCCAGTTATTGCTAACCGAAATGCATTTTATGCTGTATTTTCAAGAGGGACCATCATTTCAATTCAGTTCTCTAGATAACTTGTCTTCAATTTATTTTGATTCCAGCTAGTTGGTCTGGATGCCTGAAGTTCAAAAACATGGCTGTGAAATCGAAAATGGTTCAGCATTGCTCTTTACAAGACAGTCAGGCAGAGAGTGTTGAGGTAAATCGGGCAATTTAAGATCCTATTAACTTTGAAGGACTGGCGATTGTGAAGCTCATTTAATAATAAATTGTACGAAGAAATGGGAGTAACTCGACCATGCTGAAAGTGTTGCTATGTATGTATTCCTTAACTAATCTCGTCTTCGTATCTCTGAAAACGTGGGATATTCCAGAATGAGGCCAAAGCATATGTGGACTTCGAAGTCTTATACAAACCTATATCAAGCAACCTTTACTTCTCCGGGAAATGTTCTTAATCGCCAGATGAATCATCGTGGATTCAAAATAAAATAAATCATTACATTTCAGAGATTTTTTTCCAAAAGTATACTCTCATTGCTATTTTTGTATATTGTATGCACTTACTTTCTGATTACTACTTTCACTTTTCACATAAAAAACAGTTATAAAGTTTACTTTTTGCGCACAATGTGCTAAATCGAGAGTGAATCGTAAACGAAGGAGAAAAACACTCTGAGAAAAAGTGAAGAAGCTGAAAATGATGAGTTGATGAGTTGATGAGTGTGCTATTGACAGCAACAAAACCTCTCATAAAATAAAAAGAGAGAATGTTAGCCCACTTCCCATATAACGGGTTTGTTGAAAGCTACTAGAAGTGCACAAATTCACTAAAATGCGCCTGAAGCATTAAATTTCACAACCAAGTTAGTAGGGAAGGGCTTTTTCTTAAATATTTGGGCAAGGAGCGTGTCACCGACCTTTAGGTGAAATATTATTTCTCAGGAACTACTTGACCGCATTTGTTGTGTAAGGATACCCAAAAATTCCTATTATATACTACGAAAATGGTTTAAATCAGATGACAACCACGTACTTCCCTTAAAACAAATTAAATAAATCATCAATGAACATATGAATGTATTTTTCCCAGAGTGTGGAAAAATCTATTTTGGTAGATATGATTGTTTGTTAAAAAGTTCGAAAAATAAAATAAATAAAAGATAAAGCGTGTTCATTACATATGTATATATACTTGTAGTACTAAGTATTTAGTTATTTGTTTTTGGTAGTGATCTCTGATATTTATTTGAGGCATTTAAAATGCGCATGGGAAAGCTAAATGTGATATTCAATTAAATAATTAAAACTATTCAATCAGCAGGTGCAGCGTTAAAGTTTATAAAAAGTGCTTGAAAGCTCGCATAGTTTACTGCCCGAGTTTTTGCAAATGAAATGGAAACGGAAATAACAAATTCAATCAAATACTTTCGATTAGCAAAAAGCAACAAAAAATTAAATCAATTTTGAGATTAGCAGGAAATATTTTCAGTAATGTCTATTCAAAAAGAAAACGGTAAAGAGAGATGTTGTTCAAATGAATGAAATAAATTCATTTATTTATTCTCATGTTTGTTGTATTGAATTTTTACTGAATTAAATTAATTAAATAATTAGATAAATTTGATTAAGTGAAAAAAATACATTTTCAGTTCATAGTGAACGTGCTTTAGCCCAGCGAACTTGAAAATTGGTTTGCACGATTTAAAACAGATATTAGTGGCTTCGTAGGTGAAGAACATCATGGGTGGTTAAAAAAGTTAAAAGATGAGGAACTGGAAGCGTGACTCGATGAAGATTTGTTGTTAACACAAGAAGAGCCGGATAAAACACTGAAATTGGGTTCCATATGACTGTGGGTTCGTGTTTATTTAAGTTTACGTTTCTATTTTATTTTAACAAACGAGTTCGATATTTTATTTAATGACTTCGATTTTATTAAGTTGACGTTTAAAGCAAAGTTTAAAACAAAGTTCGATATTATATTTTAACAAAGGTTTGAAATAACCCGCTCAGTTCTCGTCCGTGCCTCGACTGTCTGTGTTATTTTACTGGTCTTCACCACTCGATGTGTGTCTTTGTCTTTACTCGTTATCATTTTTGAGAAATCCGGCCAACTAGCCAATCCGTGTCAAAGCCGAATAAACATGACGTCAAGGTAATGCCCTGTATTTGATGGGATCAAAAGAGCATATTATGTGCTTCTAAAACTGAGAACCATTAATGTGGAACGCTACCGACCACAAATCGAAACGAACGATGGCCGAAAACCTCACGAAATTTGCGACTAGACATGAAGCAATAATTTTCCATCACGACAATGATCGGTCTAATGTTGCAAAACTGGTTAAAAACCATTTGGAAAACAGGGGTTGGGATGTTTTGCCTCACTCGCCTTATAACTTAGACCTTGCTCTTCTGACTACCATTTATTCTGGACTTTGTCCTAACCGGAATACCATTCTTAGCAGAGCCGGGTATTAAATTTGACATCATGTTCACCTCCAAGCTGGCGCAGTGCTTTGGAATGGAATCTTCAAATTACCAGAAGGATGAGAAAATGTTATAGCTTCTGTTGGACTATATCATCTTCACATTTACCCTACAGTTAAAGGTCCGTTAGTGGTGCGTACTTCCAGAAACTAACCCATAATCTTTTCTGATAAGGCTGATAAGGACTTCGCTAATTGTCGTAAATTCATCTTTTCCTCAAATGCAAATTACAGCAAGAGTTTGTAGTTTTAATAGATCGGGCTTTGTATCTGGACAGCTTTCTACCAACCTGTATGTTTTCGTGTCGCCGTAACATTAACAAAACAAGAAAACACGTTGACTTCGATTGCACCGAAGTTTTAATACCCTTTACAAACGCATTTTTTGCGGCATATAAGGGTATAACAACATCCTTAGTCTTATTTTTTTTCAGTCAGTTGTATAGGAGTTATATGCTGTAATTGTCCGATATTGAAACTTCCAACAAATGAGCAGATTCTTGTCGAAAAAAGATTGAGTGCCAAATTTCAGACTGTTATCTCAAAAACTGAGGGACTAGTTTGCATATATACAGGTAAACAGGCAGACGGATAGGTATAAGTTCATAGCTAAATAGTGACGGGCGGAGTTCCACAAGGCTGAGACCTGGGCTCACTTTTGTGGAACATCTTTTATGATAGTGTGCTGCTCCTCCCGTTACCCAAGGAGGTACAAATAATTAGCTACTGTATTGGTAGCGAAAGAAATTAGTTAAACAGAGCGTCTGTGCAATCATGCGGCGACAAAAATCAAAAAATGGTTTATGGCGATAAAGCTTCAACTAGCTGGCCAAAAGACGGAAGCGTTTTAATTACAAGCAGAAAATGCTAGAGGTCGCCATACTCAATATTGATAGATACACCATTACGACAAAGTAGTCATTGAAATATCTAGGAGTAGTAATAGACACGAGATTAAACTACAAGACCCATATGGACAAAGCCTGGGAGATGGCGGCGCTTATTAGGATAATTGGCTAACATTGGAGGACCAAACCAGAGTAGACGAGCCTTTTTGGCCAAAGTAAGTTAGTCCATACATACGCATATGGTTGATGGCCAAGGCCTAACGAATGGCAGTAACGATGGGACGAAGCAACAATGGGGTGATGGACGCACAGACTTATTAGAAGCGTACAAGCATGAGTTAAACGAAAAAATGGGGAAACTAATTTCTATCCTACGTGGCTTTTAACAGGACATGGTTGTTATAGAGAATATCTCTACATATAGGTATACGATGATGAAACAAATTCCACTTTCTGCAGCAGCAGCTCAGAAAGTTTTTTGCATATCTTCGTTTCCTACCCAAAGTATGAAAAAGAGAGAGATTCTGATAAACGATTAAGTGACGCAGGAGAATATCGTGAATTACATTATCTAAAATCAGAAAGATTAACCAGACTTAGGGCGAAAATGCCTGATTGAAGAGCCGTATGTAGCTTGGGCCCAACATATAATGACTAACGGCAGTTCCGTGGGCCAAGTACAAGCAATGACGGCGGAGTTCAGCTTTTAGTACGTAGACCCCAAGTCCTGCTTGGGCGTGGTGCCAAAAGAGGTGTATCTTTATAGTCCGACAAAATGACGGCATATTGGAAGATTCCCCCCTTCGTAAAAAAAAATAGCTAAATCGACTTATGGGGTTTCTGACGTTGCCTTTGGAATGTTACAAACATCCTGAGGAACTAGTAGGCATACTACTATGTTCAGGGTATAAAAAGTAAGGACAGTTGAATATGGTTAGTTCAACAAATTTCAGTTTAGAACAGTTCTCATGACTTGGTGGTGTCAAATACAGGGTTTGTCCGGAAAGTAATAGGACTGATTTTTTTCCGCCGCTGGTCAGTTGTCTCCGAGCATCTGGAGAGTCAGGACAAACATTTTCGCGCGACATGTTTCTGTGAGTAATGCAAGCCGAAAATTCAACGTTCGTTAGAGCAAAGGTACGCTATTAAATTATGTACGAAACTCGGTAAACCTGCGACAGAGACGTTTGACATGATCAAGCGGGCTTACCCAGATCTTGCTCTAGCAAGAAGTGGTGTGTTTCGGTGGCACCTTTTTGGAGGGCCAGGAAGAGGTTGCTGATGAATGAGCAAATACAAAGTGAAAACGATGCTCATGGACAAACCGTCAACGTTAAGTTTTACTTGGAAGTCCTTAAGAGACTCAAACGAAGGGTCAATCGGGTCGGACAAGACATCGCATCCGATTGGAAGTTGCACCAACCAAGGCCGGCATCCCAACGCTTGCATAGCCACCCTACAGCCCAGATGTGGCCCTCGCGGACTTTTTTATTTATTTGCCTGAAAAGGTCGATGAAAGGGATTCAAGCAACATGCACCTCGGCTCTCAAGGCTATTCGGGAGAATGCCTTCCGTGATGCCTTCAATGCTTGGAATTCGCGCTGGCAGCGCTGCATCGACGCAGAAGGATCCTATTTTGAAAGTTCTTAAAGAATGGTAACGATTGGCTAAATACATTTTTTTAAATCGACCCAGTCCTATTACTTTCCGTACCCTGGATATATTTTCGCTCACTCTCTCAATAAAATTTTACTTTTTTATTCAACATGTGCCTTTATATTTTACTACGTTAGGCACTAAATGGAGTAATTTAATATTCTGATATGTGCGTCTTTAAAATAGTAATTCACATATTCCATCTCTGCGCTAAGCATCTTTCAAGAAACAAAAAAGATGAGGCATCAAAGAAGGATGATAAATTGCAGTAGCAGCGTCAGGCCGCATCCAGTGACAGTAGCAACCGTGCGAAAGGTGCCACTGTCAGACCTCTCTGCTAGGAGCTATCAACTCGCTGACCCACCTAACGAGCTCTGCTCAAAGCACCATCACCTCTGCTTAGTTGGATCGCGAGTTTGCGCTTTCGCTTCCCATTTAGTTTTAATCAATGTTGTCATAATTAAATTCTCTGCCGATGCTCAGCGCGCTTCCTCACTTGCCTCACGCATTTGTGTTAGTAGTAGTGCGGTTTAATTTTTTTCATTTCACCTAATGCTTTCGTGCGGAAAATTTAATTTGTCGCCTTGATTGGAAAGCATTTAATTGCCGCGGCAGCACATCTTTCGCCGAGGGTGCCGACGCTGGCGCTGCTCATTAATTTTAATTTTTATATTCAAATACTTTTTTATGAATTTTCTAATATTAAAATTTTTTCCTGCTGTTGTTGTACTTTGTGTTGTTTCATTTTGTGGCAATTGATTTAATTACCGTTATGCGTTGATGTGGTGCGCTATGTGCGTCTCTCTGAGCCGTTCCGCTGCTGGCGTGCCACAATGATGTCGTAGTTTCTTGCGGTCCTGCCATTTTATGGGAGCTGTGGGAGGGGAAGTCCCCTTATTCCCATATACATGATGTATGTCAAAGACACCGTTTCACCTTACGCACTTACTTTCTTTGCTGCGCTCATTAGTTTATAATTTTTCTTCATTAATTGTTGGAATAATGAAAGTAGATTGAATTGATGGTAGAGCCTTTTCAGGGAGGCGCGTGTGATTTTATCTACAATAACAAAGCAATGTAAAAACAAGAAATGAGACGCTTCGCCGAACTTCTCAAAAGCAGTAACGAATAGTCCTCTAGGTTCAAGACACTCTCAAAGGCTGTCCACCTTTATGTATCAATTTTGCAGTTGACGGACAGGATGCATCACTTAAGAAGTCTATATGTTTTCGGAGGGAACCCTTATAAAGTTTAATATTTTTAATTCTTGAAAACGAAAAGTTGACGATTCATCCATTATTTAGGCTTTATCACATACGTGAGTAATCTTCTTAAAGTTCTTTCACTTGTAAAGATATTTTATCGGTGAATATTATAAGAAATTATCGATACATACCATTTTCGTTCTTTTGCGTTGTTTTTGATTTACCAAAAAGGAGATACCGGGGCGTCAGTCGTTTCTTATTATCGCAATTTGGCGCCAATTTGAGATACCAAGTGCAGCAAAGTCCTTTTCCATCTGATCCTGAATCTGAATGGAGTGGCGGTCTTCCTTTTCCCCTGCTTCCTTCGACGGGTACTGCGTCGAATACTCTCAGACCCATTCGGACGACATATCCAAGTCGCCGTAGCCGCTGTCTCTAATTCGCTAAACTATGCCAAGTCGTCGAGTATCTCATACAGCTCATAGTACCTTCTGTCGAAAACTCGTAATGTGAACTCATCAGTGAACACTCAACGTTCATGCCTCCGCACCATAAAGCAGGACGGGAATAATGAGTAACTTATAGAGTTTGATATTTGTTCGGCAAGAGCCGAGTTGCCTACTCAGTCCAAGTAATATCTGCTGGCAAGAGTTATTCTCCCTTCGATTTCGAGGCTGACATTGTTGTTGGTGTTAAATACTGTATGGGTGCCACATCGACTCAATTTTCATATGTGAATCGATCAGTTAACGTCCAGCGAATACGATCGTGGTGGAATCGCGGTGAGTCGGCGCAAGCGGTGACCAAGCAAGGATTGACAGAAGGATTTTGTTAGGTGATTGATGGAATTGCGAAAAATCACGTAAGTTAGGTTAGTCTTAGTGTTGCTCTCTAAGATGAACATCACACTGGGACGGCCACAGACAGTCCTTTGTGAAGGCAAGGAACTTCTAATTATGTGCTCTGATCTAGCATACCGTCACTCCGATGTTATATTTCCCAGTTAATCTGACTAATCCAGCACTTACGGCTTTCCATGGAATACCCAACATTTATATAAATAATTGAAGAGAGATCTAGTGCAGTACAAAAATCCAGGAAAGAAGTAACTTTTTGGCAGTTTTTTGGTTATTTGGAACTCGGTGAAAGTTGTATAGGAGTATACAACATAATTTACTGTGTAAGAGAACCATACAGCCTCTTCATAGCTGTAGACAAACTGGAAATGTGTAAAAAATTTCAGGAATAATTAAATGCAATAACTCTTTAATGGAAACACGAATTTAAGCGTTACAAATTCGTGAGCAAAAACTTTGGGCGAAGATTGCAATTTGATTTTTGTTTTGCACTGCTAATTACGGAATAAAGAAACATTTTCTTTTCCACTTTTCTACTTTTCAGCAAACTTTAAAACGATGGCAAATAAACAGAAACAATGGAAGAGAGAGAGAACACGTAAATAAAAATAAAGTTAATAAAATAAGCAAGGAAGTTAATGTTGTCAGCGTTGCATTCGCAGAAAAAGTGTTGGAAAGTTTATTTTGCAGTTGCGACGCTTTTTGCCGTTCGCGGAAGCCATTTCAGAGCATACTGTTGCCGCTGCCGTCAAAGCATGTGCTGGCGTCTATCATTAGTCGAACAGAGAAAGTTTCATATTTTTTAGTTGGAAGCCTTTCTCTGCATTTAATGAGTAAAAATTTTTTTGTGCTCTGCTCTTTCCGTCTGCATACTCGAGCGTAGCCTTCGTTTCAGCTCAAGTAAAGGCTTTTTTTGAAACTGTAAAAAAATTGGCTTTGTGAAGAAACGCATTTTATGAATAGTAAGTCTGAAAGTCGACGAACAAAACCTAAACTCTATAAGTCGCTCATAATTCCCGTCCTGCTATATGGTGCAGAGGCTTGAGCGATGACAGCAACCGATGAGTCGACGTTACGAGTTTTCGAGAAAAAAATTCTGCGAAAGATTTATGGTCCTTTGCGCATTGGCCACGGCGAATATCACATCCGATGGAACGATGAGCTGTACGAGATATATGACGACATTGACATAGTTCAGCGAATTAAAAGACAGCGGCTACGCTGGCTAGGTCATGTTGTCCGGATGGATGAAAACACTCCAGCTCTGAAAGTATTCGACGCAGTACCCGCCGGGGGAAGCAGAGGAAGAGGAAGTCCTCCACTCCGTTGGAAGGACCAAGTTGAGAAGGACCTGGCTTCGCTTGGAATATCCAATTGGCGCCACGCAGCGAAAAGAAGAAACGACTGGCGCGCTTTTGTTAACTCGGCTATAATCGCGTAAGCGGTGTCTACGCCAATTAAGAAGAAGAAGAAGAAGTCTGAAAGTCTGAATTTGCTACCAATTTTTTATTGCAGATCGCTTTGTTGCTATATTTGAAGGTTATTTTGGGTTCATAGACTGGAATTAGGTGCCAAAGTGATCTCACATTATATTATACATTTGGATTTATACTTTACTGAAATGCCTTTTTCATGATTTCCAGGGTAAGCATAGTTGAAGACCGGATCGTGATTTATAATGACTACTTCAAAGTTATGTCGTGCGAAAAATTACGCCTTTCTAACTCAGCCCCTGTGTCTGTCATAGTTGTAATAAAAAAATCATAATATTTTTTGCGAAGATGCCTTCCAATCTTTTACATTTTATTTCAATAATTACTTTTCGGCGCTTCTTTGACAAGAATTCTTGAAAAAGTATCTCTTCTTTTTAACTCTTCTTAGTACAGTTTTTATTATTGGGGGCTAAGGATGGAGAAAATTATCTCTAATTAAGTTGTAAGTTATTTTCATTGCCATGGTTCTAGAAGAGGAATGGAGCTTGGTTTAGTGATTGGTGCCTATTTCAGCCGAAAAAAATGCTCTACAGGTATGTTTATCTCTGCGTAAAATTTTGCCTTATATGTAGTTTCGAAGCTGATGCCATCTCGAAGATGCCATTATCGAACTGGATTCTTTCAACCCTGAGTAGTGTATACTAAGTTTACCACGGAGTTTGTAATACCCATAAGGAAACGTCGAAGATCGATTAAGTCATGTCAAGACTATCCATCTTTATTAACTCGAACCTCTGTTTTTGAGAACGCGATTTGAAAATTTGCAAAGGTCCATTTTCCTAAGAAGCTGTTTATTTGTTGGAACCGCAGATATCGGATCACTTTTTTATTTGACAAAGTATCTTTACGAAATTTGGTACACAATCTCTGAATGATTAGTGCAGATCCGACTAATATAATATATAGCTGCTGTACAAGTGGACGGATCAAAATCCAAATGAAGATCTTCTACTTTCCTTAACAATAAACTTAATTCGGCTTGAACGTGGTTTATATAATACGACCGGGAAGGATGCCAAAGTTTTCTTCGGTTTCTTATTATATTGGGTAACTTTCTAAATGCTTCCACATTGGTTTTTGGAAGCCGTAATCCTATTCAATGAAGCCCTACGCAAAGATTAAATGATTTGTAACTAAACGCCAATAGATAGATTTCTAGAAGATGTTTCGTGAAGGTCGAATTGTCGAGAGTAGAAATTATTTCTTTAATAAAATGTCACTAAGTTGCTTCTGTTCCACCACCTCACCATTAGCTCCGAAAAAATCTCGGTCCAAGATCTATCAATGTTGTAAGCGCCTCTATTATACACTTAGTGAGTAAAATTTCTCACTGCCGTTAAGCAATAAGTTTTTTATATTTTTTTATGTTTGTCGCGATGTTTCGCTCTAAGATAATTTACGAACGATTTCGAAGGAAATATCAAGTTTTTCAATGCTACTGTTTTCTTACCCACTACTGTGCCCGTCTAAATTATGCTTTGCAAAGTTTTCTTTTAATTTTGCCCGCCAACAACTGCTGCGCTTGTTTCTCTGACGTGCTGAGTGGTGGCAATAATTGTAAACAACAACAATAACATAACAAATTATTGTCTGTAATTATTATTAGAATGCTGAGTAAAAAGAACGGAGGCAATATAACGGAGAATATTCTTTTTTCTTACTCCCAAGCTGAGTAGGCAATAAATTGGCAAAGTTACAAGCGGCGAGTGTGCATGTAAAGGTAGAGCAGGGTCGTCCACAAACATATATGACCATATGAGCGCTTGAGTGTGGAAAACTACATATGTACATACACACGTACATATATAATTTAAATAACTGCACGCATGAAAACTTCCCAGAAAGTTTAAACAATTTTTTGCTTTTACTGAAGTCAATATTTTATGCCTGTTTTTGTTGTTTTTGTGCTTGAAAACTGAATAACCAAATAAGTGGAAGGAATTAAAATTTCTTGGCCTTTTCTTGATTATGATGGATGACAGCAAAGTGCAGCTGTATACGTACGTACATATGTATTTATGAGCGTATATTACGTGAGCGACAGCATGATTGTGAGAGGCGTTGTTCTTTTCTTGCTTAAAAATTTATTTCTGCTTTTGATTACTTTTCTTCATTTTTTACGCATTCCTTCAACCTTTTGCCTGCCGTTCCACAAGTTCAAATAAGTAAATGACGTCCGAGGCTGTGCAATTGACATTTTAATTTATGCAAGTGATTGCTTTACATAAAATAAATATTATGTATATATGTATGTATATATGCGTATAGAATATCTACCGTTAGCTGCCTTGATGTCTACGCGCTTGTTTCCTTGGCTTGTAGCTCGATGGAGAATGGTCTGGGGAGTTGATGGGTTGGCATATTTTTTGTAAAGGAAGTTTATGCATCAGCAGCAACCGATAATTACTTTCTAAGAATTGTTAGAGGGATTTTTTTTCGGCTAAGCGAAGGATGTAGTTTTGAAATGTAGGTCGAGGAAATTTTATTTAGATGAAGAAGCTTGAAAAATGGATAAATTTTAGTATAGGATATTTTTCTTTTAAGTATTAAAAGATATCTTGACGAAACTCAACGCACGCATTGCCTGGCACCCAAAAGGGGTTGGTATTGGAGATGGGCGTAATCGGACCACTGAAATCACATATTTCGACACCGATTTCAAACAATTTCGAAACATAACATTCCTTTGGCATTCTTTAGCCATAGTGCGAAAGTGGACCAAATCGAACTTCTTCCTACTTTCAATATAATACACATATACATCAGGATTGCCGAACATCCGGCTGACTTTACTCCATATGATTGATGATTGTATGTGAGGTACCGTTATGAAACCCAGTCCTCATTTAATTAGTATGTAGCATATTAGTAGTATGTAGTATTGACAAAAAGATAAAATCGGGTCTATATATCCCTACTCCCATGGACGTTTAATTCTTTTCCAAAATTTTTTTAAAAAAAGTTTTACCAGCACCTGAGGGAATTTCCACGGCTTTGATTCTTGCAAGTTGCAAGAGTATAAAGTGTTTGGTTACACTCGAACCTAGTATTTCCTTACTTGTTTTGTACGACTATATAACAAATTATATCGAAAGTGTTCTAATGACCCGAAAGAATTTTTTATGTATTGAGAATTAACTTTTAAGTCCCACATCCAAATTTATATATAGTTATAAATCATAACTTAAACAGCGTCATTTCAGTTTTGCTGTGAGCAATCAAGATGTATCAAGATGTATGAAAAGTGTGGTGGGTTGCTAATAGGTTGACCTTATAAAGAACCCATTTGCTATATCAATGATTTGGATCGAACCAAAAGGTCATGTCAGTTATTGTTATTCTTGTTTGATTCCAACAAAAGGCACTAAAACTACCAGTATCCAAACTCTTTTTCGGCCAACAGACCCATCCTATAACATATAGTGGCGAACTGCTAGTGCCAAACTCTCTAAATCGATGAAAATATCAGGATTCTATTCCGGAACTAATTTTAAATCTGCACTATAAACTATCTGATGAAAAATGTTTTGTTAACCAAAATTTGTTAGGAAACTATAAATCGGAAAACTACAACGACATAGTAAATGAGCTCACAATGAAGTATAAAGGTTTGGGGTATATTTCCTTAAAATTATATTTGCTTGACTCTCATCTGGACTTCTTTTCGGCAAATTTGGGTGCCTTGAGTAACGTACAAGGCGAACGAGGCGGGTCCGTGAGGACATTTCATTAATGAAGAAGCGCCATCAAAGAATGCCGACCAGCAGATTTTTTGGGAGACTTTAAAAAGACCTTCCAGAATCCAAATATTCACGAAAATTACAAACTTTCTGTATTAAGCAATAATTCCTCTAAATTTAACTGATGTTTGTACTTTTTAAGAAAATACTTAAATGTTTTAAACTCCTTAAGAACCCCTGACGTGTAATTTTTTGTATGTTCGTGTGAAGAGTGATCTCAATATGCAAATTATTGTGTATTTGGCAGCTGTTTGTTTACAAGGTGGAAGATTTGTCTGGCGATTTTTACCATGGAACAATATAACATATTTAGTAATGAATTTGCTTGAAATTTTTGTTTCAAATAGAATCACGGTTCCGGAAACTTACAAATATTGCGGAGGTGTTTTGGGAGTCCATTTTATCATGAAAGCAATGATTTGAATGACACAAGGAACTCTATGAAAGGCGTGAAATCAACGAAAGCTTGTTTCATGCGAGTCGTCCTTTTACTTCTATTAATAACGAAAGCAACAAAAAGTTGAAAAAGGAAACAGAACAATTTGAAAATCGTCGTGCTGGCATCAGAAAGAGAGCAGAGAATGTAAATATCTTTTAAGGACCAACGCAAAACATTTTGGTGAAAGTTTTAGATAAGAAGCATTGGCACGCTTCTTGACTTGTTTTAAAGTACCAAACTCTTTTCAAAAACGTTGTCGAGTAGAAGCCGCAAAGGAGATGTTTGACGACGAAGCTGAGAACCCTACGTTAATCAAACGCATCGCTACTGATTTAGGGATGTGGGTTTCTGCATATGACAACAAAGCCGTCCAACAATCTAGCCAATGGCGCACCAGAGGTGAGCCGAAACCGAAATTAGCTGAAGGCGCTGAAGGCTAACCCAGCCGAGGCTTATATCAAGTGTATGGAGTATAGGATTAAGCGTTGACCGCCTTTAATATTAGCATTCAAGGAACCCTGAAAAGGAACTAGGCTGAACGAGTATACTAAAATTCATATTTAATGTACTATGTATGCTGTGGGGATCTAGAATCTAAGAAATGTCGTCAAATAGTTCTGATACCGAAAACCTGATGACTTATTTGACATCTAATAAATTGCCAAAAAGTTTAGTAACATCGCTGCACTTTATCCGTACGTTCGATACTGCATTGAACATTTTGGAAATTGCTCTGGACTTCTCACAACAACGATATCTCAAAGGAGAACACATTTTAATTTAACCCTAGAAGGTCATCGCTATTTTTATAACGTAGAGGTCATCCCTCGTCGATTCGACGACGGCATTACTCAAATTCCTTAATATATTATCCTACCTATCAAAACCTACTAAAATCAATATATTCACATTACCTGGTTAATATATCTTCTAAATAAAACAATATCAAACAGTATTTCTTAAATCTTTTATTAAATAAATAAAATTTTCACAGCTGTGATTCATTCGGCTTTTGTACAAAATACAAACTAAGAAACTTAAAAAAACTAAACAATTTAATAACATATTTTCACTGAATGGTATTTTTTCATAAAGATAATACTATTAACTGAAAACATAAAATACTTTACGGAATGAAAGTTCTCATTTTGTACAAGAGGCACAAAGTTCTATTTTATGCTCCCCACAAAGACTTTTTTACATTTTGCACAAAATGATTTCGTCATCCGTCTCTTAGCAGGCGGACAAATTGCGCAAATCTTTCTCTTTTTTGTTAAATTTTTTGGGCGGTTAGTATCTGTGGCATTTTCATCAAAAGAAACACAACTTTCAATATTTGATCGCAACGACGTAGACATTGCTGGTACTTCAAGTCTGTTTGTCAAATTACTTTGAAAAAGGGCAGAATGCAATTTTTTCATAAAAGCGGAACGACTGAGAGGTATTTTATTTGTTTGAAATACGTTGTGTGAATAAATAATGTAGCTATTAATAAAAGCCATGTTCTGTATACCAAAAAATTGACACATTGGTCAAAGGTGTCAACGCCTCCTTTCGTTTTGTTGTAAAATTCGATCATGTAGGCCTTATTTGATTTGGGGTTTACTGCTCCTTCCTCATTACAGGATGATAATAAATATATTACCTTACTATATTACGTAGTACTCACCAAGTGGAAAGGTGGTTTTGTTTGATCCTTTTCCCAAATACGGCATAGCATCAACCATGTACTTTGTACCGCTATCACATATCATGACCATTTTGAGTCCATATTTTGCTGGCTTGTTTGGAATGTACATCCGGAAGCTACATTTTCCCCTGAACGCCAGTAGTTGCTCGTCGATCGTAAGGTATTCTCCAGGCTTACAATTTTCCCGGCACTTTTGAATGAACATCTCCCAAATTTTTCTAATGGGGGCAAATTTGTCTTCAACTATTTGAAGGCGTGCAGATTTATCGTCGAATCGAAGACACGACATAAGAAATTTGAACCTTGCTTTTGTCATTATCGAAATATATGTTATTCCACCATAAGATCTGTCAAACAATTCATCTGCAGACAGGTGCTGATCTTTCTTGACTGCTGTTAGTACCAAGAGTCCAATTAAGGCAGAAATTTCATTTGAATTTCTGCATCAGATTCTAGTTCGCTGCTGTCTAACTCATCGTCAGTTCTTTCTTCTGAAGAACTTGCATGCCATATCTCATCGTCTAATCCATTCTCGTCGTCGCTCATTGCAAGAAATTTTTCAATTTCTTCGTCAGTATAAATTTTGCTGCCACTCATCTTGTATTACAACTGTACAAACCAAACAGATAAATAAACAAGAAAAATAATTTCGGAACGAAAAACTCACACAAAGTTCATCGTTCGTCTTTTCGACTACGCCTGTTTAAAAAATAGATACTTACACAGATCGTACGAAGCCAACCAACTTCAAATATTAACAGCTCAACAGTGACTAACGCTGTAAAAAAAAGAGGCACTGTACAAACAATGGAACAGTGCGATAACGGTAAAATAAATACTAGCGTCGTCGAAACGACGAGGCATGACTTTCCAGGGTTAAAAAAATATATTTTTTAAGAAATACTTCATCTTAATCAATTTTTTTTAGTCCGTAATAGCTTCACTCTTGAGTTTAGTTCCTCTTTACTTTGCTGCTTATTCCACTGAAGAATTTTATAAAACATTACTTACCGTTACTAATGAGATTCTCCTCCGTGCACCCTATTAGAATAGTAATATGCTCTTACATCACATTTGTTTCGTTGTGCCTCAGGGCTTCGGCTTCCGTTTGCCGTATTTTATGACGAGAAAAACGGCAATACCAGCAGAGCATGCAGGAAGGAACTAACGGAACATTTTTCATCATCAAATTTCCAAAGCAAATGAAAGTAATTTAATTTAAATAAAATGCAGTGGAGTATCTGCATACATAATTTGTACTGGAGGAAGAGGGACCAGAAGTTTATAGTAAAGCATAAAGAGGCAAGAGAGAGGAAATACAGTTTAATGAAGAAGCATTCTTACACAACAAAAGCAATAAGCGCAAATGGCCAGATTGGTAAGCAATGAATTGCATTTGTTATCGCATTCTTAGTCCTTTGTTCATTTACCGCTTTGGCTTGTGCGCTTTATCGCACCACTCAGCGTGTTGTTGTTATTGCTGTTGTTGCTTGGCACAGTGTCCATTTGGCTGCTGTCATTATTATGTCAATTCAAGTTAACGAGATTTCGTAGCTTATCAAGTGCAGCGCTGGCATGCAGCCATTGCACACCTTTGTGTCGCTACTCCCCAGCGCCGACCCTTGCGCACCCCTGGGGATCCGCCCGTCCGCCCACCCATCCGCTGCCAATGGATGTGTTTGGCCTTTGTCATTTCCTTTTGTAGTTTTTCATTTCGCGCGCAAACAAAAGTCGCCGCAGCAGCAAAGCAATTGCAGGTGTTGTGTAAGCATAAGTCGGCGCTGGCGCTCGCCAGGAATGTAAGAATGCTATTTGTATGGCCGGCGTAATTTATGTGAAATGAAATTTCCGCTTGCCGTAGCATTTTTGTTCAACTGTGGCTTTTATTCGCGCATTTATCCCATTTTTAACACCGCCGTTGTACTTGAAATGAATCAAAAGTCATATGACGAGCTATGGCAGCTCATTGTGGCTGACGCACAGTGGTGGCGTTGTGCTGCCAAAGCGGTCATAATAATTGAAGAAAATGGTGAAAAGCCGTTTGAATTTGATTTCATGAAAATACCCCTAGTCTTTTTTCATATTAGAATTAAAAATTGTCGTGAAGTGATCACATATTTGTGCTTGTTGTCCGAAGTGTGCAAACGCCTTACGTATCACACCTAAACTGTGATAATAGTGCCATCGTATCTGCTTTCAGGGTTTTGCTTTGCTACTATTCTTTGGTGATTTTGCATAATATATTTTGATTATATAGGCAAATATAAAAAATAGGAAAAGACGATTAAGAATCGAAGGTACTCGCTTTTTAAGGGGCTATACCAGTGTGACACTTTAAAAAAATCTATTTTTTTTTTGCTTTTTCGATAGTTTATATTTTCAGAAATATCCTGTGATATTGTCGTCTCTTGAATAGTTTTTGAATGGCAGCGTTCTAAAGAGCGACCGCCAGCAGGTATTTCGCAGGCAGTTGAAACTTAAAACGCGTTTTTCTCGAAACGATATTTCTAAAAATTGCTGACATCATAACTTAACGAGAGATTAATCGGTCCACTTGAAACTGAGTATTCTTGAATATATTTGCTATACAATGACATACGATTTTTTTGATTGGTTTGAAAATTGTCAATTTGGCATTAACAAATGTTTACCTATAAAAACGACACGTTTTTTCAGAACTACGCCATTTTGTTAATTTTTGATATTTTTCTAAAATCATAAGCCATTGTATAGGAAATATCTTTAGGCTTAACAAACTTCTTAAATTTTTTTGTTTCAGCCACTCATTCGGCCGGCATCATGCCAGCAATTGAGGCACTTTTTTTTTGCACCTCCGAAGACATCACATAACTCCGTTATTTTTCAACATTTTTGTAAAAAAAAAATTTAATATAGCTGAAAATTATGTCCAAAGAACTTCGAAACATTCGATAGAGTACTTTTTTATAAAAAATTCACGAAAATCGCCTAATTTTACGCGGGTTACACCGGTATAGGCCTTTAAGTAATTCCACCATTTTTGATGTCGGTCTTCGCGGGCTGTTGTCGTTAAAAGAGAAGGAAGAGCAGGCAGATAATGTTGCACTCGTTGTGTACGACAGGATGTGTTTCCAAATTGCAAAGGAATAGTGTGATTCATGTTTCCTGTAACCACAAGTTCCAAATGTCATCGCGAGTTATCAACACGACTCTGACTGGTTTTGCTACATTTGCGGCGAGTTTATTAAAAAGAGATAGAAAAAGTATGATTTAAATAGAAATTTAAAGATTTGCAAAGCAGATCCAGTTTACTTCAATCAAAAAGCAGGGAAAAAAGTGGGCTGCATATGAGCCATGTAAGTCTTGCAGATATATTTTGCACCGAGTTGAATTGAAAAAAGTAATGAAGTTTTCAGTGCCGAAAATTTGGAAGGGGCCAGGTGATCATTTTTCAAATATTTGAAGAATTTTTTTTTTCAAAGCTTTCACAGGTTCAAATAAAGGCTGGAATCTTTGGAATCTTTGTGGGCTCTTAATAAAAAATATGAATTGAGATATTTTCCCGAAGATAATTAGCAATGAGGAGTAAAACTTCTGAAACAGTTTTAAGGTAGTAGTGTATATTTTCCGTGGAAACCATATAGCTGACGATTATGACGAACTGATCACTGACAAGATTACAAATTTCTCTATCATCAGATTTAGAAAGCCTTTAAATATACACATGTCACATTCTCATTTAGATAAATTTAAAGATAATATGGAAGCTTATTTGGAATAAAAAGGAGAACACTTCCATCAAGATATAATGGCATTTGAGAGACATTACCAAGGTCGGCATGCAGTATTAGGACTATATTTGGAGATGAATAAGATAAACTTTCACTAAACATGACAGGAGAAATAAAACAATTCTTTCATAAATATTTGGAGTTTATTTTTAAATCTGTCTTGTAAGAATGAATCAATTCTAAATCGATCTTCGGTATCTTTCAATAAATTAACCGGAGTAATGGTTTGGTGGCGCATGTTAACAGAACTAAAGCTTTTAAGTTTAAACACAATTCAAACTACAAGTATCATTGATCCAACGGCATAACCTTACTTAGAATAGCTCTGTGGAACGTCAGATTTCTCGCAAATATACCGGAATATTATAGTACTTCCTAATACTATCCTCTAACTTGTGATCACTTCGAGGATCTCACCCAACACGAAGGCTCACTCACACTCAATATCGGAGAACACAACACACAATGTTACACCACACATCAAATCAAAGAAAACGATCCGCTGCGCTAAGTGGAAGCCCATTCGTTTCGTCATCGGCCCACATGAATTAGTTTAAGTTGCGCACGTCAACATTATATCCTCAACAATCTTGCATGCTACAGTCAATTTATCATCACTTTCGACATGAAATCCTACTCCACGCCACTTTGATCCACATCATTTCGCAACAGTACTGAATTCATCTGCGATCCGGCACTAATTAAGCTAAATTGTACACAAAATTACCCATACATTTTCATTTATATTATTATTCGCGGGCGTTCACTTCACTTCCAATGACTATAAGGACTACTCATATCAATGTTTATTCATCCGTAATAATTCAATTGACCAACTAATCATTCCAATATTTTTATCTTTAAAGAATTCGACATTAATCTGCTTATTGGAAGTGATTTGTCAGCTTTAAACTATAATACTACCCTGAAGTCAACTTCAACAACCGCATTGCTGAGTAATATCTAACCAAACGGATCACGTCAAATTATCAGGGTACAAGGTGGATACCCTTAGTTGCATTTGCAAGGGCGATTGTTACTACGAAAACGCTTTAAGCAATTTTCCTGCCAATCACCGGCAAATTTGCTACAGATATTCGTTGATATGCACTAACTTCACTTCATGTTTTAATAAAATTTATTTTAAGAACATTTTCAGATGCCTGCGCCATTGTGCCGCACTTGCAGTCCACGTGGTGCTGTGTATTCTCGTTTAAGTCCTGCTAGAATGTGAAAAGGACAACAACTGACAACTCCATATCGAAAATCAAGTCACGTGAAATGAACTCGGTGTGAATGCGGTGCAAATAAGTTCGAGTAGTGCGCGGGTGGGCGGGCGAGCGCTTGAACCCACCAAATAAATGCATATAACCTGTCACGAAATGAACACAATGCCACGGACATAACGCGACGCTGAATTACCGTTATACGCCATGTGACCAGCCAACACTGAACGATGAATGTCAAAAGAAAATATGCTCTGCAACAACAACAGCAGCAGTAAGCAACGCAGAGTGCCCAGAAATTGTGATCTGCAGCGAGCGAGTGCCACGGCGTATGAGTGATATTTTCACCCACAACAAAAGCTGCAGAGAAAAAATACGACGAAATTTCACGAAATGGTTAAACATTAAAATAATGCAAGCAAACTTCCCGTTCTCCGCGTGCTTCCGCTCCGAGTTGCGTCTCGCATTTGTGAAGGCAAAGAAAGCAAAAAAAATCAGAAATTTGACATACTTCTGCTCGCCGGCCTTTCGAGTTTATTGTAGCCACAATTCGATTGAGTAGGGTCGGCGTGGGATTCGTGTGCGCACAAACACGCACACACAAGTGTTTATATTCGTGTGCAAAAGTGTGTGGCAGCGTGGGGCACGTGTTGCTCTCGAGTCTTCTCTGCCCTCTTGAGCATTTCCTTTGAGCTTTTTTTTTGCTGTTATTGTTAATACTTTGTTTTCACCGATAAATAACTGTGTATATGTATACATTTCTTTGTTAAGTTACGCATGGTTTGCATTTGCTGTCCACTTTGCTTGGTTCTCATTCATTTTTCACCTCCTGCTGCGCGGCAGCGTCGGCTTCAGCTTTCTTATCTTACGGCTCCTTTCACTTTGCAACGATTTGTTGCACGCTCGCCCATTTGTTGTGCGTAACTGGCTTTACTTTACTATTTACTTTTGTTGTAATTTTTTACATTTGTATATTGTTGTTGTAAGTTTACAATACAAATGTGTTCTTGTGTCCATTTTATCTCGTACTTACGTCACTGCACCTTTATTTCCCTTTGTTGTTGCTCACAGGAAACGAAAATATTTTCGTATCCTTTGTGTTGTGTTCAAAGTGGTGCGCAAACAAAGAAATAAGAGCTTTTACTTAAATTTAAATAAATATATGGAGATGATATAATTAAATAAAGTTGAAAGGGTTTCACTGACCCTCTTCAAACGCTTAATATCGTGTTGAACTCCTCATAACTTCGGGTTGTGCATATAGGTTTACATATGTGTGTATGTGTTTAGATGTGTGTGCTTTCAGAATATATAGAATTTTTTCAGCCACTTAAATTTAAGATGTTTTGTTTTTAGCAAAATTTTTAAGCATATCTTAGTAGATTCCTTACGCTTGGAGTATTTTCAAAAAAGTCAGTTTGTGTTATACATTGCTACTGAAGAATAAACGACTAAATGTCATCGATTATGGAATTACATCTTACTTAAGAACTTATAGCAAGGACTCCTAACTAAATGAGGCCACCAGCTCTAAAAGTGATGATTATGAGCAGAGTTTGAAGTTTTTCAATTCTAATGATGCTCGCGTCTTTGAAATCGAATTGATAGTCGTACAAGTGAACTAGATGCGTTTAACCGAATTCAGTATTGAAACACATAAATTAGCTGGCAAAGTTATGCCTCCATTACTTGGAAAGGTAAGTGGGTAGGAAGGAGTATTACACTTTCGGGCTCAATAAACGCTGGATGCGCTATTTTAATGCACAATCGCCGGACCTCTCTAATCTTGATATCACGTTTCATCTTTGCTCCTAAACCTTTTGGCTTTCTCAATGAAACTATCTCTATGGTTTTGTGGACAGTTATTTAAGGGTTGGCGACTTGATGCGTTCCAAGTGTTATGTGTCTGGTTTGTGTTAGAACTGGGCAATCAAGTATAAAACTGTGTCCTTATTTGCTGACAGCTGCGGCAGACTCATTTTAAGCGCGTGTTCTTATAGTGGAGCTGTAAGTCTGAACATATTATTCCTGGACCTAAGAAATAAGCCCTTGCCTTTGGTCTTAGCATACTACTTGGGTCATATCTGCTACATTATCTTGTGGTTATTCATTTCTAATTGCAATGAACTTCTGGGATGATAGTAGGGGTGGTAGCTATTTAGTTTTGTCAGCAGACCGAAGACGCGTTCCTCCAATTGAGTTTAGATGCGCCTCCGGTATTTCTTCTACCTAGTGAAGCTAGGATTGATGGAGAGGGTGTTTTCAGCAGCTCAGTTACGTACGATGCTAAGGTACTGCTGAGTTAGCTCGTACCGGTATTCAGAAATTTGCCCTCAACCATGATAGCTAAGTCGTCTGCGTAGGCCCGGCAGCCGACTTCTCAAGTTTTCCTAGAAAAGCATTACCAACCATGATCCAAAGAAGTGGTGAGGCAGCTCCCTTTGTGGGTTGTCTCTACTCTCGTGCCGCACTGCGATTATGCCAAGATCTTTCAATCGCAGAGAAGTTTGAAGATAAGTTGCTTACGGTTCGGTTCAGTCCCAAATCTATTCAGAGCTCTAATCACCGCTTCTGGCTGATGAAGAAGATACCATTTATAACGAGGAAATTATCGCGCAAACCCTTTGTTCCTTATAGCTCTCTCGAGCCAAAATACGATAGTATGAAAAGTGGTCTATAAGAAATCCCGATTTTCGAAAGTTCCAACAACCACCAGAAAGGGTTTCCTCTGCCGTTTTGTGTTATAATTGGACAGGAAAACTTTAAAAACCGTGCTGAAGACTTCGACGCACATATCATTTGCGTTAGGAGAAAGAAAGGATTTCTCCCCTAGCGCGTCTGGAAGGTCTAGTCGAGGCTACCTACAGTATAGGTCTCAGTTCGTTTTTCTGCAATTTCAAGGGTTTTCCTGGACGAACGCGCTGCATAAAAACTAAATGCGATTTATGTGATCAAATAATGATTGGTCATCTAGAAGGCTTCAGTTTAAGATCAGAGACTCCATAGCGTTTGAAACTAGGGTTAGGTTGAAAAATTTTTTAATATGTCTTCTTTTTGTTCTAATTCTAGGCAATTACTCGCTTTATTGGTAAGTTTCTCTTATTTAAATTTATGTTAGTGTTTATATTATTCCCAGTCCGTTTTTCTAGAATTTTCGGTTCAGAAGAAACGATTGGAGTGATCATGATCCTATACTAGGTTGTTATGTCTAATACTTTTTCCCTGGTTCTGGTTATGAATGGAGGTGTGCACCCCACATTGAGTGTGTATAAATCAATGCTTAACATAACTTCTAACAGGGATTCACCTGTGGCGTTGTTGTTGGTGCTACCATATGTTACGTTGTGTGCACTTTCAGCCTATTACTATAGGGAATGTTCCTTATCGCAGTATCTTATCAGCTGTTCCCCTTCTGAAAGTGGTATTGAGTTTGTCATTTGCAATAGGCCTTCACTCTTGGCCGTTGCCTGTTGGACTGCGTTCACTTCCTCGGCCTGTTTAGTCGTAATCTCAACCTCCGTGTGACCTTGCTGCGGTTCCTCTTCCTGAGTACCTGACCTCCATCGTTTGGCTAGTTTGCTTCCGAATCTATAGTTCAGTCTGAAGCGGTTCTCACTCATTGTTGAACGACTCGTCGTCCACACCAGTTATTGGTTTTCAGACCCTCGTTTTGGACCTGCAGCCGGTTCAACGCTCATGCTTGCCTCTTATTCGCACTCCTAGTGAGAAAATGTGTTAAGTTGTACGTGGGGGATTTCTACACTGATCTTCGTGGTTTGCTTTACGCTAGCTATTCAATCCCTGTCTTCATATAGCGCCTCCTGCGCTTTTGCCTTGTGTGCTTTCCGCTGTTTTTTCTTTCATCTTTTAAAGTGGGTTCTGCTTTGCTTCACTATGCGTTCCTTTCATTGGTGATACGGTTCTTAGTGAAGTCTGAGGCCCTTAACATTAGTTATTGATCGCCCTGTTGATGATCGTTCTACATTTAAAGCTCCTTAGGTGATGTTTTTCCTGTTCCTCATCCTCTCGGTGCGATTCCAAAAGTTTGCTTTAAAAAAAAAAAGGAAAGTAGACTATGATTTCTGTAAAATTATATTTAAATTCTTTACACAAGCGATAATTAAACGAAAATTTTAAAATTATTTACTTTATTGATTCTATCGCACACTACGCATCTCCGTCTTGTCTAACAAGATCTAAAGAGAAGTACAGTAAGTGCTCTTAGAAAAAGTAATAAAAGACACTTAAATTTACAGTTCGACTGTCACTCAAGATATCGATGTGCAAATATACAAGTATATGCACCCTATCAACACTTGTCAAAACGCATAAATTTTTATTATTTTCCAAGTCAAGCGCAATAAACTACTTTCACAAAGCTCCCCACTTCCACCTCACTTCGTTATATTCGCAGCATACTATCAGATGCATAAAATTTGTTTCCCTATTTCATATCCGCGACACTTTCAATTTACGACTGCTCCATGATATTGCGTTGAACCCACAATACAAACGGTGTCACCTTGTTGACTTGTTTGCTGTACAAACTCAACTTTCACCGCACTCACTTTCTCTAAACTCTGCATAATTGGCGGCTTTGCTAACGCTTTAAATTTAGATGGCTTGGGTGCATTTAATGACATTTTAAGCTTTCGCTTTTTGCTTTGCATTAGAAAATTATATTCATAAAATTCAGGGTTCCACCAATTTAGCTCAATTATAGTCACTCTGGAGATGTCGAGAAAGTCTTCAATATAGAATTCTGCAATGCAGTAGAAGTTAACTCGATCGAATGTGTAACTCTGTTGGCAAGAAAACAGTTAAAAGAGATATAAGCATGTGCTCAAAATCGTGCTCTAGCATTAGGTGCTTAATTATATGAAGGATAAATAGTGAAAACTTTAGTAGCAGGTAACCAAATCCGAAGACTTTTGCTCGATAGTTAGATAATTTGATTTTCGTTGATTTCGGTTTCGTTGGCTGATTCCCCATGTTTATAAGTTTCATAATTTTCTTTCTGCTTATTATTTATTTTTATGCTCTAGAGAGACAATTGTTTTGTTCTTCCAACTGTTATTAGTATCACCTAACGCTAGGCGAGATAGATATAGGGTTATATGTATATATATTTAAATGATCAGGTTGACAACACAAATTGAAATCATAATATGGTGCTGCAAAAACTGAATGAAGTCGGACCAGATCTTGGTCTATACACCATATATTATGTTATATCTAATTGAATGGTTTCCGGTCATCCGCTTGACTTTTCTCGCATGGAAAAATATTATTCTATAAAAAAAAAATTATTAGTGCAAGGGATCTTAATAAATACATCGGTATAAAACTTTCCACAGAACTTTGTTAAAATCCTTGATATTAAAAAAACAATTAGACTTTAATCAGTAATAAACCATAAATCAAACAAGAACAGGCTAGTCTGATGACGTTTTTTCATGTTTAGGCCAATTTCAAGTGCACGTTTTTGCTGGATCACTTTGGAATCATAAATACCAGAAATTATAATTTATGTTAGACTTAGCTGTACCAGAGTTCTAGAGCCGCCGATCACAACAGCTCAAAAAACAATGTATTGAAAATTTATTTGCTATAAAAAGTAACACCTCTTATGAATTTTTTATGAGTCTTCAAAGTACCCAATATTAACAAGTAAGAAAGGGCTAAGTTCGGGTATAGCCGAATATTTTCAACTGTCATCATTTGCAGAGAACTCGAATTTAGGTGCTGGCAAAACTTTATGTTAAACTACCGGAAGTACTTTCCTTATTTAATGCATTTTAATCAAGAGGATCCACTGTTATTAGGAACAAATTCTTTCTGAATTTCGTTAAGATTTCTTACATGTTGACCGATATATGGTATGCGCAATAATGTCAATCGAAACTTCGAAAAAATATTTATAGATATATGAGTTAAGTATTGGTCCATTGGTTAACCATTTTTGGCACGGGAAATGCTGTCATTACAAAAGTTTTCTCTGAAGATTTCAAAACTAGACGATGACAAATCAACCATATATCCTGCGGTTCACATATTTGATGTCTGGGTCTCTCAAAAGCTACAGTCTGATTTTGACAATTTTTGGACCTTAGTTGCAATACCTTGAGGGCACTATTTGTTCAAAGTTTTATTGCTGTAAAGTAAATAAAAGAATTATGTGGAGTTTAAAAGTTTCTTTTGGTGTGGAAGCTTGGTTGTCACCGCTTACTTTCACAGCGTCTTTTAGGGATGGTTAGGTAAGCTTACACATCAAATGTGTTCCTGACATAATCTTACAGGATTTCACCTAAAGGCGGATGATACAACGCTTCTTGTCTAATTATTGCACCCAACACTTTATGGACCTCTCCTACCATCTCGGTTGTGAAATTTTATGCTTTAGGCGCATTTATTCAGTGAGTCATCGCACTTTCAGTAGTTTGCAACTTACCATTTATATGGAAAGTAGGCGTGGTTATGTTCTAATTTTACTCATTATCCACAAGTATAGCTGATTTAGCTTCAGCGATTTAAACGATATATGCATTAAATCATAAAGGGAGAGAAGAATGGCACGCCAACTTTTAAACATCAGAATGCGTCTCGTCATCCTGATCCATATACATACCCATATCTATTGCGATTAGTTTCAGGTGATACAAACAAGTGAAAGGTGAACAATACTATTTTACTGTGGTAACATGTTGCGAGAGTATAAAAATAATATTACTCAAGCCCAAACCATAAGTATCACTCAATAACCGTTACAAATTGAAGCAAATATCGCCATCTGGCCCCAGTCGCAATGCAGCTCATTGAATGTGATTGGGCAATTGTGAATATTGTCAAGTAATACGAATATATTTTCGACATTATTTGCATGTTGGCTCATTGAGTGCGGCATCTGGCGGCAATATACCCGCTAACGCTGCTGTTACATCACGTTGATTGAACACTGAGTGCATACAGCTTTTATTGCGGCAAGGCAAATCAAAATCTTGCAAACGACTGCCTGAAGACGTGGCCAAGTTTCATAAAAAACGTGCAAACCATTTTATTCGCAATCATTTCTTCAACTGGAAGCGAGTGAAAAGTGTGTTGCAACCTGCCAATTAGGAAGCGTGTAACAATAACTGTAAAAGGAACTGTAAATTTCGACTGCAAGTTACCCGCCCATATAGGGAAGTGTTCTCCGCTTTATGGCTTTGTTGTTGCGTGTTGTCAAAGGCATTGGCGTTAAACTTGCGGGTGTGTGCGTAAATAATTTATTGGATTTTATTCTTTCAGGCTCCGCGCTTTTATTGACCACTTAAATCGCTTAAGTGTAGCGCAGCGGTAAAGCGGAAAAAATCTCAACGCAAAAACAAATAAAAGCGGCATCAAAGAGGAGAGAGATTGACATCCACTAATACACACTGGTATTTTGGGGGACTCACATCCGCCAAATAAATGCGTATGCGTGCCACATTATACTGTTTTCTTAGAGCTTTCATGCACGCACTTGCTTACATTGAATTGGGCAGTTAGTACGCCTAAATGTATGTTTTGTAACATGTAACTGCGCTTGTATGTGTGTGAGATCGGGTGAGAGAATAAAAGTACTGCATTACATAAAATGCGCCAAATGACATGGAAAAACTCACATGAAACAAGTCGTAAAAAATATTCATATGTAAATATAAACATAAAAACATATCTACACACATATACGATATATATATATTAGATTTATCTGAGTATCTATGCATATATAATAATACTTCCTTTACTTGGTTAACGAAGTGCTTAACATACACTGTATTATTCATTTGACAAATTTGTTGTACCGAGCCGCTACTGAAACCCGTTTTAATCTACTTAAGATATTATTTAAGAGTTTGCACTTCTCTTGAGTGTCGTGAAAGGACACCCTTAGTGTGGAACTTTAAAAAGTGGCTTTTTTTCAATGGGTCATACTTTCAAAATTAACATACTTAAACTCTAGATCAATATACGAAATAATTTTCGAGTTACTGCCTCCTGAAAACTTCATATTTCAAATTAGTTTAAGTGATTACTCAGTGACAAGAGATTTGATATAATTTAATTTGAAAATACAAATCGCAATAATAAGGAACACTTGTGGTTTAAAAATGTTTAAAGAGCGTGCGTGCCCGTCCCCTCATAGGTTTAATGTGTATAGCTCCGAAACTATTCAAGCTGTATCACGCAAATTTGCTAAGAAAAGTTATCAGGAAGTCCAAAAATCTTTATATTATGTACTAGTGTATGGGAACTCAGGGAAGTATTGACCCGAATTAACCCCATTTTTGATTCACAGAGTTGCTATTGTCAGAAAAGGAGTCTCTTTGAATTCTATAACCCATAATTGGCCGATATTTTCGGTGACTTGAACAGTTTTGGTACACATTTTTGGACAAATTTACGCATAAAGTCACTTTTCGTGCAAAGTTTTATCTCGTTTTATTGATTGTTTCTTGATTTGTACACTTAAATGTAAATGAATGAAACAAAAATTAGAATTGTGTTTTATGAGAAGCCACTCCTGTACCCTGATTTCGCATCATTTTCATACTGTAACATAGGAATATCACAGGAATGTTATGAATTGGCTGAAATCGGTTGAAAAGGTCCCGTGTTATGGGCTTTTACCCAAATGTGAGCGTGCCACGCCCTCTCATACTATCTGGTAGGTAAAATTTAATGTCTTTGGCGTATTAAATTACTGATTTATCGCGGTTTTAGTTGTTTTTAACTAAATCGGTAAGTGGGCAGTGGATAGGGTTATCCCCCAGTTTCATCCATTTTTACCTTGCAGGAAGGGGTGCTTATAGAAATTTTTCTGAAAGCATTTGATTGTTTTAGCTTGAATATCTGGGGATATGAATACTAAATCATTTAGAGGACGGACCACCACACCAGATTACACCTTTGCATCTTAATTATGTGCTTAGTTATGACACTTTATAAGTTTTCGTTAAATGGCGTTTTGTGAGCTTGGAAGTGGTCCGATTACGCCCATCTACGAAATCGTCCTCACTTCTCACCTTTTTTTTTACCAAGGAACACGTATAGCTAATTTCATTAAAAAAAGGAAGACAGACGGGCGGAAAGATAGATAGTCACACGGAATTCAACTCGTCTCGTCTTCGTGATCTTTTATACATACATAACCCCTTATCGTTCTCCATTAGTTTAAGGTGATACAAGCCACCATTATGCGAATGAAACTATTATAATCTGCAGTAACATGGAAGATGGAGCCAAGTCACTTGAGAGTGTCCACCAAATATTCTTTTACATATAGCTGAAGCACTCCCGACATCCGGTCTTTGACCAAGTATCTTCTGGGTAGCCACGAAACATCCGTATGAAGGCGAGCTAATGTGAGAATGTGAAAAATCCCCTCCACAGGGTTGTGCGCTGGGTTTGGGACACGCCACTTAAAACACACTATCAATGAAAAGAAGAAATCAGCCTCGGATGGTCGCTCCGAGGTCCTAAAAATCGTCTGGACCACTATCTTGTTGAAGCCAAGATACGCACCCGCTTCTGTGCAGGCAAAATCGCACATCAACAAACACAAGGAAGGTTCAAAGTCGACAACCTGCAATCACAACAGACTGCCGAAGATTTTCAACTCGGCTTACACTCCTGCTCTCTGAGAGCATTCATCAGCTACTTGGTATAAGGGAACTGTGGGACGGCATTTCAAGCTCCTTACGTACAGCTACAAGCGAAGCCATTGGTTTTCGGAAAATTAAAAAGAGAAAGTTTGTACGATGGGGAGTGCCGGAATCGCAGTAGAGAGAAAATAGACTGCCGTCTCGCAACGTTGCGATCGACCACAATACGTGCGGGATGGGATAGACACCGAGAATGAAAGAGGGAAGCGAGATATATTTGCAGACAGAAAAAGAGAGAGCCCGAAATGTGTGAGTATAAAGAGCTTGACAACGCTGGAAAATTCTACGAAAAAATGCGGTGACTTGCAGAAGGTTTTAAGACCGGAGCATACTCTTGTAGAACCCCCAAAGGTGATGTAGTCACTGATGCCCAGAGCATACTAAAATTATGGAGAGGACGCCTCCCCAGCCTGTTAAATGGCAGTGAATGCTTAACATCAAGAGATGTTGAATCCGATTCCCCAATCGATGATAACGTTCCTTTGCCCGACCTTAAAGAATTTCGAATAGCAATTACCCGTTTGAAGAACACCAAAGCGGCGGGGGCCGCTGGATTGCGGACCGAGCTATTCAAACACGGCGGTGAGGAACTGATAAGGAGCTTGTATCCGCTTCTTTGTAGAATATGATCGGATGAAAGCATTCCTGACGATTATAATTTATGTGTGATCAGCATAATCCACAAAAGAGGAGACCCAAATACCCGCGCCAAATCTAAGAAAAGACCCGTAAAAGGAGAATCGACACGCACCACCTCTTCGTCGATTTCAAAGCTGCTTTTGACAGTACGAAAGGAAGCTACCTTTATGCCGCTATGTCTGAATTTGACACCCGTGCAAAACTAATACGGCTGTGTGTTGAGCACTACCAAAAGCTCCGTCAGAATCGGGAAGGACCTCTCCGAGCCGATAGATATCAAACGAGGTTTCGGACAAGGCGACTCCCTATCGTACGACTTCTGCTTTCTCCAGAATTGATAAGGGAACAAAGAAAATAGGGCTGGTGGTGAACGAGGCAAGACGAAATATTACCTGTCATCAAACAAACATTCGATGCACTCGCGACTTCGCTCCCATGTCACTGTTGTCAGTCACAACTTCTAAATTGTAGTCGTTTCGTCTATCTTGGAACCGGTATCAACACCAACAATAATGTCAGCCTCGAAATCCAACGCAGAAGAACTCTTGACAATAGGTACTACTTCGGACTGGGTAGGTTATTGAGAATTAAAGTCCTCTCTCAACGAACAAAAACCAAACTCTATAAGTCACTCATTATACCTATCCTGCTATGTGATGCAGAGGCATGAATGACTACAATACCTGATGAGTCGACGTGGCGAGTTTTCGAGAGAAAGGTTCTGAGAAAGATTTATGGTCCTTTTCGCGTTGGCCACGGCGAATATGGCATCCGATGGAGCGATGTGCTGTATGAGATATACGACGACATTGACATAGTTCAGCGAATTAAAAGACAGCGGCTACGCTGGCTAGGTCATGTTGTCCGAATGGACGAAAACACTCCAGCTCTGAAAGTATTGGATGAAGTACACGCCGGGGGAAGCAGAGGAAAAGAAAAACTAAAAATATCACATCAAAATATACACAACAATACTAAATGTAACTAAAATTTCTAAATTTAAATGTAACTAAATCATCTAAATCCACTACAATTCCAGTTTCTTTTAAACAGAACTTTACTACAGATATTACAAGTGATCTTCCAACCTCGGCAAACTCATCTTCTTTAGTCCTGTTGGATTAGCATTCCGACTAGAAGCGTTTCACACTACTCTGAAATAAGCTTTTATTATACTCTCGCTACAAAGTCGCTAAGGAGAGTATTATAGTTTTGTCTATATAACGGTTGTTTGTAAGTAATAAAACTAAAAGAGTCAGATATAGGGTTATATATATACCAAAGTGATTAGGGTGACGAGTAGAGTTGAAATCCGGATGTCTGTCTGTCCGTCCGTCCGTCTGTCCGTCCGTCCGTCCGTGCAAGCTGTAACTTGAGTAACGATTGAGATATCATCATGAAACTTGGTACACGTATTTCTTCGCTCCATAAGAAGGTTAAGTTCGAAGATGGGCAAAATCGGCCCATTGCCACGCCCACAAAATGGCGAAAACCGAAAACCTATAAAGTGTCATAACTATGCCATAAATAAAGATATTAAAGTGAAATTTGGCACAAAGGATCGCATTAGGGAGGGGCATATTTGGACGTAATTTTTTTGGAAAATTGGGCGCCTACTAAGTTATTTATATGTACATATCTCGGAAACTACTATAGCTATGTCAACCAAACTGTATAGAGTCGTTTCCTTCAGGCATTTCCATATACGATTCAAAAATGGAAGAAATCGGATAATAACCACGCCCACCTCTCATACAAAGGTTATGTTGAAAATCACTAAAAGTGCGTTAACCGACTAACAAAAAACGTCAGAAACACGAAATTTTACGAAAGAAATGGCAGAAGAAAGCTGCTCCCAGGCTTTTATTTTAAAATTGAAAATGGGCGTGGCGTAACCATATCTCAGGAACTACTAATCTAATTAATTTTACAGCAAAAAAAAAAATATGTAAATGACGGATAATGAAATCTCGATTATCACTTTATCATGCGAGAGTATAAAATGTTCGGTGACACCCGAACTAAGCCCTTCCTTACTTGTTTTGAAATATCTTTGTTGGCACATTGGCAACGATGCTTTGGTGATATCTCTGATATCATCATCCTGCAAAGTAATCTGACTGCCTGAATAAAGTAAAACTTTACAGTTCTTCCGTCGTCATTCAGGGGGCTGTTATAGGCCTCATCTGTGCCTACTTCTTTCATTTGTTAGAAACTGTTAAAGTTAGTTCGACAAAAGAAAGGACAATCTGAGAGTACCACAGTTCCTCTTACAAACATTTGTACAGACCTAACGTAGTTTCTGTAAGTGTTAATACCAAATTATAATTTGTTCAAGAAGATATGTCTATTCTTTTTCATTAAGATACTTCTTAAAGTGTTCGATATTCGACATATATTGTCCATATTATCATGTGATATCATTTATTTTTAAGATAAAACAGTAATCCTCAAAATACGTGGCGACTTAATTTCTTTAATTTAGCTAACCGAAAGCAGGGAATCCGCATATTCAGTATTTGGTCCGTTCAGCGGTATCTTAAAAGCGTTAGTATCTTATATTGATTGGATAACCTCAAAGCGAAGCACTGTCGAGTACAATGTATCAAAATTGGAAGTTCAATATTTTTTTTTTTTGTATTCATAAATTTGAAAGCCTTTATTGTCATATTTTGACACTGATTAAATTATTCACAGCTTTCTGTTCTTTTCTTTTCTTCAATAAAACAAATTTCCACGTAAACTCAATGCACTGATGTGTAATTCCCAACCTGTTGATAAAACATAAAGTAGAACACATCGTAATTTCGCATGTAAACTTGTAAGCGACAGGACGAAAGGTATTAAGAACAAAAGGAAGTCGAAGAGGAAATGTGGGATTGCTTAAGAAATGCCTAGACCGAAACGAATCTGTGACAAGTGAGTGAATCGGCAAAAGGATATACCAACGGAAGGAAGTGGCCGTGCATCAGACGAAAAATCAGACAACCGAGAAGAATATGAATTAGAAATAAAAGAATTTATGCTCATGTGACATATGAAGATTTAAGTGGTTGAGTGTGTTCTGCTGCTATCTAAAATCAATTCGCATAAAAGTACACGGGGCAGCAATAACATATGTAGATATATAGATATCCATCCATTCAAATGACAAACCTGCGCCGTTGCAATAAAAACAACATAAATACAAAGCGAAATTTTTTATAGCTGTTTGATTAGTTTAGAGTTCCATAAAGGAGTGAAATATTCGCTTATTCGTAATATGCAAAATAATTCCATTGTCTAGGAAAATATGAGTACTCAGCCGTTCGTGGAGAGTTCTGAGCTTTTCGAACTTTAAACTTTATCTTTCGATTAGCCAGCGGAACTTGTGTTACTATTCCTACGCTTTAAAGCTTAGAATCGAGGCCACAGTTCAGGTTATTAACCTTTCGAGTCGACGGCAAGAGCTTATGATTAAATATTAAATTATCAGATTTTAAACTGATCCCATCAGGAGAGCTTTTTATATATTAGGAAAAGCATCATACATCGAGAAAACAAACGAAAAGTTATTATGATATTATATATGTATATAGTACTATTCGACCGTTTCTTCTTTTCGCTACGTGGCGCCAATTGGATATTCCAAGCGAAGTCAGGTCCTTCTCCACTTGGTCCTTCCAACGGAGTGGAGGTCTTCCTCTTCCTCTGCTTCCCCCGGCGGGTACTGCGTCGAATACTTTCAGAGCTGGAGTGTTTTCATCCCTCCGGACAACATGTCCTAGCCAGCGTAGCCGCTGTCTTTTAATTCGCTGAACTATGTCGATGTCGTCGTATATCTCGTACAGCTCATCGTTCCATCGAATGCGATATTCGCCATGGCCAAAGCGCAAAAGACCATAAATCTTTTGCAGAATTTTTCTCTCGAAAACTCGTAACGTCGACTCATCGGTTGTTGTCATCGTCCAAGCCTCTGCACCGTACAGCAGGACGGGAATTATGAGCGACTTATAGAGTTTGGCTTTTGTTCGTCGAGAGAGGACTTTACTTTTCAATTGCCTACTCAGTCCGAAGTAGCACCTGTTGGCAAGAGCAATACTGCGTTGGATTTCCAGGCTGTCATTGTTGGTGGTGTTAATGCTGGTTCTTAAATAGACGAAATTATCTACAACTTCAAAGCTACGACTGTCAACAGTGACGTGAGCGCCAAGTCGCGAGTGCGACGACTGTTTGTTTGACGACAGGAGATATTTCGTTTTGCCCTCGTTCACTGCCAGACCCATTCTCTGTGCTTCCTTGTCCAGCCTGGAGAAATCAGAATTAACGGCGCGGGTGTAGGGGCCGATGATATCAATGTCATCGGCCTACGCCAGCAGCTGTACACTCTTATAGAAAATGGTACCTTCTCTATTTAGTTCTGCAGCTCGAACTATTTTCTCCAGAAGCAGGTTGAAGAAGTCGCACGATAGGGAGTCGCCTTGTCTGAAACCTCGTTTGGTATCGAACGGCTCGGAGAGGTCCTTCCGATCCTGATGGAGCTTACTCAACGTCAGTTTACACAGCCGTATTAGTTTCTCGGGGATACCAAATTCAGACATCGCGGCATAAAGGCAGCTCCTTTTCATGCTGTCGGAAGCAGCTTTGAAATCGACGAAGAGGTGGTGTGTGTCGATTCTTCTTTCACGGGTCTTTTCCAAGATTTGGCGCATGGTGAATATCTGGTCGGTTGTTGACTTTCCAGGTCTGAAGCCACACTGATAAGGTCCAATCAGTTTGTTGACGGTGGGCTTTAATCTTTCACACAATACGCTCGATAGAACCTTATATGCGATGTTGAGGAGGCTAATCCCACGGTAGTTGGCGCAGATTGTGGGGTCTCCTTTTTTATGGATTGGGCATACCACACTTAAATTCAAATCGTCGGGCATGCTTTCGTCCGACCATATTTTACAAAGAAGCTGATGCATGCTCCCTATTAGTTCTTCGCCGCCGTGTTTGAATAGCTCGGCCGGCAATCCGTCGGCCCCTGCCGCTTTGTTGTTCTTCAGGCGGGCAACTGCTATTCGAACTTCTTCATGGTCGGGCAATAGAACGTCTGCTTCATCGTCATCGATTGGGGAATCGGGTTCGCCTTCTCCTGGCGTTGTGCGTTCACTGCCATTCAGCAGGCTGGAGAAGTGTTCCCTCCATAATTTAAGTATGCTCTGGGCATCAGTGACTAGGTCACTTTTGGGGGTTCTTCAAGAGTACGCTTCGGTCTTGAAACCTTCTGTAAGCCGCCGCATTTTTTCGTAGAATTTTCGAGCATTACCCCTGTCGGCCAGCTTATCAAGCTCTTCGTACTCACGCATTTCAGCCTCTTTCTTTTTCTGTCTACAAATGCGTCTCGCTTCCCTTTTCAACTCTCGGTATCTATCCCATCCCGCACGTGTTGTGGTCGGTCGTAACGTTGCGAGGTAGGCAGCCTGTTTTCTCTCCGCTGCGACACGGCACTCCTTGTCGTACCGGCTGTTCTTTTGCACTTTCCGAAAACCAATGGCTTCGGTTGCAGCTGTACGTAAGGAATTTGAAATGACTTCCCACAGTTCCCTTATACCGAGTTGTTGACGAGTGCTTTCGGAGAGCAGGAGTGCAAGCCGAGTAGAAAAACGTTCGGCTGTCTGTTGTGATTGCAGATTCTCGACGTCGAACCTTTCTTGTGGGAATCTTGGCTGCAACAAGAAAGTGGTCCGAGTCGATGTTATAACCTCGGAGCGCACGCACGTCTAAAACACTGTAGACGTGTCTTCCGTCTATTACAACATGATCGATCGGTTGGTAGTTTTTCGATCCGGAGACAGCCAGCTAGCTTGATGAATCTTTTTATGCTGGAATCTAGTACTACAGATAACCATATTTCGGGCCCCGGCGAAGTCAATCAGCCTCAACCCATTTGGGGAAGTTTCGTCGTGGAGGCTGAATTTACCGACCGTAGTGCCAAAGATACCTTCTTTGCCCACCTTGGCGTTAAAGTCGCCAAGCACGATTTTGACATCGTGGCGGGGGCAGCTCTCATAAGCGCGCTTCAAGCGATCATAGAAGGCATCTTTGGTCACCACGTCCTTCTCTTCCGTTGGGGCGTGGGCGCAAATCAGCGATATGTTGAAAAACCTCGCTTTGATGCGTATTGTGGCTAGACGTTCATTCACCGGAGTGAATGATAGTACTCGGCGACGGAGTCTCTCTCCCACAACGAATCCTACACCAAACTTGCGCTCTTTTATATGGCCACTGTAGTAAATGTCACAAGGACCTACTCGTCTCTGTCCTTGTCCCGTCCATCACATTTCTTGGACGGCGGTGATGTCAGACTTTATTTTCGCGAGGACATCAACCAGCTGGGCAGCGGCACCTTCCCAATTAAGGGTCCCGACATTCCAGGTGCATGCCCTCAAATCGTAGTCCTTATTTCGTTTGCCATGGTCGTCATCAAAAGGGGGGTCTCTCATCCGAGGCTTGTTGCTTCCTTTCATTGGGGGTGTTTATTTACGTTGCGGGTCCCAAACTCAGCGCACAACCTTATGTACGGGGATGTTTCGCCTTCTCACATTAGCTCGCCTTCAAACGGATGTTCTTAGGCTACCCAGAGGATACTTGGTCAAAGACCGGAAGTAGTGAGCAGCTTGAGCCATGTGTAAAAGAATCGTTTCTGGCCACTCCCAAGTGAATGGCGATCAGAGAACTTTTCTCACTTGCGTGAAGTTCTAAACATGACTCCATCCTCCTATATATATATATACGGAGTTTATAATTTTATGTAGAATCTTCTCATAACCCCGTAATATGCAAAATAATACCATTGTCCAGGAAAATATAGTACTCAGCCGTTCGTGGAGAGTTCTGAGCTTTTTGTACTTTCAATTTATCTTTCGATATTAGCTCCCGGAACTTGTGTTACTATTCCTACGCCTTAACGCTTAGAATCAAGGCCAACGTTCAGGGTTAAGTGTTTAACATTATTATCCTTTCGAGTCGACGGCAAGAGCTTACGATTAAATGTGAAATTATCAGATTTTGAACTGATCCCGTCAGGAGAGCTTTTTATATCATACATCGAGAAAACAAACAAAAAGTTATTATGATATTATATATGTATATAGTACTATTCGACCGTTAATTACTTTATTGGTAATTGAGAAAAGCAGCTTATTAATCGACCTTGAGTTTATCGGGCTATTGGATGTTTCCTGCTGCTCAGCATGACATTTTACTCTTCCTGGTAATGACTATGATTTCCGAGTTCAGAGAAGACAAAACGATAAACAACACGACAAATAAATAACAAATTCAAATACACATGTACTTATAATAAGGCGAATTCTAATTCCCAGACATTTCAAAGGTTATTCATTTCGAGGTTTCCTACTTTTTTAAAGAAAAAACACAAAAACTTCAAAATAATGGGGAATGTTTAGCATCACTCGAAAGAGCATTACTTGGCTCGTTCGAGCATTTCGACTACTAACTGGCGAACAACACGCTTGATGTTATTCTTCAAGGCCTAAATGGAAGCGGTATTGTCCGCATAATCTTTAGACTTTACACGTCCCCACAGGAAAAAGTCTAATGGTGTGAAATCACCCGACTTGGTGGCCAAAACGTCGATCTTCTTGGAACTTTTCAAAACCCCATAGAGCGAGCGATGACGCTTGGGAAGGCCGAGTGGCTTCAGTTCTTGTAAAAGCTGTATTTTGTACGCTTTCAGTTTAAGATCTCTACGTAAAATGCGCCAAGTCCTTCAATACGACAGCCCGCGTTGCTTCAAACGGCGCCACTCTCAGCTAAATTTTCTTCACTGAGTGCTGGACGTAGTCTATTCGGTCGAATATTATCCAGTAATGAATGCTGGGTCTCAAGATGGGTGATAGTGTTACGAGGATTTGTACACGTTGTTCAGGTGTAAGTCACGTAACATTACAATATGAGTATCCAAATTAAAAGGAGGCTAGAAATGGTTTTCTTTTTAGTAAGGAAATCAAAGCAAAACATGTTTGAAAATAGTTTCTACATATTTAAAAAACATTTAAGTGAAAGAAAATGATGTAGAAATTTCAATGGGTCAAATTATTGAATCCGGTTTGATCGAAAAACTTGACACTTCGATCGAAAATTATTACGTTGAAATTACTAAAACCGTATCGAGAATGAAGTTTTCGAAGCAGTTGGACTTACTTGCCGACTCGATAAAATACATTCCGTGGCAAAGAGATATCGCTAATTTCGAAATCATTGAAACCGAAAAATCGAAAATATTCGTCGAAATATATCCGATGAGTGAACTGCGTAAATTGACATACAATACCATACACATATGTACATACTATGAACTTATATTAAAAAAAATCTAAAAAAAAACTCTCTCTAACTCGTTAGGCATATCATCTATATCATTATCATCTTCGTTGGAATATACATTTTCAATTGTATCCAGGATTAACTCAGGTATGTTTTCATTTTAATTAAAAAGCAAAAGAATATTGTGCAATGCGCAGCATAAATTAACAATACACGCTGATTTATATGGTGCGTAATGTAGTCCTCGTTCACTACGTGTTGAACTTCCTTTCTCGGACAGATGTTATTGGTTCCCTAACTGGAGTTATGAGTCACGGTTGAGGAGGGTAGCCTTTGTAACCTTTACAAAATATTAGTACATTCGTACAAATTGATAATATTTTTAGCAAAATATTCTTACCTAGTATTGAATATGTATGTCCCCTCCGATAATTTGATTTTCAAATCGATCATATCGTATATGTGAGAATCATGCCTTCGTCTTCTTCTTTGTTGGCGTAGAAAACGCTTACGCGGCCGAGCCGAGTGTAATATCGTTCGGCTGTCTGTTGTGATTGCAGCTTTTCGACGTCGAACCTTCCTTGTGTTTGTTGACGCGCGTTTTTTGATGCACAGAGGCGAGTGCGTACCTAGGTTGCAACAAGATAATGGGTCAGTCGATTTTTAGGACCTCGGAGCGAACGCACGTCTAAAACATTGGAGAAGTGTCTTCCATCTATCACAACATGATCGAATATGGCGGTCAGATATGTGACAAAAAGGTACCCGGATATCGTAAATATTTATTTTGTTGTCTTCAAAGTAATCCCCACCATATGAAATATACTTTTGCCAACTATTTCGAAAAAAACAATGAGCATCACCTTGATTCTGAAGCGACTTTGGGGTGGTTTTTTTTGGTTTCGGGTCGTTTTTCCTCTCTATTTCAATAATAGTTTAATTATTTGAAAGCCAAATTCATAAACCCTTTCTTATCGTCAGTTATGATGGTCTCCATAAATGTGGGATCGGAATTCGCACGATCAAGCATGTTCAAAGAGACCAATTTACGGTCTTTTTGAAAAAAATTCAGCTTTTGCGGGCGAGTCGAGTAAGAACGCGTTTCATACCCAAAATATTCACTAAAATCATTCAAATGGTTTCGTGAGAGATGTCGAGCTCTTTTGCCATCTCTCTAATGTTTGCTTGACGATTTTCGAGCACCACATCCTTCACCTTTTTTTTAATAGCATGAGATTTGGTTCTAGTGCAACAAACCGGCAACATCACCAGCTCATTACTTTTGGCAATAGGAATTGCTGGCAAGACCGCACGCAGGCTCTATTTGCCATCATTCTCGATGGCAGATGTTTTTATACTCGCAGCAAAGTTGCTAAGGGGAGTATTATAGTTTTGTTCACATAACGGTTGTTTGTAAGTCCTAAAACTAAAAGAGTCAGATATAGGGTTATACATACCAAAGTGATAAAGGTGATGAGTAGAGTTGAAATCCGGATGTCTGTCTGTCCGTCCGTCCGTCTGTCCGTCCGTCCGTCCGTGCAAGCTGTAACTTGAGTAAAAATTGAGATATCATGATGAAACTTGGTACACGTATTTCTTGGCTCCTTAAGAAGGTTAAGTTCGAAGATAAACAAAATCGGCCCACTGCCACGCCCACAAAATGGAGGAAACCGAAAACCTATAAAGTTTCATAACTAAGCCATAAATAAAGATATTAAAGTGAAATTTGGCACAAAGGATCGCATTAGGGAGGGTCATATTTGGACGCAATTTTTTTGGAAAAGTGGGCGTGGCCCCCTACTAAGTTTTTTGTACATATCTCGGAAACTACTATAGCTATGTCAACCAAACTCTATAGGGTCGTTTCCTTCAGGCATTTCCATATACAGTTCAAAAATGGAAGAAATCGGATAATAACCACGCCCACCTCCCATGCAAAGGTTATGTTGAAAATCACTAAAAGTGCGTTAACCGAGTAACAAAAAACGTCAGAAACACTAAATTTTACGGAAGAAATGGCAGAAGGAAGCTGCACGCAGGCTTTTTTTAAATTGAAAATGGGCGTGGCGTCGCCCACCTATGGACCAAAAACCATATCTCAGGAACTACTAATCTAATTAATTTTACAGCAAAATAAAAAAATATGTAAATGACGGATAATGAAATCTCGATTATCACTTTATCATGCAAGAGTATAAAATGTTCGGTGACACCCGAACTTACCCCTTCCTTACTTGTTTAAATTTAAGTTGTGAACTTAGTATTATAGCTAGGCATTTCAATTATGGCTGTGAAGCAATCCCAAACTGTCCTATGGTGAGCAATAATCGTTCTTCAACTTTCCTGATACTTATAAGCAATAATTGTGTTTTGTATCATTAATGCACTCATTGCATACTATTTTTCGAAAGTTATTCCGTTGTTTGGCCTCTGTGTATAATATTTATAAATTTCACGTCTGCTGCTTACTGTCTTCTTAGTACCCAGTCATACATCAGGCTCCATAATGGGGGTCTAAACTGATCCTTGTGGAACTGATGTAGCTCTTGGAGTCCAAGTCATGTCGAGCCTTCTGTTTTTTTAAATTGCTCGATCAATTGTGGAATTTCATACAATCGTCTTTTTTTCTTGTAGTGCAATGGAAACAATTAATTACGGTTAAAAAAAAATCATTGATGAAAAATAGACCGTCGATGCGAGGAAATTGAAAAGAATTACGACAGATCTTCCGCATTCACCAGATTTAGTTCCAAACAACTCCTTCCTTTTTTCAAACTCAAAAAGTGGAACGCTAATTAAAGACTTCGCTCAAATGGGGAGGTCCAAATATTTCGAAGCTTAATTTCAACGAATCGGTATCAAATTGTTGCATCCCGATTCAACAAATGCATTACTATTTATAATGATTGTGAAGATCAGAAGACTTTTCGACTCATGTACATATACGTAGTATTTAGACCAAGCGCACAATCAATAACTGCCAAAACATATAAAAATAATGTAATTTGTATATGCATCTGTTGTATTACACCCTCCTTGCACTGGGTGCCGCCAAAGTTATTGATTTCATATCTTCCGTTGATTTTCCTTGATTTTATGACTGCCTGTCAGCTGTTTGGCCCAAGTACATATGTATGTATGTACCAATGCGCGGAGAGGCCGTAGAGATGTGCGCCCGACAATTCCTAAAACATGCCGAAAACTTATTAAGAAACATAAATGTGTTTTTTATGCGACGTCACTCTGCTTCTGACTTCGCACGTTGGCAGCTGTCAGCAGTCAGACAATTGCACGAAAATATGCTTTTTAATATGCAACAGAACGAACACATGCCACGAACATACATACAACAAAAAAGTACAAAACACTGGAGGGCTATAATTCGTATGTGTGTGTGTGCGAAGGCTTGCGAAATATGCGTTCGGTGTATTGGCATATATTAATCCCCGGCGGGCTGTAGCGCCGACATGAGCCGCCTACCGAAAGCATGCACAAATGTCAAGAGCTCACGTAGCACGTCATGGGCCGTCAAAGCAAATGCTACGCATACAACAAACACCTCCTACAACAATTCGCCCAAATATTATATAATACAAAATATGCGAGATTTTTGCAAGCACAGCGCAGTACATCGTCTGTCTGCCGAGCGATTGCTCAGGGACTTGTAACACAGCGACGCCGTACGTCATAAAATCGACGTAATGAACGTAAATGCGTGTGTAAAGAGGCGGAATTATGAGACTTATTGGCATACTCGAAGTTGACCGCATTTTAGTGTGTGTGTGTGTTGTGGGTGTTTGAGGGCCGTAAAATAAGTTACGGAATGCCTCCGATTGCGTGGCTTTAAGTAAGCAAGTGAAGCGAGCATGGCATTTTTCGTTAATTTCGCTGCTCGGAGAAGTTGATAAGCCAATCAGTTCAGAAATGAAAAGTTACACTCGCGTGTCACTCACACGCTACCAAATACACACTCGATTGGGCTTCCAAGAGGGGCACTTGTGGGCATTATTCGGTTATTACTGAGTTAATCAGGGCTATATCAACTGTTTCTACTTCCTGATGCAAGCAGTGTGAAATTGAATGTACAAATTAGTGTTAAAATCAAAGGATTCAGCGACGGAAGTAGAACATTTTAGAATGACTTTCTCAAACTCAGATTCAAAAATTTTGCTCAGACTTTTTAAGTTTAACGATTTTCGAATTCATCAATGCCAAGTCTGCTGAAGACAAAAAGAAATTGTATAATTATCAAATGAAATAAAGAGTCGGAAGAATTGACAATATTCCAAGTCAAAATTCACATTCAAATTTAATATTGGGTCTAATTATTGATTCCGCATCGAAAACGAATTCGTTGCGGAACGAATTCTCGATCGAAAATGTTCCTGCGATCATTGATACTGTCGATAACCTGCTTTACCATATCGCAAGTAAACTGTGTTATCAACAAATTTGACAAGTTTGAAAAATTAAATAAATTGTCTTAGCTTTTTGGTTCGTTTTTACAAATATTTAAAATTGATACATTATAGCGTTCACAAAAAATGTAACATTTTGAGAAAAATTACATTTTTCTTAACCTTTAAAACGCTCTAGCGGCTAAAGTATTTGACCTAGATAAACATACAAACCAATTTGGACATGTAACGAACATGAAAACAGATAAATCAACCGTGCGAAGTGATAGAAACATACCAAAGTTCATATATTTTCATACAAAATATATGGGGTCTAGCCAAGCACCATTGGTGCACTAAGGTGTAATATTATAATATCCCTTTTTCGTCCTTTTCGATACGATATCCTTGAATTTTTTTTCTGAATTCTATAGGCAATAAAATTCTAGGAAGCTACCTGGAAGCGCAAGTCGTTTTCTACACTCTAAATATATTTAAATAACATTTAAAAACAAAATATGCCTGGCCAGACCCGTGGGTCTCGATGAGGGTTAAGTGACAGTGATGATGAAAATAGTGTAAACATTCGTCGTGAGCGCAGAAATTTGAGGAATATTTCAAAAGACGTGTTGGAAATGGATGACTATAAGTGAGGTGAACTATTTAAGCTAAAAAAAAAAGAATTTTATTTACATATATGTATATGTATGTACATACGCATTTTCATTAAAAATTTTCGGATCAAAAAGGGAGCATTTATAAACATTTTGGGGAAATGCGAAAATGAACTTGGAAATGACAAAAGACAAGGTTCTCTTTCTCCAAAAATAAAACTTGTTGCATATCTACGTTTCATAGCCACAGGTAGTGATCAACACTGTATTGACTTCAATATAAATATGCCCGATCGAATTTTTTTCCTGTATTAGATAAAGTACTCAACATTCTTGAGTATACGCTATGTTGAAAGTGAATTGAAGGTATTGGAAACAAAAACATATTTTTTTTGGCAAATCAAAAATTCCTGGTGTGGCAATCTCAGTTGTTGAAGCTCACGTAAAGATAATGGCGCCGACATCATCGTTTCATCATCCTGCTCATTTTTATACATATAATCCTATAACTAACTGGACTAGTTTTAGGTGATACATACAATCGTTGAGTGGACAAAACTATTCTACTCTATAGGAACATGTTGCAAGAGTATAAAAATACTAGAAGGACAATACATTCATCTGGAAGAAGATGTACACCTTGATATTTAGTGCCTTCAAAAGTATGCCATATTCGTTGAGGTCTGACAGTTGCTCTCGGCGAGTCCATGGTTGTATAGTATATGGTATTGTTAAATTGTCTTGCTAGTGGCTGGCTTATTCAATAGGTTCTGTTGTCTGTTCAACAAGTTTTTTAATAATAATAATGATGGCAACAAGACCAAAAGAAGTTGAGGTACAAGCCCAAAATTCATCTTCCTGGGCTAGCCGAATTCCGATTCTGATCAAACAACGGATATCGACACCGGTGTAGCGAACCGCCTCACCACAATCGGCCAAACAATAATAGATCAAATAAACCACTCTTTAATAAATTGAAGTTGAAAATGTCTATGCCTTTACCCTTGCAAATATTTTTTTTCCTTCTAAACCGAAATACAGAAATTTTGTTCATATAATTCATTATTTTAACTTTAATTAGTCGTTTCATCACGTTTGTTGCTTTTATCACACTTTTTAAATACCAAATAAATAAAATTCTAAAATAAATAAAGCTCTATTAAATAAAAAAATCATTCAACGCTTAAAACTAAAAATATATACATTCATGTACGAAGTTTTATAATAATTTTATACTCTCGCAACAAAGTTGCTAAGGAGAGTATTATAGTTTTGTTCACATAACGGTTGTTTGTAAGTCCTAAAACTAAAAGAGTCAGATATAGGGTTATATATACCAAAGTGATCAGGGTGACGAGTAGAGTTGAAACCCGGATGTCTGTCTGTCCGTCCGTCCGTCCGTCCGTCCGTGCAAGCTGTAACTTGAGTAAAAATTGAGATATCATGATGAAACTTGGTACAAGTATTCCTTGGCTCCATAAGAAGGTTAAGTTCGAAGATGGGCAAAATCGGCCCTCTGCCACCCCCACAAAATGGCGAAAACCGAAAACCTATAAAGTGTCAAAACTAAGCCAAAAATAAAGATATTAAAGTGAAATTAGGGAGGGGTATATTTGGATGTAATTTTTTTGGAAAAGTGGGCGTGGCCCCGCCCCCTACTAAGTTTTTTGTACATATCTCGGAAACTACTATAGCTATGTCAACCAAACTCTACAGAGCATTTCCATATACAGTTCAAAAATACAAGAAATCGGATAATAACCAGGCCTACCTCCCATACAAAGGTTATGTTGAAAATCACCAAAAGTGCGTTAACCGACTAACAAAAAACGTCAGAAACACTAAATTTTACGGAAGAAATTGCAGAAGGAAGCTGCACCCAGGCTTTTTTTTTAAATTGAAAATGGGCGTGGCCTCGCCCACTTATGGACCAAAAACCATATCTCAGGAACTACTAATCTAATTAATTTTACAGCAAAATAAAAAAATATATAAATGACGGATAATGAAATCTCGGTTATCACTTTATCATGCGAGAGTATAAAATGTTCGGTGACACCCGAACTAAGCCCTTCCTTACTTGTTTTCTTCTTAAGGTTTCGGCTCCAATTTTTTTATTTCGTGGGCTAATTCCCGCGTCGATTGTTGGATGCGATGCTTTTCCATCTTAATTTTTTCTTGTGCAGCTACTAACTTTTCAAGCTTCTGGTCTATGCTTTTTTGAAAATCTGATAGCGACTTCATGTTTTGTTGAAGTAACTCCAACTTTTCGTCACTCTTACTTTTTCTCCACGGTCTGCGTGGAGTTTTTTCTGTTGACGTTGTTGTTGTTGTAGCGAGTAGCGAATGTGTTGAAGTTGTTGGGCCTGGTAAGGAGCCGAGGAAAGGGTTTGCCTCCTCATCACTGCTATCACAGTTAACGATAAACGTCGAAGCTTGCGTAGTTGGGTTATTTTCAAATGCAGAAACATTTGTTATGCCCTCTACGCAAGCTTCGAGTCCAGCTGCTTCGATTAACAGTTCGTCCGTCGCAGTGTTCAGTTTTTCGTTATAGGGCCCTCCACCAGTTCGCTGCTTCGATGCCTTATTGAAGAAACGCTTTTTTTGCTTGGTATTCTTGATCAGAAAGAACCTAAAAAAATCATAAAAAGTTAATATTTTATCAAAATATATTGTATATAAATTATATACATACCTTCCTCCACAATTTAGCATCTTTAACTGGTAGCCCCACGGCATTAAGCTGCTACCCCAGTTCCTCCCATAATTTATTGGACGCAATTCTTTATTGCACAGAGTTTGTTATTATTTTTTGTTATTTTTTATGTTATTTTTTGCCAAGAATGGATGGCTTGCAATGAATTCCGCCATTGGGAAGGATTCAGTTTATTAAAATTTGTCCTAAAGCAGATTTATTATTAAAAATTTTCTAAAATAATAAATTATTTACAATCTACTCACATTTTTAAATAAATTCGTCTGTTACGATCGGTAGTTTGCGTTCGAATGACGGTTCGATACCTTTATATACTCGCTCACGTATGTCATCATGCCTGATTACGATATAAGTGTTATGATCATGGGTGGTAGAAAGGAGCAAGGCTCCTGCCGCCTCATCAAAGAGGTAGCAAAAAAGGTGGTGAAGGAAGTGGGCCTTCTTTTGTTGTGCATGCGCACGAGATGAAACCCATAAAAGGTGGTCATCCGAACCTCATTCATGAAGAGGGTGATTGTGGCCAGTAACACCAACTTTGGCGAGGTCATTCTGAATGTGACCGTGAATCGCAAGTTGGGACCAAGGGTTGTTGAGCAGGCTGCGTGTACACCGAAATTCTCCACGAAGAGTTTATGGAGGAACTTTTCCGCTTGAACATACGGGTGTTCACCCCAGAGCCTAAACAATCTGATGTTAGGATGGTGAGTCGTCCCTGAAAGGTGGCGGCTGTTGGTAGGACGAACGTCGTGCTATATTAAGTGCTTTTCTTTACGTTTAGATAGCCCTGTTACCGCTTGTTTCCGGTATATGGGCTTTGCCCACCGCACCGAGTAGCGGAATGTCGGGCCAAGTCCGACATCGGCTGAAGATGCGGTGAGGAGGGCCACAGAACTGCCGGTTTCGTCAATACGCCTCGTTGTGGCAACCGCGAATTTAGGGTAAACCAGCGATGCATCTGACGATGTCGGCTGTTTGCCCATTTTATTGTGGCGTGGTAGAGAGCGCATTCATCAGACATTAATCGAGCAGATTTTTTTGCTTAATTTCCAGGGAGCTTTCGCCGTAATGTGCGCGCCTTACGCCGCCTATGGTGTGGTTCAGGGTCCTCCTGGAGGTTTTAGGGTCTTCACGGACCTTGGGGTCAAGGCTACAAATAGTGGTGAACGATCAGAGCTACGACTGTGTAGTTCTGAGTTTGTCACAACTGGGTATATGTATGGCTATAGAGGGGGAGTTCATTAGATTGATCGCGCTTGCCTACAATGCAAGTCAAGCGAACTTCTGGATGATCTACTGCTACCTGTGAGTAGTGCTCCATTTATCCTCGGAATGGATGCAAATGCCTCGTCCTCGATTCATTTTAGTATATGAAATCTTTACTAACAAAATTTTTAGCATTACCAGGTATCAGTAGAGTTTAGAAGGAATAATTGTACTATCAAATCGAAGTGCATGTTGAATCCATTAAAATCTTGTTTAAATTTTGTGAGGATTTCAGAAGTTATCTTGCCGCGGTTGCGGCTGCGACTGTTGATTTCATTGGTATTACACAGTTTTATAAGCCACCCATTCATAATATCATTCAAATAGCCTTAATTTAATACGGAAAGAGTAAATATTTCTTATGCATAACTTAAGGGGCGTGACTGTATTGGAGGGACCAAATAAAGTCATTAACTGTATTCTAATTTCAGGCGATTTCCACTGACTTCTCTCGACCTTCCATTCCTCGTTATTGGTTTTAACGGGACGAATACATTTACGGCAATATCATACTCAGCGAGAGGAATACCGGAACCACTAGTCAAGGGTTAAGCTCAAAGCTGATAGTAGACGATGCTCCCAAAGATGTCTTCTATGAGCGCTTGGAGCGCTACTATGAGAGCTACTTCCGCCATGATGCCAAATTGTGCTTGGCGACTTTAACGCCAGGATGAGCAAAGAAGGCACCATTCGTACAATGGTCGGTAAATTCAGCCCCCATGATGAAACATCCCCAAATAAGTTGAGACTGATCGTTGGGGCCCGAAATAACTGTAGTACTAGAATCCAGGAGAGGAAAATTCATCAAGCTACTTGGCTGTCTCCGGATTGAAAAGCCACCAACCAGATCGATGATGTTGTGATAGACGTCAGACACGTCTCCAATATTTTAGACGTGCGGACGCATCGACTCGGATCACTATTTTGTTGCATCCAAAGATGATTCGACGTCGAGAAGCTGCAATCACAACAGACACCCGAATAAATTATGAAAAGAGAGAAGCAAAAATGCGTGAGAACGAAGAGCTTTACCAGCTGGCCCACAGGGGTATATCTCGAAAATTCTCCGAAAAGATGCGGCGACTAACAGAAGGTTTCAAAACCGGACCGTACTCTTGGTGATTTAAATTATGGAGGGAGCACCTTTTCAGCCTACTGAATAGCAGTGAAAGTCCATGCAAATGACGGGCATGGTGCCGTAGTGCACCACATTCTAATCCAGGGTGTTATGTGACTCCCGTGCCCATTGCATGATTAGCAACCTGGAGGTAAATTCTACTGTATGATAACCCAGCCTTCCCAACACCATGCTGAATTGGGAAGTAACGGTGGCCTTACCGCGTCTTGGGGCTCTGGCGCGGCGGACATTTGAGTTCCCCTCTATTTGCCTAGACCTGACCGGTCACCTCGTTGTGCCAAGGGTGGTAAGAAAAAGATGAATAAAGACACAACACAAACCAAAACTACAATTACGACCAAACAAAGACCAACGCAGACAACAAAGGACAACGGAATCAACAACAGTAACAACAGAGGTACTGCTGCAGATAAGGAGTGTTCAGGAGCTGAACGCAAGTTTGGCTTCCTGGATGCCCTATCGTCTGAGGAGCGGGCGCTGTTTGAGGAGCATGCCAGGGAGGATGATGACGCTCATGCAGCGGCGTTCAGCAGGCGACATCCACTGCACCCGCTAATAACGCAGCGAACACCTCCGCAGCTTTCAAAGCAGGCTCAGCTGCTTGAACTCAGGGGAGTCGCAACGAACTTGCGCAATAGTAGGCGCTGGCAAAAGACAAAGAAAGCGTGGGGGAAGACTGCCCCAATTCCGACGGCAGCCGGTTCTACGTACCGGAATTGACTCGGATTTTATGTGACCAAGGGCTGTTTTTTCGGCGATGTAACCCCGTTTGGATCGGTGAGTGTTAATTTGTGTTTGTCATCATTAGAGCAATGCCTTGCAGAAGGGTGCTCCGTATCCTCCTGACTCGTGCTGGCATTGAGTCCAACCCGGGCCCGGAGGAATTTTTCTGCTGCGTATGCGCAAAAATGCTCCATCCACACTTCACCTCGGTCAGGTGTAATATATGCAATGGATGGAGACATCTTAAGACCTGCTCAGGCCTTAAGACTCACAGGGAGTGGACCACGAGTTACGTGGCCCCATGTTGCCTACGCAATACTGCGACACCAGCCTCTACGGCTGTGCAATCTGCATATTGTTCGCGCGCTACTCACCCCGAATGGCCAAAAGAGGACCTCCACGATCCCCAGGAGCTCAAACAGGCAACATAGCTCCCACTCTCACTTACCCTCCCCCTAACCTTCATCCCGCTCCAATCCTCGTGCGAGAACCAATCAGCAACTCTTGGTGTCAGACCGTCATATGTCGTATGACGTATGATTGGAGTGAATCGTACGTTGCCTCATGCTGCAGGAGTCTGCTCACGCAACACACACCAGTGGCGTCGTCTACCAGCACCCCAGCGCTACAACCGCCCCTGCGGTTCTGCAGCTGCTACAAATACCAAATACACGTCAGTCCCTCACACCCAGGATCACCCACGGACACTCGCGACAAACCCGTGTACTTCAATTTAACTGCAACCGACTCTAAAGTAAGATCGAGGAGATAGTTGCTCTTATGAATCGGGAACGCGTATCGATAGCTGTGGTACAAGAAACCAAGCTAAACAGCCGCTCAGATCTTCTGAGTTGTGCAGGTTTCAACGTAATACGTAAAGATCGCGAGCGAGATAATGGTGGTGGCCTATCCTTTATATTGTACAACACCGTAGGGATATTACCCTAGAATGTCAGGGTATAGCTATCCGGTCAGGCGATGTCGAGCTCGAAATATTTAATATATACATCCCCCCAGTTACATGTTGCCATACAGGATATCACCCGAACATAGGCGCGCTACTTCGTGGTGAAAACCGTTTGGTGCTAGGCGACTTTAACGCGCATCACGATCTTTAGCATTCCTGCCTGTCAAATGATCGTAGGAGGATGGAGCTGGTGGAACAGATTGACGATTCGACATTCTGCACAATGAATGACGAAGCCCCCACTAGAGTTATGGGCACTTGTAATAGCTTGCTTGATATTACCATTGCAAGCGATCGTCTGATAAATAGCATAACCTGGCGACCTATGCTAACTCTAGCATAAGACCATCTGTCCATGATTACCTCGATCGAGAAACCTCCTGATTTCGTTTCTGTGGCCAACCGTACCTTCGTTAACTTTCACAAAGCTAACTGGGTCGGCTTCACAGAATTTACTGAGAGCACCTTCAACGCTTTACCCATTCCTACGGACGTATGCGTTGGCGAACGTCGATTCCCCAAGGTGATCGCAGCAGCTACCGCTCGCTTCATCCCGGCTGAACGAATAGCGGAAATCCGCCCCAATTTCCCAGCCGAAGCAGCCGTTTTAGCTAGTGAGCGCGACACCTTACGCCATGCCGATCCCGGGGATCCCCGAATAAGGGATCTCAATTTGGAGATTCGGCGCATGGTAAAGGCTGAAGTCCTGTAACCTCTCCACCGGTGTGAGTAAGCTTTGGGCTACTGTCAAAGCTTTGTCAAATCCGAAGAAACACGACGACCGAGTTGAGGTTCAATTCAATGGTTATGCCTCTTCGGACTCGAAGAAGTGCGCGAGCTATTTTAGCCGGCAGTTTACACTGCACCCTTTGGTAGACAAAGCCAAGAGATGTGTTCACCGATGGCTGCGCAAAATGCCAAACGACTGCGTGCCACCTACTTTCACCGATGAAGAGGTTCAGGTGTCATCAACAAAGCAAAATCCTCAAAGCTCGACGGGAGTAGGCTATCTACGAAACTACGCTTCCTCCTGGACTGAAGAGGTGGACCATGAACTACCTAAACGGTCGTCAATCATCCGAACTATTTCGAGTTGAAACATATTTATTTATTTATTTATTTATTTAGTAAAGTCTATGAACAATTATTCTTACAGACTAATGAAAAACTAGGATGCATATTAGAATTCTAAAATAACTAAATTACAATAACATGAGTAGATAACTTAAACTAAAAAACTGAATTGAGGGTATTAATGAAGGATACCCTAGAGTGAGAAAAATCAAGTAGAACTTTCTCGGAAATCGAGTTAAACTCCCGCATAGCCCTCTTGAGGGGAGCATATTCAGCAAAATTAGTACTTTCCTTTTTGTAATAAAATGGCAAACTGGATCTGAGACAACGCTGGGGAGTATTGAAGTTAAGTTTCCCTAATAAGTAGGAACAGTCAATTTCCCCGTTAATTATATTGTAGACAAATAAAAGTGAGAGAACGGACCTTCGATTTTCTAGTGATTTAAGATGTATAAGCAATAAACGCGATGTATACGATGGTGTTGGATTAACAAACTTTAAGGAGCGGAGAGCATATTTAAGAAATATCTTTTGAACACGCTCGATCCTGTTAATTGACGATATGCAATATGGTCTCCAAATAAACACTGCATACTCCAAAATGGACCGCACAAAACATGTGTACAGTAATTTTAACGTGTAGGGGTCGGAAAAATTTGTAGAATTTCGACGGACAAAGCCAAGTACAGAAAAAGATTTTGAAGTTATATAGTTGATGTGGTTACTGAAAGAAAATCTGTGGTCAAAGATTACCCCAAGATCTTTGATTTCAGTAACGCATTTCAGGACGCAATTATAAATACTGTAGCTAGAAGATAAGATGTTGCGTCCCCTATCATAGGAGATCTGTGAGCATTTATCTACATTCAGAAAAAGTTTCGATTTCAGGCACCAATTATGAAAAGTATCAATATCACATTGAAGTTTGAGTACATCCTGTGTGTTATTGATTAATGCAAAAATTTTTAAGTCATCTGCATATAACTGAAAGTTGGCGAAAGAGAAGCAACAGGAGATGTCATTGATAAACAGCACAAAGAGAAGTGGACCCAAGACGCTTCCTTGTGGGACTCCCGAAGATGCAATGAATGAATCAGATGACACTCCATCGACAGTGACTACGCATCGTCTGTTTTGCAGATATGATCTAATCCACTTCAAGAAGGCCGAGTGAAATCCTAGAGATGATAATTTTTTAATTAGAATATTGTGTGATACTTTATCAAAGGCTTTAGAGAAATCTGTGTAGACACAATCTACCTGAAATCCAGCGGAGAATGCAGACATACAATAATCGCTAAAAACTGCTAAGTTTGACACAGTGGAGCGCCCAGGGACAAGCCCATGCTGATTGACATTAATTATTGATTTTACTGCAAAAAATAATTTATTTTTAACATAACACTCAAAAATTTTCGAAATAGTAGAAGGTTTAGAAATAGGCCTGTAATTGGAGACATCATCCTTTCTACCACCTTTAGGAATAGGGGTAATGCGTGTCAATTTCCAGTCAGAAATAAAATCCCCGGTGGCGAGAGACTTATTGAAGATAAGCATGAGAGGATATAATAAGGCAGTACAATTTTTTATAAATACGGGCGGAAGCCCGTCCAAATCCAGTTTGGACGAAGACTTAATGTCACAAATAAATTTATGGATGGGAAGTTATCAGCTGAAAAAGTGGAACTAGTACCAGGATCATCTTGAACATAGTTCGATTTGAAAAATTCAGCGAACAAATTGGAGATTTCGACCGGAGTGCATGCCGACTTATCACCCCAGCGTAAAGCAGAGGGAATGGCCGAACACGCTCTTTTAGATTTTACAAAGTTCCAAAAGAACTTAGGGTTCGACTTAATTGTAGTCTCCGTATTATTAAAAATTAATGATGGATGGTGGCTGGAGTAAATGAAGAGAATCCATCAAGAAACCTAAATTTTAAATTATCACTGAGAAAGACTAAGTCAAGAAACCGATCGAGACTATTTGAATATGAGTTGATTTGAATCAGATTGAGACCAAGCAAGCTATCAATGAGAAATAACTCCTGTGAACCGAAAAATTTGAAGGAATAAGAGCAGGACTATAGGAACAACCAGACCAGACGATATTGCTTAGATTGAAGTCACCCAAAACACAAATATTATTATCTTTCACCTTGTTTAATACCAGCGAGAAAATATTATTTGCGTGGGACTTGTACAACTCTAACGGACTATTAGGAGGGATGTATGAGACTGCAATGAACAAAGCATCATTGACACAGATACATAGTTGGTCCAGGATAGAATCTTCATTCTCAAGCATAATTAAGCGAGGACGAAATTTGCGATGAACTGCTAAGAGAACTCTACCCCCTCTTAGACAGCTAGTTTTTTTCGTGATCTCTGTCCTTGCGGAAGACATAATAGAGATTTGAGTCAAAGTATTCGCTATCGAAATAACTAGAATTCAGCCAAGTCTCAACAATAACGATAATATCGAAATCCAAACGTGAAGAAAAATTGCGAATAATATTTGATTTACACCTAATACCCGATATATTTTGGTAGTAGATCTTAAGACAGAAACCAGTTGAGGAGGGTGCAGAAAACGCATGAGTAGAATTGCGATTAAAAGGCGCATCAACTAATCAGCAGCTCTGTTTTCCCCTCCCTTTGGAAAAAACGTAAAGGGACGCAGCTTAATGCCAGAAGGCCAGACTGAAGAGGAGAAAACAGCATTAAAAAAAGATGGGGACACACCTAGCTTAAAGTTTATCCTCTTAAGATTATTAACATCGGTATCCTTCTTAATTAATTTATAACATAGAAGATGCTCTCTATCAACATTAGCATGTTTAACAACAAAAAATATAATATCCTCCTCCGTGACTGAGTTCTTAAAAGCAGATAAGTGAATCCATTTTTTAGGTATGACGACATCAAGATCAACATTGGCATTAACACCAACAACAGTTGAAGTGGTTGGGGATTTTTTGTTCCTGGTACTCATTTTTAACTTCAAGTTTCTGTTAGCACTAATTGAAGTAGAAGCGTTGTTAACAGAATCATCAACGGCGACAGAGTGAGCAGCATTGACAGCGACAGGTTGGCGAACTGGTTTAGCAGCAACTGTTGGATTGTTATTGGTTTTCGAGTGAGTGTTGATGTTCCTACCAACAGCGTCAGCATATGTATTGGCATTATTATTAACAGCAGCAATAGAGCGAGTGGAGCAAGCAGCAGACGGAGCAGCCGAGAGTGCTTTCGAAGTAGCGGGAGCAAGATGATCCATACCCACACTATCGGTGGGAGCAGAAACTACAACTTTCGGCGACGGAGCATTTGTACTCGCAATAGTTGTAGAAGTAGAGATAGAGTTAGCAGGAGTTGAAGCTGCAGAGAGTGCCTTCAGTGTAGCGAGAGCGAGATAATTCTCACACACGTTATCAGCGGGAACAGCGGTGTTAGACGGAGCAGCGATTGTGGAGTCACTTGTAAGAACAGCAGTTGCAGCAGTGAGAGTGGGGTTGGCAGCAGAGAAATTGCCATTATCCGACAATTTCTTATGCACAGTGCAGATCTCTGATTTGAGTTCATTAAGCATAGCGATTAATGAATTACGATCATCACATAATTGCTGTATTAACGCGAGCGCCTTCGTTTGTTCACTTCTCAGTGAACTTCCTTCTAATAAAAGAGAATTAAGCACTACATTTTCTTTATTATGCTTATTATGCTCCAACAAAGCTGCAGCTATTTCACTGTTCGATTGTTCAGCATTTTGTTGTTGGGAACTTAAATTATAAGTGCACTGAGCTTTGCGCACTGATGGCGACGCAGGCGGCGAGCGAATGGAATTTCTCCGAACTACCGCGCACACTTTGCAGTAAAAAGCTTTTTTAGATTTCACCAAGAAATCTACATCAGCCTGTGATAAGTTCACGCACGATAAGTGAAATATTTGATTGCATTTATGGCAACTAATCTTGGGCTGAGCACGGTCAACTCTATGCCCGCAAACACACGGCATTAATAAAAATAAAATAAAGGAACACGGAGCGGAAAAAAATACGTCAGTACACGGCGACGACTCACTTTGCTTTTTTTTCATATAAACTGAGAAAAATTAAACAGGGAGTTCCGCTGGGTGATGTCCTCTCTCCGTTACAGTTTAACTTCTACATCTCTAAACTCCCGCAGCCAACAGAGGGGTTTCCATAACTTCGTACGCATATGATTGCAAAATATTGACGTCGGGCAATGGAATCGATGGCATGTGTTCGAAAGTCTCTCCGACTTTTCTCGTTTCCTCACTGTACGGAACCTCACACTTTCCCCTACCAAATACACAGCGACCATTTTTACGAACTCGACGAAAGAGTATAGACTTGAGGTTAATATTGAAGTCGATGGCGTGAAAATTCCGACTGTAAATAACTCTAAAATTTTAGGTGTAATTTTCGATAGTCTATGCTCCTTCACTCCCCATACGACCGCGATTATTGCCAAGAACAAAATCCTCAAGCCGCTAGCCGGCAGCACATGGCGAAAAAACAAAGAAACGTTGTTTGCAACATACAAGGCAGTCGGCCGACCGGTCCTCAACTACGCAACACCTATATGGTCGCCTGGATGCAGTGGTACGCAGATGAGGAAACTAAAAACCTGCCAGAATACTGCACTCCGGACCACGACGGGATGTCATTTGATGTCTCCTATCGAACAGTGAGACGCTTATGATTCCGGTTAAGCAGCACAATGAACTCCTCTCCTAGCAGTTCCTGCTGGTATGTTTTCGTAGAAATCATCCTTGCAGCCATCTGCTTGGAGCGGAACCGCCGCCTAGGAGCATCAAAATGTCCTTCCTTGACTACGTCGACGACGTCGTACAATACGCCGACCGGACTTCGGACGCAACTGACTTTTGACAGGTACTACCCCCCATTCATAGTGGAGCCGACTCCCTTCCCGTGAATGGCGTTCTTGGAGTCAAACCACCACCCATCACAGAAGAAGACTTCGAGTTGCCGCGAGAAACGCGAGTGACCCTAGCGCAGCTTCGTACTGGATATTGTAGCAGGTTAAACTCCTACCTATCAAGAATTGACCCAGACATACCCAATGTATGTCCTGTATGAAACGAGTGTTCGCATGACACTGATCATCTCTTTGCATGCCCTACCAACCCCATTCATCTAACACCCTTCTCCCTTTGGTCCGACCCCGTCGAAACAGCACGTTTCCTGGACCTCCCGTTAGATGACGTCGATGACAACACAGATAACCCTTACCATCCTAATGGGGACTGATAACCGTTAAAACAACAACAACAACTGCCCCTCTACAACCAACAGCTCGTCCGGGTGGTCATGAGTGGTGCCAGCTTAAAATGGTACCTGAGGCAGCTCCAGGAGGGAAGAACTCCTGAGAAAGCCGAAAGGAACACAAACCCGACCTCGAAGGTGGGTAAAGGCGGAAATATCGCATCCGGTAGTAAGCGGATTAGCGGCCATCTAGAAATGTTTTTCAATAAACGCTTCATTTGCTTCTGGTAAAAATGCTATAGGCTTTTTTGTTTCAAATTCAAATTTAATATTTAGCTCTTCTACTATACATACATGTCTCTAAACTTAAATTCATCATTCAATCGAGGTTTCAGACTAGGCGACTCCCTGTCGTGCGACTTCCTCATTCTGCTGCTGGAGAAAAAAAACCAAACTCTATAAGTCGCTCATAATTCCCGTCCTGCTATATGGTGCAGAGGCTTGGACAATGACAACAACTGATGAGTCGTCGTTGGGAGTTTTCGAGAGAAAAGTTCTGCGAAAGATTTATGGTCCTTTGCACGTTGGCCACGGCGAATATCGCATTCGATGGAACGATGAGCTGTACGAGATATACGACGACATTTTCAGTTCAGCGAATTAAATGACAGCGGCTACGCTAGCTAGGTCAACACTTCAACTCTGAAAGTATTCGACGCAGTACCCGCCGGGGAAAGCAGAGGAAGAGGAAGACCTCCACTCCGTTGGAAGGACCAGGCGGAGAAGTACCTGGCTTCTCTTGGAATATCCAATTGGCGCCACGTAGCGAAAAGAAGAATCGACTGGCGCGCTGTTGTTAACTCGGCTATAATCGCGTAAGCGGTGTCTACGCCAATAAAGAAGATCTAATCACTTATAAGTTTTCAAAAAATTACATTTCTATTCCCAGTTTACTGTGACACCTTCGTTCGGTATAGTACGGTATCTCTGAGGATGCGCATTATCCACTAGAGTAAAGAATGAGAAACCGATCCGTGGTTGTTCCAATTACCGACTCTCCATCGACCGAATATGGGACGTATCGCGCGATGCGTCGTACGACCCGAACCATTATGTTGGTAATATATTTGCCCGATTTGCGAACATTGTTGGGCGAACTCATTATGAAATGGCAAACCAAACTGAATATACATCAAGTAACAGCTGTCAAAAATACCAACTCCGAAAAAAGTATTGCCTCATTAAAAAGCGTATGTTTAAAAAAACCTTTACTTTTCCCCACCCAACAATAATTTCCCTAAGTAGCTACAAGCAACAATAGGGCAAGCTGAGTACTCAATGTATTAGAAGCTCCAATCATGTTCCGTTGTGCCTAGAAATATTTTTCTTGACCAAGTCCTTTTCAACTTACTCATCCTTCAAAGGTCCTCTGGTGAGGTCATTTCATGTTTGTTAGTAACAATTGGTTAATTCAATGAGAGCTTAGCCTTTTTCGATAGAGGAGGCGATTTAGAGAGGGAGGTTTGAAGAGCTGTGCTGAAAATTTCTTATTTTCCTCACATTCTCCGTTTTTTACATTTTTCTTCCTCATTAGTTGAAACCTTACTTTTTAGGATATCTGACCGCCTAATAGACATGACAGTTACGTTGCAAAAATCGCAATTATCGAGAAGGTCAACTCCTTTTCACACCTTGGGAGAATTAGCGCTCGCATTTCCTTTCAACAACTTAATAAAATCTGGAGCTCATATACATACATATAATTTTATTACACACCAAAATTAAACTGCTTAACTGGATTTTCACCTTTTCAAACATGATCCACATGTTTCACAACAAATCATCCAGAAAATTTTTACTGGTCTGGTATTCAAGTACAGAACTTTGGACGAGTTGCTCACAAACGCTAATAACCAAGGAGCAGACGTTAATGGGGTTGGATTGGGCGTACTTTGCAAAAGCAACCGATTGAGATTTCAAGATAAACGGTAAATTGAAACCTGTATGACAGCAGGAATCGCGGAAGGAAGTAAATATACCTGTAAACGCTAGAGACCATAACAATTAGAGCCAGAGGAACTAAGAAGAACTCGTATACATTGTTTGATTTGTAAGACCAAACGATAACGAACCATACAATTTTATCTTACCTCTGCTGGGGACTCAAATTGATAGACGTCATTTGGTTAGAAATATTTCATTCTTATATTACTTAATATTTCTAATATTTAGAATATAAAAAACTAATAAACTAAAAACTAACTTTGATGACATAATACAAATGGAATATGTTATACAAAATATAAATTACAGGAGCGACTGAACAGGTTGATGGCGATCGACTCACTGTCCGTTGATACCAAGAATGATAGAATACAAGATTACGACGACCGCCATTACTTAACGTCACAGTTCCGTGTTGAGAAGAACAAGAGTGAAAAACTGTCAAATGCTTGCAAATTGTAAACAGAAAAGTAAACACTTTTGTAAATTCACAAAATATTATTAATTCTTTCGATTTTAATGAAAAGTTTTAGTGAAGCGATTGAATATTGTTGAGTGAAAAGATTTGAATCATTTCTAAAGAAATATATCGGCCCTATTGATAATAAAATTGTCTATTAAGTTGTGATTCAAATGGAGAAGACGTTTCTTGTGTTGTATATAAATATATTCATATATTATAAGTTCAGATGTATGAAATTATGATAAAAGAATTGTGAAATTATATTGAAGATATATATGTAACATATTTTTAACCTATTGTCAACTAATTCCAAATAAAGTGAATGATTAAATCAATTGTGTTTATGATATTTCAGTCTTTCTTTTATTGTACATAAACAGATATTTATATTAGTAATAATTCTAATATAAATATGAAAATAAATTAACTTAATCTATAAAACTAAAACTATTTTATTATTTTATTAAGTTTGCGTTTAGTTTTTTGTTGATTGATTCTTCCAATTCCTTGTTCAACTTTCTTATTTTAAAAAACATTCTAGCTCGGAAGAACAACTTTTTGATTCTTTTGCTACAATCGATTTCTGACGATTCCTCCATGTGTTTGCAAGTATTTTTTAGAAATAAATAAGCCGTCGCCATTAATATTTTGAAATATGTGTTGCAAGGAAGCCATTTTTCCCATCAATTCTTCCGACGGCTTAGTTAATCCACCTTCGCTCAGGTGGCTGACCCAAGTATATGATGCATCTGCATCACGATCTACAGAAATGTCGTCTACTTGCTCTCGCAGCTTATGGCATATGTATCCAGCCAAATTTTCTAGACCATCGTATTCGACTCCTTCTAGCTCTGCCATTTCGTCTGGTATTTCTTCACCTTCGGAATCAAAAGTAACAGCCTTGAATATTATTCCTATAATAAGAGAATCAGTTATTATAACTATTTTTTTTAATTTTATTTTCAAATTACCAGTGAAAGGCGGTCATTTCTTTTGCAAAATAACACCCATTTTTTGGCAACTTTTAAATCGGCCGGAAAACTGAAAAAACTCGTTTTCGATCCTTTAATTGCATAATAATTATTACAACAAGCCACTGCACATTTCATTTTAAAAAATTAATATATTTATGCTTAGAAATTTAAATAAATACAACAGTACACTTTCACTGGTTTTCTTCATTTGAACAATTTTTATATTCTATCATTCTTGGTTGATACTCTGTTCTGTTCGTTCAATTTGTGTTCTGTTTGTTAATTTCTTCGTTATAAGTAGTCATATGTTCGTCGGTTTCAGGGTCGCATTTTATTTATACCTAAACGTTAAAAGTTACTTCTTGAGGTCTTAAGTCTTAATTTTTTTCGTACTAAATGTTGGGTAGTAATGTTGTTTAATGATTATTTAATGATTATGTACGCCTATAGATCTGTACCACTGAAATCGAAAAGCGTACTATAGATAGAGAGGGAGCGAAATATTTATATATTGCGCAAATGCATAAATAGAGAGAGCGATTTGGGAATTTTTATTGTTCTTCCTAGCACTTTGTTTTCTGTATCGTCGAAGTCCGCGGGTATTGCATACCTGTCGGCGGATCAAAGAGAATAGCCAAGAAACCTTTCATGCAAGAAGTTTGAGTGTTCGCTAAATTAAAGATAGATAAGTAAAATAAGGCAAAAACGATTCATAAATTCTTAATAGCAGCAGAACCATTCAATGGCTTTGACGTACAATTCGAAGAGCTACATATATGAAAAATTACAAGTTGAATCATCATAACGAAATTTTCTGTAAACGGCGGTGCATGATATCTCTGACCAAGACTACATGTGAGTGATGTTCGTGGCAATAATTAACTGATCTACACAACCTCTACTCGTTGGGTGCCAAACACCGGTTGAAGTGAAGTTCGTGCCATCCGAAGAATTGTGTGAAAAAGCAAGTAGATGCCTTGACGAGTACGAACCAGCTTGCAATTTATATAGCCTTGTGAACGAAGCTTTGCGTGAAAAAGAGCCGAACTTTGTAGATGAAAGCACAGACTTGGCCGACACCAAAATGGGCAGCAACCTTTTTTATCCAAAAAATAAACTTGATTTCGAAAATTCTTTTAAGCAATATATCACGCAAGTATATTTTGGTGATGATCACATCATTAAACGCAAAAAAATACACTCGGACAATGCGAATGAAAATAATATTAAACGCCGAAAAATAAACTCGATTGACAAAGAAACAAAGCCAAATAAAAGTGATACTGAACTTCAAAATTTCAATATGGAAACTGCAAGTCATTCATTGCCACCAAAAGATAGTATTTTCAATAATCGCTATTATCCAACTAAACGAAAAAACAACATTAGACATTTGCGGAGAAGCAAAACCACTAAAAATGTGGCGCACGAAAATAATGTTGCGTTTTTGAATGTCGGTGCCGAAAACACTGCAGGCCTGTATGATGCCCATTTGAACAATTATTTTTATATCCCTGATGAGCCCGTGGTGCAAAGAAATTTTAAAGCACACGAAGTGCCGAAACCTTATGCCCCTCTAAATACCGAATTCAAAGTTGTTAGACAGAGCTATAATAACTTTACTGTCGTCCCTCTTATCAATAACGAAGCCAAGGTGGATAGAAATTTCCCAGTAAACGGATTGACGAATGTCAATGGGGCATTATACTCCACTTTCAATGATGTCAAAATTAATTATAATAATTTAAATGTCGTCCCCATTGCGAATGCCAATTCCAATGTTATCCAAAACAGTTATAGTAATTTAAGTACCATTCCTTTTACAAATACCGAATCCGTATTAGGTCAGTTCATAGCGAACGAAGTGCCGGAAAGCAAAGACGCGACGAATGTCAATCCCAAAGTGGTCGAATTGAATTACGATAATTTAAATGCTATCCCCGTTATACATAGTGAACCAGTGTTGGAACACTTTATAGCGAACGAAGCCTTCAAAAGTAATGGCGCTACGAAAGCCCATCCCAAAGTCGGCGAAGTCAATTACAACCATATAAATGCTGTCCCTGTTATGAATGGTGAAACGAACGAAGCCTCCAAAAGCAATGGCGCTTCGAACGTCAATTTCAAAGCCGATACGTATAACTTCTTGGTTAATAGGAAAAATAAGAGTTCTACGAGTATCAATTTAAAAGTCAACCAGGTGCCAAGCGATAACTTTACTGACGTTCCTGTTACGAATAACCAAGGCGTACTGGATCACCAGTTGGTAGAGAATGAAGTGCCAAAATGTGATAAAGCTCAGGATGTGAACTTCAAAATAACCGAAAAGACGAAAGATGGCATTGTATTGGTGGACCACTTCACTGTTGTTTCGGAGGACAACATTGCAAACAGAGCTGAAGTGAACGAGAATTTCCTGCTTACTAACAAGTCCGACAATATGACACTTGACGAGGAGTTTGATATAAATTTGGATTTCCTGAACGAAACTGAGGAGGATTTCGCAGTGAATTTCGATCAGCTCATAAACATGGTTGAAGACAGTTATACGAATACATCCACTAGTTTGGATACAAACCAAGATTCAAAGAAAAATTGCGACTTGGAATCATATTTAGCCGTAGATGAATTCAATTCATTTATCACTTTCTAGAATAAGCGTAGTTTTAATTGTTTGTGATGGTTCTCTAATTTTATTGTTGCATGTATTTAACTCGATTATATATTGTACAGATTAAACTAAAAATAAAATGCTTAGAAGTGATCGATTTAAAATCGGCTGAATTCTCAAATTATTGTAGAAATTTTTATTGTCGCTAGAACAAAGCAGCATTGGTATTTAAAAATTTTAAATATAAGAAGTAAGGAAGGGGTTATTTTAAGCGCAACCGAACTTTTTATGCTCTTGCAATTTGCGAAGCCAGAGAAATATTTTAAGGTGCAAACCTCAATTAGGGTATCGAAATCCAAGTAATTATATATACATATATGTACAACTCATATACTGACCGTCGTATTCGACATAATGTTTGTTAAGAAAACGAAAATCATTATTAGATTAGATTAATAAATAAGGAATGTACCGCGACCTTAGGTCTATTGTGCCCTTATACATGACATACATATGTATTATATGGGAATTGGCGTAATTGTCTTATTAAGTTCTACAACATCTCTAGAATATTGTCCTAAATTTTCAAGTCAATCGGAATAATAGTTTCGGAGATACAGCCTTGAGAACTTGTGCGCTCGAGGCTAGTTAAGCTAAGTGCGCCGTCTTAAAACGAGATTTTCTCGAAACTGTGTTTTTGGAATCGGCAAGATTTCTCGAGAACTACTAAACTGATCTTCATGAAATTTTACACAAGTCTTCAAGCCTTGGACGAGGGATTTTTTTTTCGATTACAACTATTTGAAAAAGAAAATGTCGCGAACTTCAACTCAAATTTTCTTTTTCTTTGTAAAAAATTTGCCAAAAATCCAATTTTCAGTTTTTTCCCTGGTCCAAATTCCAAGTTAAAGTTTTATTTAAAACACGTATTTTTCTCTTTACATGATCCTGTAAGGAGTTACATATCCTGCCAACGTGGGCGCATCTTTTTTCCGAGAAGTCACCGGAAATGGCCCATATTTAAAATATTTTTTAACAAAAATTTCAGAACTTTTTTTGTTAATAGTGTATGTTTGTAACAATAAAAAATTCTAATAAAATCTTTAATTTTTTATTATTTATAAAGTTAGCCATACACATTGGGGTCTACATATTCGGTAGTTAAGGCTTGAGAGGCGGCATACTCTCAGGGCATTATTCGTGCAAAGTTGTATTTTGATATATTCATTCCACGTCGGCTCTTTGAAAGCCTTCTTTTGTCATCCTGGTGTTTTTCATTCGATTTCAATAATTTTTTAGTGTCGGTAGGGGTGCTTAATTGAGCTGGCTATTGTAGCTTTGGTGGTCTAGGAGGCGTGTGCAATAAACCTATTCGAGGGCGGGACCACGCTCGGTTTTTCAAAATTTTTAGCCCACAAGAGCCCGTAGCCACTACGATCCCTTGTGCCGTTTTCGATAAATGTCGGTGTCAGGTTGTGGTCGGATTATGTCCATCTAAGAACAGCGTCTTACTTTGTTTCATGAAGATATCTTAATTTTTACTGAAGTTACAGCTTGCACGGACGGACAGACAGAGAGTCGTCCGGATTTGAACTCGTCTATTCATGCTGATTATTTATATAAATACAACAAACCACCACGAAACTCCACGAGGGGCCAGTCCGTATGAGCAGGTTGGATCGAATTCAAAGGGCTCTTGCTACCCGTGGTATCAGAATTCAGTCTCCGGTCAGACCTCGTAGCAAAACTGCTACCAGTTGAACTTACATATTGCTCGGGACTGGTGACCAGGGGTTATACCCCATACTCTCATCCCATGCACTCACAAATCACACTTTACCTAACCTTAAGTTTTAGCCAATTGTCTTCGCCGCCTAAATAACTTACGCGCAAACCTTTCAAACGTCCCTAACAGTTCGGCATTCCAACTAGCGGAGATCACACCGCTGCTATCTAGCCGTCCATTTTTATGGCTAATTCTCATTCCCCCAAGGTTCCTAATATCCAAATGCATTGGACATTCTGCAATGACATGTACCCAATCCATTCAGATGTTTCCGATATGCAAGAATAAATTCAGAGGTTCATGCCCATTCCACAAACCTGACATCCTGAATGTATTCGTAAGTCACTCGACCGTTACGGCTATTATCCCAACGGTTTTGCCACTTATTCTGAACCCTTTCATCAAGAAGCCTCCTGCTTCCTAGATATCCCTCCTTGTCCTCATTATCTTAAGAAATCCAATCATTCTTCAGCAATGACACACTCAAGCCTCTCCTTAACCTGAATGCAACAGCTGGTTGTATGACAATCAGATCTTGAGAGGGTGCTCCTAACAGCACCTGCATTGCATGCGTTGAGACGGTGCGACATACAGGCAATCATAATAACACGCTGTATGGAGAGGAGCTTTTGACGCCATAAGTGGCGCAGGCCACAAACAAGCCACGATATATGGTGCGAACAGCACGACGCACCTAGGAGCATTTACCCTCAAAAACCGGACAAAATTGAAAATTACAAACTTCGGCGATGGTATTCAAAATTGATTTTTTTTGGTACCTAAATAACCGGTCTACAATGAACCGATTAAATGAATGACCTTCAGGCCGCTATATTGCCACACAAGTAGTCGAAACCTAGACTTCGTTCAGAACGCACATGATTATTCGCGAAACTCTCCATTGTTCTCGAGATTGCAAGTGGTTTTTTTAATGCGTGAACGGAATTCTTGGAAATATTTTTTATGGATTCAGGACAACATGGTATGTATTTAATATTAATAATATAAAAATTAATTTAGTTAATGTACTATTATGTTTTTTTCGAGAAAACAAGGAATCATTAAAAAAACTAAATTTTTTTTTTAATTTTTTAGAAATTAGTGTTTTTGTTATAGTGTTGGGCGAGGTTGAGCTTTGATTTTTTTTTCTTAGTAAACTACAGGGTTTCTACTTAACATATCAGCTTAAACATCTTCCCCGTCTTTCCACCCATGTAAAAAAATGCGTTGAAAAAAGTTGATCAGTTGCAAAAAATGAGTACTGCTTTATTATTTTTTTTTTTTTATTGAATACTGAAATCCTGCTAAATTAGTCTAGACGGTTGGGAAGAGGGTATACATTTTTCGAGTAGTACCCAAAATTACTGGAATTGAAAATGTGCAAGAACTACGTTAGGAATTTGTTCTATTATTTCGTTTTTTCAGGTTCAAAATCAAAAGTTATAGAGATGTCTCGAAAAACATTATATGTATATGCTTTGTAGGGAAAGCGCTGTGAGAAAATGGGAACATAAAACGTCACATATGAAAAAAAGCTTCAAGAAATGATGAAGTGTCCAGAAGGCGAATTTCAAACTTTAAGTAATGATTTAAAGTATTTCATATGGGATTTAAAAAAGAAATGGGTATTGTCCAGTTATACTAAAGAAAGATTTGTCAAAAAATACGAAGAATGGCTTAACACTTCTATTTTATAACAAGAGTTGTCTGATCGCAGTAAACGCCGAAAAACTAAAGACCTTCGCGAGCAGATACCTGTCCAGAGCTTACCTACGCAGCTAGCGTTAGTCAAAGGATGTCAGGTAATGCTGCTGCGTCTAAACTAATAATAGACGTAACCTCTACACCTACAAGAGCCATAAAATTCAAAAAAATAATAGAAGCTCAGAAGCCAGAAATAAAAAAGTACACACCTGCTGAAGCCTTACAAATCTTTGTTGAAGGTGATTTTACAAGAAAACAGTAGGAGTTATTACACGAATCAAACAAGGGTATTTTTCCTTGTTATACGCTTATTAGGGAAGCAAAGAGAAGCTGTTATCCAAAATAAGATTCAATACGAGTTACAGAGCTGGCTGAAGTTGTGCTCCAATATTTACTCGACCACACTACTATAAGCTATGTCTTTGTACTGAGGACGTTCTTCGAAACTGCACGGTAGCCGAATTAGAGAATCTTGAACTTATTTCAAAATGGGGTTGCGATGGTTCACATCAAGTTGTACATATATCAACAAAAATACTGGCTCTTTAGCTCTCTTGACGATGACGACTCCAACATATTTCAGAGTTCATTGGTTCCCTTGAGGTTGCAATCACATATAGGTGACACCAAAAAAGTTCTGTGGCAAAATCCTACACCTTCATCTATTCGTTTCTGTCGGCCAATTCGAATTCGATTTCTGCATGAAACTGTCAACGTCACAAAAGAAGAGATATTATACGTAGAGAATCAGGCAAAACGATTGCTGGTGACCAAAATACCCAATCCAATACGAGATATTTTCGTGCGACATACATTGCTTCCAACAATGGTTGACGCAAAAGTTTGCAATGCGGCTCGATACCACTTCTACCATGAGATGTTACATATGTGAGAAAACGTCAAAAAGTTTCAATAACTTTGAAAGTACTAGTGAGGAAGATCCCAAGTCATTAAAATTTGGTTAGTCAATTCTCCACGCTAGAATCCGTTTATTTGAAACCATATTACACCTTGCTTATAAACTTCCTTTGAAGTAATGGTAAGTCCGAACCACAGAAGAGAAAAAACTTGTAAAAGAAAATAAGGAAAGAATCCGAAAAGTATATAGGGAAAGGACTGGACTATTAATAGACATGCCAAAAGCTGGTTTCGGAAATTCTAATTCGGGTAACACATCTCGAAGATTCTTCAGCGATCCAGATTTAGCTGCTGAAATGACAGGAATAAAAAAAGATTTCATAATCAAACTTAAGGTCATTTTAGAAGCAATGCCAACTGTCCATAAAATTGATGTAATGAAATTTCAAATATTTTGCAAAGATACAGCAAAAATGTACGTGGAGAACTACTCCTGGCATCCAATGACGCCCACTCTTCATAAAACACGCTATCTTACCTATCGGTCAGCTATCAGAAGAGGCAGCGGAGGCTCGAAACAAGCATTATCGTCTATATCGACAAGACTTTGCAAGAAAATTTTCACGGGTTCAGTGCAACCAAGATGTTTTAAACAGGCTTCTTATCACATCTGATCCATTTTTAAGTTGCCAGCGAAAACGTCAACGAAGCAAAAGCCAACCCTTCTTGAGTGAAACTATAAAGCTCTTCGAGTCACAGGAACCAGAGGTCCACGTCGACACTGAAACAGGGTTGCCTGAACATTCTGATGAATCAGAAGAGGCTTTGTAACAACACACACGGAGGAATTGTTATTTTTTTATTATATCCGTAATTTTATTTTATCATTTTATTTTAAATATATATTCAATATAAAATGTTCGGTTGCACCCGAAATCAGCCCTTCCTTACTTTTTTATTTTAATATATTGCATTATTATATTCAATCATGCATTTTCATCCATAAAATCACTTAAAATAATTTTGTCCGGTTTTTGAGGGTAAATGCTCCTATGTGCGACGTCCGTCCCCAATCACTTCTCAAAATGCGTCGTATTTTGCTTACGGTTGCCTGCAGTCGCTCCTTCACATTTGTGAAGGGTGGAGTGAAACTCATTCTCTCGCTCATACTCAACCCTAGATATTTGACCTGCGTCACATACCTGATGCTGACCTCATTTACCCAGACGATTAGTGGACGAACCGCCGACAGTTTTCCTTTCAGCAGCATAGTCACCGTTTTATACATTGATATGTCCACACCTACACCAGCGCCCCAATTGTGAACAATTCCTAAAAATTGACTTTCTGCCCTTTCTATTTAATTCCATGAACGACCTTCAACTAAGAGAAGAAGGTCATCCGCATATGCAGCACATTTACAGAGTGGTTCCAGCTGTCCCAACAAGGAGTCCATCATGAGGTTCCATGAGGACTGCGGATAGATTCCTGAGAGCATCCACGAGCCACACCGATCTCAACTCTCCCACTCATTACAGTGATAGAGACCCAGCCAAGTTCCTCTAATTATTCAACCACCCGATCCCATATTAGATAGTCAAATGCCGGTTTGAAGTCTACAAATATACCAAGGACATATTTGTTGACATTTTCTCTAAATAATTCTGGACATACACTCAGGCATTTTCTACACTGCGTCCTTTCCTGAAGCCATACTGCCTATCATATTTCGAAATAAACTAGGGCACTTACATTAGATCACATTGCATTTCCGTTGCACATTTCATTATTTTACTTTTCCACTAACGTCGAGAGTATCCCTCACACACGCACTTTTCATAAGTAGGCTCCAGGTATTCTGGAATGGACATTCACAAGCTTTTGCATATCCTGGGGACCGTTTAGATCTAATCACGCCGAAGGCGTACCCCAACTCACCATAATCTAATGGAAGGACATGTACCTCTTGCTTGAGGTGCCTGTGCTTCCAACCTGGGAAAGAACTCAACCAAGAAAACCCTTTCACAGTCACTCCATGTTGATAACACCGTATCAGCAACGCGAAGAGAGGTTATATTCTCACTTCTACGATCCCTACAGATCTTACAGACCTGGCCCCAGGGGTTGTTTCTATTTTACCCTACAAATCTCCTCCATTCTTCTTCTTTGACGCTTCGAAACATGTCTTTCTTTTCTCTCATCTCAATACTAAGATCAGACCTAATCTGGGGCAACCTATCAGAACTGGACCGTCTAGCACGATGAAACTTTCGTCCCAAACGCCTGACAGTCCTGCTATTCAAAATTAGCTCGTGCGTTCACCATTTAAGCTTTTTGACTCGGAAGCTTTCACATTTCCTAAACAATCTATCGTTCACATCTCAAACTAAGGCATTCAACTGAGCGATTTGCTCATCTATACCCAATTCCTCAAACTCCATAAGCGGTATTTCTAATACCGCTTTCCTGACACATTTTTCAAATTGGCTCCAGTCGATACCAGAGGTTCGCCATCGCAGCAATGGACTCACATACGCCGAAGGAAGCGATTTAGGAGTAACCATAATTTGGATCAAATTATGATCACTTAGATCTCATCCTCCTCTAATCTCCATCTAACATCAAAAGCTCTGAAAGCTGCCTGATTCATGAGCGCTCCATCTATGTCACTTGCAACCCTCGGTCCATCGAATGTATAAAACTTGCTAGGCTCATTTAATATGTGGAGGCTATTAGCCACTACCCATTCGCTGAGTACGTCGCCTCGACTATGGCTCGGACAACCTGATGATAACCTGCATTCGCATCTAGCTCAAGGACAATTGAGCTACTACTCGCAAGTAGTAGTTGTTTATACATGTACCACAGGGGTTCGCGGAATTTTCAGTACAAGCTAGCGACAATTACTCTGCCGAACTCCCCTTCTATAGACACAGAAACACCCAGTTGTGAAAAGCAGGTAATACTATACAATCGTGGTTTGAATTATTCACAACTATTGCGGCGTTAACTCTAAGGTCTGTAAAGACCGTAAAACTGCCAGGGAGACACTAACGTCACCATCAAGCTTACAGCCCCCCAACTCACTCATAACGGCATATGAGCCCAGATAATTAAGCTGAATTAACGCGCCCATCAATATATTGCAAGGGCACGTTCTACAATGCCGTAGTATATCGGGCAGATAGAGGACATCATGGCCTACCCTTAAAGGCGCAATTGCGACAATGGTGGGCGTTTTTGCAATTCGCAGCTCTGTGATCCTCATTGTCGGCAAAGTTCCGATTTGGCCCTGCAGTCTGCTACCCTATGATCAAAACACATATAGCGGAATCAGTCCGCCACCAGACCGGACGTACCCGGAAGGAGAACCACACCGAGGGAAAATCCCACTTCCTTCGCCCCCTACTTTAAAACTTCTTTTGAGGAAGTAACAATAGCTTTGCTCCTCACCACTACTGACCAGGTCTCTACTGGCTTCCAGAACGGGTGCCGGAGGAGATGGCGCCGAAGTTGATGCTACAGTCTTACTGGGAGTAGAGTGGGATGGTCCACAACCCTCCTTTAGAGCGTCCACTAGCCTACGAAGATGAGCGTTCACCGTTACCCCGGTAATGAGTAGCGACTCATACCATGACGAATGCTCTATTAGCTTCCTCATAATGGGTACATCCACGCCCGACCCGAACACCGCAGCGCTGACCTCCACGGTAACAGCTTTTAAAGCTGCTACGCGGCTGAGAGCACTCACTGTGCGCTTCTCCCCGCCGTTGTTCTTCTTCGGTGCTACATTTTTGGCAGCGCTTTCTACACTGCTTTCGCTGTCGGAGGTGCTGATACTGCTGCTCTTGTCCTCCTCCTAAACATGAAACCCTGCCTTCCTTCGCAGCGGCGGCTCCGAAGAAGCGCCAACCTCTACCGCCATCACGGACTCCTCTCCTTAATACTATGGATTGGCGAACGAACGAGATTTTGAATTTAATTAATTTGTACAAGCAATTTGAATGCTTGTGGAACTTTAAAAGTAATTCTTACAAAAGGATTGATTTTAAAGAAATGTCTGGACGCAAATATCCAAAAGGTGTGGGAAGGATATTGCGAAAATTAAAAAAAAATTAAAACTCACCGCACGACATATGTGTGTCGTGGAAAAAAAGAAGGTGGACGGGTGTAGAAAGTCCGGGATGTCGGCTGATGTGGTCTACGAATCACATCTATTTTATTATAAAGAAATGTCGTTTCTCGACCCTGTTGTAGTACTGAGGACGACTTCCAGTAATGTAAGTATAGTATTTTCAAATATTATAATATTCAAAATTTGTTTTCATATGCATATATTTTCAAAAGATAAACGCAAAAGTTGCCGGTGAATCTGAGGAGAGTGTGTTCAATCAATCGACGATTGATAATTTTGAAGGGGATTGCTCACAGATGCCATCGCCATCACCAGTAGACAGTTTACCAGCGTACTTGCCAGCTCCGTCCTCCTCACCTGCTCCATCCACAAGCGAACATCGAATACTGAAGCAAAATTTTCCGAAGCCATAGATGCCATAGTCTCATCAGTTTCGAGAAACGAGAATGAGACGGTGTTTTCATAATTCTCGCGGACAATCGCAATGCAGTTTGAGTAATTGCCACTTATAGAAGCGACGGAGGTGATGTCGGAAATTCACCACATGGTAACACGGAGGGTTGTTCTCCATCTATCAACACGCAGAGTCGAAAGACCTCAATCTGACATACTGCAATTGGCGATGGACGACGCGAATATCGAATAATAATGTGATGTAAGTTGTATTCTCATAATTATCAATCACAAGTAATTAATATTGTGTGTTTTGTTACAGATATTTCAAATACAAAAAAAAGGATTTTACTAATATTAATATTTAGTATTTTTGTGATATGTATTTATGTTATGTTTTTTATTATAATATTTACGAATTTTTATTTTATTTTATTATATTTGTGTTAGATGTAAGTTTACAATTTGTGTAACTTGAAATAAGAAAATAAAGAAATACATGACTGAATTTTTAGAAACCAGATGTTATTTTTTTTGTTTTGGCTATAGGTTTTTTCTAGTTTCAAAAAATGGTTTGCCTTTTTTATAAAAACGGTTTCTGTGAAGAAATAAAGACAGGGATAATTAACTTTTTCTTTGGGAATGTGGTGATGTTAGTCAATGTCATTTAATAATTCATTAATTGTGGAAGAATTATTAAGAGATGTTATGGTGGGCGGAAGGTGTTCATGATATTTTTCATAATGGGTATTCGGCGATACATTTATTTTTCGCGACAAATAATTATGTAAAATACAGCATACTGTTATGATTTTATCAGAAGTTTCTATTGAAACATCAAGTGGTCGATGAAATATTCGAAAATGCCCAGCTAGTTTTCCAAACGCCATCTCAACCAACATTCGGGCTCTACTTAGCCTATAATTGAAAGCCTCTTGTGCAGTATTTAATTCCAAACTTCGGTTAAAAGCTTTTAACATGTGTCGGTTCAACCCAAAAATATCGTCGCCAATAAAATAAAATGGTGTTTGAGAAATCTTCCCTTTTAAAGGTTTATTAAGATGGCCTCTGGAAAGGTTATCATATAATGAGCTGTTTTTATATGCCACAACATCAGATGCTCTTCCATTTGCTCCAATATCGACATAAATAAATCGGCTATGTGGGTCGACCACTGCAAGCAAAATTATGCTGAAAACCCCTTTATAATTATAGAAGTCCGACCCAGAATGGGGAGGCGCTTTTATACGTATGTACATATATGCTTTCCATCGATTGCACCAAGAGTGTGTGGAAACTGCCAAAGTTCATCAAAGTCATTAGCTACATTTAGCCAGTCATTCTCTGTCATTGGTGTCTGCAAAGGAAGAATATTTATTATAATATATGTATGTATGTACACTGAAATTAACTTTATAACTTTATCTTTAGGTACTCTTTCTGAAGAGCGCTTATTATAGAATTCAATACCTCCGGAATAAAGGTACTAATTGTTTTTCGAGATATGCGGGACAAGAATTCTAATGACCGAAATGAGTCTCCAGTTGCTAAATGTAAGTCGCAGGGTCAAAGCAAGGCGAACTCTTGAAGAAATGGCACATCTTATTTGCGTATTTTGTTTTCGTATTCCCAAATCAATCTTATATGTGTACATACAAATATGAATTTAAATAGTTTAGTTTCAAATAATAACTCAAATATAAATTTTTTTGTATTATATTACCTTTGAAATAATATCATCAAATTGGTCAATTGTCATACGACAAAAATTGTTAAATTCCTGTCCTTCCTCATATAAAATATCTGTTAGGAGATGCGCTTCCAAATCATGAACACCTCTTAATTCCAGAAATGAATTTACACAGTATTTTGGACTTCTTTTTTTGTTTCCTTATGTAATTCATAAAGCCTTTTCAAATTTTTAAGTGCTTCTATAGCTGTTATGACAGCAAATGCCTACATACAGATTTGGCAACGGCAATAGCAATACGTTTGACAGTTAGTATTCTATTAATTCTATCCTGTCCCGATGCCCCGTAATCAATTGTCTGTCGTTCTGTCGTTCTGTCATTTTATTGTGATCGAACTTTTGGTTTTCTGCGTTGCTAACCATCAAAAACACAAGAATCAGCTGTTCCCTTTTTTCTTTTGGTTTTGGCATTGCCAACCATTTTCGTTTTTCAAATTAATAGTGGAGTTAAGGACTGAACGTATACATCAGCGGGTGTTCCCAAACTATCTTTTCGCTGAGACGTGGCCTCTGAAAATAATATGGGACGAACACAGGAGAATCCTTTCCAATTAAAGAGTTGGAGAGCATGATGGCCAGCCAAAGGCATTACTCAAGCTATGCGCGAACTTGTAAGCAATTACACGCCAAATCAAAGAAAGTCGAAAATCCATCGAAAAGAGTAATGATGGGAAAATCATCTCAACTTTGGATGTCGTAGAGATACTAATAATACCCCAAAAAGAATGCGAGAGGCAACAGACATTTCACCACCAACAAAAAGCAAGAAAACGTAATTGAAAAGGCGTAATTATGGTATAGCGAAGCAGCAAAAATACTCAAAAGGATACCACGACTCTTCAAAACGGAAATGAAAGATGGGTAGACGTTGTTAAAAAGAAGGAACCGAGAGAAAAAAAAATCAGAACAAAACCGGATGTCATCATTATTATGAAGAGAGATAGTGCGTCGTACGCAGATATTTTGCAAAAAATAAAAAGTGACAGCGGACTTGAGCAGCTGGGTTCAAAGGTAACATATGTATATTCGGAAAACACTTGCTTTTAGAACTGAATAAACGAGTAGACATGAAAGCCGAATCTTTCCAAAGCGCTCTGGAGAGAGTGGTTGGCGAAATGGCTATGGCACAGCTTAAAACCCACAACGTTACGATTGCATGCAAAAACCTGGACGATATAACCACTCTCGAAGAAATCTGCGCAGCACTAAAAAGGGAGTGCGGAAGCCAATATCTGGAGATAGCAAATGTCAAAAGTCTGCGAAAAACCCGTAGTGGCACAGAAATAGCCGGTGTATTTTCAGAAAGACAATACGGCTTTATAAGAAAGAGATCCACTATTGACGCACTTCGAGAAGTCGTCGATACTGCGAAATGTGCAGTAAATGGCAAAAGATTGAAAGGTGGTACAAAAACTGCGCGCTGGATGTAGATGAATAAGACAAAATGGGCACACATAATCAAAGCCCTGGATGAAATACGCGCCCCTGAAACCTCATAAACATTATAACGAGTAATTTCAAAAATAGAAGGCTGATTTTTGATACGGATGAAGGTACCAAGAGCTACTCTACCCCAAGGCTCAGTGTTAGGTCCACTATTATGGAACCTCATGTATGAGGGGGTGCTAAGAACACAGCAACCAACAGACGTCAAATTAGTAGCATATGCAAACGATCTCTTGGTGGTAGCAGTGGCCAAACAATTAGACGACCTAAGAAATAAATGCAATGAGAGCTTAAATGGTCTACGCCAATGGATCTCTTCTGTGAGTCTGAAATTGGTGGAGCACAAAACGGAAGTTTTACTCATAAGCACCAGGAAGGTAGAAGAACGCATAGAGCTCACCATAGGGGAGTGCGAGATTACTTCACAGCCGCAGCTGAAGTATCTGGGAGTAATTATGGATTCCAAAATAAAATTTAAGGAATACGTGGAGTATTCTTCCGGTAAAGCAAACGAAATTTATAATGCTCTATCGAGAATGATGACCAATAGAGACTGTATGCGTTCCAGCCGGCGATTCTTAATAGCGAAAGCAATGAGTTCCGTAATACTGTATGCGGCACCAGTATGGATACAGGCAATGAATATAAAAGCGAAATTCGATAATCTAACGATGCTCACGTGTCAGTCGACTGATAAATAGAAAGCTGTTAGCGAAGCGTCAGCATTCATAATGACAAAACTAAGACCTTTTCAACAGATTAGGCGTCCGTCGTAATAGAGGAGACTTAAATGTCATGTCCCTCCTACGAAGTAATATTTAATCAGTTGTTCCGTGTAACTGTGGAACTCTCCCACTACAGTTTAGAGCAGGTTAGGTTTAGCGAATTAAAGTTCCGCACTCTGGCTTTCGATGCTTCCTCCTACTATACAAAAACAAGTAAGGAAGGGCTAAGTTCGGTGGTCACCGAACATTTTATACTCTCGCATGATAAAGTGATAATCGAGATTTCATTATCCGTCATTTACATATTTTTTAAATACCGTATTTGTGTGAAGTTTTATTCCGCTATCATCATTGGTTCCTAATGTATATATTATACAGAGAATGCATCAGATGGAATTCAAAATAGCGTTATATTGGAAGAAGGCGTGGTTGTGAACCGATTTCACCCATATTTCGTACATGTCATCAGGGGGTTAAGAAAATAATATTTCATTAATTTTATATGGAAATGCCTGAAGGAAATGACTTTATAGAGTTTGGTTGACATAGCTATAGTAGCTTCCGAGATATGTACAAAAAACTTAGTAGGGGGCGGGCCACGCCCACTTTTCCAAAAAAATTACGTCCAAATATGCCCCTCCCTAATGCGATCTTTTGTGCCAAATTTCACTTTAATATCTTTATTTTTGGCTTAGTTATGACACTTTATAGGTTTTCGGTTTTCGCCATTTTGTGGGCGTGGCAGTGGGCCGATTTTGCCCATCTTCGAACTTAACCTTCTTATGGAGCCAAGAAATGCGTGTACCAAGTTTCATCATGATATCTCAATTTCTACTCAAGTTACAGATTGCACGGAGCACGGACGGACGGACAGATGTACGGACGGACAGACAGACATCCGGATTTCAACTCTACTCGTCACCCTGATCACTTTGGTATATATAACCCTATATCTGACTCTTTTAGTTTTAGGACTTAAAAACAACCGTTATGTGAACAAAACTATAACACTCGCCTTAGCAACTTTGTTGCGAGAGTATAAAAAGACACCCCCTACTAAGTTTTTTGTACATATCTCGGAAACTACTATAGCTATGTCAACCAAACTCTATGGAGTCGTTTCCTTCAGGCATTTCCATATACAGTTCAAAAATGGATGAAATCGGATGATAACTACGCCCACCTCCCATACAAAGGTTATGTTGAAAATAACTAAAAGTGCGTTAACCGACTAACAAAAAACGTCAGAAACACTAAATTTTACGGAAGAAACTGCAGAAGGAAGCTGCACCCAGACTTTATTTTAAAATTGAAAATGGGCGTGGCGTCGCCCACTTATGGGCCAAAAACCATATCTCACGAACTACTAGACCGATTTCAATGAAATTCGGTATATAACATTTTCTTAACACCTTGATGACATGTACGAAATATGGGTGAAATCGGTCCAGAACCACTCCTTCTTCCAATATAACGCTATTTTGAATTCCATCTGATGCCTTCTCTGTATAATATATACATAAGGAAATGAAAATACAATTCAATACTCAAAGTACACAAATTGATCTAATCTAACTAATTTTACAGCAAAATAAAAAAATATGTAAATGACGGATAATGAAATCTCGATTATCTCTTTATCATGCGAGAGTATAAAATGTTCGGTGACACCCGAACTTAGCCCTTCCTTACTTGTTTATTACTGTTGCTGTCACACACTTTTGCCACTGTCACGATACTTTGTATCATGTCGACCGCTCTGTATGCTGGATACGATTGGCAAGATACTAGAGAGGATAATATGTGTTCGATTAGAGCTGCATTTAGAAAAGGAAGATAAGAAAGGATGACAACCAATATGGGTTCCGCAAACAGATCCACTGATGCATTTAAAAAGCTGTGTGCTGAGTCAATTTCTCTAGATCGGCTCTCTCCTTTTGATACCGCCGGCAGAAAAGGAAGATGAGCAGCGCGTTTTCTACGCTGTTGTCGAAGAACGAACAATTCGTCCCGTCGTCACGGCCATATTTGTAGAGATACTCTCTAAAACACCCGTGCCCCGCCAAAAACTGCGTCATGAAAAAATCGGTTTCTGCATGTTTTCTATCTAACCATGCTTGCTTACTTTTTATTAGCCTGTGCCTCCATCTCCCCACTGCCATCGTTGTTGTCATTCATTGAGGCTTGTTTGCCTCTCATCCTTCTGCTCCTCCACCGATAATCGCCTGCTCAGTCTTGTGGACCTGTCCTAAACTTTTTGATACTTTTCTAGTATCTTACCTATCGTATCCAGCATACAGGGCGGTCGATATGAGCTGGGCTCTCCGGCTGGTTTATTTGACTTCTACAACAAAACCAGTCTCTGATATTTTCAAGTTTTCAGTAATATAACGCGTAAACAATTCAGTAAATGGTCTTGCTTAATGGGAATCTTTAAGGCCTTATTTGGAATACCATCCATGCCTGGTGATTTGGCATTGCGAAATCTCTGTGCCGTGTCTATTACCTCCACCTTAGGAACTATTATGTCTTCGGTTTCAACAGTTCGATGGTCTAGGAGCTGTGCAGGGAATAGAAATTCCACAAGAGTTTTCAATAGCGATGGGCACGTTGGTGCTTGTCTTTTGCCACCTTTGATTTTCGTCATTATCAGCTTGTAAGCATCACCCCATGGATTTTCGTATATTTTTCCGCAAAATTTCTTTAAAGCAGCAGCATTTACTTTTTTAATTGCTTTTATGAGATCGCTGCGTTTTCTTTTAAAGCATTTGAGTAATTGTATATTCTCTGTGAGTCTCCGACTTCTTTCACACTTCCTCCTAGCTTTGTGACATTCCCTTCTTAATATGTGACCTGGTCTACGAAAAGGGGGCTTAGGTGTCAAAAAAAAGGAGAGCAATTAATGAGATAACGAGAAACTGACGATTATTTTTAACAGCTTTTCCCAGAAAACTAGTTTTCGCACGTTAGCTCCCTTCTCGTAGACCAGGTCACATATGTCGATCTCCCCATTCCACCAGTAAATAGGCTTTCTGTGGGCACCATTTTTTTTCCTACATAGAAGCGTCGCATGCTTTACTAACATATCTCCCTATGATCTCCGCCTGCCGATCTATGGCTTCCTCAAATATTAGGTTACCATCTAACAAGAGTGTGCAGAGTTCGACGTCTAGGGTTTATATTTTCTATCCTTTTCTTTGTACCGTCTTAGTGGGCATACTCTATCGGTTTTGTATTGAGTGTTCGATTTCAAACATAATTGCATGATGGTCACTTCAGAACACCTGCCAATTTGTTGTCCGCGCCAGAGTGCTGCTAGCGAAGGCTATATCGGTAATGGAGGCCCAGCGTTCTTATCGAAGGTGTCCAATGTTCAGTAAGACCATGTCTAGCGACAAGAATGCCTTTATTGTGGCATCTCTGCGCACTAGTACAGATGCTACCCTACTCCATCGCCCACGGATTAAAAGCCTGCAACCATGTTCCTCGCAGTAGTACTATAGAAGTTCATCCCACAAATTTTCGCTCGAGTGTAAAACGTTTACCCTAATAGCGATTTGTTTTGAAACGTTTCTCCTCCACATGCCCATATTACAGGGTTGTTCATATTGTTAGAGATCCATGTCGCATCGCTTATATTTTTATATTGTTCACTGAAATAGCTACATCTACATATTCCTCATAAACCTTATGCTTAAGAAGCTCCTGTATCAGCCTCACAATGATTCAGGTTGAGTTATAAGACTCTCACTTTTTGGTGCTCTTACAAGGGTCACTTTGACTTTCAATTTTGTGCTACACGACACGACGGGCTCTTATCGCACGACTTCGAAGAGTGTTCAGTTTCTCCACAATTAACGCAGCACTGGCTCCTATCATCTGGATTGTAGAATGTTTTCGCTAGATGTCCCTTTTCAAGACATTACGATCTTGAAGCTCCCTGTGTTGTTCAATTGTACCTCTTTCAGCTCTAACAGAATTTGTCCTTTGGCCGTTTTTTTGATATTTAACACATTTTCCCCCGGTTTCTGTAAAGTATCCTTTTTGGGAACAGTCCTTAGGATGTTACTATATGACATGTCACCAGACAATCGTGTTTTCCCATATCTTTCTCATTACCTTTGACGGGGTTATCACACTTTGCTACCTTGTTCAGTTTTGCTTAGCCAATTTTATTCTTCTTCGACGGTGGTCTTCGCTATGATTGTACTTTGTCGCGAGGCTTCTTTGGTGTATTCTATGCAGTGGTTGTCATCACAAGAAAACTTCATTGTGCTTCCTGATTTGTAATGTACTCCTCCTGAGAACTTGCTTGTAATTTGTAAGATCTCTCATGGTGTTGTTGATAAACTGATGGGGTGGGCGTAATGTTTTGACCAGCTTCTTTATCGCATCCCCTAGTTCAGTCTTACAGTCTCCACGAGTGCATCGCCTTTGCTAGGAGAAGTGGTATCGCCCAAAGCTGGTGGTGATGATCTCGCTTTTAAAGATTTGTCAATAGCAAGGTTTTTGATCGGAGACCTACCGAGTTTTGGTGCCCTCGTAAAGGGGTCTGTTTCCGTAATCGCCGTCTATTTGGAGGAGGTTTGCACTTTATTATCACCATCGCTCAAGCTTCCGTTGCTGCTGTTTCTTACGATCCCAAAAATGATGCTACTGTTGTTGTTTCCCAATAGACAGGAACAAGTGTACTCTCGGGGACACTACCCCAATCCCAGTTCCGGACGTACGACGCGTATTTCTATGAGGCGGTTCCGATTCGCCATAGTTGCAGGAGCTTTAGTAGATCTGCTAGCTTTTATGCCGCATCCTCTACTCCTGCTGCTCATCGTTAGGGATTGATATCCGTGACCTCCGACCCCCCGGTTGCTTAGAGCCCAGCGATAGCAGAGAGCCCAAACTCGATAGAACAGAGGGTTGTGATGGCGGTTTTGCACACATCTTCTTCTAGTATACGGATTTGGATTTGGTGAAACGCTTCCTGTATGTCGATTTTTGAAAAACTAGTTTTGCCTGATAAAATGTGCGCAAAGGCGTGGGTATCTGTCCGGTACCACATTTAAGGCACGGTCTCCAAAAATCTTCAGATTGGGATACCATATACAGAGGGCTCGCCAAGTCGCTACTAGACAGACGCCATATGCTAAGTTTCATTAATAAGTAGTTCAAATTCAGCACGTGCAGCATGCTCGTCGTCAGCCATGCGACGAAGTGTCGAAAAAGAGCGCTCAGACCTCGCATTTGCCAGAGGAAGTGTGCAGAATATGCGAAGAAAACTATGAGTTATGGAATGCAGAACTATATCGTAGTTCTTCAGCTTGTTGTCTTTTGACTTTTGCTTTTGCCCCCAATGGCACTGCCAGTGCTCAAGTTCACATTTAAGCTTCAAGTGTCGCACGACGGTGTCATTATCCAAAGGCCTTTGAATCTATCTATCAAGCAGTCATTAAGATTTTTCCATTTCTTTGGTTTTCGAAGCACATACTTTTTCAGGAAGCAGCAAACTCAGTTTTAATCCATCCAATCGCGTCTTCTTCTTCTTTTTCAGATTGATCGAGTCTTTCTGAAGAATCTCGCTGATTGTATGAATTGGAGATAGAATATCACATAGGCAAAAAATCCCAATTATAAATTGAAATTTGGGCACGGCAGCGATGAGTATTGCTGCTTTTTCCGCTGCCTCCTTATTTTTATACTCTCGCAACAATGTTGCTAAGGAGAGTATTATAGTTTTGTTCATATAACGGTTGTTTGTAAGTCCTAAAACTAAAAGAGTCAGATATAGGGTTATATATACCAAAGTGATCAGGGTGACGAGTAGAGTCGAAATCCGGATGTCTGTCTGTCCGTTCGTCAGTCTGTCCGTCCGTCCGTCCGTGCAAGCTGTAACTTGAGTAAAAATTGAGATATCATGATGAAACTTGGTACACGTATTCCTTGGCTCCATAAGAAGGTTAAGTTCGAAGATGGGCAAAATCGGCCAACTGCCACGCCCACAAAATGGCGGAAACCGAAAACCTATAAAGTGTCATAACTAAGCCATAAATAAAGATATTAAAGTTAAATTTGGCACAAGGGATCGCATTAGGGAGTGGCATATTTGGACGTAATTTTTTTGGAAAAGTGGGCGTGGCCCCGCCCCCTACTAAGTTTTTTGTACGTATCTCGGAAGCTACTATAGCTATGTCAACCAAACTCTACAGAGTCGTTTTCTTCAGGCATTTCCATATACAGTTCAAAAATGGAAGAAATCGGATAATAACCACGCCCACCTCCCATACAAAGGTTATGTTGAAAATCACTAAAAGTGCATTAACCGACTAACAAAAAACGTCAGAAACACTAAATTTTACGGAAGAAATGGCAGAAGAAGCTGCACCCAGGCTTTTTTTTAAATTGAAAATGGGCGTGGCGTCGCCCACTTATGGACCAAGAACCATATCTCAGGAGCTACTAGACCGATTTCAATGAAATTCGGTATATAATATTTTCTTAACACCCTGATGACATGTACGAAATATGGGTGAAATCGGTTCACAACCACGCCTTCTTCCAATATAACGCTATTTTGAATTCCATCTGATGCCTTCTCTGTATAATATATAGTACATTAGGAACCAATGATGATAGCGGAATAAAACTTTACAAAAATACGGTATTTGAAAAATATGTAATGAAATCTCGATTATCACTTTATCATGCGAAAGTATAAAATATTCGGTGACACCCGAACTTAGCCCTTCTTGGAGGATACACCGCGGATAATGTATCAATCGATTATATCACAGATGGAGCTGAAACTTCCCCCATTTCCCTTCTCTAAATCCACCAATGATATATGTCTACATAACCCCAAATGTATCTCGATTAGTTTTAGGAAATTCAAATAACTGTTAGGTGAACCAAAAGTGGATGTCTTGTTTATAGTGTGTCGTTTTTTTGAAATTTCGATAATCTATACTTTACCAAGATTTTAACTGAAATTGCAAATAGGTTTTGAGTTACAGGCGTCTAAAGAGTGGGCGCTCAGTTCCATCAGAGTTTTGATCGAAATAATTTTTCGAACTTGTAGCAGTGATTACTCGGAGACAAATGATTCGATCACCATCAATTATTTTGGTTCAACTTTTTAAAATACATTTTTAATTATTACGAGTATATTATAAATATTTTCAATTCCCAAAAATCGCTGTTTTGGCTGTAAAACTAGGTGTGTCCCTCATAATTAAATCAGAGTCGTAGTTTTTGACCCTGACGGCAAATGGTGAGAAAAATAAAGTTTAAAATTTCTGAAACATTTATTAAAATAACAATTTATACAATATTAGGTGGTAACTTTTGGCATATATTTATAAAAAATCCATTTTCTTAACGCCTTTTTGAAGACAGTCCAATACTATTTTGTTTAGTTTTCTCTTCTCCTCGGTCTCTAATTCTTCGTCATCATCGTCGCCCTGTGCTGTGGGCCACAAGCTTTGCCTGGCATTGTATAGAAATTTCCGAAACTTCGCTTGCCGTATGAAAGTATCCAAGTCATTCCAGTCACTGTATTGAATATTATTGCAGCATTCTCCAATTAACCCAACGGTCAGCTCAAGCTTTGTATCGAGAATTCTTTTAGCGATAGGTTGATGGCGTCGAAGTTCTTCCCTATAGCGTAACATTTTATAAGTGAGTGTTGAGTCTTTTGCAGGTGTCTTCATGGTGAAATTTATTTATTTTTTAGTTTTAAAGTGCCAAGTTTGAATTTCTTAAAATGACTGACTTAAATTCGTCGTCTTTCAGCCTTTATATACATCTTATGACGGGTAGTAACTAACGATGACTATACAAATATTCATGGTTCGTTAAAATACTTGACGGGTGCCGATGAATAAGTTTTCCAAAAAATTATTATTCCTTAATAAAGTCTAGGTAAATTTTATTTAAATTAAAATTTTCTTCGAATTTCTGCGTTCTTTTTTTGTTATAGAACAACAAATGGAAAAAGTTAAGAAGGCACCGTGGAGGTAATAAAAATCAGAAAACCCCTTCACTCTAAAACTGGAGACCTGAGTACTGTAAGTTTCATTTTAAGGTGTATATCTCTACAGTTATATATACTTCTTGGTGTACGGAATTAATAAAATATATGAGACTAATTGTTCTGGGATAAAATACAGTGTGACTTATTTTCATATGCGGAACATTGGAACTTGCTTTTTTAACACTAAAAATCTGTCAATTCGACCAAAACCTAGATAAAGTGAGTGGTGAAACGATCGATTCTCTCTGTTATTAGCATTCAGGTTACTTGAAATTTTCGATTTTCATGTCGTAGTAAAAAAATTATTTAATAACCGAGACACATACACCCACCTCTTTTTTTACACGGTAGATACGTTCCTCAGAAATCCGTGTAAAAAGAGAGCCGTTTCTTATAGTAAAATGAGGGATACGTTCCATGTGATCTGAAAACCGGGTAAGATGAAATAAAGAACTATATTTACTTCGAAAAACCTTGTAAAAAATGTTGAAAACTTTAAAATTTCACATATGCATACAAATTGTATGTTCATCCAGCATTTTGTTGAGCATTAAAACTTAAAATACACAATTCATACAAGTGAAAAATTGGTACAGTAAGCAAAAAACAAAAAAAAAACTGTTAATCCAGAATTAAGAACAGAAAACTTTTAATAAATATAAAAAAATATTAACATATGTAGCTACAAAATTATTCGTCGCTATTTGATAACAAGCGCAATTGTTTGCAAAGAACTGGACTAAAGTTGGTAACATCACAGGAGATATCCATCAAATTATCCAATGGTGACTTTCGACCGGTAATAGAGTTTTGAACTGTTGGACTACTTTCCGAAAGGTCTTGCGCCGTCGACTTTTTTATTAAAAAATCTTTTATAGAAATTTGAACTTTTGGTTTTTTAAGTTCTTTATACCCAGCAATAAAATTATTAATATTAGACCATCATCAATTAAACTAGCAGTTAGTTGACATATTTCGGTTTCCTCGTCGCGATCGCTATTATGGTTCTCAGTTTTGCCGTAATCTGTTATAAATTCAATCAGACAATCATCATAATTCGTCGACACCTTCAATTTGTTAGTCCTCAAATCCTTCTCCTCCGATTTCGTGTGCTGAGGCTATAATTTCAGAAGTCTCCATCGATGCTTGGGGCACTGAGGTACCACTTTTGACGCATTCTGGCCAAAGTGCTTTCCGGCAGGAGTTTAATGTCGATACCCTTAAGTTTTCTTTGGCCACTGAAGCATATGTAATGCAATCCAAATTAGAATATTTTTTCCATGCATCAATGATCATAAGGTTGTCCTTCTCTACTGCATCTAAATATGTGACCTGGTCTACGGAAAGGGGGCTTAGGTGTCAAAAAAAAAGGAGAACAATTAATGAGATAACGAGAAACTGACGATTATTTTTAACAGCTTTACCCAGAAAACTAGTTTTCCACGTTAGCTCCCTTTTCGTAGACCAGGTCACATATGTTGGCTAGTTGAACATAATAAAGCTTAAACGTAGCAATTATACCCTGATCTATTGGTTGAATCAAAGAAGCGGTATTTGGTGCCAAATTTATTACTTGAACATTTGGATGCCCTGAAAGTTCTGGAAGGCATTTTTTCCAGAACAAACCCGTTTTATCGGCATTGAAAATTTGGTCGTAGACATAGCGCCCATCTTCTATTATTTTGGCTAGTTCGTCTGGAAAGGTTTTAGCTGCCTTTTCATCTGCTGATGCGATTTATCCTTTAATTTTTAAATTATGAAATGCGTTTCTTTTAAGAAATCCTGTTAGTCATCCATCCCTAGCAGGAAATTCCTTTATCTTATCTTGACGACTTGTTGGTGGCTCCGATATCTGCAGTTGCTTATAACTTCGTAATCACATTATATATTTTTTTCATTTTTACTAACACTTCATTTCTAATGTATGACGATGTTTTGGAACTAGTATGTTCCGATGAAGTGATGACAGATTTCCGCATTGCATTGTCATTTTTCTTAATGGTCCTCTGCTATAAAAGTGGTCGAAGATGATGAAATCAGATACGACGTCACGAGAGATGCTCAGAGGAAACTTTTGGAGAAAATTGTTATCTTCTTGGATTAACATTAACAAGTGGCAAGTTATAGTGAACTCGTCGAAAATCGCAGCGGTGCTCATGATAAAAGTCTAAAAAGGTGAGCATTAAGGAGGTAAACTATTATCCGTAATAAATTTTAATAAAATAAAATACGCAATAAAGCAAAAAGGAAGAGAACATAATTTTTATATAACCCGTTGAAAGAAGGCGGTTTCTAAGAGCAGCCCTAACAAAACACTATAGTGAAAGGGCGGGAATTCAATCTTCAAACAAATCCTTCTTTTGTTTTGTGGTATTTCCAAATTTATTTAGATTTTAAATTTGCACAAGTAGCGGACCCTAATTAAGCCTTACCATTAAGCTACCTTACGCAGGTAGCGGACCTTTATTCGACCTTAATCTTAATCACCATGAGCAGGTACCTATAACATCTGTCCAAAATAATCTACCTGTCTCAAACCATACAAATCGATACAACGTACATTCATTATTAATCATGCGTAAGAAAAATTTTTATTTCACCAATGTTTTTTTAACTGCGAGCAAAATATCAACAATGGACTCCGAAAAATCATATTTACCTTATAATATTTTCGTGTACCGTTCAGAGCTTTGTCGTCGTCGGCGTAAGGTTATCACTCTTAACAAGATGAAAATCGACATCACGCAAGAGCTGATCGTTAATTGCTCCAAGAAACTGTGGGAATGCGACCAGGAAGACATCGAGGCTTTCAGTAGGCAGTTGTCGTTTAGAGATAAACTATTGCAGCAACAAAATTATTTATGCGGCAGAACAAATGCTACTTACGATATGGAGGTTGAGAAAAGTATGGATAAAAACATGGACTCTCTCGATTCCGTTGATCGCAATTTTCAGACGATAAATTACTGGTGAAGACGATATGATGAGAGATATGGGTTAGGAAAAAATTGCTGGATTAAAAGTACCGTAAACTATATTGTTATACTCGTATATCAGAAACGTTGATATGAATCATTTTTCGCTGTTAAAAATATGCAAGAATGTAAAGTGTAAATTTGTGATTTCGTTGAGTTAAGACTACTTTCCTTGAACTTAATAATTTTCTTTTTTGTAAGTTATATATTTAGTTAAACATAAAAAAACGTTTTCCTAGAAACAATTATTTGATTTAAGACTATCTAGGTTTATTTATTTATAATAATTCATATAACAAAAAGAGTTTTATTATATAAATACATAAACGCAGTACTGGCTACGAGGCCTTCAGCCGTCTTGTAATTATAACTAGGTGAAAAATTCTATTTGCTAAGGGTTAGTAAAGATGTAAGTTGCTTAAATATATTTTAACAAATCGTTGGTTTTTAAGAATCTATATACAATCATCACGTTTTTTTCTGAAGGTTCACTTAGTAGTTTTATGAGATCAATGTTGCCAGAGTTGTGGGCTGTTGGGTGAAGCATCGGACAGAGTGTGAGTAAGTGTTTGATAGAAGCGGTGTCATCGCAAAGGGGGCAAATGGATGGACTTTTACCCGATAGTAAGTAGGCGTGTGTTATGATAGTGTGTCCAATCCTTAATCGAGTATATGTCTTCATTGCGCTAGTTGGAACTGTTGACGAGTAGATTATACGATTTCTGGCTGGGTTTATGACCGCGTAGTGATGTTTAAATGTTTTCCATTCGCTTGCGTTTTTTTGATGTCTTTTGTGCTTAATAAGGTTAAGAATGTCTTGCTTGGATGAGACGTAGTATGTTAAGGCAGGAGTCCTGGCTACATTTTTCGCAGCGAGGTCTGCAAAGTGGTTGCCTGTAATACCAGCATGGCCAGGGATCCACATTACTTGGATTTTGTGAGGGGCACCAATGACCGCGTCCCTGATAACTTCTATTATGGGATTGCGATTTGAAGGAGACGTTATTGCAGACATACACGATTTGCTGTCTGTACAGATGAGGAGTCCTTTAGTCTTTTTTGCGTAATTAACTGCATGAAGGATAGCAGATCCTTCAGCGGTAAATACAGAGCTCGTTGAGGGAAGAAGCCAATTGCAAATAATTTCTCCTGTGGCAGGGAAAACTGCCAACGAAGTGGAATCGATGGACTTGGAGCCATCCGTAAACAATAACTTCCAGCCATTATTTGTGTAATTAGATTCCAGTTCAGCAAAGGTTTGTTGAAAGACTTCGTTTGGTGTGTTTTGCTTGGACAAAAACATAAGCTTATTCTGTAGTATTTTATCATTGATCAGACAGGGAGGATGTCGAGTGGTGAATTTGCGTGTTGCGTTACGTAAAATATTATTTTCTGCAGCGAAACTTAAGCATCTCGAAATAGCCGATTGTATTCTTGGAATTTTTCTTTTTTCGTGGCATGCGTGATAGTTGTATTTAGTAATGGGTTGGTGTTCTCAGCCGTTTTCGCAAGAATTTGAAGCGAAGAATCTATAATTTTATTTTGAATAGTTGGTAAACCAGATTCAGCCATTATCGTTTTTATTGGCGAGGTTGGAAAGGCCCGGAGACTTCGCCGTATTGCGTAATGGTAAGGTGCATTTAAAAGGTTGATACTGCTTTTGGAGCAATTGCCATAGATGGGGAGCCCATAATCTATTTTTGAAGTTAGCAAAGCTCTGACAACATTGACTAGTGTGTTCGGATGAATAAATGAATGCTTAGACGAGAGATATTTAACAATATTTAATCGTAACATTAACGAGTTTCTGACATATTTACAGTGAGCATTAAAATTATAATTAGAGTCAAAAATTAATCCTAGTATTTTTAGCTGTGTTTTACATTCGATGTTAGTTTGGTTGTGGGTTAGTGAAATACCGTTGCATTTTTGCTTCCTACATACATGAAGGATACGTGTTTTGTCTAAGGAAAGTGAAGCACCAGACTCCAGTGACCAAGTCTCAATTCTGGCGAGTATATTAGTAAATAAGGATTGAGCTAAATTAACGTCAGAGACTTTTGTGTAGATTAGGACATCGTCAGCATAGATATGGTGCTCAACTCCTTTGTAATTTTTTATATCATCAAAAGCAATGATAAAAAGGAGGGCTGAAAGAGGTGAGCCTTGCGGCGTACCATTAGAAAGCGGGAGTGTTGAAGAAAGAAAACCATTTACGTTGACTTTGAGTTTTCTGTTTGTGAGAAAATTAGTAATAAAACGTATCATATTCTGGCCTATTTTCCATTTTCTTAGTTGTTTGAATTAGGCCCAGAATTTGTCGAAAGCTCTGTGGAAAGTCCAGAGATAGTACGGACACGTGGTTTTTGCTGGACAAAGCGTTAGTAATGAAGTAGTCTAGTTGGATTAAAGCATCTAACGTGCCTTGACCTTTTTTGTGGGCGACTTGATTCGGTGATATGAACTTGTTTCGCTGAGCATACCACATCAAGCGGTTAGCCACGATCTTTTCCAAAATTTTGCCCATACATGGAAGGAGGGAAACCGGCCTATAGTTAGCAAGTTCATCGGAGGATTTGTGTGGTTTAAGTATTGGTATAACACAGGACGTTTTCCAAAATTGGGGTAGACACCAGTATTGAAAATTTTGTTATAAAGCTTTACCAATCGGAGCTTGAGACTTTTTGGCATATGTCTGATAGTTGGATAAGAAATTTTATCTTGCCCCTGGGATAACGGTAGATGCAACGAACTCGAATTCAGACAGTGAAATGCTGGTTTTTATTTGTTTAGCAGAAAAAGAAAGAGGGGAGACAGAGTAGGAAGTGTCGGACAGTGTGGTGGTTTTAGAGGTTTGAAACTGTGTGCTGAATGAAATATCTGAGCTTGTTTCAGAATAGTGGTTTGCAAATAACTCGGAAATATCGGATGGAGTGGTTACCAAACCTGTTGGCCCCTTTACGCATTGAATGGTTAGATGTCTAGGCACTCCAGAAAGTTTTTTTAAAGCGTTCCATATTAACTTAGGACTAGACGAAGGATTTATTTTGCTTGTGAAATCCTGAAAACATTTAACTCCTTCTGGAACGACGGAAAAAAGAGCATTGGCTTTCCTGAAAGATATTAAGTTGCTAGTTCGACGTTTGTATTCAGTTTTTGAATACTTTAATTTATTTTGTGGTTTTTAGTTGTTGAACCTAGGTGCAATTTTAGCAATGGGGAAGTGATCGCTTTGAGGTGATATACTTTTTCGCACTGTGGCAAGTGTGTCGGTGCTTCATTGTAAGATCTACATGGGAAAATTGTGAGTGGAAAAGTGTGTCGCGGATCCGTTATTCAAACATATTAAGTTGGAGGAAAGTAAAGCGTCTTCAATGCCCCATAGTGGACTCCATGGATTAAAATCACCAGCGAAAATTAAAGGAGTAGAATTGATTAATTGCAGGGATGTCTGTACTGGTAAAAGCATCTGGTGCAATATAGGTGCAGATAATGGTGATTTTTTTAACTAAGATAATTTCGATCGACATAGCCAGCAAGTTGGATTGAATGGCATTAATTTTGTGTGGAATATCTCTTCTTATGAGAATCGCAATACCTCTTTTACCTGTGCTAATATGTGGAAGATTGTGAAACATGCCAATGTACTGCTTAGGAGTAAAAGCCGGCAAGTTGAAAGATATGTGAGTTTCATTTAAGAGTATAATAGCTGGGGCATGATCTTGTATTAATAATTGAAGCTCATTGTAATTATTAGTGTTGTTTAAATTCCATTGCAATAATGGTTCATAAGATCTACATATGTAGGAAAAAAGAAAAAAGGGAAACAGAAGAGAGCTAGAATATTCCATGAGCAAGCGAATCGAAGTATGTCACCAATTGAGTACTAGTTCAAAAAAGAGTAAAGGCTAAGCGTATTTATTCAGAGTCAATTTCTATTTGTTCAGTGTGTTGAGTAGAGTATTGATCATCGTTGGAATTGCTTGTTGTTGGAAAGAGATTTTCGTGATTAGGTGGATTAGACTGCACGGTAGTATTGGTAGTAGTGTTGTTGAAGTCAGTATATTTATTGAGCGAGTTTAAGGAGTTGTTTAAGTTAGAAATGAGAGAGGCTGTTGTTGGACTGAAAAGTTTGGGATTTAAGAAAGGGGCTTGTTGGGTACAGTTGTCGCTGATATTTTTAGCTGAATGTGAGACGTTGTTGTAGTCTGAACTGATCGATGCAGGCTTGTTGATGGAAATATGTTTGTTGTTGGCGTTTGATGAGTGATTTTTTTAGTTAAAGAGTTTATTGATGAGTTGGGTGCAGAGGTGACCTCTGCGTTTTGTTTTGATGTACTAGGCAAGTCATTGTCGGCAATTCTATGAGTATTTTTAGATTTTGTGGAATTGTTGATGGCTGAAATTTTTGTTGGTGTGTTGGATACAGAGGATACCTCTTTTGTAGGTTGAAGCACATGTGCAAAGCTAGCAGTGAGGGAAGGGAGGGAAGTATTTTCTCTATACTTTTTAAGGGCTTCGTGCATACTGCACTTTTCTAGTGTCTTTATTTTTAAAATTTCTTTCGTTTGCATATACTTTGGACACGTATAGTCCGAAGAACGATGCTCGCCAGAACAATTCGCACACATAACTCGGATGCAGTCATTGTCGTGTGGAGAAGGGAAATTGCAAATTTCGCATGTTGGGGAACCCTTACAATGTTTTTGCGTAGGACCCAATTTTTGGCATGACCTGCAGCGCATTGGATTAGGCACGTACGGTCGCACAGAGGTCATCCTCCATGCGATGTTTATTTTGTTTGGAAGGGAATAACTGTTGAATGATATTAGCATGACTCCAGTAGGCTTTATAACACCTTCAACTTTGCGAGTGAACTTATAAACCGCGGAAACTTCGTAAGAACTCAGTCCTTCTATTATTTCGCTTTCAGGCACATCGTTTAAAAACGGTGCATAAATGGTGCCTTTGTTACAATTAAGATGTTGATGATAGCTAGCGCTTACAGCGCCAATGTTGAAAAGACATTTCGTTTTTATAAACTTTTCTGCTACTTGTTTATTTTTCACTAGCAGTAATAGGCTGCCGTCGCGTAATTCACTAATTTTGTTTATATCTTTGCTCACGGTAAGTAAGGCATTGTAAACACGAAAACAAGAAACCTTCGAAAGGGGTGTAGAATTCTCGTCGGATTTAATCACTACATATATATTTTGGGTCATCACTTTTTATTGGCGGTAAGTCAGGAAAAGCATCTTGCAGTTTTTGATACGATTTTTTACGTTTTGGTTGGGGACCTTGGGCCAGCGCAGCAAACCTGTTGTCCCCGAACTGGAAGCCCGCCGGGGCATAGTGGAAAAATTATAATACACTGATATAAGTATTGGATTATATTTCTCACTTAAAATAAGTATTAATCGCGTTACTTAAGTAAGCAGACCGTAGTGCAAAAAAAAGAACACCAAAAGAGAGCTATATGAATAGCTATAAACTCAGAGAAAGACGCTAACTCAACTGCTCAGTACGAGGTTTAGTCGGTGACTGATCTTGGTTTATTATATCAAGAACTGTAATCAAAATCTCATCGGTAAAAGGTTGCGAATCACACCACGAACAACATTTTGAGAGACGGCGGTTTGTCATATAAAAAGATGTTAGTGTAGAGTTTTAGAATATCTAAGGAAAAGGTAACCGAGAGCTTTAATACGACCAAACGAACAAATTTTTGGAAATTGGCGAATCGAACAAACGACTAGCATAAAAACATACACATATAATTGCTAAACTATCTGACAGTCGCTATAACCTCTAAAGCCTTGCAATTTGCCGATAAAATTTCTCTTAATTGAAACTTGGTAGCGGTCTAAATCACAGAAAATAAATATCAGAGATTCTTCAAAAGTAATGTTTTTTAAAAACTGAAATGTCCGAATATTGAAAATGTAAATAATTTGCGTTGGACCTCAATGAAAGAAACCTTTAGAGAAAATTGACAAAACATTCTTAGAAAAAATTATATCAACTAATTTCAGATATTTTCATATTCTATTTATGTAAAAAGTATTCTGTAATAAAATAGGAAAAAATATAATATAAAGTGTGTTTAAAACTCAAGAAAGATTTTATCAATCTTACAACTGGTGGGGGGAATAAATAAGACTTCTGTCGATTGAAAAATCTTTCATTTTAATTTTATTTTCTATTATGATATTGCATAGATATTATGATTCTTGCATAGAGTTCTGGGTACTGTATTGATGTTACAGAAATGAAATTACTTCCAACAAATCTTGCATTTCAGTCGGTAGTAGTTGTTTAGAAAATTTTCTTAACACCAGCTGTGCTAACACTTGCTCTTGTTTCGAACGCATGAACAACTTTATTACGAAAATTCAAGTTCTGTAAAGAACGAGTTTCGCGCGAATTTTGTTTTTAACCGCCGAAAACGGGTTTAAAAAAAAAAGAAAATGCAAAGGCTTATTTTTATTACAGCGAAGTGACGCTGAAGGAGTGCAGAAACAGACTGATTTTATTGAAAAGTATTTCTTAAAATGAAAGTTTTCAATTTACCATAAGAAATGCTTACTAAGTACTTTACATAATTAGTATCAAATTACAATGTAGTGAAATACTTATTTCATTGTTTAAAAAATGCGTATTAAGTACTTTACATTATTTGTTTTTACAATTGTATCAATACCAAGAATTGGTATGGGAATTAATTTTATTTTGTTTACATTTCGTTAATAACATTTACAAGTGACAGGAAATAGTATCAAATTACAATTTAGTGAAATACTTGTTTCATTGTTTTATTTATTGTAGCAATGAATTCATCTATATCGTCAGCATTTTTATATGTTGACTTTGGAGTGGCTTTATAATTAACATTGTAAGAAAGTGTATTTGGGTTGGTAGTGTTTATATATGTAACTCGCGCTTCGCTCTACTTATGATGTGTTAGCGCACAACAACCCGAACTTTATAAAATGTACATTAAAATGCAACTCTAAGGATTTATTTAATTTTGATTGTACATTACAATGCAACCTTGTAGATGTATGTCCCGCTATTTGTCTGTGCTAGCTCATCTGCGGCTTACCTTTTGCGTTGGCTCACTCTCTTTTGATTCGCTGGCGGAGTGGTACATACACCTACAAGGAGCACAATTATTTTAGCGAACGATCGAATTATTTAACTTAAATAAAATACGAATCGGCTTAAAATAAGTGTTTTACTTTGCCAAGCACCAACAGTGAACATAATCTGCCTACTGAGTGTACTATTCGCAACACCATCACCCATCTTGAATCCCAGCATTCTTTATTGGATAAGATTCGACCGAATAGACCAGTAAAGAAAGTATATAGTGAATAGTAAAATCTCGGAACCCAGGGACAGTCAATGAATCCGTATAACAAGTGTTTGACTGCATTATTAAAACCTCAAATAAAAAAGTTAAAAAAACAAATTGGCCGATCTCGATTACAATTTTTCAATTTACTGAAAAATGAGAGGCGAAAGGGGAAAAAAATGTTTACAGTAAAGTTTTTAATTTTACATGTAATGAATTATGTTTGCAAAGTAACTTTAATGTTAATTTATTAGATTTTTGCAAAAAAAAATGATTTACAACAAAAATTTATCATTAACTATATACATTATTGTTCATTATTGTCGTCGTCGATCTCGTTGAGGTAGATTGTAGGTAAAGGATTAGTACAGCTTTCACCATTGCATTCTAAGCAAGCTGCAGAGCAGTTTAATCCACTTTTCCTGCACCGAAAAGATGCTCCACATCCTGATTTGCATGAGCAACAAATAATTCTGGAGCTGGTCGCTGCATCATTGTTTGCGGTATCAATATTTCGCATTCATAACTCCAACCTCATTCTTCTGATGATATTTCTCTTTCGAGCCATGTTTGAATTTGTAAAATTTACCGACGGCAGTTTAACGCAGGTATTTTTAGCAGTTGCTTTCGAAAGATAGTTATATCTTAATACATTAAGATCTTCTATTTGTTGGGGGCACCGTATAAAGCTAGAGTGCATGTAACACCAGCCTTCAAAATTTCATCGATATCTTTGCATTCCTTCTTAAAACCCGTCGCAGCATTTTGTAAGTCTGTTCGCCTTTCAAAACTTTTTGCAAACACGTTTTTGCCACTTTTGAAAAAAGCTGACGTCATGTCGTTGCCTGTGAATGCATGTAAGAACAGAATATGCTCTTTACACATTGGTAATATTTTTTTTAAAGCTCTTAGAAGAGTACGCTTTTTGCGGTATTTTGCCTTTCGATGGTTTTCGAAAATAAATTTCACGGTCTGGTGGTGAGAGTGCAGTCAATAAAACTAAAACATCGACATCTTCGGACACCAAAGCAATGTTTTTAGATTGCAGATTAACTACAGTTTCAATTATTAGTCTATCATCATCAGCTTCTGCTTGGCAAGAAAATATTTTATTTTCTATGAGCGTTTCTCATAGCACATCTATGAGCCTACTCCTAATTTTGGCATTTGATAAAATTTCTCCTGATCTATTTTTATGGGCATGGTTTTATCAAATATTATATCATTACATGCATTTTTTTCAGAGCGACGCGTTTGTTCGATCGATTTTGTGCAGTGCTTCTTGTAACCATCAAATACGACATAAATGTTTTGTCCATAATTGTTACGTAGATATCTGACGTAATATTGACATATGGTACCGAAATTTTCATTTTTTTTTTCTAAGGCCACTTGCAACGGTATAGTAGCATCTCTCCATCAATGACGCAGGAAAATTTTCGTACATCGTTGACATCCTTTGATACTTCTGGGAATAGGTAATAAAATGTCGATTTTGTTGTTTTTCGTAGTTCACCATCTAATTTATAAGTCATGTAGTTTTTTAGTTCTTCATCAGAATCTATCATCATCCACTTTGATTTTGCTAGTGGATGCCAACAAAGGAATAAACTTGTCTTTTAACCTAACTTCTTTAAAATTTTTCCCATTAATTTTCTTCATTATTTGTAGACCTTGCTCAAAAGCTGCGTAGCAATTTAAGTTTTTTTTTGACACCAACATCAGGAAATGGAGAATGTTGAATAAAATATTCTTCCAATTTTTTTGCGTCAATGTCGTCCCTTTTGATTCGTGCATCGGTTGAATCAGCGTGTTGATAACTTTTTTTAAAAGATATATTACAAAATTCTTCTATACTTTCTATTATATCTTTTGAAAAAAAAACACCTTTTATCCATTTATAGACGAAACTTTCTGTTACACCACGTTTAAAAGGCCTCCTTCAACACACATAGATTTCATTAAAGTTTGTTCAATGGTTTGATCGGTGGAAATTCCAGAAAAAAATATCGGAAATAAAAAACAAATCTAATAGCTTTTCTTTTTAAAATATTAAACTATAATAAAACAAAGAAAACTCCAAAAAATTAATAATTATTTATAATAATAATTAAAAAATTGAGATCGCACAAAATATTTTTTTTTATCATTTTTCTATATATTATTAAAAACACATTTCCAAAGTTTTGTAAAGATTCATTGACTGGCCCTGGATTCCGAGGTATAAAACTTACGGCGCTCCACTAATAGCAGTCGTAACTGAGAGTGTACAAGAAGACCACGGAGAGTCGGTTCGGCGCGCCGTTCACAGCAAGTCGGGCTAACGTGTGAACGACTTTGCCCATTTTACGTTGAGATCTTAAATTGAAAGCTTACAAAATTCAGCTTGCAAGAACTGAAGTCACTCGACCTTCTCGAGTGACATCGCTTCGCTCTATGGACTCTTGAAAAGTTCCAGGAAGATTCATTGTTTTCGAGCGAAATTTTGTTCAGCGATTCGACCTATTTCTAACTCAATGGGTATGTAATGAAGCAACATTTCCGCATTTGGGATGAAGAGCAACCTGAAGAGATTCAAAACCTGCAATTTCATCCAGAAAAAACAGCGGATTGGTGTGGTTTGTGAGAAATTCTCCAACCAGTCATTGCGAACTGGACTCAAAGGAGGAACCTTCTGAGACGTTGCCGCGGTCAACATTTCGAAAGGATAGTCTTCAAACAATAAATGCCAAAGAATGTTTTTTCGAATAATAATAAACATACTCGAAATCGAGTTTTTTGTTTGTTCTTTAAAAAAATAGGGTACCTCGAAATCGATCACCTTTTATTATAGTTATGTGTATAGTTATATTATACTTCTGACCCCTTAAGAATATCAAAAAGAAATATAAAAGAAACTGAATCGGTTAATTGAAAAAAAAAATGGATTGAAATTTTAGGAATATCCAAATTAGATATTTGAATTCTTTCGAGGGTATCTTCTTTAAGAGAAAAGTTGAACTTTTCCTGTTTGAAATATTCAGTAAGAGAGATGATTTTCTTTTCCCTCGGTATTTTCATTTGGCATATTGATTTCATATGTAGAATACACGGTCAAGAGCGCTTATACTTCGTGGATTTTATAAGAAACTTTTCGCAAAAAAGTTGCATAATTTTAAGTTCGCACACTAACTTCCTCGACTACATCGATAAAGACATTTATACTCAGATATACCATATATTAATCCCTTCGAAAGCGCATGCAAATTTGCAAATGCTCTTGTATAAGCTACTATAATTCCTCTTAAAGCCAGATTCCTTTCAAATCTAATTCCGAAAAAAATTTTCAACTCGAATGAAAGCAAATAAATTTGGGTCGTCAACGTATGCGATTTTCAAGTAGTTTTACCAAAAGTGTATGCAACCAATGCAGGTTTGAATTTGTGTATGCAGATATATATGTAGATACATACGAGGTTTGTTCAAAAAGTATCGCAAATTTTGTATTTTTTTTAGAAAGTGTTTATTCATTCATTTTGTCCCTTCAAAGTATTCTCAACCAGATATATTGTGTTTCTGCCAAAGTTTTCACCAGTCCTCAAAACACTAAACAAATTAATTTTTTTTTGTGATCTTGTTTAGTTTCGCTTTCGATGTTGTTTTATCTCCTCAGTCGTAGCTTAAGATCGGCATCCTATGGGCCGGTCTTGTCAGCAAAAGAAATGGATATGAGTACCAACATAACACAGTAAACAAATAGAAACTCGAGAACACGCAGGCTGCGAAAATTATAATTCCCGATATTTTTGGGACAAACCTTGTATATGCATACCTGTAAGTTGATATAAAGCTTTGAAAAATGTGTTTACCTGGCAATGAGCGGCAATTGTAATGCATACTTTCAGGAGTCAGCAGCAAGATTACCAAAGAAATCCTTTATAATACGTGAATGTGTGGCATGTAAGTGCAAATAAAGGGAAAATGCTGAGTAACTGGGCACACGTTAGCTGCTTAAAATGCATCAAAGTGGCGAACGGAAATGAAAATGCAAAGCACACCAGAAAATATGCAGCTGAGATAAGAGTTAAAGAGGCGGAAAGGCACAGGATTTGCATGTGAGCGCTGCGGAAGCTAGCAGTTTTTATATGCAAGTGTGCACTCAGAGGCATGTGGCACACGCACTTACACACACAGATATATCTAGACGATGTATAGTATATGTTGAGGTGTGCACGTGCCTCGGCCACCTAAGCTGATTTGTAGCGAAAACTGCTGGCGAGTGCAATGAAAGTAATTAGTTTGCCATTCTTGCATTTAAAACACGAGGAAGACAAGTGATCTTGTCTGAGTATACCGAATAAATGCAAATATTATAACTGTTTTAATGTTCGTAGTCCCTTGAATTGCTGCCTTGAGATAAACCGTGGTAACTCAAATAAAGACATTAAACCAACAGAAAACTTACCGGTTTAATTATTTCTTCACTCAACATAATTAATTGCACGAAAAATAACAGTTTTATTTATTGAATGTTTTATTTATTTAACTCATGTATACGTGGTGCGCCTCCAGAACTAAGATTTCTGTTCATTAAAAACAACGACTGTTTTAACAAGTAACGAAAGGGAGGCTTAATTCGGATGTAACCAGATATTTTATACTCTCACTTCTTGCAAAAGACAAAGCCGGGGAAAATTCTTTGCATCAATATTTACAATTTGGGTATGGTTATTATCCGATTTCATCCAGTTTCATACTGAGTGAGAGGTCTCAAATAAATGTCCTTCCAAGTAAGTTATAGCTCCCATGTGTTGTTTGATAGATTAACCTAGTGGAGGCTGGGTCACACATGCTTTTTGAAAAATTTTAACCCAAAGATGCCCTACTTAAATAGTTTGTACTAAACTACAGTTTCATAGCTTAATTTTTGGCAATGGTCCGATTTTGCCATCCTGCTTTAAGTGCCAAAAACCACGTGTTCTAACTATTTTCACTCAAGCTTGGACGAACGGACAGACAGTCTCCCGAAGTTTGACTCGCTTAGAGCTGGCGAGCGATGCCAGTTCCTCTGCTTTCTCATTCACACAATGTTCAGCTGTCGTTGAACAAACTTTCTGCAAGCAGCAGTCTCAGAGCGGCATAGAAGATCTGTTCAAAAAATAAGGTAATTATTCATTTTGCTCACAATATATTCATTTAATCAACAATCTAGATCTGGTCCCCTTCAAAGTAGTCTACCTCACATTAAATACACTTGTATTAGTGGGATTTCTAATCCTCGAACCAATTCCGATTTGTATCTCCTAAATCGTCGCAAAACGCCGTCCTTTCATGAGTCTCTTCAATCTTGGGAATAAGAGCAGCAGATCAAATCTGCTGAATTCGCTGGCTGATGCATTATTAAGGTTTTGTTTTTGGCCAAAATATAACGAACAAGCAATGATTGTTTTGGTCAAAATTCAGCAATTTTGGAGAAAACTTCACTGTCACACGCTTCATGCCCAATTATCCGAAAACATGCAAGTTAATACCACCAGTTCATATTACATGAACATATTCTTTATCTGTCATAAATATGTAACATGACACTTACGACCCATATGGTCCGTATTGAAACATTATATTTACTTTCCTAATACTGTCCGCCTTAGGTGGTCCCAAAATGTAATTCATAGATTGTAAGATGAATCTTTCCACTTGTAACATATGTCCTATCTCAAGTGGATTGTAGAAATAGTTCCTAGAATGTAAGATTAATATTTGTATCTAAGCTTAAGCAAAATATTGTATTTAAGAAAAGATAATAAAGAAAACGAGGCAGTTGCCCGTAGTTTCCCACGAGAACTAAACAGAGTTTTTAATTGATGATCCTGCCAGGAGAATCGTAAGAGTCCTGTTGGACCAAAACCAAAAAAATAAAAACAAAACGCAAACAAAACGCGAGAAAAGAAATACAAAAATTACTAGTGTGTTACTCAAAGCGTACGGTAGTACGGTAGCCCAGAACCTATGGAAGTGGATCAATCAATCCAAGTAACAAATAAAACCAATCATGTGCAAAGAAACCAACAAAATGTTAGGAGTAACAGGTATAATTGGCAAACCAATTATCAGCCAACAAATATACCAAAAAGGTCAATTTAAAGTGCAAAAATAAGCACACAACTTCAACCAAAAATTCAACGAATTAATAAGTGAGAACCATTTCTTAGGGTAAACTCCAATTTGCCGTATGTTATTAAAACCGATACCAGAACTGGGCAAATCTTTAGAATTCTCATAGATACGGGGGCAACCAGCTCATATATACGGGCTGGAATTTATAATAAAAAAACATTTTAGTAATTAAGAGAAGGTTAGAACCATTCATGGTTCGACCATAATAAAACATTTTCATAATACCAATCTGTTTAGTATACAGGAACGTTTTTATGAAATTAACAATTTAGAGAGCGATCTTTTAATTGGAATTAATTTCCTAAATAAAATCGGAGCGACAATTGATATTCCGAATAGAAAATTGATTTATGGGAATAATAAAACAGAGAAAATACATTTTCTCAATGATTTAATTATACTAAACCCCTTGGGTCCTGAGGCACCCGTCAATGATAATATTAGCAAAAATGATACTAAGGATAGAAAAATTAATGAAGCAAATGCTCACAACATTTTAAAAATAAATAATGTTGAAATTACTAACGGAGTTGCTGATACATATAACTATAATAATAATGAAACGAAAGATATCAACATTCCATTTCTAAGAGAGGATGTTATTAAAATCTATACTAATATTAAAAAGCTGAAAAGTTTGTTTGTTTGTTTGAACGCGCTAATCTCCGAAACTACTGGTTCGAATTGATTAAATCTTTTTGTGTTGGATAGTCCAATTATCGAGGAAGGCTATAGGCTGTATACAATCACGCTGTGACCAATAGGAGCGAAGAAACAGTGATTATCTTTGAGGACTTCCGTGCCTTGCGCTGCGAAAGCGGTTCAAGATACACAAAAGTTATGTATGAAAGAATTAATTCTCTTTTAATGATCTAAAAAAAAGTCCGTGAGTACCGTTTTTGTGATAACTAATTTGGTCGAAATTATTTGTTAAAGTTGTATTAACATAATAATATTAATCTTTATCAAAATAAATGTGCTGTTGGTTGGGCGAGAAGCGGTGTTTAAGGCGCGCCGGAGGGGGGTGTGCTCTACGAGATAATTTCCAACTGAACGGTCGAACGCAGATAATTTATTGCGATATATTATCATCGTAATAATACTTTTTAAACACATTTTCATTTTGTAGTTGTTTGCTATATAGTAGATATTTTTTTGTTTTAGTATATTACTTTGTTTCTAATAGTTTCACAGTAATTAATCCTTTTTTGTTTTCATGTGGATTATTAATTAAATAAGTAGGTTAGTTTACCTTATTTTCGTTTTACGGTAATCCTTTTGACATAATATTCACTTTACGTAAATACCAAGAGCAGGTAAAAATAATTAGGTTCCTGATTATTAATCTTACATTTCTTTTTTCTACATTCTTTTTATTCATTTTCTACGTTCTTTCTTTGTCACTATAATGTCTAGAAAAAGAACAATGCAGCAATGAAACTGAGGATGAGAATATGCATAGGTTGGGTACTCAACGAGCAATCAGTGAACAAAACCGTGCTAGGGAATCGAGCGTTGAACGTTCGCAGCGTCTCGCCTCACAAAATTTCCGAACTTTGGCGAACCGACAACGGGAATCAAGCGCTGAACGATCTCAACGTTTGGCCTCACAGAATTCCCGAACTTTGGCTAGCCGTGATCGGGAATCAAGCGCTGAACGATCCCATCGATTAGCACTGCAAAATGCCTGATCAGCAAGGAATAGAACTCGCAGGCAACGAGTTCAGTGCAGTAATTTATTGAATGCTGCGTTTATTTATGATTGCACCCTTGACTATACTGAGCTAAATGATATTAATATTGGTAGAATGGATAAAATTTGCAACTTATGCCAAGCAAAAAAATGGGCGGCGGAAGCTCCTGGACTGTCTTGTAGTGGTGGCAAAGTAAATATACTTATAATTCCGCAACCTACATCAGTTTTAAAAGAACTGATATCAGGCTCACATCCATAATCAAAGCATTTCTTAAAGCACTCAAGACAATATAATACACTATTTCAGATGACTTCATTTGGTGCCAAAGAAATTCGTGAGGGAAACTTTATGCCCACTTTTAAAGTCCAAGGGCAAGTTTATCATTTGATCGGTGACTTACTTCCAGCTGAAAGGGCACAACCCGAATTGTTGCAAATATATTTCGTTTCCCATGCAGATCAGATATCCTTGCGCTCAAATTTAAACCCTAGCTTGCAAATCAATCTTATCGCCGTTCTCCAAACATATCTTCACGATCATAATACGTATATTAAAAGTTTTAAGTACAATCTGGAAAATAGAACGCCCAATGATTTAAAACTTATTATTCATGCTGATGTGAAACCGCCTAACGAGCATCGAGGTCGGTATAATGCGCCGGTAGTAGATGAGGTAGCTGTTCTTTTAATCGACGAAGACAAAGGTCCCCGAGATATTGTGTTGACTGAGAGAGATGGTCGACTTCAACGAGTTTCTGAAATTCATAGATCTTATGACCCGCTTCAATACCCCTTACTATTTCCCTTTGGAAACGACGGATACTGTATGTAGCATATGTAATAGTAATAAATATGAAAGACATCCGAAACTAATTCCAATAGGGGAAGCACCAATACCAAAAAAAGAAGGAGAACAACTCCATATAGATATTCTTTTTGCACAGAAGCTTAAATTTCTAACATGTATAGATTCATATTCCAAATTTCTAATCGTAAAACATATAGAAGACAAATCAAATTTAGAAGAAAAAGTTTTGGAACTGTTACAAACATTTCCAAATGTTAAAAGTATAGTTATTGATAATGAACCAGGCTTAAGTACGATACAGTTCAAGTCTTTAATGGAAAGGATAAATATACAAATTTATTATTGAACACCACGCCATTGTACAAGTAATGGCCAAATAGAAAGAGTTCATTCAACACTGATTGAAATCTCCAGATGTTTAAAGCAAGAACACAGCTTAATTAGTAATTTCGAATCAACTATGAGAGCAGTTCAGCAGTATAATAAAACAATTCATTCTGTAACAGGTAAACAACCGTGCAACATTTTATTTAATAAGGAACCTCACGAAAATATGAAAAATGTGTTGCAAAATGCACAAGAGAAAATGCTAGAGCATCATAACAAGAAAAGGCTTCAAAAAAGTTATCAAAAAAGAGATATTATATGTATATGAAAAAATATATGGGGAAAGAAATAAATTAAACCCCAAATACAAAAAACAAGTAGTATTAGAAGATTTAGGAAATACAGTTAAAATACAAAACAGAAACAGAATAATTCATAAAGATAATATCAAATCTTAAATCTTTTACCTTCAATATACAGGAAAAAGAAATTTTATGTCTAAATAATGTCACATATAAAAAGACTGTCACATATAAAAAGATTGTATTTAAGAAAAGATAATAAAGAAAACGAGGCAGTTGCCCGTAGTTGCCCACGAGAACTAAACAGAGTTTTTAATTTGCATAGCATTTGCCGTCATATTCAGTCACTTCCCTAATAGTGATTCGACGATTCTCCTAAAAAAATTTCTTCACTTTCTCAACATTTTCATCAGCTGTCGATGTGATTGGGCGACCATGGCGAGCCTTTTATGGTAAACACTTTTTTGACTCAGAGTGCACTCATCGTCTATCACTGTCAATATTTAAATTGTTTTTGAGCACTTAATGTCATTTTTTACACAAAACTGAACCCGAATTCGTGCATGCTACTGAATTTAATACTTTTGTTCCCCAAACGGTTGTACGTATCATCTCAAACTAAGCGCGATAGATATAGAGTTATGTTAATATAAATGATCAGGATGACGAGAAAAGTTGAATTCCGGTTGACTGTCTTTCCGAACATCCGTCTATGAGTGCAAGCTGTAACTTCAGTGAAAATTAATATATCTTGAAACTTGGTACACATGTTCCTTGGCAAAAAAGTAAGGCTGAGTTCGTAATCGGACCACTGCCACGCCCACAAACCGTCATCAAAGGAAAACTCATAAAGTGCAATGACTAAGTACTAAAATAAGATATAGAACTGCAATTTGGCACAGATAAGACCAAGAGCTGCAGGCTCCAAACGCCTCATGCGCCCAATGAATCTCCCGCGAAGAGGCGAAAAGATGCCGTCTTTAAATAAGCGTCCAAAAACCCTACCGGGGCTTAAGGCTGAACGTCGAGCAGAATAACTAGAGCATGGCTGTTACCGTAGAAACTGGCTCATCGCAGATAATGAGAAAAGACGGGTGCAGATGTATCACGACAAGCCCTGTGGAGCTTCGGGAAACAGTGCGACCACGAAACGAAACAAACGGCGAATAGCAAACAGTTTTGTCTAAAAAAGCAAGGAAAGCCCACGCAAACGAAGAATTGTTGGAGGAAGAATATAAAAACGATAATTAGAGGCCGTGATCACAATACCAGCAGAAGGTAATAGCTACACCGAGGTCATTAAGAATACCTTGCGACGGGTAAATCTTAAAAAAGCAGAGGTTAAGATCGAAAAGATTCAAAAAACAGGGGCCCTTCTGTGAGGCACTCAAGACCACCCTTCAAAGGCTATTTTAGAGATTATGGACTTCGGCTCACTTACAACAAAAGAGGAAGTAGCAGGGGCTGTAAAAGGAACGTTACATGAACTCAAGGACAAGGTTCTTGCACAAAATGCAGTCAATCAGGTCACAAATTTAAAGAGTGCAAAAATTCTGCCTTTGGGAAGAGGCTAAACAAGAAAAGGTCGACCATACCTCGGGCTCCGAAAAATGTACAGGAACTACCAAAACAAATGAATATTATACAGGCCAATATGCATAGATGCGAGGCTGTTGACTCACTACTCTTGCAAATGGTGATCATCATAAGCGAGCAATATAAAATGAAATAGCAAGGTACCTGTCAAGAAGATAGCAACTCGACCTCTGCTATGGTATGATATCATACAAGACATCCAAAAAACTCGAAAATATTGAGGACACAGCCAGGTCTATAGAAAGTCAACTAATTATCACCGGAGACCTAAATTCAAAGCTGTAGAGTGGTGTATTCCAAACACGGGCTCAGGAGGAAAGCGCAATAGTGCTCGATACGGGAAATGCAATCACAGTCCAAAAGAATTATACTGGCAGCGATCATCAATTAACTTCTTTCATGATCGACAACGGAACAAACGATAACCAGCAAAGGAAAAATTCGGGAACACGAAAGTTGAACATTTCGAAACTAATATCGGTAATAGGTAGCCTTTTCGGTGAGATTTTGATTTGGCTCAACTAAATAATCTTTACAAACCTTTATTTGAACTTCGCCTTTCTTCTTATATGCTTCAGCTTCACCTTTTAAAATGTTATAGTTTACTTCAGTTCGCTCTCACCTTCAAACGTTTCAAATTGGACCACATTTCTCCGAAATTTGAGCTTGCCGGAAGGTATCAATTCTGTTGATTTTTCCTCACATATTGAGCTTCATAAACTTCTTCAAACGAATCTTCTCCAACTTAATTTTTTGAAATAAATTCTTCACGCTGAAGAGAACTTTCGCAGCAGAGTTAGTGCAACAGGTAAAATTTTTTGAAAGTACACAAAAGAAAATTGAAGTGCGAACAGTTAAGACAAAAAAACCCGCGTACTGAGTAGTGTTGGTTTTTTCCTCGAACTAGGGAACTACTACTGGGTTTTTCTCGAGTAACATTAGATAGTGTTAAAATCTAGTGCCTCTAATTTTTTTAAGTTTGTGGGAGGCAGAAACGCTTTCAATAAAGAAGAGGGAATGCAAATCTCTGGCGAACGGAGATGAGTCCGTGCTGGCGGTAGTTTTTGGTTTTTTACGCTTCTTCGGACTCGGAAGGAGTGCCGCTGAAGCCGCCGCCGCGAAGGAAGTCTCGTGTAGGGGCTCCTGTTGAGCAGGAGGACAAAGGGCAACAGTTGCAGCAACTCCGATAGCGAGAGCAGTCTAGGAAGCGCTGCCAAAAATGTAGCAGCGAAGAAGAGCAGCGGCGGGCAGAAGCGCACAGCGAACGGAGGCGCAATATAGTCCTGGGCTAATAAAGTAAACGCAATAACAATAAATTTTCTCTTGACATTAAAAAAATGTACTTTGAAATAACGGCGGGGTATTTTGAGAAGTTTAGACAATGTAAAACGATATTACAATTACATATTTAAGGGGTCAGAGAACCCAGTTCAGAGATATAGTGGTAAGCGCAAAACGCCTTTTTTGGGAGGAGCTCCCGGAGATCAAATTTCCATATTCCTTTAAAATTAAATATTTTTACCAATACTAAGTCTTAAAATACAATTAAAAAACATAATATGTATAAAAATATTTGGATCTACGACTGTGGCGGCCCCGGAGGTGGAGAGGATGCAGGTGGAAGAGGTTGCGAATCAACCCAGCGTGAGCAGGGCTGAGCAGGCTGTACCTGCCGCGACATCGGACGTCCCCGATGGCGGATCCTGTGGCCAGGGCGTACAGCTACCCTCCGCCCAGGAACTCCTCGATGGGTTAGGAGACCCTATGGACAGCCGCGCGAACGATGGCGGGGATGAGGACTTGCCCCTTATCGAACCACTACTATAGTGGCCGTCGACATGGAAGTCGCCCAAGTGAACCTGCATCACGCTCACAACGGATAAACTGGGCATCCTGCTGATCCAAGAGCCTTGGGTCTAAAGAGGAGAGTTTAAAGCCCTCAAGACAGAGTAACACAAGGTAATCTGGGAACTCTCTACAGAGAGACCTAGAACTTGTATAGTTGTCAGGAATAATATTGAATTTTTCTGTATTTCAGAGTTCCTGACGCAGGATCTGGTTTCGGTACAAGCCAGGGACTTCGAAGGCAAGGACTTCCTCCTGGCATCAGCATATTTCCCAGGGGAGGCATTCACAGCACCCCCAGAAGTGATGGAAAGACTGGTGGTGTACTGCAAGAGGTACAGCCTGTCCCTAATTTTCGGCTGCGACGCGAACGCCCACCACGTGGAATGGGGCAGTACGGACTGCAACGCAAGTGGTGAGTCTCTCTTAGAGTATGTATTAAGCAATAACTTAGCAACAGACAATGTGGGGTGTGAGTGAACGGTTGGGTCTCACAATGAGGGTTTCAACCTTGTAAGACCACAGAAATAACTTTAGGGAGAAACTAAGTAAGGAATTGAGTAGGAGGGGCAGACTGACAATAGCGTTACAGGCCCGAGAATGGAGAGCAGGTTATCTGCGCTGAACGGGTCTATCACTAACGCGTTTTATGGCAGTTGCCCCCTAAAAGTGCTCACAGACAGACGCAACTGTCCCTGGTGGTCAAGGAAGCTTGCAGACCTCAGGAAAAAAGTACGAAGTCTACTTAATAGTTCACAAAAATTTAGGTTTTTGAGAAAAATCACATTTTTGTTTCAACTTTGTATTGGTTAGATAATTTGAAGAACTTTCAGGAAAGACTTCATCCTCTTTTCTATTTCTTCCAGGGGCGTGGCAATAGTGTTCATAAAAATGTTTGTTTTTGAGAAAAATCATATTTTTGTTTGAACTTTGCAAACGCTTATAATTTCTTGCTCTTAAATGAAATTGGCGATTTTTATCAAAATTGCTGGAATTTTGTAGAAAATTATTTCATTAAAAATGAAATTGGAATTTTTTAATAAAAATTGTTTTAATAAAAATATTTTCAATAAAAAATTTTTAATAAAAATTTTTAATACAAATTTTTTAATAAAAATTTTTTTAATTCATTTTTTTTAATAAAAACTTTTTTGCTGGAAATTTGTAGAAAATTTGTTTAATAAAGATTGAATTGGAATTTTTTAATAAAATTTTTTCAATAAAAAACTTTTAATAAGACTTGTTTTTTCAATAAATATTTTTTATAATAAAATTTTTTTATAATTTTTGTTTTTTTATTTTTTTTATAAATTTTTTTTTTTTTTTATAATTTTTTTTTAATTTTTATAATTTTTATAAAAATAATTAATAATTATAATTTTTTTTAAATTTTTTTATAATTTTTTTTTATAAACTTATTTTTTATAAATTTTTTTTTTTTTATTTTTGTGTGGGACGAGCCACAATATAAGCTTGATAACTTTTTTTAAAAAAAAACGCATAAAATTTGCATCGGTTCTTTATTTGAAACGTTAGATTGGTTCATGACATTTACTTTTTGAAGATAATTTCATTTAAATGTTGACCGCGGCTGCGTCTTAGGTGGTCCATTCGGAAAGTCCAATTTTGGGCAACTTTTTCGAGCATTTCGGCCGGAATAGCCCGAATTTCTTCGGAAATGTTGTCTTCCAAGCTGGAATAGTTGCTGGCTTATTTCTGTAACTTTAGACTTGACGCCCCCAAAAAATAGTCTAAAGGCGTTAAATCGCATGATCTTGGTGGCCAACTTACGGGTCCATTTCTTGAGATGAATTGTTCTCCGAAGTTTTCCCTCAAATGGCCATAGAATCGCGAGCTGTGTGGCATGTAGCGCCATCTTGTTGAAACCACATGTCAACCAAGTTCAGTTCTTCCATTTTTGGCAACAAAAAGTTTGTTAGCATCGAACGATAGCGATCGCCATTCACCGTAACGTTGCGTCCAACAGCATCTTTGAAAAAATACGGTCCAATGATTCCACCAGCGTACAAACCACACCAAACAGTGCATTTTTCGGGATGCATGGGCAGTTGGCCACCAAGATCATGCGATTTAACGCCTTTAGACTATTTTTTGTGGGGCTACGTCAAGTCTAAAGTCTACAGAAATAAGCCAGCAATATTCCAGCTTTGGAAGACAACATTTCCGAAGAAATTCGGGCTATTCCGGCCGAAATGCTCGAAAAAGTTGCCCAAAATTGGACTTTCCGAATGGACCACCTAAGACGCAGCCGCGGTCAACATTTAAATGAAATTATCTTCAAAAAATAAATGTCATGAACCAATCTAACGTTTCAAATAAAGAACCGATGAGATTTTGCAAATTTTATGCGTTTTTTTTTTAAAAAAAGTTATCAAGCTCTTAAAAAATCACCCGATATTATAATATTATATTTCAACGTTTAATGCGCCTGGCTTACAAGCAACGCTGAAACGAATACGACACAAAACGAAACAAGGAATACATATGTAGTGAACCGTTAGGCTTGAGGATGCCCGCTGTTATTACTATATAGGACTGCACATCATACGATCAACTCTCTTCTCCTGCTGGCAGCCATCGTGTGCGCATCGTACTATAACCACCACATGCGCCATGTTGTTCCGCGTCAGCGTGCCTGTGTTGCAGCTCTTCGACGGCGATGGTGAGTACATACATATTGAAACTGGACTGTCGCTTCATTTACGGGCGCACCTCGTAGATCTGCAAATTTAGAGACTGCTGATATTTAGAATACTGATTGGCAAAGGATTGGCTGGGCGCTGCAGGCGTGTTATTCTTATTCAACGCCAAATCGACGGGTTTTATGAAGCGCTTGGTCAGATAGTATGTAGCGATTATGGTGATGACGTAGACTATGGAACAGATATATATACTTTATAGCGTATCATAACCATATTTGCGCACTTCAAGACATTATCCTTAGATATTCTCTTAAAAGAGAACTGGCATTTCGCCACAATTAAGTTTAAATTGCCAGCAAATCTTCTTCATTAAGCAGATGGGTTCTCATCCCATAATTCAATTAAGCAACTCAGAATCTTCTGTTAAGCAAACACTACGCGCTCTTCTCCAACAAAATCATATAGTTTTAGAGATAGCGGTACATAATATAAAATCAAAGGAATATTCTCAGATTTTCTATCACCAGGGTCGTCTAGAAAAATGTTAAGACTTAAACCAAATTTAGAGAGAATATCTGAAACAAAAAACTAAATAAGCGAGAGTGCGAAGAACCAAACGATACTTTTAAACTTGAGAGACTGTTTCAGAAAGAAGAACAATAATATAATAATTTCACTTTTTATTAGAACAATAAATAAAAAACAACACTTCTTAATAATATGGTACATATAATTCTAAAATATTTACATAAAGTAATTGTAATTGCTCAAAAGTTAATGTAATAATCATTAAACTCCTCTAATGCGACCGAGCGTCGGTCTTAAACACATTATTGAAATTCGTATTGAACTCATTAATTTGGATATTGTCGAGGAAATTGAACTCAACTAGCTCCATGATTTCACATTGAATAGATTTCTCTGGCTCCAGTGGGTAAAATGTTGGCCGATCCATTACAGGAGCTTTTGTCTCTGGTAATATTATATCTTCGGGTCCAGAATGGTGTTTCTGCTTAATGTCTTCTACTTCAACGGCTTCGTCTTGCTCTCGTTGGTGAAATGTTAGCTGATCCGTTACAGGAGCTTTTGTCACTTGTAATATATCTTCACGTCGCCGACGGCATTTCATCACAATGGTTTCCACTTCAAGGTCTTTATCTTGCTCGTGTTGGTGTAATATCAGCTGATTGGTTATAGCAGCTTTCGTCGCATGTAATATATCTTCACGACGCCGCCGACGCCTCAGTTCCATTCGATATATGTATAACTGATATTGTAGACAAGAACTCCACTCCATAGTTTTTAGATATTTAATTGCTTGCGGCTCGAGAACAACTTTACTAGAGCTCGAAGAAACTGTAAGTGTTTCTTCGTTCAGCAAAGCGATCTCTATATAGTTAAAAGATCAGGTAGCATGCTGTGTTTACGGCACAATAAATGCTTAGCACTAGCTCGAGGCCATCAGCTGGTTTTACAAAAGAATACTAATTTACATTTCGTTTATGGATTACAAATATTTAAGGTTAACTAAATTAAATGAGATAGGTTGCATGAGGCTATAAAACTAGATATCTTGCTTATGTTAAGTGCTGCAGTGTCGGAAAGAAGTTGTGATGGAACAGTCAAGCCAAAAAGTGCTTTCAGAAACCTTAACGAACAGGTAATTATCAAGCTTTCTAATATTACCTACTGAGCAGGTAGATGAAATTTGTATAAATATTGAATTCATCTCTACGAACTGTAAAATATTAATAGCACAAAATTTCGTCCAGACTAGACATAGACAAATGAATCCGTGAAATCAAAAACAGCTTATAATGGGAAACCTCTTCCAATGAAAATGTTTTAGTATTTCTGATAACCTACCACAAAACCGCAATAAACGCGATGAAAGAGAGTCTATTACATGCCAACTTATATCGATAAATATTGGCTAGAATATATCCATTTTCTTTCATTTGTTATTTTTCAAGTCGTGCTTGGTCATCCATTCCTTTGTTCCAGAACAGACAATATTTTCAAGGAAATAATTGAGAAATTACACTGATTTACAGCAAAAATGTTCCATGAACGCCACTATCCAATTTGTATGTGGAATGGCTCGCTGATTTCGAAAATCGAGTATTTTTTTTTATGGATACGTTTTTGAGATATTTGCAATTTACCGTTATTCGACCAAAAAAAAGGTGTCTTGAATTAATCATGTATATCTCACTGACCGGTTGAGCAATCTTACTGCAAATTATAGAAAATAAAAGTGAATGAAATTTCCTAAAAATATTGTCTACTCCATTTTTCCATAGGCCTTATAATTTCTGAGAAATTGATTAATCACTTCGTGTTTTTAAATTTTTTTATGAAAAAATTAAAAAAAAAATAAACTTTGTCAAGGAAAAAATTTTAACACAAAAGATATTTTTTTAAATTTTTTTTATTTTATATGAAGTCCTGTTTCTTTATAAAAAACTAAGCTACCAACGAACAAAATCCATGGATAAATAGGAAAGTTGTACATGATCAAATAAATATATCCAAGTCGCGCAAAGTCAATGTATACGCATATGCGTATGTAGTGTGTAAAGTAGGGGTGGGATATCTAGCTATGCGCTGTTTCTGTTAAGTAAAAAATCAATTTTCATGTCGTTTTTAGTTTTTATAAACTCATTTATTTATATATTAGTAATATATATTAAAACAATGTGTTATTTTTGTCTTAAGTTGATGTTCTTCCATTATAGTCGAAATGATTATATGTTTTCTTTTGTCGTTTATTTAGTTTAGGATCGGTTTCTCTTATGAGAAACCAACAGTAGTCACCCATCATACCGACGTCCCAGAAGCCTTGGTATCGATTCTCAATTAATTTCATTTGCTGGTGAAACCTTTCGCCATGCTCGTCACATTCGTCTCCGAGATTTGCCGGAAAAAAACTTAAATGGGAATGAAGAAAATTAATTTTAAAAGACATATTTACGCCTGGAGAAAAAAGAAAATGTAAATAAGTAAATTATAAAATTTTATATAATTCAATTAAATAAGTTTTGAATAATCACCCATTTCTACATAATTTTTGATTAAGTCGCTCACTATCTTCTCGTAGTTTGGACTTTTGTGTTTACCGAGAAAAGAAGAAACGACCATTTCGAAGGAATCCCACGCTGCTGCCTCAACTGGTGACAATAGTCCTTTGAATTGGTCATTATTTATCAACTTTTTTATTTGGGGTCCAACAAATATACCTTCTTTTATCTTGGCCTGGGAAATATTTGGGAAAAATTTTTGCAAATAATTGAATGCTTTGCCCTCTTTGTCCAACGCCTTAACAAAATTTTTAATGAGGCCGAGCTTGATGTGCAATGGCGGAAGAATGATTTTTTCGTTCTTTACAAGTGGGACGTATTTGATATTATCCACATCAATTGTAAATTCAACTCTTTCCGGCCAATCCTTAATGCAATAGTGGCCTTTACGAGCTCGGCTATCCCATTTGCAGAGAAAGCAGCAGTGTTTTGTGAGCCACTTTAAAGACCGCATAACATTCCAACGACTTTAAGATCGGCACATATTTTCCAATCATGCTCTTCATATTTGATGAATTTTAACAATTTCTCCATTACCTCGTATGTTTCCTTCGTGTTTACTGCATGCGCGACCGGGATCGAGGGCTTTTTGTTGCCATTATGCAGTAATACGGCCTTCAAGCTTAGTTTATTGCTGTCTATGAACAATCGCCACTCCTCGGAATCATATGGTTGACCAAACTCTTTGAATAATCCTGGAATGTCTTTGCAATAGCATACATTGTCTTCCTTCGTATAGTGTTTGGCAAATGGTTCGTGACGATTTCTATAATAAGTATGTCACCTTAACATGGGGTGACACGAATTGAAATTGTTGCATACGAGAGGCATGTAGCTCAGCTTTTTCCTTGGATAATTCCAAATCTCTAATCCAATCGTTTAGTTGCGCTTGTGATAGAACGTTTCTCTCACTTTCCATTAAAAATTCATTAGAACTTGATTTCCCATATTCAGATGATCCTTCAGATGCTGCTGTTGACAACGAAACTGGATACGCAACTTCAGCTGAATGTGGAACTGGCAATGAAACGGTAGGTACGTTAACAGCATAAATCACTTTTCTTGATTTTCCAAAGCCAAGTACTTTTGTCATACAAATATAACAATCTTCTGAGTGGCATGTAGGTTCTCGCCATATCATTGGTAGATACATTAAATTTCATGTATCGCCTGAAAAAGAAAAAAATTAAAAATTACTATTAAATAAAAATAAGCTGTTTCATTGCCTGTGCAACTCACCTTTATTTCCAAACCCACTTGGTTTAAGAAGAGAAATCATGCACAGAACGACTTTTCTGGGTTTCAAATTTCGGAATTCTCTTTTTATTTATAAAGGAAATAACGCACAGCACGGTTTTTTTGTTAATACAAACTTAACTCTAATTTATGTATGTATATGTTTATGTATATTTTATAAACGTGATAAATTGGTCGAACAACCCAATTGGCGGCGGAATCGGCGAACGATGATCTTCGTGCGTGAGAGGAGAAAAAAGAAGCAAAAACGATGCTGCGAAAAAGCGTATGCGCAATAGTGACTCGTACGGGAGCAAAAAGCGAAGTGTCCGGCTGGAGTTGTCCGTCCCTTTTTTTGCGTAAACTGTTGTGTTATAGTTAAAAAAAAGTGTGGTGTAATGTTTGAGTTTATTTTTTTTGTATTGGTGTGATGTGTAGTGATGTGGAAGGTGAGTGGTGAAATGTGGTGTGGCTGTGTTTCATGATAGGGTAGGCCGAGAGTCATTTAGACATAAGCATAGTTTCATAATTTTAATAAACATCTTCTATGCGAATGCAAAGCTCTGTACAGAAAAATAATCGGAACTATCGATCGAGAGTTCTGGACGACGTTTCAGTGGTTGCAAAAAAAAAGTGGTTGAACTTCATCAGAAGAACGGTATGGTTCAGAGACAAGACAATAGAGTAAGGGAATAATAGTGCCTGTGGTATCACAATGGGCCTTCTGAAGGCCTAATTTCGTGGTCATACAACCACTCTTCCTACATACCTAGCTGCCTACACTAAACTGATTATGTCAGAAATTATAACAACAACATTGAGAGTTTCGTTCTAGATCTTTTATACAGAAAGTGCCATACTAACTCAAATATATACTTCGTTTATACTTAAAGCCATGGATTTGATATATCCGACGTACCCAAAACCCACAAGATATTTTGTGGATTTTGGGCTTAAAATTCATTCATAATTTTTGGCTTTTGATTGTACTTTCCTCTTTATACTCGTACAAGTATTTCTATTTTATTATCGTCTCTTGGTTTTTGCCTTACTTCGTTGTTTGTTTGCAAAATTTAGTTTGGAGTTTATTGCTATTGTGTTGTTGTTACACTATGAGTGCATACATAATTTTACCGTTATTTTGTTTTACAAAAATAATATTCATGCATAAGTGCATGTTTTTGTTGTTGTGTATTTGTTTGCGCAAAAATTTGCATAAAGTTCTTTGTGGCGAATAGCAAAGTTATTTGGATTCGATATTTCGTCTACCTGTTGGAGATTGGGTTAAGTTGTTGAAAACAATATTAGCAAATAAAGAGCCCTTAAGCTGAATCGAAGAATATGGAAGTTTGTTTATGAAACAAATTTAATTCAAAATGCAACTCAGTTGATTATTTTTGTTGGCATGATGACTTCGATAAAGGTTCACATGAAAAAGAGGTAGCGACGGCAGACTAGCGACGCTATAGGAATGAAGGATGGCTAAAAAGTAGTAAGTAATTGCTGCAGTAATCGCTCTGCTGTTCTTCCCAATCACCGAAATCTTTTATTACTCAATAAATCTTTGCCATTCTTTATCATACGAAAAGAGATATGAAGGTGCTAGGTGAGAGCCCTAACACATGAGTTATCGATAGAGATCCGACGAAATACAACGAAAGAAGATATAATAAATGTAATTCAATTACAAATTAATGAGCTAAGCCGCTCAGAGAAAGTTCGATTAAAAGCATAAGGCAGACATACGTTTTCCGGCATTGGTCGCAAGAAGACTGATTAATTTACGCAAGATCAATTTGAATGCAGAATAAGGGAGAAGACGAACATTAGGAAGTATTTCAGGTGCTGGTACCAGCGATGATGACAGAAGCAAATGCTGTGCCAAATATGGTGCGGCATGCAAAGCCAACGGAAAAAAGGATTCGGATCTTCGAATCGAAAATTGGGAATGTCCCATCTATCAAGCGGGATGTAATATTAAATATTTCGAGCTCGGCATCGTAATACCCTAGCATTCAAGAGTCCAGTGATCGACGTAGCCATCGATAAGACGCAATATCGTCGGTGTTGTGAAGCATGAAGGCTAGGTCTCCACACGTAGGTACTGTTTTTTGCAGCGGTAGAACAAGCAGGGCGGTTGTCACATTGTGGTGTTTATTGGCGACGCCACTTTAGGGTGTTGCGGGGGTATACTTCTGCACGAAAATTGGAGCGGGATGAAGGTTAAGAGGGGGACTGAACAGAATGGGAATTATGTACCGTACTGTACTATGTATCGGAGAGGTTCTTTGTTGGCACTTCAGGTGGAGTGATGTCGTGGTGCGCGAACTTGGTGCAGTTGTCACAACCGTAGCAGCTTATGTCGCAGTAGTGCGTTAGCACCATGGAGCCACGTAACTCGTTTCAATAATGGCATGCGGAATATCGTTCAACCAGAAATGAGCTTCACTGCTAAACAAAACTTTTTGCACCCATTTATCGGATGTTGTTCTAGGAAAACTCTGAATGTTTATGAATTACATCGTTTTCTGCGACGAGTTGATGATTCGGAGTGGTAACTGGAGCTATTCAAGCTAAAAAACCCGAGGTTTTGACAATAGATGAAACATGGCTCCAACACTTCACTCTGAATTCCAATCGACAGTCATCTGAGTGAACTGCACATGTGGAACCGCTCTGTATTTTTGGATGCGCATGAAATAATTTATATCGACTACCTTGAAAAGGGAAGGACCATCAACAGCGATTATTACATAGTGTTATTGGATCGTATGAAGAACAAAGACGACTGCATTTGATGAAAAAGAAAGTGTTGTTTCACCAAGACAAAGCACCGTGTTATAAGTCAGTGAAAAATATGGCAAAAATCTATGAATTGGGCTTCGAATTGCTTCCACATCTACCGTGGTCTCAAGATCTGGCCTCGAGAGACTATTTTCTGTTCTCAGATAATGCTTGCTTGGAAGCAATCGAATCGTTGAATGAAGGGGTGATCGTCGAAACTGCGGTCTATTTTAATTATATAATACATCGTGGTATTGGTTAGAGGATCGCTATAATCCGTGTCTCACTCTTAAGGGAACTACGTTGAATAGCAAAAATTAGTTTTTCCAAAAAAATGTGTTTTACTATGGAAGGTCGGGCAGTTTTCAATTGATCTGTGAGATTAGTTACACACACGACAATATAAGTTTACGTAAAGTAGTTTAAGTAACAGTATATAAACGGTATTTTTACTTATTCACACATTATTATCATAAAAACCATGGAATCGCCCACATCTAAACTTCCTTATAACTTGTGGATTTATCGTGTTGAGTTCAGACGTAGAAGATTCGATAAGTGCAGATTAATAAAAATTAAAAATTGGATAACGAGAGAATTGATTGCGAACTTTTCAGACAAAAGGAGCTGTGATAGAGAAGAGCTTATGGGAATATATATGAAGCAAAAGCTGGAAGAATTATTGCGAACGGTTAAAGACGGTTAAAGCAAAAAAATAATTACTTATTTATAAGAACGAAGAAGTTGTGTGAAAACGTATAACTCTTATTTAAATTTCTATTGAAATAATATATGGTTTGATATAATATTTATTATAATATTATATATCTATAATTAACTCATTTGGAAAGCAATTTATTTGAACTTTTTCCTATATAATGATATCCACCCTTTGGTTGACTTTTTCCTCATCTTTGGTCATTGCAAATTTCCAGGGAATGAATTGTTCGCTTACACCCAGCCTTAACACGTATTTATTTGTGTTTTTTATGGTTTTACTTTTAACCTAATGTACAATTTGTAAAATTGATGTGGAAAGCAACCAATCGATTTCGAATTTTTTATTTTGAAATTATGCAAACTGTACTTATGAGCAAAAATGTGAGAGGTAAGCACTCTCAACAGTTTGCATCTATAGTTGTATTCAAAACAAATAAACTTTATTACATAAAATTATTCTCAAATGTTTTAGTTTACCAAGCAAAACTTTTGCTTCTGAAAAAAGCTCTTTGATGCACTCTACTTCAGCCAAAGAGAAGAAGCGTGTCGTATGTATAGTACAGGCAAACTGAATACAAATATTTGTATAAATTGGCTACATAGTGAAAGAAAGAAGGTAAAAAGTACACTTTACTCTTATTGCTGGAATCAAAACTAACTTGGTTCACGTTTCATTCCCTTCTCGTTGACGTTTCTTCGTATTTGGTTGTTTAAAATGTTTCTATTGGCGTATTAGTCCACTATCCACAATGGTCTTAACTTGTGTGCTTTGAAAGTGGTCACCCTTCGTCTTCGTCGATGTTTTTGTTTTTTCGTGCAGTAAACCAGCTTCTTGGACTTTGGTTATTTCTATGTTCACTGTTTACGAAAACAGTTAGACTTTTCAAACTAAACTTTCATTGTTTGTTTGGTTCAATTCTTCCTCCTCCTGTTGACCTCACACCGTACATGTCGGTCAACTTAAGATAAACGTTTAATATATGTATAACGTACAAGTGAATGTGGATCCTCCTGTATGGTCGGCAAATTACCTCAGCACCTATATACTCCTACTACTTACATATACTGGTTTTCATTATTAAAGCAGACCTTAAGGGTTAGGGGTAGTTAGTGCCACGAAAAAATGAGAATTTTCAGTATTTTTTTTTGCTATTACATCGCGTTATTTTACAAAAGTAGTAATATGGCAAATTCAGCCTCCACGACGAAACATCCCCAAATGGGTTGAGGCTGATTGACTTCGCCGGGGCCCGAAATATGGTTATCTGTAGTACTAGATTCCAGCATAAGAAGATTCATCAAGCTACCTGGCTGTCTCCGGATCTAAAAACTACCAACCAGATCGATCATGTTGTGATAGACGGAAGACACGTCTCCAGTGTTTTAGATGTGCGTGCGCTCCGAGGTCCTAACATCGACTCATACCACTATCTTGTTGCAGCTAAGATTCGCACCCGCCTTTGTGCAGCAAAAAACGCACGCCACCAAACACAAGGAAGGTTCGACGTCGAGAAGCTGCAATCACAACAGACAGCCGAACGATTTTCTACTCGGCTCGCACTCCTGCTCTCTGAGAGCACTCGTCAACAACTCGGTATAAGGGAACTGTGGGACGGCATTTCAAACTCCTACGTACAGCTGCAACCGAAACCATTGGTTTCCGGAAAATGCAAAAGAACAGCAGGTTCGACGAGGAGTGCCGTGGCGCAGCGGAGACACCTCGCAACGTTACGATCGACCACTACACGTGCGGGATGGGATAAATACCGAGAGTTGAAGAGGGAAGCGAGACGCATGTGTAGACAGAAGAAGAAAGAAGCCGAAATGCGTGAGTACGAAGAGCTTGATAAGCTGGCCGACAGGGGTAATGCTCGAAAATTCTACGAAAAAATGCGGCGGCTTACAGAAGGTTTCAAGACCGGAGCATACTCTTGTAGAACCACCAAAGGTGATCTAGTCACTGATGCCCAGAGCATACTTAAATTATGGAGGGAACACTTCTCCAGCCTGCTGAATGGCAGTGAACGCACAACACCAGGAGAACGTTCCATTACCCGACAATGAAGAAGTTCGAATAGCAGTCTCAATTGCCTACTCAGTCCGAAGTAACACCTGTTGGCAAGAGTTATTCTGCGTTGGATTTCTAGGCTGACATTGTTGATGGTGTTTACACTGGTTCCCAAATATACGAAACTATCTACAACTTCAAAGTTATTACTGTCAACAGTGACGTCAGTTGCTTGTTGAAGCTCAAAGCGAACGGACGTGTGCGCGGACGTTTCAGTTTACGGAGGGTTATTATTTAGTGACAGTGTTGGAGCGAAAAATATTATTATTAATTATTGAAATTATTACCAAGTGCAGTGGGTATTTTGTGATTCGTTAAAATCTGCAGCACGGAAAAGAGGAGCTGAGTTCCACGGGGGAGAGAGCGGTGCCATCTATAGTGGTCCCTGTGGGGTCATCTGATAATAATGGAGTGAGGCAGCCCCGAAAGCTCCTAGGAAGGCGCGCTTGGGCCCATCACCGGGGAAATCCGGTGAAAGCGAAGGTGGGAGTGATACCAGAAAAGGAGAGAGGAAAAGAGCGCAGCGAAAGAGTGCCGCAACAAAAGATGGCGAAAAAGACAGCGAAAGAGTCGACGGACAGCGGCAGGAAAGAGACAGCAAAAACCGAAGGACCGCGTTGCAGCTCTCAAAGCTGTAACTGTTGAGTTTAGCGCTATGGTGTTCGGGGTGGAACAGTTCGAGGCAGCTACCATGAAGGGGATCATGGATCTTGCCTCGAAATATGAATCGCTGTTTATGACAGTGATCACTAAGAATGCCCATCTTCGCGGGAAGGTGGATGCACTGCATAAAGTTAGGAGTGCAGTTTGTCAATCGACCAGAATTATGGAGGCTCCTACGACTTCGGCGCCATCTCCTCCTGATCCCGTGCTGGAGGAAATAGCGCCCAAGATGACAAGACCAGTGGAGACCGGGCTGCAGTTGTTAGCAGAAAGGCTCCTGCAGCCTCATCTAAGGAGGTGGCAAAGAAGGTAGTGAAGGAAGTGGGACCTTCTCTTGGCTTGCGTGTGCACGCATTGAAGCCAATAAAAAGTGGCCGTGCGATCATCAGAACCCCCTCCATCAAGGGGAGGGAGAAGGTGGTCAACAACACCAAGTTTGCGGAAGTCGGTCTGAATACGAACGTCGTCCTGGAAGGAGAGGTCAAAGTGGTGTCCATCCTTTTGGAGGCAGAAAGGGTCTACGTTAAGTGGTTCTCTTTCCGAGTGCGTCCGAACAGCCCAGTTGCTGGTTGTTTCCGGTGTATGGGCTTCTATCACCGGGTTGCGGATTGTCGGGCCAGGTCCGATGTCTGCCGAAGGTGTGGCCAAGAACGTCACGAAGCTGACAGTGCGTCCGGATAGCCCAGTTGCTAGTTGTTTCCGGTGTATGGGCTTCGATCACCGGGTTGCGGATTGTCGGGCCAGGTCCGATGTCTGCCGAAGGTGTGGCCAAGAGGGTCACCAAACTGCCAGTTGCCTCGCAT